>NC_143071.1:9917500-10542500 GCF_052426305.1 Pelodiscus sinensis | reverse complement strand
AGCAACCCTATGGGCTGCCCTGTGTTATAATCAGCTGCCTCGGGGTCCTAGGGGCTGTTTTGGAAGCCGGGGACGCTCCCTCAGTCCACATCAGCAATGGGGGCAGGGAGGGGGAAGTATTGTCCATGATTCACTGCGGGAGTTTTGCAGCCCATAGGGCTAGCCTGCTTGCTTATATAACTTGTCTTAAGCCTGTGGAAAGGGACTATAAAGAAACCATGAACTGGACACTTGGTGGTCAACAAGTTTGCAAATCAGGCACGGAGATCTGGAATTTTCCCATTCTGAGTTACAGAAATCCAGCTCTTCTACAAGAGTTGGACTTTAAGGGGTGGGGGAATAAAACTTTCCTACGGTCTAATAGTGAGCTGCCCACTCTGTGCTCCGTGGGAGTGGGATCCTCATGGGAAGAGGATAGGAATGGGGGAGGCTGTATTTGTGGGGGGCACTGCCAAGACTGAGGACATTATCTAAGCTCATCCTGGGTCCTGCACAGTGATTACCTAGTCAAGGTAAGAGCAGTGGGCATAGGCCTGTGGAGGGAGGTGGTGCAAGGAGGCCACCTAGAGGAACAGGAAGGGGGCACGAGGAGACACCCCATTTAGCCGTTAGGATTTTGGCAGGCCCATGGGGGGAGAGGGAGGTGGTGCACCTCCTAAGAGCTACCATGAGTAGCCTGTGCCAATAGGCTGCATTATCTTTCAGCTGGGGCCCCAGCACATCGGGCTTGATGGGAAGGGAAGAATCAGAAGGCAGCCATGGTTGGGGGACCGATTTGCTGCTTGGGGTGGGATTGTGCCTGGCCTCCAGCTGACCTCCGAGATGCACCCGTGGGGCTTAATCTGCAGGGACTGAGGAGACAGACAGTGAAAACAAACTAGCAGGCTGATCTTCCTCTTAGCCCCCTCCATAGGCATCGCACAGTAGGGCCCAATGGCCCCCTAGACACAGATTCCTGCCTTAGCAACAAGCCTCCCCAAGGTTCAGGAGCAGGGAGGGGCAGGAAGATCATAGCCCCAAGGGAACATGGCTGTGGCAGTGTGAGGTTTCATTCCTCTCATCCCTGCTATGCCTTAGGGAGCATCATTTGCATGGAGTGACCCAGAAAAAATACCCACGCCACAAAGAACCACATAGTCCTCCTTATCCCTCTCATCCAGGCTGCGCCTTAGGGGCCACGCTGTACATTTAATTAACAGAATCAAGGTGCCAAGTTTGGAGCTCACGTCCAAGCAGTGCTGTAGGGCAGGCTTACCTGAGGCGGCTGCTGTGGGGGAGAAGTTCACGGTTCATTCACGGAAGCTGCAGCTCTAGAGGAAACATTTCCTGGTGCAGTTGGAGATGCAGCTTGTTTGCAGCTACATGATCACAGGGCTGGACAGTAGCCCATGGTAGCACGTCTCTCATGGGTCAGATCTTGCAAAAGCTGCTGCCTTTCCCTGCCTTTGGCCCCTCTTGTACTCCAGAAGCATCTGCCGGGCTGGTTACTTTGCATTTGGCGTTCCTACTTCGCAGCCTGCCTTTCTAAAAGCCTGTCGCAGCCCTGAGCTTGGAATGTGTCCAAGTCTCCACCCACCAGCCTCAGCCTGTCTAGAAATGATCAAGCACAAAGGCACTTCCCTGTTGGGCTGTGAGCTCAGCTCTTTTGCTTGCCGTCGGCCTAGTCTAGGCAGTTTAATTTAACTGATTTAACCATGTAGGGCTTTTTCTCACTGGACTAGCTAAATCTGAACAACCTTAGTGTGCTGCTCCTAGTAATACTGGGGCTTTATAGCACCTTTCCTTGGGGAAATGAGCTAGAAGCACCTTACTGCCAGTTATTCCATAGCTATTTCCTCAGCTGCCTGCCCCTGCAGTGTCACACCTAGGTAGGTCACAGGGCACTAGCTAGAAACAGATCTTAGTCTGATTCCATCTATTGCTGTAGTGCCAAAGAAACCGTGTATATCAGTTAAGACATAGTACAATAGTGCCGAGCGCATTAGCCAGGCCTTGCACATCTCCCACCATAGAGGTGTGCGTGCCCCTGCACAGATGACAGACATTTGTTCTCTGTAGGTGGCTCAAGCACTGTTCTTGGCACCACACCCTTGTGGTGTAAGAGAGTGGAGCTGCTCCCAATCCCCCACGGCTCCTTGGCACTGTCACGGTTATGGAACGATAGCTCCCCCTCCCCCCATTTCTCTTTGATTGCACATACCGATTCCACTGTAAGGTAAGACACAAGCCAACACGCCTTGGTGTGGGTTTGGACTCTACCTGAATAGCGCGTGTAAGCCAAGCCATCCAAAACTGGCGTCATGTCTGGCCTGATAGGAAATAGCATAACAAAGAGCAAAAATTTGGACTGATGAGCAACTTTCTGCTTTGTCTACAAGCAGCATTAATGCCAAGAAAGCTACAGACACTGTCTCTGCGCTAGCAGACTAAGACAATCCTGTGAGCTAGAATTGGCACAGCCAGTTGGTAGCATAAATTAATGCATGAAGAGATCCAGGATGAGATTCTCTGAATGGAAAAGGGTTGGCCCTTAGGTCTGTCTGCAACCAACAAAGCAAATAGAGGAGCTAACATTTTTAGTCTGCCCTAGATAGAAAGCAAAAAGCCCTTCTCCCGACTGAATGACACTTTTCCTTATCCTTATGTGCATGGCGGGGGGTTTTGGCAACAATGCAGGCAAACAGACTGCTTGGTTAACATGAAAATTAGGGACTACACTTGAGAGAAATTGTAGGGAAGAGGGGAGAAACATTATCCTTATGGAGAACTGTGTATAGGGATTCTGACACCAGAGGTCTCATCTCATGTACCCCACCAGGTAATTGCCACCAGAAATGCTACCTTAACAGTCAGATGAAGGAAGGTGCATGAGCATTCAAACAAAGAGCCCATCAATTTTATTGGGACTAACTTCAGATCTCACGCTGGAATAGGATTTCATATGTGGTGATACACTCTCACCAAGCCCTTTGGGACCTGTGTGGTGACTGGCAAATAGCCTCTTTGTCTCAAACCCACTAAGCTGCACCTCTTGTAGAGGCAATTGCCAAAATCTGTTTTAGAAGATAATCCAGCACAATGCCCAGGGGTGCCCACTCTGGAGATACACCTTTCTATGAGCCCAAATGGAGCCGAGCTTCCTACTTCTCCCCACACCCTTGGGCAGACCTAGTGAGGTGGTTTCTGCTATTCAGAAGTATGTCCTGAATAGCCTTCAAGCAGGACGTTTCAGTGTTCACTATAATTGGTGTGCTTGGGTGGCCACCTAAGGGCGAGTCAAATGCGGCCCAGGTGATTAGCAGCGCAGCCACAGCCAGCACCATGTGTTTCTACGGGTGGTGCATAGCCATACAACCCTTGGTATGCATAACTAAATTTATTCCACACATGGAGGGAAAAAAACATGAGGGAACATTAGTCTCTGACATAACACACCCGCTCCATCAGATGTAGAACTCAGCGGTTGGGCTGGAGAAGGCATCTGTGGGCCTTGGAAATTACATCTGGATCTAACAAGGGACAGTGAAGGCTAGGTGGACAAGAACAGCAGGATCGCGTACCAGTGTCGGCAAGGCCACATTAGGGTGCCGTGAGCATGGTCTTGTTTCACTTTACGATGACGCTGGGAGGTAAAGGACTCAGAGGAAAAGTGTCCAGGGAGGATTTCTTTCAGTAGAAGAAACAAGCATCTGTCAATGAGCTTTGCGGGTGCAACACGAACCAACACAGAATGCCATCAGTGCCTTTCCTGGGGCAGGCTCAGCAGAGTTGGAAAGGTATCGTGCCACATCTGGGCATAGTGTCAACGTGGCCATGTCCTTCCTGCCTGGTCTGCTTTATAACGCTGGGTAGCAGGAGAAAGGTATAAAGTAACCAATGAGACCAAGGAGTGAGAGATGTATTCTGGAGGGACAGCTCCTCGGGGGAGAGGTGTCACTAACAGCCCCTTAATGGGCCAGAGCCCATTTGTTCACAGACTCATTGTGTCTGTGCACAATGACTGCGCTCTCCTTGCTCTCCCGGATTTGTGGACAGATTCTTCAGAACTTCCACGTCCCCAGCTGTGTAACCCTTTCATGTCTCTACCAAGAGAATTTAAAATTTACTACAGTTTAAATCCCCTGAGACGCTTGTAGCACTTTTGCAGTGGGAGGCTGGGTGGCGCATGCACTGTGGATTTTTGATAGTAAGGTAAAATTAAATAAGATGGTTTTAAAATGCCCTTTGTACCAATCCCATTTTGTAGCTTTCATCTCACAAACTTTGAACAGCGTATTGGGGCTTCATCAGTGCTTACAGGAAACTAGGCGCTTATCTGGCAGTTGCTTTTATACTAACTAGTCAACAACTGATGTCGTTTAGCCTACGGCTACACTACAGAAGGTTTTTTTTGGAAAACCATCTGTTTTTCCCGGAAAAACTTGCATTATATCCACACTGCAATCACGTTCGTTCAAAAGAAAATTGAAAGAACAGAGGGTTTTTTCCAACAGTGGTAATCCTCTTTCTACAAGGAAGAACACCTGTGCCAAAAGAGCTAGTTTGGAAAAAGGTGTGTGTGGATGGGGAAGAGAGTTTTCCTTCAGAAGCAGAGGCCTCCAGGAAATAACTCAGGTGCCCTGGTGGCCACTCCATCCAAAGTAATCACAACTCTATAGTTTCCTGTCTCCTGGCTCCTCTTAAAGCTGCAGGCACTCTGGACAAGTCTTGTGGCAGGAAGCCAGCCTTGGAGCAGCACCCTGATTATGCAGCTTGCCCTGCCACAGGCCTGTTCACCCATGGTGGAGCCAAATGCCCTCAAGACCTCCCTCGTGCTCGCAGGGAGTATGAGCAGGGCTCCCAGAACCCACCCAGGGGGACCAAGAGGCGGACACCCTCCTGATCTGGAGCAGAGACCCTGTCCCTCCTCGAACTGTGGGTGAGGAGGAGACACTACAGGATCTCCATCCCAAATGCCACAATGCAGACATTTATGGCTGGATGGCCGAGTCCCTGGCAGAGTGCGGACACCCACCCCGGACCTTAGAACAGGTCCGGAGTAAGGTGAAAGAGCTCCACCAGGGCTATGTGAGGGCCAGAGAGCGCAGCTTGTGCTCCAGGGCAGGACCCCACATCTGCTCCTACTATGCAGCGCTCCACCAAATCCTAGGGGGTGGGGATGCCATTTCCCCACCTGTTGTGGACTCTAGGCTCAACATGTCTGTCGTTGCCCAGCTAGAGGTCACGGCGGAGGAGGAGGACAAGGGACAGCAGCAGCAGCAGGAGGAGGAGGAGATGGCTACTGTCACGCTGTGCTTGGCGTTGGTTGCCACGAGCCAGGATGTCTCCCAAGCATCGTCTGACACCGGGGAGGGCTCTTCAGGTGAGTGGTCTCAGTTTGTCACACACACAGGGCGGGGGAGGCGAGCACCAGGTGGGGAGAGGGGGTGCGTGCAAGCGTTGCTGAGCCTGCTAGGGCAGGACATCATGCTGCAGTCCATGCACGTGGAATCACGTGCAGCATTAGTGTGCACCACGCGGACTCAGCACGGACTTAGCATTAGTGTGCACCACACGGATTCAGCACGGACTTAGCCCCCTGAGCATGCCCAGGATCCTGCTTCCACACACACGTCTGGACGCCCTCCCACCACTTGCCACGGTTGGAAGCAGGCTGGGCACAAGGGAGCAGGCATGACCCCAGCCACACTGAGGAGTGCCGCACACAGCACATGGGCATGCCTGCATGTGAGCAGCAGCACCCACTCCCACAGGCAGCACTGCCAGGCGCAGCTGTGTGTGTGCTGGTCCCAGGGAGGGTCAGGCTGCTCCCGGCTCCTGCGCTGCTCATGGGGGAATCCCACTATGGCCGGACACTTCCCTTGCCTGCTTGCCTGTGGGCTGTGGCGGGGGAGGTAAAAGTGGGAAGCATGGTCCCCTGGGCACCTCAGGGCCTCTTTGAGGCAGGGCCCGCTGTGCAGGCCACACATGGCCTTGCTCCCGGGACATCCCCCTCCTCTGGCCCGAGGACTATTGGTCACTGCTCACAGAGGAGTGCACCGCCTCAGCGACAGTGTCTGCATGCCCCCTCCCCAAGTGATGCCCATGCCTCCTTCCCCTGACCCTTCCAGCCATCCCTGATCTTGCTCCAGTCCCCCCTCCTCGTGGTCCTAGGACCCACCCAACCCCAAGTCTGACGAGGTCCCTGCACTTGAGGTGGCACATCCAGCCACCCCCGATGCCCTGGCTGAACTGGTTCCGGGTGGCCTTATATGCGAGATAGCATCCAAGCAGTCTAGACGCTATCTTTCGAAAAAGCAGATTGGTTTTTTGATGTCCTTGGCCAGTGTAGACGCTCTCTTTCAGAAGTAGTTTTTTCGGAAGATCTCTTCCCGAAAAGCTTCTTCCAAAAGAAGACTGCAGTCTATATGTAGCCTTTCTTTTTTAGGACACCTTTCATCTAACTATCCTGCTTTGTATCTGTTAAGAGAGAACTCAACTGAAGTTTCTAGTAAATTTTGTTTGCCAAGCTAAGAGCAAGTGATATTTCAGTCTTCCATGGATGTTTCGGTGTGGTCGTAACCATGCAATAATTTTAGAAGAACCAAAATGCAAACTTCAAGAATTCTTTATAGCAGTCACTGTATCGTAGTAAGTGCAATAAAAACAATGAATCCATACCATTAAGATTCTTGTGCTGAATTGTCTGCCTTTTCAAAATTAACAAGTTAAAATATAAGAACTATATATGTTCAAACAAATGATATTATGAAGTCAGTACATATGTAAATCCTAAAATTAAGCAACAGGAGTATGTGATAGTAAGTTGTACAGCTTCTTAAAGAATTTGGGCTTCCACAGTATTAGAACTTCCTTTCTAACTTTCCTTGCCACAGGCAAATGCCAAAATGTTAATGATTATTCTGGCTTTTTTTTAACTCTTCAAACTACACATTGAACCTCTCTAGTCCGGCCCCTTGGGACCTGACTAGTGCCAAACCAGAGAATTTTCTGAACTATAGGAGGTCAATATTATCTACCAGCAATGTAAACATTTCCCCTGATTATTGAGTCTTAGAAGACATTTAGGAGTAAATTACAGCTAAACAATAGCACAGAGCACTGAGAACCAGGACTGAAGGCTGTAAACAAACTTTATGGGACCATGGGAAACCTGGTCATACCCATGATAATTGGATATCCTGCTAATTAAAATCATGCCGGACCATGGATGTTGCCAGACCAGAGAGTGCCAGTCTAGAGAGGTTGAACCTGTACTATATTTTTCTCTACAAAAACCATTGCATGTTTTGTTGCTTTCTTGGTTTTGGTTATTTAATAGAGATAACTTTCACTGTTAGTTTGCCTGGTACTATACAACAAATGATGTGTACTGAAAAGTTATGGTACTGTGCTAATATACAACACTGATATTGTGCTTAAAGAACTGCACGGGATCTTTTGCAGAGGGTAAGGCAAAATGCCACATTTATTGGTAATACGTATATCAATCAATACTATCATATACATATGATAAATTACATTCTCTCTCTCTCTCTCTCACACACACACACACACACACACACACACTTGTTGTTACCAACTAATCGCTCCCCTTAACTTCACTGGCTAGGTGAGTTAGATGGGGAGGGGAGGAGCCAGGCTTCTGACGATCTGGATCAATGCTCCAATGTTGATGAGACTCAGGGTCCTCTGCAAGACACCCCACATTTATAGTAGCTTCCCTCTCATGTATTCCCTCTATTAGTCATCTTTAGCTGCGTCACTTAGTCATTTCTGGTGACTTCTTCTGGTGACTTCTATGTCGTCCTTCATACTGCCACGTTCATCTTCAAAGAGAGTTTTTGAATTTGCCTCCAAAGAAGGTGCTTGCTTATGACTCCCAAGGCTGTCAATATGTCTGATCTTTCTCAATGAGTCCATCTGACAGGTCTTATTCTTGGATCTGGTCCTATTCCCTTCTCCAACTGTTGCAGTTGTTCGGAGGTGCTTCCTTCCACACTTTATTCATTCACACCTCATTCAACAGAGCAATCAAGCAAAAGTGGAGAGATCTATTCTACTTCTAATACAAAGATATTTTCTGTACCTTAACTATTCCTAATGACTATAACATTATAAAAAGACTTACAAAATTATATGAAAATCCTTAAGACAAAGTTATATGAAAATGATATAAAGTTATATGAAAAAGTGCTTAATACAAAGTTTCTATAAAACATTATACTACTATTTATCTACAATATGGCAGAGAAAGTTTATCAAAAGTTCTCCGTGTCCACTGGAAGTAGAACAAGAAGTAATGGGCTTAATCTGCAGCACTGGAGATTTAAGTTAGATATTAAGAAAAACATACTAACTATAAGATTAGATAAGCTCTGGAACAAGCTTCCACTGGAGTCTGTGAAATCCCCATCTTTGGAAGTTTTTAAAAACAGGTTGGACAAACACCTGTCAGGGATTGTCTGGTTTCACATGTTCCTGCCTTAGCCTGGAGGGCTAGAAAAGATGACCTCTCAAAGTTCCTTTCAGCTCTATATTTTTATGCTTCCATGAGTTAGTCATGGGCCAATGTGCAAAAGCCAAAAAGCATCACAATAAAACTTAAAAATAAAAAGAAAATTCTGAAAATTCTAAAATTTAGAAAAACTAAATACAGAAAAAAAAGACACACAAAATTAGTCTGTATGGGTACTTCTACACTGCAATGCTATTTTGGGATACCGGAGTATCTCAAAATAGCTATCCCCATATCTTCACAGCAAGTCCGTTATTTCGGTCTCGCTATTTCAACATCCCAGTAAACCTCATTCTACGAGGTGTATGGGACATTTCAGAATAGTGTTTTATTTCTAAATAAATGACAAAATAAGCTATTTTGAAATAGCATCGAAATAAGATACACAATTTGCATAGCTCAAATTGCGTATCTTATTTTGACTTACGATGCAGTGTAGATGCACCCTATGTGATTATCATAGTACTAGCTTCTTCCTTATACAATAAATATTGTGATAACATACCTATCTATACATAGTAATATAAATAAGTATTTGATATTGGTCACCTTAAAACATAATCTTCCTTCTTACTTTCCCTGAAAAGATCCAAATCAAATTATAGGTTGCAATTACGTATAGACAATTTTGTATCTTCCAGTAATTCATTTACTAAGTCAAAAAGGAAAATAAATTTATTGTATTAACTACTCTGGAATCTACTTCCCACAAACTGCTGTAAATATTAGTATTTCTGTCACTAAAGTTGGTTTATACGGTCTAGTGTTGAATTTGGCTACATATTGATAAGATTATTCGCTTTTGCCCCACCCTCCTGAAAACAAAACACAACACAACAATGAAACTTGACATTACAGTTCCCTGGTATTGTGCATAGAAATCAGAGACGGTTACAACAGAATTGTTAGATCAACCCAAATTCAACTTCCATTCAGTCTTTCTCCTGAAATTCCACCAGTAGTTAAAATCAGATACAGGATTTTTCTTCACTTCCTTACTTAATCTATTGTTGACCATTAATGCTGTTAAACTCATAGATATAATTATTATTGTACTTGTGAGTGAAAGGAACTAATATAAATGTAAAGCAATCTAAAAAGTATACTAAGAGGTTCCATTGTCTGCTGATGGCTCATAACTGATGAAGCAAGTTACTTTTAAAAGCAAAGGTTAATAGATCAAAAACAATTACCATGATTAGAGATTTTACAGGGTTTCATAGCATTCTAGATATTGGAATAGTTCCATCACCATCTTCCTCCCATAAGGGCTGGCTCATAATTTGTTTCTAGATTTGTTGTTATTGATATGAAAACTTAACATACCGTTTCAGTTTTATACAAATACACAAATAAGGAAAGAAGTCTCTCTGTGTTGAATATCCAATTTCCTTGCCCTTTCTAATGGGAAATAGCTTAAAAATTGTCTGAGAGGGAATTGAATAATGACAGCTGCATTGAAACAAAGTATTCAGATACAAATCAAGGACTTGAAGACTGCATATGGCAGTTGACATCAAGATTATATCAGAGTCTTGGTTGTACTTGCTCTAAGAGGAAGATTTATTATTCATTTTGGACAACTGGACTTATTTTTGCTGTCTGTTAATTTTAAGAATGTAACAGAAAAAAACTTTTAAAATCATGCAACATTTTCTTAGAGTCCAATGGGACTTTCAACTTAATGTACTAAGCACCTTATTTTCTGGAGCAGATTGTTTTATATTTTTACCTGAATGTCATAGGCAACAAGCCCACTAAATGAAAATCCTAAGTAAAATGTCACATTTTCATTTCCTGGAGGCACTGAATCAAAATGCAAAGGCAAAATATGAATCCGCCCAGCGTGACCCCGTGCAAATACTTTTCCATTCTCTGTCCAGCCAATCACTCTTTCTAAGACACTATGAACTTCACCTATTTTCCATACATCTCCATATAGCCACTTCATTCGTCGTTCATCTAAGGAGCCCTTTATTAATTTATCAATTTTAGTTCGATGCACAATCTTGCCTACACCACTGCCTTTTCCCAGGAAAAAATGTGTGTAGATTCTCTTTTTCCTTGGAGCAACGTTTTTCATCTTGACATCATACAAGTGCTTCATGGATCGAAGCGCAGATATGAGAATATCGTCTTTCTCTGGATTAGATTCTCTGTCTAATGCATCATCTGGCCAGTACAATAAAGTGAGCAAAAAATGGGCACTTGCTGGAAAAGCTGTTCTTCTCAGTTTAAAGAATCTACTGCTGAGTTCTCTAAGTGTTTGAAGTGGAAGAAGTTTGGAAGATCCAGGAGATACACATGCTAATGTGATGTGAGACAAAATGTAATTGATGAGATCAATGTCCTCCAAGATTTCTTTCTCTGGATTATCTGGGTATAAGCTAATTATTTTTTCTAGCTTATTACCTGACCTCTCATCCTTTGAATCTGACAATAATGAAAGAATGGTAGAGATGCTGCCACCACCATACTTATAAATGTTCATATGTTTGACTAGCTGGGTTTCAGATCGAGAATTTTTTACCACAATAAGAGAGTCTGAGGTAAAGAATTTGGCATACACCTCGGACTGTCTTTTCAACCACCTTCTGGGATTGTAAACTTGTTCTTCCTTTTCCTCGGCCTCATTTTCTTTGTTCTGGTTTTTATCTGTTTGGAAGTAACAGAGATCTTCCGAAATCCATTCTAGAGCATCATAAATGTTCTGGCGTAAGCCTTTTAAACGACTGTGAAGCTTTCCCCACGGTTTTCTAATTTCCTCAGGAATGTAATCTGTTAGCAAATAATGCACAAGCTCAGAATGCTCCCTTTGAGGGTTTCTGGGAAATATCTTAAGAGTAGACAGAAATTTTAGTAGACGACATCCCACTTCAACCTCGCCAAAGTAACCAGCGTTATTCATGCTGTCAATCTCTGCCTTTGCAGCCTGTTGTGCAGCCCTGAAGCATTCCATAGCTTTAAGAGCAATTTCTATCATCTGAATGACTTCATCAGGAGTGGGCTCATCTGTCTTTCTGTCCACGGTAAAACTAAACCATTTTCTGTACACTTGCCCTTCCGTATCCAAAATAAAGGAATCATTTGGCAAATGAGATTTGGCTACCCTAGCCCAAAATTCTGCATCCTCAAATCTTTCATAATTATAATGCAGTCGAGCAAGCTGCTGGGCAAAGAAGGCATCTTTTCCCAGGCATTCATAGGCAGCTTTTAAAACCTCTATCGCTTTTTCAGAATTTTCAACCTTACAAACATGCTCAATGAATGGTGAGAAGAGGCTGTCAGTATTGTCTCCCCTGCTCTTCTTGTCGCGACGTATGAACAGATCTCTGATGAACTTTATAAACTCTTCTTGTCCAAATCTATGGTGTAACAGTGATTTTTCCTGGAGAAGATTCATAGCAATTTGACTCTGAGGCTGATCTCCTAAGAGCTGATGCAGAATTTCCTTAGCAACCAGGTGATGTATGATATGGATACATGAAATATAAGTGGTGTGTGCTCTTAATTCAATGAAAATAAGTCTTGCCTGTTCACTTAAGTTATTTTTAAAATCATACTCTCTCAGTCTCTTTTCGGTATATGCCCCCAGCCCTAGAAAAGCCTCGCAGTGTGACAATGAAATGTATGAATTGTGTACATACGAATTGAGCAAAGCAACATACTTCATTAAATTAGTAACAAGGGAAGAAGGGTCTATGCCTTGCAACAAATGCTCTACAAACTCCCTCACATACGTTTCATTAAACTCCTCACTCATTAGGACAAATGTCAGAATAAATTCAGGTTTGAAGTCTTTCTGCTTTTTAAGTTTTTCAATTTTGGTTTTAAACAGGTGTTTCTCTTTGTCTGTCAGTTTGTGAGTGACAGCAACTGTATCAAGGGGAGAAGCTTTGCAAAGCTTTTCAGGGACGTTAGATCGCTTACAACCCATAAGGATGAAACAAGGCTTGGAAAAATGACTTCTTCGAGCTGCCATTGCATCCGTTAAATCATATTTTAATTCTTCTAAATAATCTTCGTCATAGTCTTCAACCAGGAGGAGGACCGGGAGAGAATTCTTCACGTCGTTTTCATCATATTCTCTAAAATTAACTGCATGCTGGCAGACAGTTGCAACTGGGTATGTGGATTTGACCACAGCACATCTTAAATCCTTTCGTCTTTTCCATAGAACTTGCCTTGCAATGGTGCTTCCTCCACTTCCAGGTTGATGAAAGATTTTTATTTTAGCCACAGAATACCTAATTCTGGTTCCATACAAAATGTCATCTAAGATGTTATGAACCTCTTTGCATGCATCACGTTCAATGACTTCTCCACCGCTCCCTTTATCAGCAAGCCAGAAATTTTTCCAGATGACTTTTCTCCCTTGGTAAAATGTCCGTTCTATCTCTTGTATTTCTTTTGCGCTCAGACAATCCTGTTTGATATCATCACATTGATTTGTACACAAAATTTCAAGGGAAAACATTTTCTCTTCTTCCAGTTTTGGAAGTGCACACAGACCTTTTGTAGAAACTGGTAAATGTCTGGGACATATTGTAGAAGGCATCATGTCTTGAATAGTGGTATCTATGTGACTTACTTTCATGCCCACAATACTCCTCTGTTCTAGTGTCTCAATGCTGCAAGATGCCTGAGCTAGGTTAGCCCACTTCCCATAATTTTCTTTAGACTCTGCAATGCATATGATATAATCCATACCATTCATTTCTGTATAGAATTCCTGGAAGGTATCTACCATGGGCTTCTCCACAGGTGAGAACAGGAGGAAAAGTACCATAAAAGATCCCTTTGGAAGGATTTCATCACAGATAAATGAAACAGCTTTCTTAAGATACTTCTTTTTCGTTCTAATCCAAGTATTGTCATCACAAGGTTTTTCATCCCCATGGAAGTCACTACGTCCATTACAAAATATCCAGGTGGTATAATCATCTAGGCCCAAATGTTTTTTAAATTCGGTGGTGTTCATCTTGTTTTCATTGGCATAATTTTGCAAGAAATGCAAATTTGTTGTATGGTGCTCTTTGTATTTGGCATGTAAACCCGATACACTGGAATCCTCATCAAAATCAAATACACAGAAAATATTCATGCGCATTAAAAAGTTGATAGACTTAAGATCTTCCTTTCCCCATCTGTTTGTGACAAGGATGTAACTCAGGTAGTCATCTATATAGTTCTTGCCATCATTTAATAGGACTAATAACTTACGCCCTAAATTTTGGGATATTTCCATAGCATCCTCATTACTAGAGGACTCGGCCATTTCTCTTCTGACATCCCTCTCTTGTGAACCCAGAGTAAAATCCGTTTGTTCTTCATTCTTTACAGGTTCAGATTTGGCATTAAGTCTTTGATAGAGAACTGGTTTTTTTTCATAGATGGTCTTATTGCTTTCTTCATTAAATCTAGGTAAGCATACTTCAAAAATCTTCCCCTTCACTGTACTGTATGATGGTTCAATGTCAACCTCCACAACAAAGCTCTGGTCTGCAGTGTCCTTCTCAATCACTTCAGTAAAAACAGGAGGGCGAATGCAATTCCTTGCAGCTTCTTGGTCAGATGCACTGAAACATTTTGCAATGTTTTTATCCAGGGCATCAACATAGATGTCTCTGTTGCTAACTGGAACCCCTATTATCTGCCCATGTTCATAATCCTTGTCACCTTCAAACCTGTCCATGACACCAAAGTGTATCGTTCCATTACTTCGGATATTCATGCAGGCTGAGGCAAATCGAATCACTTCGAAGGCAAACTTTGCTTGCAGCCGTGGCTGGTCGAGCTCTGCAGCAATAACAAAAGATTTGTATTCGTGGCAAGGAGTGATCAAATCAATGACTCCTGTTTCAGGAGATAAGACTGTGTTTTTCACATACTTAAAATTAATATCTTGAGTACCAAATGGTCGAAATCTGCTGAGAGTTAAAGCTTGGGCTCTTTTTTTATGCACTGAATGACTTGTTCCATTTTCTGATTTGATAAGAGCAGACAGTGATTTTTCTGTCTCTTCCCTCCTAGACTCTTCTACTGTACCAGAGATGTCTATTTCTGAAGCTGTGTTCTGGTGAGATGTTGCTTGACAACTTGCTACATTTTTAGGCCCTGTGATTTGGTTGGTTTTTGTGCTACTCTCTCTCTTTTCAGCGGGCACATTAGTCATTGCAGGTATATTGGAATTCTTGGCTTTCACTTTCTTTTTCTGAGCATGAGTTGTGCTACCAGGGTGACTCAAAATTTCTGTAGCCTTAAAGCTGGGATTTTCTGCTTGCTCTGCACTTGTTTTTTTGCTCAAATATTCCAAAAGTTCATCTCTCTCACATATAAGTACATAGATTTGGCCTTCTTTCATACCAATGTTTTTGAGGAAAGATTCATTTATTTTTCTAAGCACCGGACCAGTTACTTCTACTTCCCTTAGCTTTTTCACATATTCCTCTTTTATTCCAATGGACTCTAGCCAAGCACTGACGTGATACTCATTCCACATCGCCACAGGTAACGTTTTGTAGTCTGAGAATAAAGTAAGTGTTAATAAAAGTAAATAATACTATTAAAAATAAAATAATGGTAATCATAAAGCAGACAAAAAGTGAGGTTCTGTTCAGAGCAATTCACTGTGCTGTGTTCTCATAGCTGTGTTCTTCTGAGAGAGAGCATGCATGCCCACATATGCATGGGTTCTGGACTGAGTATAAAATTGGGGATCGGGAACTTCTACATTCTAATCCCAATTGTCACTCATTGGCTTCTAGCATGGCGCAAGTCACTTAGCCATTGTGAGTCTGAGCTTCCCAATCTGTAAAATGGGAATAATACCTACTTACTCAGGTTGCAGGGCCATTGAGAGGATTCACAATTGAGTACCATACAGTGGATATGTATAAAGCTATATTAAGGCTAAACATGGCCTTTCAGACATTTACTTGTACTTATATGTTTAAAAATAATTATGGGAAAATATTTTAAAAGCAAAGTACATACCCATTTTCTCTTGAAGTGGGTTTTCCCCCCACTGATAAGTGAAGATCTAAGGTAGAAGAAAACATACATAATGTATCAGAGGGATAGCCGTGTTAGTCTGAATCTGCAAAAGCGAAGAAGAGTCCTGTGGCACCTTATAGACTAACTGAAGTGTAGGAGCATAAGCTTTCGTGGGCAAAGACCCACTTCGTCAGATGCAGGCATCTGACGAAGTGGGTCTTTGCCCACGAAAGCTTATGCTCCTACACTTCAGTTAGTCTATAAGGTGCCACAGGACTCTTCTTCGCTCATACATAATGTGTTACAGAAAATAATTTCCCCATTGTCAAGACTGTGTTTTTTTTTAACAATGTATCTTTTTATATGTAAATTATTAAATCATTTTCTGAATCCTGGGTTGCCATCTAGGCACACTGCTTTTCATGGTGTGAGATAAAAGTGGTGGAAAACAAAGCCAGTAATGCATAGAAATTAACATAGCTCATTAGTCATGAATGTGGGAGCTTAAATTCATAACTCTCTAGGTGCTAAAACTCCTGGGCTGAATGGAGACACTGGACTTACAGCTTATTTCAACAATCTATAACCTACCAAGCACCCATGGAGCTGTTCCCTTCTCCCCCTCTTTTCTCCCTATCACTGGAGGGGTATCAATGCTCCACCTCAGCTTGAATGGTACCTTGAAATCAGGGATGTTAAATTGTGGATAATCAGCTAAACAAGTAGTTGATGCAATTTCCTTTGACTACGCGATTAGTCGATAAGGGGGAGAGGGCACTCGCTACCCTGCTACAGCCCTGCAGTCTGGCTCCTACTGAGGCAGCCCAGCTCCTACTACATTTAAACAGAAGAGCTGTAGTGGGGCTCGCTCCTGAGGGCGGTGTGAGCTGGGGCTAAGCAGTCCTGGCTTGCGCCACCCCCCGGAGCTAACCTCTGACTCTAAAATGTTGTAACAGCCACCTGACTCTTTCCCTGGGGTATATTTCAAACAAGGGGCCGTGCTCTCTGTTTACAAAATGAGTTCCCATTCCCAGCTTGTTCTTGATGGCAAATACCTATTAGTGCAGAGGTCCCCAATTCTGAGGGGTTCTGGGGAATGGTGGGAGGTGTAGCATGGCTGGGGGTGCAGTCCAGTCACAAGGGGAGGGAGTGCCAACCTGTTTTGCTCCTGGCCTTGGCTGCCAGCCCCATGCCTGGGGTCATGCCCCCTGCTGTGGCCACAGGCTCAGCCACCTTAGCCCTGTCCATTTTCCCCTTCCCAAAGCCTCAGTTCCAGCCCCAGCTCAGGGTAGGGAGATGGATTAGGTAAGAGGGCCACAAGGTAAAAATTTGGGGATCACTGCTGTAGTGCAATATCTGGGGGGCCCAAGGGGAGGGGGCTGGGGTGTGCGCTTTGGTAGAGGAGCAAAGCGGGTGTGCTAAAGCCCAGTGGAGTGTGCTAGAAGCAGAGTAAGCAAGTGGAGGAGGGGAGAGGAAAGAGGGACAACTAGGGTCTGGGTTTTTTTATGGACTAGCTGTTCCTGCATGGTCTTTTGGACTCTATTTGGTATTCATTGAACTGAGAGGGGTGTAGCTATGACCCTGCCCAGGATGTTGTGTGGGCCCTGCGCAAGGTAGCCAAAAGCTACATATACATGAATGGATCCACTAGGCAAGAAGAATGATTGGATCAGACATAATGGGTGTGTTTGGTATTTTCACTATGTTGCAGTGTACACATCAAATCATGTCAAACCAAGCTGATAGTTTTATATCCTATCAAAGAAAACTTTCTGGAAAAGGGAGTAGTGGTGGATGGGGTATACCTAGACTTATGTTGGTAAAAATCTATACCCTCAAGTGATGCAGTTAGATCACTCTATCTCCCAGGCTACATCTACTCTGCAGGCTTCTTGCGCAAGAAGCCTTTTGCACAAGAGTTTTTGCATAAAAACGTGTTGTGCAAGAGCACGTCCAAGATTTCAAAGCACATTGCAAAAGCGATGCGCTTTTGCACAAGAGAGCGTCCACACTGCATGGACGCTCTGGAGCAAGATAGCTCTGATGGCCATTCACAGAACGGCCATCAGAGCACCTATGCTTTTTCCCATAGGAGCGTCCACACTTTTGTTTCTCCTCTGGACCGTCCACACTTGCCTTTTTGTGCAATAGCTGTAGTGCAAAAGGGAGCTATTACCTACACCAGCAAAAGCCCCATTCTGCCGTTTAACTGCTGATTTACTTGTGCAAAAGTGCATTTGAGGTGTGGATACTCTGCAAGCTTTTGCACAAAAACCTTGCAGCGTAGACATAGCCCCAGTGCACAGCCCAGTGTCGACAAGAGGGCCTCTTGCTTGGACATGGTTTCCGCTTCTCAGGGAAGGAGGCAGCTCTACTGACTGGAGGAGTTCCCTCCGCAGCTGCACAGAAGGAGCCATCAAGACACTGCAGCCTTTTACGTATGAACTGGGAATGCTAATTCCACTGCGGATCTGATCCCAAGCCTTGTGGTATGATGGGACCTGACTAGCCCTCTACAGCAGTGGTTCTCCAAGTGTGGTCTGACCATTTCACAGTGGGGCCATGAGCTCAGGGCATGACCCCCCCCCCCCTCCCAGCAGGGAGCCTATGCTGGTTTCCAACCCCACAGCCATGCTGCCCCACCCCCACGAGGTTGATATGCCAGTGCTGGCTTTCTGCTGTGGGGGAGAGGAGAGCAAGCCACCCCCCGGGGTCAGATCCACCTTGCAGGGGAAGAAAGCAGCTCTATGCACCGCCACTTCGCCCCTCCCTCCCCCCAGGAAAGGCAGGGCAGGAAACCACTGGCCTGGAGGTTTACCCTGCTGCGCCCATTGTCCAGAATCATGGCCAAAGGGAGCAGCAGGGGATGGCACCTGGGAGCGATGGGCAGCACAGAGCCTGGTAAGCACCCCCATCCCCAGACTGCATCCCTCCATCCCCTACCTGCACCCTCCTTCCCTCCCACACACGACCCCCTGCCCCCAGTCTGCTCCTGTGCCCACAAGGGGGCAGCGGAGCGCAACAGCGGGACGCGTTTGCCGGGTGAGGGGCTCCGGAGGCTCCAGCCCCAGCGGGAGGGGGCAGAGAAAAGCCCCTTGATCCGAACAGCTGCCCCCGGGCCAGTCCCGCAGTGCAGCCACGAGCAAGGCCCGGGGCGCGAGCCCCCTACCCCCCCCCCGCCAAGGGCTGGTGCAGCAGAACAGGGAGTGGAGCGGGGCCTCTCCTCGGAGCCAGCCTGGCACAGTCGGGGGGGGGATGAGATGAGATGAGCCCCCCCTTTCCCCCAGCGCTTTGCTGGGGAGATGAGGCTAAACTTGGAGAAAGTCTATTCCCGTGGGGGGGGGGGGGTAGCGGGCTACGCCAAGGGCTGGTGCGGAGCGTGCGGACCCCCCCCCCCCGGTTCAGCCGCTTTCCTGCCCAGAGAGCCCCCAGCTGGGCCCGGCGCTGGAGGGGGGGGAGGGAGGGAAACTCCGAGCCGAGTTCTCCCGCGACGCAGCGGGGAGGAGGGTGAAACCTCCAGCCACCCGCCCAGTAACTGCCCCCGCCGGGCGGAGAGGAGCCCCCGCTGCCGGCACAGCCCGGCGCCCGGCTCACCCGCAGCCCAGGCTGCCCGAGGCACCGATAGCGGGAGCAGCTGCGGGCAGGTTCCGCCCCCTGGCGCTGCCCCGGCCGGGCTCCCCGCGCCCAGCGAGGCGAGGCGGGCTGGTTTCCTGCCCCTTTCCTAGGGGCGTTGGGCACCGCCCTGCCCGCCCCGCACAGGGCCGGTGCCAGGGGTCTGGCTTCCTAGCGGAGTTGGGCACCGCCGCGCCCCGAGTCTCTCCGGTGCCAAACCCCCCGCAGCGAGGAGCCCAGCTGGGCGCTTTCACTTTCATTTCCCCGCCTCGGCTCTGCGCCCCGCCTGCTGCCCAGGGGGATTTCCCTGCTGCGCATGGCAAACAGCGGCCCTGGCTCCTGCCCGCAGCACCAGCCCCTCACCTGCCCCAGTTTGCTCCTTCCCCCTCCCTGCGCTGCCTCTGTTGCTGGCCCGGGTAAACGCGGCCTCTGTGATGGCTGGGATTTGCCGGCTTGGGGCCTCTGCACGAGCAGTCTGGATTGAAACACCCCCCCCCCCACCTCTGTGATTTGAGCTTAGTGCTGCTCCCCCCCCCCCACAAACGTCCTAACTCTGCAACTACCTGGGTTGGTTGGCTGGTTTGTGCACACCCCCTCCCTCCCTCCCCTCTCATAGACTTTAAGGTCAGAAGGGACCATTATGATCATCTAGTCTGACCCCCTGCACAGTGCAGGCCACAGAATCTCGCCCACCCCTCTTAGAATAATCCTCTCACCTATATCTCAGATATTGAAGCCTTCCAATACTTTGAAGGCCCCAACATGCAGAGAGTCCTTCAGCTGTGATCTGTGCCCAATGCTACAGAGGAAGGCGAAAAACCTCCAGGGCCTCTGCCAATCTACCCTGGAGGAAAATTCCTTCCCGACCCCAAATATGGCGATCAGCTAAACCCTGAGCATGTGGGCAAGACTCACCAGCCAGACACCCAGAAAGTTCCCTATAGCAACTCCTATCATCCCTCCATTGACCTATTTCCCCCCCCCCACTGGGCAGATTGCCAGGGGTGCAGTGACATAGCGAGGGGGCAGTTGCCCCTGGGCTCCATGCTCAGGGGGCACCAATTTAGTTTCCCTCTACTCCCACTGTCATTCCTCAAATCACCTCCTTACTAATTTAAATAAAGCATGTACCTTTTTTGTTTACCCCCCCCCCCAAAAACAAAAGACAAAACAACCCCAACTGCAGTTAAAGACAAGCACCACTGGGTATAGCTGCTAATCTACTACACATTTGAGAGCACTTGTGTGTGTCTGTCTGTCTGTTCAAGAACTCCTCCTAAATGGGAAGAGCTAGGACCACCAAATGCGATAAACAGCTTCCTCTTATAACTTAAAAGCCAGGTCAGGATTTGGTTGTGCTAGGGTAATGGGATGTGCCCGGAATGGGATTGCTTCTCATTAAACCATACGGAAGAGAGAATCACCAGGCAGGTGAGGGGGGGCTGCCTGGAGGCATGTCCCTCCCTCTATCCAGGACTGCTATTGTCAAACCTGGACATGCCCCAGCCAAGGGACGTGCTCCCCTCTCCCAGCTGTGCCTGCTGGAGCTGTAGCAGCCATAGAGAGGTGCTTCTCACCTGGCCCCAAGCTGTTGTGATGATAGAGGGCTGGGATAGTCCTCTCTCCCTGGGGCAGCCTGCCTACTGAACCCTTCACCCCAGCCTCACCCCAGCGTAATGAATTAAATTAAGCATGGACATTTTCATTTTATTTTCCAAAAGTTAAAAAATAATTGAGTTGAGGACCGGAGCAACGCTGGGTAAGTCTAGTAACATACACAGGGCATACAAGGGTTTCAATGTAACAAGCATATAAAGGTCCTGTTCACACACAGGTTTTTAGTCTCACTGTTACAATCTAATCCCATATTTAATTCAGTGTCTACACAGCCCGTTATACACATGAGAGATTGTCACCATATTCATAAATTAAAAACCAAAATATTTAGCATCCTGTAAGTGCTGGCCTAGCAGTTACTCAGGCATCCAGCTTTGTTTACAGACAAACCCCATGCACTCTTAAATATTACATGGAAAAGATTAGACTTACACTTTTATTTCATTCTGCCATTGGTCCTTCTCAGCTGTGAAATTTAGAGAATATAGTTTTCATAAACTAGTTTCACTTCTCAGCTGAGCCACAGATGTAGGCGTGATCACCGCTGGTCCATTGCTATTGGTAAAATAGCTGCTAGGAGGAAGCTGTTACCAATTGCGCTGGCTCTGCTTTTCCTGTTGCTGCTTGTCAGGGTGCTTGGTCCAGCCTTTGTTATCTGAAACTCACCTTCTCTTTCAGACCCACTAGAGCAGTGGTCCCCAGCCTTTCGTGGCTGCCGGATGCCTTGGCGTTCGGGGTCAGGGCCGCTCATGCACCACACTTCCGGGTATGGGACCACGCATGTGCCCACGCATGTGCCGTGCACCCGGGGGGGGGGGAGGCTGCCCACACGCCACGCACCCGGGACCGACACCACGCATGTGCTGCGTGCCGGGGGCAGGGCCAGCCCAGACATTTCAGCGGGTGCACATAAATGCCCCGGTGGGCGCCATGGTGCCCACGGGCACCGCGTTGGGGACCACTGCACTAGAGTCTCCACCTGCTGGTTATGGACAGGGTCGTCCCTAGAAGGGTGTCTGCCTCAGGCCCCGCTTTGTCTTTTCCTGCTCCACCCCCACCCCACCTTTTCCCACCCCTTCCTCAAAGCCTGCAAGACTGGGGTGGGCAAAATACGGACGATGGGCCAGGTCCTGCCTGCCAAACCACCAGATCCATCCTTCCACCATCCCACGACCCAGCAGGAGCCTCAAGCAGGCTCCTTGTCTGCTGTGCTCCCACATACCACTCAAAGCAGCTGGCTGCAGGGGCCATGTGCTTTTCAGCACCCTGCGTGCCCCAAGCCCAATCTCACAGCTCCCATTGGCTGGAAAGTGCCCATGCCTGCAGTGCAGGCAGCTCATGGAGGCCCCCCCTTCCCAAGGGGTGCATGGCATAGAGAGAAGCACAGGGCCCCTTTGGATGGCATGCAGGGGCGTGGCCATCAGGGAACCTGCTGAGGGTTCTGGCTGGGAGCCACCTAAGGTAATCTCCTCCTGGCCAGAGCCTGCATCTAGCACTTTCCTCTGTCCCAGGTCACAACCCAAACTCTCCGCACCAGTGTTCCCTGTAAGCTTCAGGGCAGCACAGCTTCACAGGTGATTAATCAGCCCTGCCCAGTCAGAGGCTCAGGGCTCCTTGCACAGAGCTGATTGACTGGGTGGGGCTCATTAATCACCTGACAATGGTAGGGGAGGGGCTGTTGCTGGGGTATTGGAGGCTCTGCTGGGAGACGGGGGCTGTTTTGGGGGGGCTGAAAGCAGAGCAGGCAGGGCTCAGCTGGCTGCAGGGGAGACGTGGGGGTGGGGGCCCAGGCCGACTGGCCTGAGGGATCCTTTGCTGTATTCAGAGCTCCATAGACCTCCTGCTAGGGACTGGCTGGGAGTCGCTCTGGGCTGGGCTAGTCTCTCTGGGAGGGGCTCACGGCAGAGGCAGGCAGCTGGAGGCCCCGAGAGGTGCTGTCCCATAGGCGGAGAGGCAGACCCCCAGGTGAGAGTGCCCCCCCCCCCCCCCCCCCCCCGAGAGGGTCACTGCACTGGAGTGGGCCCCTGAGAAAGGGTTGTCTCACTGCCGCTGGAGAGGGGGATCCGCCCAGGAGCCAAGGGAGGCCAAGTGGGGAGTTCCCTTCGGAGGTTCCTGTGGGGGCTGGCTCCCCTGGAACGGCTCCCTCCAGCCGGCCTGTCTCTCTGCTTTGGCCCTAGGGTGCCACCCCTGCCCCCTCCCCGGCCAGCCTCAGTGTGGGCAGGACCCCAACTGGCAGCAGCTTTACTAGTGGAAAGCCTCCCTTTTCCCCCCGGACTCTGCCTAGCCCATGACGTGCCCGAGCCCTGGCCCAGTGTGGGGCTGGGTGCTCAGTCTGGGCTTGCAGACTCCACCTGTCTGGGAGTGGCTTGGGACAGGGGCAGCCCCCCACTCTCTGCCTGGGGACCCCTTGGGGCAGGGAGGACTGGAGCCTCCTTTGGAGTCCGCTGGCTCTGCTGCCCCACGCCCCGCTGGGTGTGTGTGGGCTCTGGCTGAGGCCTGGCCCTCCTGCAGGTGGGGCCAGATGGACACAGGGATTGCCAGGAAATTGGGCTCCAGCTCATAGGCTCTGTGGCTGCTTGCATTCACAGCTTGGGACCTGGGGAAAGGTGGGACACGCAGGCTGGCTGGGGCTGGGCCAGCTAGGAAGTGGGGGACATGAGGCCTGAGGGGCTGGAGGGATGTGGTTCCCAGGGGGGAAGTGGGGCCTAAGGGGCTGGGGGCATGTGGGTCCCAAGGGGAAGTGGGGCCCGAGGGGCTAGGCTGGAGCATTGCCAGCTGGGCTCCGGAGCAGCGTGTGTATCAGCACCCGGTTTTGCTGGTATCCGAGGCGGCACAGGCAGCTGGAGAACCTGCAAAGCTGTGCAGCCATGCAGCTTAGAAGGAACAATGCTTTGCACTCCTGCTCTTGCACCCCCACCTCTTTCCAAACCTTGCACCCCAAGCCACTGTCCCAGGACACAACCCCCCTCCTGCCCTAGGTCACAATCCAAACCTCTGCACTCTCCTCTGCCTCAGGTCACAGCCCCCTCCCAGACTCTGCCCCCTCTTCCCCAGGTCACAACCCCCTCCTTTACCCAAACTCTCTGTCAAACGTTACAGTGCCTCCTGTAACCCAATCCTCTACCCATGCTCCCTTCTTGCACCCAACCTCCATCCCAAACTCTGCTCCTTCTCCATTAATATCATGGAAGAGCATGGCCCTTACCAAATTCTTGGAGTGCCCCTCCTCCCCCATAAAAAATTACATACCCCTGCTCTAGAGGAGAACGAAAAGCAGACAACTGTACCGGTGTTAACTGTACTGCTTCTTCTAGTATAGTAATGCATGTCAATGCTGGCCTCCTCCTACGATGCAAGTCAGGCACGCTCTGTACATCTGAACATTGTAATGGGAAAAGGAGTCACGTTTGCCAGAGGTGCCTGGCCCTACATCAGGCTTGCCCATGCTCGGCTACTGGGACTAGCTAAACTGCAGTGCCTCTCACAGCACTGCTGCAGAGCCTGGTGGTGCCCTTTTACCCATATCCCTCACCCAGTCTGTTTGCAGATGCCCATGTGTCTGCATCAGGCCAAGAAGATCCAACACCTCGTCTTCTCCAAGCTAGCCTGCATCTGGAGCATGAAGACCGCATGGCTGTCTGGACAGGTGTGCACAAGAGAATGCTGCTAGGTATGCCTGCCCCAGTGGGTAGGCGGGAAAAGGCATTTCAGAACCAGTGTTGGACTTCTGGAGGGCACGTGGCTTACAGTCTTCATGATCCCCATGCATTAGAGTTGATGCTGTGACCAGAGTAGTCAGTATCGGGTGTTGTGGGACAACTGTTGGGACACTTAAGAATTGACACAGGTCACAGAGCAGCTGCATTTGCATTGAGTCTGTTTCAGTAAGTCGACCACAGCTTGATGCCGGTAAGACCCGTGGTTATTGCATTGCCATAGTGGAGCGATTACATTAGCCGGAGACAATTGTTGAGTGTAAACGTGCACAGCCAGGTAGAGGCAAGGCAGCTTAATCAAGCTGACTTTGTAACATAGCCCCAGCCTATGACTCTTCGGAGACCTCTCCTATTACTCTGGGAACTGCTACCTAGTCATCCTAAGTAGAATCCTCAAGACAATGAGACGCCAAGAAGAAACAGTTACTGATTTTGTAACAACAGTAGTTCCTCAAGCTGTTTTGCCCATGTGGGTCCCACAGCTTGTCTTCCATCTGTGTGCCATCCGAGCTCTTCTCTTCTGAATTAGCAAGAGAACTGAGAGCTAGTCAGGCTGTTTTGTCCTAAATACCTGGTGTGGGGAGGGAGGGAGGCGACAGGGGAGAAGGGCAGGAGGAGTGAGAGAGATGAAGAACTTATGTTCACAGGGCTCAGGTGCTATTTAATGGAGATATAAAATATTAAGATGCAAGAATTAGCCTGAGTTCTGGGACCCTCCTTCCTTTCAGGATCCTGCAGCCCAACCCTGAATGTCCACACCACTATTGAACAATCCCTCGGTCCAAGCTCTGTAGCACAAGCCAGTGGGCATGGGGTAGCTGTGGGTTTACCCCCGAGGGTAAACATACTCTCAGGGTGGAGGCCTGGCTTCAGTTGACACTGGTGCTTAAAAGATTCCAATTCTCTTATTAAGTTTTCAATCATGGTTTCCACTTTTATTTGCAACAAGTTATGCTCTCCCCATTCTCTGAATACGTGTGTTCAGGAATCAAGTCTTGTTTGTAGTATATTCTGCTGTGAATTAGCTGCTCTATCCTGGCCTCTCACCACTATTCTCTTGTTTACCCTCCTGGAGGTGGAAGATGTCATGCGAACAGACTAATCTACATCTGTCCCTGACTGTTTTGCATCTAAGACGACACACCATGTTGGTGTGCGCTCGCTCACCGTGTTTTCTTATGGCCTTACAAAATGATGAGGATACTTGAGCCAAAGTTAGATCATTTTAGTTAAAACAATAAATAGATGTGTTCAGGTTATTTTAGGTGTCTGTATAGCTCTTGTTAGAGTACCTGAGCCTTTCATAATCGTAATGTATTTATCCTCAACACTTCTGTGAGGGATGGCAATCCTAGGGGGAACTGGAATGTTTTGTCACCAAAAATTGCCTTTTGGTGACAAGAGTGAAAGCATTTACACTGCAATGTGACTTTTGTTGGGAAAAGCACCCAGTTTCCAGCCGAGAGATACTTTTTTCTTTTCCCCTCCCTTTGTTGTTGACAAAGAGCAAGTGTGGACTCCGCTGTTTGTTTGGTCGAGAGAACTGGCACCAGTACCCCCCAATTCCTGCCTGATGGCTGTGCTCAGTGTTTTGTGATCTTTGCTGCCCTGCAGGAATGTGCCCCTCCCCTTTAAAGCTCCAAGAAGTATCTGATAACTGAGGGAGCTGCTCCGTTTGGGGAGCAAAGAACAAATCATTGGAATGTTTCTGTTCTGCCCTGCACTAAGAACACAGCAGCAGACAGACTGCTGCTGCAGGGGGAGGGCTGGAGAGACAGCTGTGTTGCTTTGACATTCCTCAGCATAGAGAGCTCACAGAACTACAAGGAAACCTCAAGAACATTGATCAGCTCTGTCTTCCTGCAACACTGCATTGTGGAATGCTCACCCCCATCAGTTTGCTCCTTCTGTCAACAGGGAGCTAGCAATGTGGCCATGAAATGTCGACTGCAGGAAGAAGAAAAACTGGTCTGACTGGTTTTCACTTTTGCCGATTTTTGCTTGTCGATAGCACTTTGGTCACCAAACCTTCCCAGTGTAGACATAGCCTGACTGACTTCCTTAAGGTTACAGAAGAAATCTGTGCAGGGGGGCAGGGACTTGAAGCCAGATCTCTTAAGGTTAGAGCAGAATGTCTTTCAGAGGTGCTTGCAAACCAAGAGATGTTTTCACTAGCTGGGAAAGTACTTGCAACAGGCATCAATTCTGCTCCACTGGTGTTAGCAATATTAGGAACCCTGGGATAGATGGGCCACCAGCTGCCAACACCTTTTAACACAGTGTTACGTAAATACCAGAACAGGTCTAAGCTGACACTGCTTAAAACAGCTGCAATAGCCAGTGATTAACAGCAGAGCTCCTAACATCAAAAAAACCTGTGGAACAATGTTAGCAATAGACACACCCTAAGTCTCTTCACCCAACACACTAATGAAGAAGGGGGAAGTGAATAAAATAAACACCTTAGACCCACCTCTGATTTTAGTATGGTAGCCAAGTGCATTTTGAATCACAGGAAAACAATGCTTTACAAGGCCTCTAAAAACACTGCAATTCAGCTGTAATTTCCTATGCTCTCCTGTGCATGTCACCACTGCCCTCTGGTGGCTCGACTGTCAGAATCACCCACACAGTGTAGGGGAACATTTTAACCTGCCTAATCACTCAATCAGGGATTTAAAAGTAGCCATTCTTCTACAAAGAAATTTAGTTAATTACAGAGAGAGACTGCAGAACTGAAATTCATCTTCATTTAAAGCTGTTACTATAGGCTTGAATAAAGACATTAATTGGTTGGCACATTACAAAGCCAATTTCTCCTGCCTTTAACATGCACCTTTTCACATCAAAAGCTAGGAATGGGACACTTCAGCCCACTTAATTGGCCTTATCAACAGGGCTCGACAAACCACTGATTCTACTCGCCCGTGGTGAGATTTCAGCCGGTCGCTCCATGCGCTCCATTCACCGGCGCTGCGCGCATGCGCAGTGACAGTCTGGCACATGCACGGTGTGGGGCTGGCGAGTAGCTCTCGCCGCAGTTTGTCAAGCCCTGCTTATTAACATGGGTCCTACAATTGACAGGTGGTACTTCTGCTGTTATATGTATCTTGGATTCTGTTATTTCCACTGAACCTCATCTGATGAAGTTGGTTTTACCCACCAAAGCTTATGATATTATATATCTGTGTTAGTCTCTACAGTGCCACAGGAATACTTGTTTTAAAGTTACAGCCTAACACAGCTACTCCTCTGGGAGACAAGTGTTTCTGGCCTAGTGGTTGTCGCATAAAACGTCTTAATAGTACTACACACATGGGGTTACCGTAGCTCTTTATTTAGGAGTAAACATGAATATACCTACCCAGCTCCTGTATCAGACATTTGACACCTTGTTCAGGAGGAGTTTAAAAAGGGCAAAACCTTCCACCTTACGTTTTTTGCTTGGTTACCTTTAACATGGGGTTTTATACCTTTTCTTTTGAAAGCCATGCTGTTCCCATGAGAGAGCACAGCCTACTTCCTAGTCCTAATTCTCCTACTGATAAACAGCCATTTTCACTAAAAAATGCAAACGCGCCTCAGTTTCTAAACCTATTTTATTTATTATTGAGTACAAGTCATTATTTAGTAGAATTATAAAAGAATTGTACATTAGAGGTATAAAAATATGAAATAGGCTTTGAATAATCTTAGATAAAACTACCATTTTTTCAAGCTTTAAAAAACACGTAATTTGCACAATTTGGCATCTTGATATCTGGTTTCATATAATGTAAAACTTGGAAACTCCCATAAATGTAAGCTTCAGAAAGCTGATTGCATCAGAAAAAGGAAAAAAATCCCATACACCCCCTAGCAATGCCCAATCACACAAGTAACCGTCAATAATTTACTAGTTTATGACACAATGGCACAGTCAGACAAATTAAAAGCTTCCTTTGTCCACATGACTTACCCATTACCAAGAATAGACAAATTAGTTCCATTGAAAGATGCAGTATAGCTTTTCCTCTTCCAGTTATTAAAAAGTGGTTAATAGAAAACACAGGAAGGGTTTTAAAAAAAGATTTGGCATGCTTTATACTTGTACCATTTAAATTTGATACCACTTTGTAGTAAAAATTAAATAAATATAAATATGTTAAATAAATAGACTGTAAAAGAATAATACACATACATTACATCAGATCCCAGCATTTCTTAATGCTGTTCACACACTTAATGCTTGTCACAGCTTTATGGACACTGAAAAGGAATACTGCATCCTTTCAATGTAAAGAAAATGTATTTAAGCTTCACCTTGGACATCATCATCAATCCAGACACACAGGAACTCAGATTTCATTGCTTGTTACTACTTTAGTTCACCAATTAAAAATGTGGTAGATAATTTCACTGTTCTTTACAGCAATTCATAATTAGATCCCTTTCCCCCAATCCTGGTCACACTGCCACTGGCTCATTAACTGAAGACCTTCTTAAGAAAGGAAAGAACAATTCCAGCTATGTCCAATACACTACCTGGCTTCTTTCCTACAAAGAAGCTAGAAATGGACATTGGAATATGCTCCTCCAAATTATGGCATAGCTCAGTTTTTAATACTGTGATCTAAGCCAAATACTGCCATTGCCCTCCTATGTATATTTGGCTGATTTCTCAACACACCATGGCACGCAAATCTTGCATTTGTGAAGAAAATAAAACCGATTTTTCCAATCAGTAATTCATAGGATGGCATTGTATCGACACAACAACTGGGACTCATATTCAAGGGTTGCACTAATTAATCAGAAGTTACATTCTCTTCACAGGTGCTGGATATTTTCAGATTATTCCCTTTACAACCGCTGTATTGTATCTAAGACACTGTTTCAAATGCAGAATATGGCAGTAGTGCAATAGCAGGCTTGGATGGTTTGCTACAACTAAAAGGCTCCTTTTCCAAACCGTAGCGCGTAGTAACGAGATGGTTTCAGACACCGTTTCATTCTGTGCAGTAAAACATATGAATTATAAAATCAAGTACCGCGTAGGTATGTTTCGACAGCAGAATGATGTTTCCTCCCAGCTATTTGCCCTCACTTTTCACTTTTTTTCCTTAAAAGCAGACTTAGGATAACTCCATCCATTGGTTCAATGCTTTTCTGAAGGCAGCACTCATTCCTTGTGCTCCAACAGTCCTTTTCTGGCTCCGGTGTGCGCACAGCACAAGGCACTTTTTTGGAAGCTTGGTTTCTTCAAAAGAGACATTTGACTCTTTGAGGATCCCATTAGTCCCTGCTAAAGGTAGGCCCACTTCACAGCTCGATGCTTGGAATGCTCAGAGAAGGGAGCTCCATCCCTTCCTGCTCAAATGGCATCTCCTGGCAGTCTTTGCTCTGCAGAGTCCTGACTATAGTAATGCTGAAAGAGTCTTTCCCGGCTGCAGATGTGCATAGCGTGGTAGGTGTGAAGGAGAAGGCGAGGGAAACGAGACGTGAAATAACATACAAAATGGTCTGGGACAGAGCCCAGCGTCTCCTGTACTTCCAGGGGCAGTTCTCTGTAATGATGTTTCTAGGGGGGGAGGAAAAAAAGTCACAGAAGAGCATTTTTATAGAGGGTTCACTTTCGCTCTCTATGCAACATACTAAAGAGATCCCCATGGACAAGAAAGTTTAGTGGCCAAAGAAGCCTTACTAAATGACAAGTGTCATTTTATGGTGGTGGACTGTTGATAGGAAAGTGGAAGACCACCTAATATTACTATATATTTTAGAAATGTGTATCTGTCTACTCATCTATCCGTGAGTCCATTTGTTCAAGAACACCTCCTAAACAGTAAGAGCTAGGACCACCAAATTTGGTAAGGCAGCTTCCTCTCATCATAACTTAAAGCAAGGTGAGAGTTTGCTTGTGCCAGGACAATGGGATTTACTTGGAATGGGATTGTTTCTCATATAACATTAAGGGAGGGGTCTGCTAGCAGGCAGAGTTATACTGCACAATGACCACAGGGGGGTGGCAAACACCTCTGAACAGCTGCTGGCTAGCAGCATGCCCCTGGCTGGCCCCAGGGAGAAGCCAGCAGGCACTCTGAGTGGCTCTGGGGAGAACCTGGCAGGCACCCCCATCCCTGAACCCTCCACTCCAGTCCCTTCCCTCCTCCCTGACTCCTACAACCCCCACACTCCTAGCCTCCTGCCCTGAGCTCCCCCACATCCCAGAGCCCCTCCCCTGAATCTTGTATTCCCCCCACACCACCAGCTCCCTGCCCTGAAGGACTGATGGGTAAGTCTTCAAGTAAGCCAATAAAAAGATGGTTTAGGTGGAAACCACAACATATTGCTGGAAACAGATTGTGTCACATTCCAGTTATTTCAAATGCTGTTTATACTTCTGAATAGGCATGGAGAATATGACAGGTATGAGGAGCTAGATGTTTACATGGTACAAATTCTAAGGTTGGTTGTTCTACCCCTTTACCTTATTTCTCATTGCCCGTAGAAGATCCCGTACTGAACCCCCTTTATAGGATCTGAATTTTCGAAGATCTGCAAAAGCAAACAGGCTGTGTGGGTTTTGTTTTTGTTTTTAAATGAACTGATGTGTACAAATTCCTCCAGGGAGCTGCTCTGTTGCTATGTCCCATATTATCATATTAACACGGAAGAGCTGTTTGTTCTGTTCTGTTCTGGCCAGATAAATCACGATTTGAAGTATTACAACCTTTTTCAAACTCTACAGGAATAAAATCAGTGCAGGAGGCATATTAACAATGCAGAATATTAAACAGTTTGATGCATGTGGGGCCTGCATCATTTCTGTTCTTAAATGGAAATACCCTTAAAGCCTGGGAAGTAAACAGTGGGAAAAGAGGCCTGAAATTGCTTAACTTTTGTTTTTTGTATTTTCATGCTTAAGTCACCCAGCTCTAAAACAGGAGATATACATGTGTATGCGTGCGCGTGCGTGCATGCACATTCTTTTTAACTTTAAACAATTCAGTACTTCAGTTGCAGGCCAAGATCTCATGTAACAATTGTGAGAGATAATGATATTGTTGCCTTCCTGTACACATAGGTTAGGAACTATAGCCTGTAATTCCCTGGGGTTATTATGGAATATAGTTGGAGTTACCTGTCTGAAGGGGAACAGTGATGTGCTCTCTCCAGTCCATTTTTACCACCTCTCTCCCTCCTCTCTCTAACTGCTTGACTATTGGACCATCTAGAGATTCTTTCTCTATTCGGTCACTCACATCCTGTAAGAAACAATCAAGTTATTTCTATGGGTGGCAGATAGAAGAGATGGGGGAAAGCAATGCCCAAACTGCCAGGCATGGCCCCGCCCACTCTCCGCCCCCAGAAAGCATACTGCTTCAGCATGGCTCCCCAGCCACGCTGAGGCTGGGGACACCATGCGCCACCCGCCCTCCCTGTGCTCTGGGGCTTGGCTGGAGGCTTGTTCCTGCACTGGAGGGGATGGCTTGGCTCGGCTCCCATAGGTAGAAGGGGTAGGGCTGGGAGCTTGCCTCCCCCTGTAATATGTTCACCCACTGCTCATGGTTATTTCAAATGCCATATCTTTACTTCCAACTCCTACCCCCCAATTACAAACAACTCTGTCAAGTTAAAGGGTGTCCTGAACAGCGGCAGGGAAACAGTACCATGTAATTGGATTGCACGTATGATTGGCAGTCAGGCGCTATCTGCCACAGTCCTTTCAATACAGAAAACCCACCGCGCTCACTGGGCTGGAACTCTCCAAAGAGCTGAGCATTTCCTGGCATGCACTGACAAAGCCACACTTTGCTGTTTGCCAACCGCCGATTCGACATGCAAATCTTTCAAAGACTTTAAACTTGAAGTTCAAACGTACAATTAAAAAAAAAAAACCACTGTTTAATCCTGGACAGAATAAAAAATTGACAAGACAGACCTGAAAAAAATGGAGCTGTCTTTCTAGATCCCAGAAGAATGGGTGCTTCAGCACACAGTTGGCAGATGGGCGTTTCTGAGGATCCATGTTTATCATCTGCTCTATTAAGTCACGAGCAATTATGTCTTCTACAAGAAAAAGGGAGTTTATTCCTAGTGTCCGAAACAAGTGAAGTTGATTTCAGTCTTTAAGAAGCCATCACGACACTTTCGAGTTTGCCAGAGATCTAGAACATCCAGTTGGATGCTCGACCTACAAAGAACAGGCCAAGTCCTTCCCTGATTTATACTCTGTGCAACCCGTCACAAAGTCAATGGGGTTGAACTAGTACAGCCAAAGTTCAGTTCGGTCTTTTAACCATCCTGGATATACATGAAATTCTCCTTAGAACTATCACAGTAAAGCTAAGAGGGCTCAAAACTTTGCAATCAACCTGAAATTTCACATGCTTTTGGATAGTTAAGTCAATAGTTTTAAGGTCTTCTCACTTTCAATAGGTGCTTCCCATAGAATTACTTCAGATGCCTGCACTTCACATTGGCAACTTTGGGCTCATGGTGATTCTCAGGTCTCAGAACGTTTCCTCTGGTGTCTTGAGAGCTACCGATCCCCACAGAATGAACTACAGTGCTTTATATTTAACAGAGCAGAAAACTTCCATCTGCTTACCATGCGTCTCCGGATTTAAGCTGTCCAGGCTGTAAACACCCAGGAGAATGTTGGCTTGCCGCTGCAGGGATTTGCCAAAGGGGTGGCTGCCTTCGGATACCACGTAATAGAAGACGCAGCCAGCCGAAAAGATGTCCACTGTGTATGTCTGCAAATGCACATAGAGTTCATTAGCAACATTACAATGGGGTTTGTTCTGTACTTTGGGTCAACAACACAACTCCGTTGTGAATCTGAGGGAACAACAGAAGCTTTTATAGTCACTCTTCTTTCTCTTCACAGTATTCAAAAGTAATTAGGACATGGCAAATCCTGCACTGAAGTCCACCTGCTAGAACATTCTTAACTGACCACTTGCAATATCCCCACTTTTCTAGGACAATCCGATCTGTCTTTAAAGGTCACCTCCATGAAATGACTGATTGTTGGTGGGCTGTTGGATGATCACTTTGATTTCACCATGACGATAAAATGTGGTACAGGATAAAATTCATCAGGGCTACTCAACTTTGGAAGCCCCAGGGGCCACAATGATACTCTCAGCACATGCCGAGGGCCGCAACTTAAGTGTGGTTGCATATACAGGCAAACAGATATGCCAATATATGCAAATAGCTTCTCACACTGACAGGCATGAATACAAAGTTTAAGGCAAAACTGCATAACACACAGGCCCCATTTAAGTCAGTTCTTCTGATATTAATAAATTGTAATATTTACCCAATTTCCACCCATATGACAGCGCTTTGAATGAGCAATGATAGTCCAGGAATTTAACTACTAAAACGCATAGCAACAGAAGACCATTATATTGACCACTTTTTTGTTTTGGCTCCCACCTGCGGGCCACATGCTCAGCCCTTGGTAAACCTAAGCTGCCCTGCGGGCTGCAAACAAATGGGCTGCGTGTTGAGTAGCCCTGCAATACACTAATAGCCCACTGGCTGGAAGTTCAGCCCTCAAGAGCGAGTTGTGTTTGGAACCTCTGAAAATTAGACCACGGACATTTGAGCTCCAAATCAGCTTGAATGAAGAGGCAATACACAGTGGACACAAAGGTCTGATAGAGTGACACTGGCCAGCCCCACTCCATGGAACTTTCCTAACCCTGGGAACAAGAACAAATACAATTGACTTACAGGGTTCTCTTTGCAATCTTCACTCAGGATCTCAGGAGCGATCCACCCTTCCGTGCCTGGCACTCCAGACTGGCGACTAAAGCTGTGTCTGCCCACTGCCAACTTCTTACACAGCCCAAAGTCTGAAATCATGGCTTTGACCTTGCCATGGGCATTGGGCATTGAAATTAGGATATTATGAGGTTTCAGGTCCCTGTGGACTAATACAAACACCAGTTAACTCATACTGGGACTCACCAAGAGCATCTTTATTTTATTTAGCTGGAATGAAACCCATTCACCTTGCTGGAGCAGTTCTAATTACTGGTCAGGGATCTATAGGCTGAAGTGCAAGGCATCTCTTGCCTATTGTATTTCCTTTCCTTCAAATCCTGCATGCTTATTTCGAAATAGCACGTCTACACTACAGGGAAGCCTCAAAGTTAGTCCGAGGCAGGCTTCCCCAATGTAGACGTGCTATCTTCATTTAGAGCCCCAGGAAGCACTGGGGAGGAATAACTTAGAATAGCCCCTCACCAGGGCCATTTCAAAATAGCAGCAGTGGAGTGTCTACACATACCTTATTTCGAAATAGCTATTTCAGAACAGACGTTTTCCTTGTAGAACGAGCTTTACAGATTTCGGAATAAGCCGCCCGTTATTTTGACATAATGGAGCAGTGTAGACTCACCAAGAGTTCTTGTGAGAGCCATCCCACACCCACTGGTTTTCCAGAGCCATCCTGGGTTATATTTTGTACTTCAACAGCAGCTCAGAAGCTCAAAGCCAATACTGCTACAGCAGGGAAGTATTAGCCACATTTCAAAGACAGGGAAAACTGCGGCATGGAGGGGTTGTGCAGCATTCAAGACTTCTAGCTGGGAATAGAAACCAGAGCTCCTTTTCCTCAGTGCTGTGACTGAGCATCATGGAATGGTATTACCACCCCTCAACAAACTATAAAGCCGCCACAGTTCCCTGGCTCAGGCCAGCTTATTTCGCTTCTAACCCAATAAAACATGCAGTCACCTGAAACTGAATCAAAGGGCCTTCTTACCAATATTGAGAGAGTGTAGATAAGCAAGACCAGATGTTGTCTGTTGCAGTAGGGTAATGGGCTGTAAGCCATGGCGACTGAAGTCCTTCTGCTCCACATACTGACCATCACAGAAGGGAAAACAGAAAGTAAGTCTAAAATCCAAGCATATTCCTTATACACATAGATCCCAGGCCATTGAAAAGCTCCCTCAACAAAGGTAAATTCTAACCAGCTCTCATTAGACTGGGTATGTACTTACAAGAAACTCTCACAGACAAAGGGGAACTTTCAGACATCTGACTGTACTAAGATTCCACAAATTTGTCGCAGGGGCTGGTCTGTTCCAGCATGCTTTTCAAATACAGGACTTTTATTTACAAAGGGATCTCAAATAAAAGTGAAGAGTAACAGACAGCTCAGTAGATCAGCAGAGTCATTTTTTCCAGCCTTTTTTTGGGCCAAAAATGCAGATTCAAGTTGACTGAACCTCTTTGTGTATTTGAGTCAAATTTGCTGGGTTTGGTCAACCTCCAACCCCGCCCGAAAAAAAATTCACAATAAAACCAGTATTTGAGTATTGACATTGTCAAAATATTTTGATTTTTCAATTCAAAATGCCCTTTCATTTAGAATTTTATTTAAAAAACAGTTCTCTCTCTCCCCCCATGCACCTGGCTAAAATGAAAGGAAGCTTTCTGGTTTGGGCATCACTCAACTCAATTTTTTTCCACGGTGGGCACCAGCTATTTGTACCCATTCCTAAATTCCACAGCCCAAAGGGACTACTGTGATCTAGTCTGATCTGTGTAGCACAGGCCATAGGACTGCCCCAAAACAATTCCCGGAGCAGATTTTTTAGACAAACATCCAATTGTGATGTCAGCGATGCCACATGACCCTTGGTAAATTGTTCCACTAGTTAATTACTCTCACCATTAAAAATGTACACCTGTATTCCAGTCTGAATTTATCTGGCTTCAATCTCAAGCCACTGGATCATTTTATATCTTCTCTGCAAGAGTAAAAGACCATTCTTAAATATTTGGTCTCGATAGGGATACTTAAACACTGTGATCAGCTCATCTTTTAGTCTTCTCTTTGTTAAACTAAATGGATTGAGCTCTTTAAGTCTATTGCTACATGGCATGTTTTTTAATCCTTTAATCATTCTTGTGGCTCTTCCCCGAACCCTAATTGATCAATGTCATTCTTGAATTGTGGACACCAGAACTGGATGCAGTACACCAGCAGCAGTTACACCATTGCCAAATATGCTGGTAAAAGAACTTGTCTCCTCCTACTTGAGATTCCCCTTTTTGTGTGTCCCAGAATCGTTTTAGCTCTTTTGGCCACAGTGTCACACTAGGAGCTCATGTTCAGCTGTTTGTCCACACCAGAACCCCTAAATCTTTTCCTGAATCACTGCTTAGCCAGATAGGAGTCCTCCTTTCTCTCAGTATGGCTACATACCTTACTCCTAGGTGCACACATTTACGTTTTGCCACGTTAACATGCATATTGGTTGCTTGTATCTAGTTTATCAAGTGACCCAAGGCTGCTCTGAATCACTGACCTGTCCTCTTCATTATTTACCAATCCCCCATTGTTTGAGTCACCTGCAAACTTTTATGAGTTCTGACTTTTGGGTTTTCTTTTAGGTCACCGATAAAAATGTTAAATAGCGAAGAGCCAAAAACCAATCTCTGCAAGATCTGACAGGAAAAACAGCCACTTGAGGACAATTTCCAAGTGCGTTTGGAGATCTGTTAAAGAATTTTTTATCCATTCACTGCGTGCCAAGTAATTTGATACTGTTCTAAATTTTTAATCACAATGTCACCTGGTACCTGTGATCCTAAGCAACCAAGTCAAATGCTCTACAGAAATCTAGGTCTACACCAACATTGTTACCTTTATTAACCCCCAAAACAGATATCAAGTTAGTAGGACAGGACCTATTTTCCATAAGCCCATGCTGATTTGCATTAATTACATTCCACTTCTTTAATTCTTTATTGAGTCCAGCATCAGGGGCGCCATAATCTTGCCCAGGATCGATATCAGGGTGACAGGCCTAAAAATCAGTGACATCTCATTTCCTACTTTAAAAAACAGCCACAGCATTAGCTTTCTATTCTACTGCTCAGTACTAAATCTCCCTTATTTCCACAGGGAGAGCGGAGATTGCCAAGAGGAAAAGCCCCTGCTGTTTCCCTAGATGGCCTGGTTTTTAAAGGAACATAATTATTTCTGTTTTATCCTGGCTGAGAGAAACCTCTCACACAGGAATTAACCCCGAGTACATCCTGCTTATCAGCACTGTTCAGAGGGGGCTGAAAGTAGGTAGGGGGCTGAAAGTAAGTAGTCAAAGGTGTCCAGCAACTTACTCACACCAGGATAAACATAGCCCCTGCCTTGCTATCCCCACAAAGCTATCTTTAGCACATGCTCCCCCGACACTCAGGGCATGTCTAGACTGCCTGCAGCTTTCGAAAGAAGATATGTAAATTTGGCACAAATTTGCATATCGTCTGCCAATCCCATTTTTGGAAGAGTTTTTTCGAAAAAAAAAAGCAGTCTAGACATGGCTCTTTTGGAAAAAATCCCTTTTCAAAAGAACCCTTCTTCCTAAAAAAATGAGGTGTATAGGGTTCTTTCAAAAAGAGGAGTCCCCCCCCCTTGAGAGACCGTCTAGATTGCCTTTTTTTGGGGAAAGGGGAGAGAAAAAAAAACCACCCACACCCCTCTTCTGAAAACAGGACTGGAAGAAGATATGTAAATTTGCACCGAATTTGCTTCTTTCAAAAGCCGCAGGCACTCTAGATGTGTCCTCATGCTGCTGCGCTTCTTTAAAAGGAAGCTCTCAGGGCAGGCTGAAGCCTTAAGGAGCGACACTTTAGAGAGGGTACTAGCGAGGGCAGCAAGTGCCTGCCTTTGGGTGTATCATGCAGCGTGACTGAGGAGAAGCCTTTTTCAAGAGTCAACAGAAGGTTCAATAGTCTCTTCTCTTAGGCCAGGTGTACATAAAAGGGGCAGGTCAAATCAAGATATGCAACTTCAGCTATGCTTATTACGTAGCTGGAGTCAACGTACCTAGTTTCGTGTTTCCCACTGTCCCCGCAGCGGGAGGCAGATGGAAGCAAATGCTCATTTGCTTCCTTTACTTCTTGCACAAGCAAGAGTACCAGCAGTCGGCAGGGGCACCCTCTGAGTTTGATTTAGCGAGTCTCAACTAGACTTGCTAAATTGAATTCCAGAAGATTGATCATGCCAGCACCATGGAGTGAAGACATGGCCTTAGATCAGACACCTGGGAAGCCAAACAGCAGGCATTGGCAGGCATGGTGACATTGATGTCACACTGCAGCTTCTTTATTACAGTTGCTGATTACAAGACAGTAGGAAAAAAGGAATGTGTTTATGTTTTGCTTCTGTGATACCAACGTATTGCAATCAATTGGGTTGTCTCCAAGTCACCCTGGACTGTGAGAACACTGAAGGGATGAAGAGGTTAAGAAAAGTCTTTTAATTACACATACAGCAAACGACTATGCTGTAAAACTAAACAGCCAATTACAGACAGTGATGTGTTGTCTGCATATGGCAGGTCCCGGAACCACAGACTCAAAGCCGAGTTAAGAGTCTGCCATTGAGAAGCCTTTCACAGTTTTCTTTCTACATTTACACGGCTCCCAAGAGCTCTTTGCTTTAGCAATATTTGAGATTTGTCATCGACCGGTTACCTCCTGTAAGGTGGCAGCACAGAGCTCAATGGCAATGTACTGAAACTGCCTGTCCTTCTCAGTGCAGAAATAGCGGATCACGTTGGGATGCTCGTCCGACTCGCGCAGGAGCTGCACTTCACGGTCAGCGAAGCTGAAGCATTCGGGGAGAATTCTTTTTACCGCCACGTCTCGGTTATCAAATGTCCCTCTGTAGACAGTCAACCATGCGGCAGAGAAACCTTTTAGAGTCAATCTGGGCTACTGAGATAGGCGAGTTACACGGCACCAGGTGAGCTGATAGACTGGACAGGATCCTGGGCAAAGTCAGGGGTGTGGCTCCCTGCTCCTGGAAAGGGTGGGGCCAAGGCAGACAGCCCTCAGTGCAACCCCTCCCCTACGTGGCTGCGAGCCCCAGATCCTTTTGAATAGCCGGGTCCTAAGACAGTTGCCCCTTTGTGTCCTGTCCCCTCCAAGTTGGGAGACCTTCATGGAACACACTTCAGACAGACATTAAAAAAGCACTTCTCCAGTGTCGGGGACAGATGGACCAGGCGCCTCTGTTAAGTGATTTCATGTGAACAAACATTTCAAACAAATGACGACAAAACTCTGGATTCTTGTTAGTAAAGGGACACTGCAGAGAAGTGCCCTCCCCCCACATTTTCATTCATATTAGATCATAAGCATTTTTTTTAAAATGCTCAAAAAATAGTGGGAGATTAACTGGTCTATAAAATCAAAAGCATATATTTTCTTGTACCTGTAAACAATCGTTCCTTCAGCTCCATGTCCCAGAACGTCTTTCGGGCTGAATGAAATCTTGCCGACCATTATTATGCTTGTCTCCGCCTCTGAACAAAAACAAGCATCAAAAAGATTCATTTAAGGCAGATTTTAAAAGTCAGCACTTTGCAGCTGTTTATCCATTTAGCACCAGTAGGTAACAGCTTCTCTCTCAAGCTTAAATGCACAACACTGAAAATTAAAAGAGGGTGAGAGATCTAGGGCCAGGCTTTCATCATTACCTCTACAGAGCATTCCAGTTTTGGTACACAGTGCCATTCAGATCTGGGCATGCAAACTGCACCTGTGCATGAAGTTTGGGAGCTGGACTCTAGACAATCCTATTCATGATTTCAAACATTCAGCGGGGTGGGAGCCCTTGGAAAATTTGGCCCAGTTTTTACAACACAAAAGGTCATGGCTGGGGAGGTACACAAGGGAAGCAGCTTTTAGGAGACAAAAAGCTCTTTGCAGTTGGGACCAGAGACCACATGCAGAGGGGAGGGGAGGGGAGTCCAGCTTCCATGGTCCCACTCAACTCTTGGCTTCAATTAATGCCAACAGCATTATTTGTTTTAATAAGCTGGACTTTTCTGCCTTGGGGTCTGAGGCCACCAACCCATTTCAAATGTGCCCAAGAGCAGCCATGCACAGCCTGATCCTGTACTCCTGACACAGGCAAGCCTTCTACTGTGGTCGGATTAAGCTTAAAATGACAAAACCATGTAGTCTCCACTGAAAAAGAAATTGAAAAGTCACCTCTTGCTAGAAGAGCTCAAGAATAGGGATGGAAAGAATATACCTAATGATGGACATGAATCGCAAAGTTCAGGATTCAATACCAGACGTGTTTCTAGGAGATGTTCTAGCTCAACCAGAAGTCATGGGTTTGCTGCAGGAAGTGGGGGGGGGGGAGGAAAGGGGGGGGGGGGGGGGGGTTCTATGGCCTTCATCATACCGGTCACAATGGTTTCTTTAGGTCTTAAAAATCTATAAAGTGTTGTCAATATTCTATTTTTGTTCCTCTCCCTTTCCCTGTTGTGCTTTGTTACCTTTGGCATTGGAAGAAATGTAATTAATGAACCTTCTGATTTTTAATTCTTAGTGGGCCATCCCGTGAAAGACGTTAGATTAACTTTACCTCCCTTTTCTTGCTCAGCGAATAGACACCTCCCAGGTTCAGAGCCAGAGAGGTTGGAATATGCCGAGTGGTTTGATGCTTTGGGAGATACGTTGGGTGTGCTGGTGGCTGAGCTCTCTGTCCGCACACAGGTGTCGTCCAAAAAGTCTGTCTCTGGGGAGAGATCGCTGGGGGCTCTGAAGGGCAGTGGCTGTTGCTGCGCACTCTTCAGGAGGAAAGAGAGATGGTTTTACCACCACATCAATGAGGGAATAAAAATCTCAACAGACAAGGGGGCAGATCCAGGGCTCAGCATCCAGAAAGGAAAGATTCAACTGTCCTCAGAGTGAAAGATTTCTCATTTCCAGACTCTCAACTTATCTCAGGCAGGGCAGTTAGAGCGTTTCTGTCACCCAAACTCACTCTTTCACTTACACATTTTTAAAGCATGGCTGATAATTCAGGCTAGTGACTGTGACAGCAAAAAAATGTCATTAGCTTGAAGTTTATTTTCTCTTAGAAAAGTATCTTTAGACTAGAACATAAGAACGGCCGTACTGGGTCAGACCAAAGGTCCATCTAGCCCAGTAGTCTGTCTGCTGACAGTGGCCAGCACCAGGTGCCCCGGAGGGGGAGGACTGAAGACAACGATCAAGTGATTTGTCTCATGCCATCCATCTCCAGCCTCTGACAAACAGAGGCCAAGGACACCATTCCTACCCCCTGGCTAATAGCCTTTTATGGACCTAACCTCCATGAATTTATCTAGCGTCTCTTTAAACTCTGTTATAGTCCTAGCCTTCACAGCCTCCTCTGGCAAGGAGTTCCACAGGTTGACTATGCGCTGTGTGAAGAACTTTTGCTTATTAGTTTTAAACTGAATAGCTATCATTAAGCTGTAAAAGGATACAGTTCTGATTCAAAGCCCAATGAAGTTGGCGGGAAGCAGGAGGAGGGATCTTCTGATAAATTCAGTGGTCTTTGGATCTTGACCCAAAAAAGATAGCAAAACACACACACACACACACACACACACACACACACACACACACACACACACACACAAATAGCTGAATGGGCAAAAACCCCTGGAATAGGAAAAGTCTCGAGTGTAACCATGCGCGCTAGAAATCACTGCCACATGAAACACGCCATTGCCTTAGTTATCAGATTGCACAGCTGTGATTAGCTCAGTGATAACTGTTACTACACATAGCTAACAGAGAAAACGGAACTGCCCTTCTTTTATGAAGTCCTGGCTCTCTTCCTCCCCAGCTCCTGAATGATCTTTACCCGGTGAGGCTGCCAAACATTGCAGCCCTCTCAGAATTCACAATACCACTGAGCTCCATCAGCATTACCATTGGACAGGTGATGACGAACGCCACCCAGCCGACAAACAAAAAAGTGCTCAGGATGACTGTGGCCATGTCTTTCAGCATGGAATCAACGGGAGCTTCTGGCCGAGGTACAGGCTGGCTGGGCTTCTCTTCAATGTCCTTCGGAATGGAAGGTGGCAATTCTTTTGAGGACCCTTCAACCATACCAATAACCTAGGAAACAGAGAAGGCTCCATCGATTCAAAATTTCAATAGATATACTGAATGTCAGCACAGCTGCACAATGCATTTCAATGGGCGGGGGAGGAACCATTTCTTAAAAGCACCATGATATGCAAGACTCTCTTGAATGTGACGGTGGCTCACAGAAAAATTAGTTATTCTCTGAGGACCCTGCAGTTCATTCGACAGACTATTTCCACTGAAGTCAAAGGGAGTTTTGCATGTGGAAGGGAAGCAGGATTCATTAAGTCTGATATCAAGAGTTCTATAACAGAGTACTACCAATGATACCCTATGGTGCACTTCCACCAAGAACTTGGGAAAATTCCCTACACTTTTTCCTACAGAGTCCAAGTTCTCACAACATTTTCATATCCTTCCCATGCCTTCTTCAGTTTTTCAGTGATATGATCAAGTTATTCACAAACCTCCTCAAAACTTGCTTTATCAGAGTCAGCTGGAATCACATTTTCTTGCCGTTTAGGCAAATTGCTTGGAAACTTCTCCAGGATCTTTGTTGGGGCTGATAATGGTGTTTCATGGTGCCCTTTAAATAAAACAAACAATATTTGTTACAAGAATTGTTCCTTTTTAGAGGGAACAGGCTTGATTTTGGCATCTTTCTGCTGAAAAGCAATACTCAGGGCTTAGTTGCATTAATAAAACGGCTTGAGGCCATCATGGTATGTCAATTTAGAATAAAATGAGACTCTCTTATGTGTACCTTAGCACCAGAGCGCTGCCTCTGTAGAATGACCGAAAGCGTGGGAGATTTGGGCATAGATCTGAACACTGTTACATGTCCTCTGAAGTGAAGCAATGCTCTTGCTCTTAAAGGCTCGGAACCTGCAAGTATTGATTATGGCCTCGGACTTCAACAGGACTTGTATTCAGGGTCTAGGTGCAGATTTGGACCTTGACTTTGTCTCTTGCTGAAAATAAATATGGACTAGTCACCCATTCAGTGAGCACTGCCCATCCTGTGCACTAAATAAGATGGGAGCCTTCTGAAAATATAAGATATGACCATGCAATTGAAAACTACCATATGCAGAAGGTGGCAAGTGAAGGGTTGTAGTGGCAAACTTCTTTCTGGCATCCTCCAACTCTTGAGAGCTTGACTTTGCATCTTTTACAGTCTTTTAATGTAGCTGTTTTAGATATAATTTAAAATACTGTACATGGCAACAACAATCTGTCTGCATTGTTGATTTTGTCCAGCAGAGAGCAGTGTAGCACAGAGAGAGGGTGGAATTGTACTGATACCTATTAGCAGCCAGTGGTTCCTCCAATAGTTGAGTTTCTTTTCTTTCAATCCTGCTGAAAATTTGAGATCCGTACTTGGAGTGATAACACACTCGCCATTGTCTTCAATAGTGACTCCCTCTGTTTTGGGGCCCTCTAACAGAGGTATGGCTCTGCCACGAGGCTAGAAAGATAAGAGGTTGATTATTACAGTGAACAAAGCGCTATACTGCTACACAACACTTTGCGAAGCCTCAAGGAATTTATCAAATCTAAGTCAGACAAAAGACACAGGACATAACTCACAAACCATATTAGACGGGCCAAAAGCTTTCCCTTGGAATTAAGCAAATGTTTAACTCAAAATATGTTATTGTTAAAATTACAGGTGGGAAGCTTTACATTAATTTGTGATTTCCTTCACATACCATGCCTCTCATGTTGTAGGGTTTGAGAATGTTAGCAAGCAACCAGTTACAGCCCCTACACAGGAGCCATGGAAAGAGCGTGAATGCACCCACCCCCCACACACAATCTTTCATGGTTTGCCTTGGGGCCAATTCCAGCCGACCTAGGGAAGGTGGGGGCGGCAACATTTCCCCAACCTCTCTCCCCCATGCTCTGGCCAGGCAGAGATGGCTGGGGCTGATTTATTCTCCTTCACTTAGGAGTGAGGCCTGGGCAGGGTTGGGCCATGGGGGGATAGAGGGGAGCAACCACTAGCCCCTCCCACAGCTCACGCCCCCCCCCCCGAAATTCCTGCATAGGGGCCTGAGTTACATGCCAACAATGCAGTGACTGCAAGTAAACAGACAGACATTATGCCCTCAGCCATAGTAATCCTGCATTACTGAGAGAAGGAATCTTGCTTAGGAGGTGAAACTTCCCCCCTCTCCTCCAAAAGGATCTTTGCGTCCTACAAGGATAGCCACAATGCCAGCAAACAAAGCCTTGCTTTAACGTCTCAGAAAATGTCAGTGCTTTCAACGGCACAAACTGGTGGAAACTTTAACATCAATAACCACAACACACTGTCAACCGTGGTAGAGAGTTCCTTGATGTGGAACTTGAACTCACTCTTCTGATTTAGGTAGGAGAGGGTTTCCGTCTCAGCTCAGACAGACACGCACTCCCATGCCAGCTACAATGAAATGTTTCTTGTAGTATTGGAAACCATTCCAGAATTAAGGTTGGGTCGTCATATTTACATGTTTTGCTGCAGCTCCCTTGATTTATCATTTGTTACTTTAGAAACCCAGCTGCTGAGGAGTCCTCTCTGGGACGCTTTTATTTTTTTCACTAAGATGTTCATCCGTGTGGTTGTGAAGCTCCCTTTCTGAACATGAACTGAGCATAAAAAGCACAGGGCTTCTGACCCACAGGGTCCTACCCAGCATTCCTATGCTTTATAGCAGGGTAATGTAGACCAGTGACAGAAGATCGATCAATCAAACCACGTAATTTAGAAAAGCATATCATGCTTTATCACAATAAGATCTAGAATCACTAATTGATTCAGAACACACAGAATCACTGTACTACGTGTATTATGGCTATTTCTCTTTCGAATGAATTTATGTATTTAGCAAATTTTAAAAAAAACCACTCAGGTGTGTGTAGGGGGGGGGGAGGAGATTTTTTTTTAGCTGAAAAGGACACTTGCATTTTTTGTTATGACAAGGCTGTGGTTTTCCTACTATTTTGCTAGGATAAGAAGCCTGAAATTAGAGATGAGACTAAACAACCCAAACGTGGGAGAAGTTCAGATAAAAGGTGAGTGCGCAACTTTTCAGCATAGAACCATACCTAATGCTAGAAAGAGGGCTTTTCAAAACATGGTTTCAAAATCCTGAAGTATCTAACTTACCACAATAGCCACTCCTTCATGCACCATGGATGGAGATGCATACAAGCTTGTTGAGTATTTCCCTACATACAGCGTAGGCCTAGAACAACAAAAGTTAGGGAGAAAGTTCCAAACAGCTGTTTTTACCACCTGGGTTACAAACTTAGCCATACACTATTTAAGAGCCTATTAAATTTGAATCACTGGCATGCTCAGTATTTATTTATTCTTGTACAGTAAATGTTAAAGAACAAGGAGACAATTATCTCCTTCTAGTCTCTTGCAATCTATCGAATAGCAGCTCTACTATGTAAGTGAAAAGAAACACAATTTTTAATTGGAGTACTGAAAAGCACCATCAGTCAGACTCTGAAAACAATACTCACGTCAACTTGCTCTTGGTCTCTGTTTCCTTTGGGAAAGGATACTTCCACTTAGTGATGCGCCCAACCTCCCCGGACATAAAGGTCAGGTAGCGCAGTGTTTCGATTCCCACATTTGTGTGCATTACTTTCCGCAGACCTTCACGCTGCCAGATGTAAAAAGCTACCACAGGGGATCCATAATTCTGAATCCACAGCACATCCCCTGATTCACTATCCACAGTCACCACCAGTCCGTCTCCATTAGATACAAAATGGGACATTTCTAAAATGTACAAATACACAAAAGGTTATCCAAGTCTCCTACTTATTCCTAGATATAGTAACACACGCATCAGCAGTGCTTGAACCTTAAATGAATTAATACAATCTATCAGGGCTTGTCTATAAGACGACAAAGTCCATGGCAAGCCTCAGTGTGAATCTACAGTGTACTCACTACACTAACTGGTTGTGCAGCTTCTCCTACTACACACTAGAAGTTCCGTAGTGTACTTTGACATGTTGTGTACAACAAAGCACACTATGGAACTTTTCATGCATGGTAGAAGGGTCTGCATGGTCAGCTAGTGCACAGTAAGCTACTGTGCTGTAGAGTCACACCTTGGCTTGCCTTGCACCAACTCTCTGTGGGGACAAGCCCTTAGACTTGTTCTTATTATAATGAAAAACAGTAGTGCTAGTGAGTGGCTTAAGTGTTCACAAAATTATCCTACTTTTCTCCCCTTCCCTCCCCCCCCGTCAGAATATATTGTTTAGCTGTTCTCCTAAGCATACTGTGGCAGGGTCAGTCTCCCTCCTGAGACCCTGACCACTGTTCTGTCCACTGTCCCACCCTTTGAGGGCTGCAGCATGGCCCTTGCCTGCAGCGTTTTTGTCCCTGGGCCTTCCTAGTCCTTAGCATAAAGGAGGGTGCACTCTTCTTGCCCCAGGGGATGGGGGTAAGGGAGCCCTCCAACACTCCCTGCTCTATTCCTCACCTCCCCCTGTAGCCTTTAGCAGAGCTGGTGGTTCCTCCTGCTCCTCCAATTTATAGGCTAGCCATATACAGTGTTCACTCAGATACCAGGACTAAATGGCTAAATTGGGGGGAAGAAAAGGCTAAAAGGGGAAGGGAGCATAGCAGGGCAACTAGGGTCGGTTCCACCCATTGCAGAGAAAAATGTCAGGATATTCTGGAGCTATAAGCAAAAGTGAAAAATATGCAAAGGACAAAATCAAAGTTCTTACTGTATTTCACATCTTCATCAGGTACAGTGGCAGCATAATCAAAGTAGGTGGCATTCCATCGGAGCTCCTTATTTTTGGTATCATACATTGTGATAGTGTATTCTGTTACAAAATAAATACACACACTGTGAAAAAGACAACAGAACTTATCATCTGTGACGCCAAACGCTTCTCACACCTTGCTTTGCATGTTTTTTGGCTTTTTAGGTTTTTCTGGCACTAACAAATATAGGCACAGCTCATGAAACTGAGGCCACATCTTCACTTCCAGGAAGACTGATGCTGCCGTGGTTGATCTTTTGGAGTTCAATTTAGCAGGCCTAGTAAAGACCTGCTAAGTGAAACGGTAAGGACATCCCCGTCAACGCCAGAACTCCTACTCCTCACAAGGATCAAGGGAAATCTAAGACAGTGTTTCTCCTGTCGACCTCCTGCTGCGAAGACAGTGCCGAAGCTCAGCTGAAGGTATGTCAAATCCCACCTCCCCCCCCCTTTTTTTTTTTTTTTTTTTATTAACATAAGTGAAATTGCATACCTTCAGCCAGGGTTTCTCAAAGCGGTCCACGAAACCACTCTGAGAAACCTGCTAGCTGGCCTTTCCGGTGTGTTTATTTACCGGCTCCACAGCCACAGAGCCTCGTGGTTCCCGTTGGCTCTGGTTCACCGTTTGCAGCCAAGGGGAACTGCGGGAAGCAGCATGGACTGGGCTGCCGCTTCCTGTGTTCCCCTTGGCTGCAAATGGTGAACCAAAGCCAATGGGAACTGCAAGTCTCTGTGGCTGCAAACCCAGTAAATAAACACACCGGAGCAGCCAGCTAACAGGTTTCTCAGTGTGGTTTTGTGGACCACTTTGAGAAACACTGGCTTAAACCAATCTTCGGCCGTGGTATGGACCTGGCATAAAAGGCAAAACTAATTTCTGTTCCACTGAAATCTACTGCTCAAAATGAATCTCAGAAGACAAAAAAGCAGCAGGTAGCACTCCAATCCATTATCAGTTCTTTTTGCTTCTTCCTCCAAGAGGTTTTTTATAGCATTCCTATCTAATTTGATCTACAATCTCTGCATTTCAAAATTAAGTGAAATATCTTCTGTAACAGAATTTTTGCAATAAAGATAACTTTTAAAATATTCTTAAAAACAGATTCATCTACAGATATCATGGCAAGACTGCAGACATAGCCTAGAGAGAGACATCTCAAATATAGTTTGTGGGTCTATTTTAATCTTCTTTGCTTTGAACGGAGCATTTGTATTTTCATTACAACAGCTGCTGTCTTTCCATGTCCCCAATCTGTTAATTCATTAAGACCAAAAGCTTCAGAAACCACCAGTGTTACAAGCTGTTAGCATGGTACATCAATGAATTAATAGAATTTACAAGCCACTTTGCTTGGGAGCCTGCCCTAGCTATCACTTACACAAGCATCACTAGATGCAGGAACCACCCATTAGTCTGTGAATCTATAAAATGGCACTTCTCCACTGTTATCTGCGGGCTAATCATTATTTTCTGTGTACAAGTCACCATCACTGGCAGATATTCTTTGAGATTAAACAAAACTGAGTTTATCTTCAAAAGGTTATCCTATATGGGCCTGCATTGGCTTTAAAACAAAAGCAAAAAGCCAAAGATTCTATTAAGTGCTTAAGGAAAAGCGTCTTACCGGTTCGCCCAAGATACAGGAGGGACGTTGATGGACAAAGGCTTTCTGCAAATGATGAGGTTAAGGTTTGCTGTTTCTCCCCAGTGACAAGGTCTATCACGTACCAAATATCTTGCTTCTTTCCTGAAATCACCAATTAAATTGCATTACTGTTCAGTGTTAAAATTACTCAGATACAAAATCCAGGCTCTTAGGAGAAGCTTTTTTGATTTGAGAAGAATTTCTCTCGTGGGCCCATGTATGGGAATTTTTCGTAACTGTTTTAATAGAAAATGTTTAAAAGCTTTTTTGTTAAAATAATTTTGGAAAATAAACGAAAACTAGAAACCAAACAACACCGTTGCCCCCTTCATTTAATGTTACTAACTCCTAGCCGATACTGGCAAGCACAGTGATATTATTTCTCGGACACCCTCAGAAGCACCATCACATAAAATGAGTTATTACATTCACGGTATCCAGCTGGCAAATGGTTACTGAAGAGAGTTTTGAGGACTGAAAATCCTTCTGTTAAGAGAGGAAGAAGATGAAGGTGCTGCTTGCTGTAGCTCAGTATGGCGGGAAGGAGCGATCAGCTTCCACACCTATAGGAACAGCAAGACAATGGAACAGACTGCACAGGGAGGTTCTGGAAGTTCTCAAAAGGAGACTGGAGAGCTGTTTGTGCTGGATCATTTAGACCAGGGGTGGGCAATAATTTTTGATGGGAAGTAACCTCAAGATTTTGCTACCTAGTCAAGTGCCACGCTTTTCTATGAAGGGGATTCGGGGTCTGGGATGAAATTTGGGTGCAGAAGGGAGCTCCCAGCAGGTACTGAGGTGCAGGAGAGGGTGTGGGGTCTACGAGGGAGTTTGGGTGAAGGAGGGGGTTGTGATCTGGGGCAGAGGCTTGGGGTGCAGGTTCCGGGAGGGGGGATAGATGCAGAAGAAGATTCTGGTTTGGGAGAGGGGCACAGGAGGGGGAGCAGGATTTGGGGCAGGAGAGGGTGGTGGCCTGGGGGCAAGGAGTTGCGGGGGAAGGAGGACCTGGAGTGCCAGAGGCTCTGGCTAGGAGGCACTTAGATGGCTCCGGGCCAGTAGCCCTGCAAGACCTCAAGGCAGGCTCCCTGCCTGCCACAGTCCCAAGCCACAGAGAAGCCAGCCATTTAAAGTGGCTCGGGACAGCTCTGAAGTTGCTGGCTGCTCGTGCCAGAGGGTTCTAGTGGGGCGGCCTGTTGGCCTGATCTGGGGCCATCTTGCTTTCCCCTAGTTTAGACGCAACAAACCCCTGGGGGAATCCCGCCCAGGGGTCAGACCGACGGACGAAGGGGTTTGCTGAACCCCCCTGCCTGGCCGGCAGGGGGTGATTGCATCTCGCAACTCGTCCACACCTACACTACAACTTTTAACCATTTTATAACTCGATTTTCTGACTCAGTCCTAGTTGTGATGTAGGCAGGGGGCACTTGGCTGGCTGAGGCAAGTACATTTATAAGCACGAGAAGGTGTTTCAGTCTACCATATAACTGAGCTAACAATATATTTATATCACAGAATAAAGTGAATTAAATTTCCGTTAGTTGTAAAGTAACTTTTTTTAAAAAAGGAGGCAATGCAATGGTTTGAGAAGAGAAGGCAGTTGGTTTTTTATCTTGGCATGTCAGTAAGTACTGTATTTAACTGATTCTCTGGTATCAGAAAATATTACGAAAGGCTATAATTAACAGCCAAGGCTGAGATGACATTTTCATGCAAGAGTGCTTGGTCTGGTTTGGGCAGTTTGTCAGTTGCTGTGGGGTATGGTGCAATCTTTTAAATCAGTTAACCCATGGAGAGATTAATCAGAACTTACCCATGTAGAGAATCCCATCTGAACTGCGACAGGGCGATGCCTGAACCAGCTCAGGGATCGTAAACGGAAGTTTCTAGAAAAAAATGCAAAAGCTCATTTAAATATAAAATTTGTGCACTTTGAAACGTGTGTGATTTTCCCAGGCATCTTCAGGGGAAAAGGGAACCCACACGGCTCATTTTGGGGATTTCTCACTGTTTTTCTAGAAATGTCACAGGAATGGAGGAAATATTTCTAGCACAGAAAACTGGAGGTCAGGACTCTTGGGGTTTTACTCCTAACTCTACCACTGACTCATGAAATCAAGTCCATGTCCCAAGAGAGCGCTTTCATTGCCCCATCTGTTAATGAGTTTACGTATATTTACCAGCCTTGCAGAGGTGTAACATTAGCATTTGCAAAGCTCAGCAGTCTTCATACCAACAGTGTTATTAAAAAGGCAATGAATTATGATGATCACCCAATTCGATAATGCTCCTGGGCACGCATCACACCTACATACTTGATGAATAGCCTTCCAAGATTTTAATAGGCCTTCATCAGGAAGAGAAAAGTGAGAAACAGAAGGACTGCACACACACAACTGAGGCCAGGACTTTAGACAGTGAAATTACTTCCATTCAGCCTGGTATATCTACAATGATGCATCCAACAAGAATATTTTACCTAAGGAGATGAAGAGGTGAAAGGAAACATCATGTGCTGGACTGAATGCTACCTATATCTACCCACACAAACAGCACCAAAAATATGTACACAAATTAAGGCCATGCATCTAGGTGCATTAGGAAAAAAAACCATCTGTAAATACTTCTCTGTTCAAAAATAAAAAAATGTTTAAGTTCTAAAAGGAAGTTATAGTGGCTGCCAGGAAAAGAAACTTGTGGGAAGCCAAACATTTTATCTGAGTTTCATCAGAAAGCTGTTGCTTTTGTCAAGTGTTCAGCTGACATCTGTAGAGCTGACTATTTCAATGCAAATATTTTGGAAGGGTTCACAGTTTAGCCTGCTTACTAAGCACTACAACTGCACCTGCTATTTGAGACAGCACAGAATCCACATTTATCCTAGTATGGGTTGGAATTTTCAATAGGATTGCTAAAAAATTTTTTTTTTCAGGACATCACTCACTGAGTGTGCTATATTCGATAGGTCTTTCTTCTAGGGTACTGAGAGAATTACTTAATATTTGGAGGGGGTAGCTGTGTTAGTCTGTACCTTTAAAAACAACAAGTGTTCCTGTGACACCTTAGAGATTAACCAAAACACACAGAATTGTGAGCTCATGATTCTAGATATTTTGATTTGTCTCTAAGGTGTTATCCTCATTACACTGGTAAATGCTTCAGAAATATCACAGATCAAAAAGATCAAAAGGGTCTGCCAAAGGTGTTTCTTAAACTCACAAGGAAGGCTGTAAATTTTGCTTGTCCTAAACGAATTGATGACCCTCAACCAGCAAGCAGCACAGCTCAAATGCTGTCATTGCAGGAATGTGTGTCCTAAAATTGGCACTGGCACCAGAGTGTTTGCTAACCAATGTTGTCAGGCTTTCCCAAGAAATACTTGCTTCCCGTAACTTATTCAACATGTGGGCAGCCTGTAGAACTTCACAACACTGCCAGGAAAGCAGACAGTGGGAAAAGAAATCGAGGCACCTACGCTTTGTGCAATCTAATTAGGGTGCACGTGTAGGCAGATCAGATACTGGACAAAGCAAAATATACTCACAGTTAAGCCTTCATTATTTTTGCCACCAAGTGTATATAAACTGCCATCGTTTGGGTCTGGAAGAAATGCTGGCCTAGGAGTTAAACAGTGATTATAAATAAGTTAAAGACATTGCACTTGTCACCAAACAGAGAAGCAGCGATGGCCCTTCTGAGACTAGGTGAAGGAGCCCACTTGAGATTTGCTTATTGACTTTATAATATTTGGTTGTTGGAAACACTTATTAACTAGGCTTTTAAATTAAACAAATTTAACAAATGGAATGAATTTCAGAACTAGGCCAGAATGTTAAACTTAAATTAATCCCAGTATTGTTCCTAATCTAACTGAGGCTGGGTTGACCAGTATGTAATCCTCAAAATCATTCTACAGTTCATGATTGTTTTTTTTCCATGTGGAAGCCTCAGACCCTAAATTGGTCAATTTTTTTTTTACATTAGAATGACAGCTCTAATCAGGTTAGACTTGATGTGCAGATAAAGTAGCTCATTTTGTAGCATACAGTATCACTTTTGGGGTAAGGAGAAACAAAGGACATTATTTTACTGGGATTAGTAACGCTGTCAGACTTCAAAGCTATGAATATGCCAAGTGTGATTCTTACGGGGAGCGTCAACACTTCAAAACAAGACAGTACCACAGAAAATAAGGCTACCCAAGTGGGGAAGGACAGCTAGGAAAAACAAGAGGGCTGCGCAACTCAATACATCTGGGAAGTAGAGGGGAAAACTACAGGCAGTCCCCGACTTACGTCGGATCCGCAGATACGGGGCTGCCCCAGAGTATACGTACTGCGGGACCTCGCGGTCCTGCCGCCCGTGTACTCTGGGGCTTTCTCTGCGTCTCCCTGGTCTGCAGACCAGGAAGACGCAGAGCAAAGCCGCGGAGGGGCTCGGGCAGCCCAGGGGCGCCTGGGCTGCCCGAGCCCCCCCCCCCCGCGGCTTTGCAAAGCCGCGGGGAAGCCGGCAGCGGAGCAGTCCAGGCGCGCCTGGGCTGCCTCGCTGCCCGAGCCCCCCCGCAGCTTTGCAAAGCCGCGGGGAAGCCGGCAGCGGAGCAGTCCAGGCGCGCCTGGGCTGCCTCGCTGCCCGAGCCCCCCCTCCCGCGGCTTTGCAAAGCCGAGGGGGGGGCTCGGGCAGCGGGGCACCCTAGGCGCGCCTGGGATGCTCCGCTGCCGGCTTCCACGAGGCTTTGCAAAGCCGCGGGGGAAGCCGGCAGCGGGACAGCTCTGACGCCACGCGGCTGTCCCGCTGCCGGCGTCCTCAGAAGCTTTGCTCCCCGTCTCCCTGGTCTGCTGGTCTCCAGCAGACCAGGGAGACTGGGAGCAAAGCCGCGGAGGACCCAGGCGGCGGGACCGCGGTGCGTCTCGGTCCGCCGCCCGTGTCTTCCTGGTCTGCTGGGGTGGGGGGGTGCGCAGCTAGTACGCCCCCCCCCCAGCAGACTAGGCTTTTCTCCGGACGCCTGTGGCAGAGCAGCTGGGGTGCTGCCGGTTGGTCCCGCAGCGCCGCTCTGGGCGCTACTGGTCCAACCCAGGAGCACCCCAGCTGCTCCGGTCCTGATTCAGCCGCTGCTGGTCAGTTTCAGCACCGGCTGAATCAGGACGCCTGGGGCAGAGCAGATGGGGTGCTGCTGGGTTGGTCCAGTAGTGCCGAGGAGCGGCGTTACGGGAGCAACCCAGCAGCACCCCAGCTGCTCTGCCCCAGGCCTCCTGATTTAGCCGCTGCTGAAACTGACCAGCGCTGACTACAGGAAGCCAGAGGCAGAGTTGCTCTGCCCCGGGCTTCCTGGAATCAGCTGCTGATCAGTTTCAGCAGCAGCTGACTTGGGGACGCTTGGGGTTCGTAAGTTGATTCTGTATGTAAGTCAGAACTGGTGGTCAGTTTCAGCAGCGGCTGAATCTGGAGCTAGTTCCGACTTACATACAGATTCAACTTAAGAACAAACCTACAGTCCCTATCTTGTATGTAACCCGGGGACTGCCTGTATATGGAGTTTTGCCATTGACTTCAATGGGAGAAAGATCAGGCCGACTGTTTTCTAGTTAAAAGTCTGAAGCTTTACTATAGTGGAGTGGATTTACCGCTCCACTGGAATATATGACGTGGAACTGAGCTACCCTCAAGTGATAGTTTGAGAGCTTCATGTTTAGATTTTTGTTGCATGGGACTGTTTGTGTTGAGTGGTATATTTTTATATTAACGTAAATGTTTACAATCTGAAGACTGTTCCCCAGAAGGTTATGCTATTTTCTAGTAGTTCGAGTGATCCTGAAACAGGTGTGATCAACCTGTTTATGTCCCAGACATGTGGCTCCAAGCACGTGTTTGGGAGAAACCCAGACAGAAGGGAGAACATTTCATTTCAGTCTTACACACAGGGAAAGTTTATATAGCTGAGTGTGTCCTTTCATTGCACGCTCTTTAATCCCATGTTCAGTTATCTGGGGCATTTCAACAGTTCCCCAGTTAAACAAAAACCAAACTTTTTGATGTCAATGAAAATCAAACAAGCAATAGAAGGCTGAAGTAAACAGAGAACGAGAGACTTACTCTTCCACATGTGTTGGCACTTGGAGTACAGGATCTGCACAACAGAACAGGCAGGAGTCAATGTACATGCAATTCAAAGTCATGAGCTCACACCAAACCCAGGATTAACCACTTTGTGAGCCAAAAGAAGCAAACAGAGCTTCTAATTTATTATATAGCTCTGTATCCATCAGCAGGGCAATTCTGCACCCTATGGAGCTACCTTTGGACTCAGCCCTATCTGTACTCCTCCACTCCCGAAGGGAACTTGCATGAAGCAACAGTATTGCATTGTATCCTGGGTCATCCCTATACTCTTCCTAGACCACGAGCATCCTACTTTGCACATGAAGGTACGTTTCTAGAGTGCAAAAATGACCTCTTTTTCTAACGAGCTCCTTGGTGCCTAGTCATCGTCTGCCCAGAAGGAAGCTGATTATAATTCCAGGGCCACCACAACAACAGTCTTCAGTGATCAATTTGATTTAAACTCATGACAATATTCATTCATGTTAACAAGGGTCGTGGAGAAGAGAAAGAGGGAAATATAAATATTAATACCCGAATGCAAAAAGGCCTGCTTAATGCCTCTTTAATCTGTATTTTAAGATCACTCAATATTCAGTGTCAAAGCAGGCGGGAAAGCATATACACCTGCCCTTTCTTGGCCAACGTCACACTCAAATTTAGGATGCAACTTGTACACTGAGGACCCGGTTCTGTTCCTGTTGAAATCAACAGGAAAATGTATGGAATAAGGCTATGTCTAGACTGCAAGCCTCTTTCGAAAGAGCCTCTTTCGAAAGAGAGCATCTAGACTGCACGCGGAATTTCGAAAAAGCAAGCCGCTTTTTCGAAAGAAAGCACCCAGTGAGTCTGGATGATCTCTTTCTAAAAAGCCTGTTTGCTTTCAAGAACGCCTTCTTTCGAAAGAGCACTTTCGAAAGAAGGCGTTCTTCCTCGTGGAATTAGGTTTACCACCGTCGAAAGAAAAGCCGCATTCTTTCGATTTAATTTCGAAAGAACGCGGCTGCAGTCAAGATGCAGGTGAAGTTTTTTCGGAAAAAGGCTACTTTTCCCGAAAAAACCCCTGAGTCTGGACACGGCCTAAGTGAACTAAAATAAACTTAATCAACAAATGGTCTGGTAGCACTTTGAAGACTAACAAAAAGTGTAGATCATGAGCTTTTGTGGGCCCAGCCCACTTCTTCAGATGTCACAGTGTCCCAAGAACCATAAAACTTTCCTTCACCTCTGTCTGGGACAGAAAGAATCATCTGAACGCTCAAATGATTTCTCCAGTGAAGCCTCCCCAAACATCCATTATTCACCTCCTTCTCTGCACTGCCAGTGCTCGTGATATTGTCACACATCTCATAGTACTTAGTATCTTTCTTAAAGCCCCAGCCCTGATTTCCTGTGATTCCGTGATAGTTACAGCTAGGGATGTAAAATCCTGTTGAACTGGTTAAGGGAGACGGGCGGGGGGGGGGGGGGGGGGGGGAGGTGGAGGGGCTGCCATGTCGGGGTCGCAGCAGCTCCTCCCACCATAGACAGGAGCGCCCTTGCCTGTGGCAGGCCTTGCGAGACTGGAACAGCCCTCGGCAGGTAGGGGGCTACCTTAGCCCACACCAGTTAACCGGAACCGGTAAACCTCACCCATTAAGGTGAACCATTCTCATCCCTATTTACAGCTTTCATGTAAAAAAGAGAATTTCTAGACTTTTTAGATGCAGAGGAAAGTTTGAAAACAGGAGTCACAAGGGCTCTTACAAAAAACAGGCATGTTAAAAAAACTGAGTTTGGTTGTTTTTTTATCTCCTGATTTTTCAGCAAACTTAATATTGCTTGAGTACCTGGGGTTGACTAGTAACAACATATAGAGATACTCAAGTGTGCAGCATATACTCTTGTGCACAGCATTTGCAAGGGGACTTGGTGCACAAAGCATTCATCCTTCACTCTCATCTGTGAGAAAGTTTTAAAAGTAAACCAGAAGAGAGAGAGCAGAACAGGTGCTTGCTCCCAAAAGATACAAAATTAAAATACTCAATGAATAAAGAAAACAGTTTAAAGTTGACCCAACAAGCGAATGCAAAAAGCAACTCCTATTTATCTTTTACACCAGCTCTCTCACCACATACACAAACAAAATGATGCAAGAGGAAGGAAATAAGGGCTCAAACATTCTCTTCTGAGAGACTTTGATTGGGAAGCTGGCACATGTCCCTCTCCCCTTCAGTCCTCTATTCCCTTCCACTAAACAGCACTATGGAGCTGCTGAGTTCCAAATGCAACCAGAGCCAGAGTTTTGTTTGCTTTTGAACCCCCAAAAGATGAGTAGGTTCTTTCTGAAAGCAGACAGAGCAATTTAATTCATATTAGGGATGTTAAATATTGGTTAATTGAATAGTTGATTAACCTCATGAATTCTTATCGGTTACTCGACTATTCTATAGTCCCCGGGGATGGAGCCGGCAACCAATGCGCTCTGGCTTCACTCCCAAGGAGCCCCCGGCCACTCCACACTGCTGCTCTGTATCAGAGGCAGCAGCACGGGGGGCCAGGTGGGAGCTGGTCTGTGAGGGGAGCCAGTTTAAAAACCAGCTCTCCTTGCAGACCAGTTGCCGGTCACCCAGTGCTGCTGCCTCTGAAAAAGAGGCAGCAGTGTGGGGTGGTAGCAGCCCCTGTCTGGGCGGGGGGGGGTCTGAGCTCCCGGATCCAGTGCAAGTTGGAACTGAGCCAGGCTGCCTTCCCACCCGGCTCCTAACACATTTTAAATGCAGAGCTGCAGCTGGGAGGTCCCGGACCCGTCACAAGCTGGTCACCCTCCTAAAAACATACTGGCAAGTGGGCAGAGGAAAAGGCGTGTAGTCTATAGCATTAACCTATAAGCTTTTGCTTATCGGTTAATCGACTACACTATTACATCCCTAATTCATAAGCACACAAAGCTTCTGCAAGAAACTCAATGCAGGAGTATGAAGACCGCACACTGTTAGGCTGTTCAGCCATGTTACACTTGTAGATTAGATCAGGGAGACCATGGCAATAAAGGGTTAATGCTCCCTACACTCTAGCCCAGGGTGGGCAAGAGAGAGTCCACAGGCCAGATCTGGCCCGCCAAGCCCTTTGTTCCAGCCCACGACCACCCAGCAGTTCCCCTGCCCCCACTTCTAAAGTTCGTGAAGTGGCCCCCCTACAAAAATTATTGCCCACGCCTGCTCTGGCCTGTATAGATCATGCAAAACAGAAAGCAGGACACTACCTGCTTAAATCAATCAACTACTTAAACTTGAACTACAGGTTGAACCTCTCCAATCCCGCCCCTGGTGGGGGGGTCAGATCCTGACTGGTGCTGAACCAGAGAATTTGTCAAACCACGGATGGTCATTATTGTCTCTCAGCATTCCCAGCACGTCCACTGATTATTGGGCTCTTAGAAGACATTTGGGGGTAAATCAAGCTAAATAACAGCACAGAACAATTAGAGCCAGGACTGGCAACTGTAACCAAATTTTATGGGACTACAGGAAACTTGGCCACATGCATGAAAAGTGGACATCTGGCTTAAGATATCAACAGGCAGATGACCACATGATTAACCGATAAGCCCGGGGTTATTGATTAATCCCGTCGACTACACCCATTCCCCCCAACCCCACTGCCTCTGTATCAGCTCCCCAAGAACACCAGATCTGCCTGCTCCCCCAACCCTGCGCTGCTGCTTCTGATAGAGAGGCAGCAGCATGGGGGGCAGGGAAGGTAGGAGCTGACATGTGCAGGGAGCCAGCTTTTAAGCCAGCTCTCCACGTGTGCCAGCTCTGCAGACCCGCCTGCATCCCACAGAGGCAAGTCGGCAGGCAGGAGCCACGCTGCTGCCTCATAGGCAGCAGCGTGAAAGAAGGGGAAGGGAAGCTGCTGTGAAGCAGCCTCTGTCTGCAGTGGCCTGAGCTGCTGCGGACAGAGGCTGCTCTTCAGCAGTAGCCATGGTCCAAGGGGAGTCCGAACTCCCTGTAGACAAAAGCTGCTCCAGCATCCCACAGAGAAACCTCTGTCCACAATGAGCCGGGGCCTGCCACAGTCAGATATTGGTCTGTGGCAGCAGCCCCTGACTGTGGGGGAAAGGGGGGGGCAGGGCTGAGCTCCCCACAGATAGGAGCTTGGACCTCCCCACGGACAGGGGCTGCTGTCACCCTGTGTTGCTGCCTCTGATACAGAGGCAGCAGCACAGGGTGACAGGCAGCCGGTCTGCATGCAGAGCTGGTTTTTAAACTGGCTGCCCTCGCGGACCAGCTCCTGCCTGCCACCCTGCACTGCTGCCAGGGTGGCAGGGGGCTCCCTGGGAGTGGGGCCAGCCCCGGGAACTATTGAATTGTCATGTAACTATTAAAATTTGTTGCGGTTACACAACTGTTCAATTACACGCTATCTATCTAATATCCCTAATCTGGCAAACTAAAATTATATTGGACCACGGATGTTGCCAGACCAGAGACTGCTGGAGTAGAGACACTCAACCTATACCGTAGTTATTATGGTCAGTTGGGACTGGACAGAGATAGGGTTCAGAGTGAGAACAGGCAGTATAACTGGCCCACAACAAATAATCTGTAGCAAGTGTCACAGCAATGAGCCCCCAAAGCAACTGCGTTTCAAAGATTTTAAAATAGTACCACAAGGAATCACTTAAGGTGTCTAGACTACAGGGTTTTTTTTTTTAAAAAAAAGAGTGACCTTTTTTCGAAAAAACTTCCCCTCGTCTAGACTGCTGCTGCGTTTTTTTGAAAGTAAATCGAAAGAATACGGCAGTTTTTTCGACTGCGGAAAACCTCATTTTACGAGGAAGAATGCCTTTTTTCGAATGTGCTCTTCCGAAAAAAGGCGCTATGTAATGCAAGCTGTACTTTTTCGAAAGAGAGCATCCAGACTGTCTGGGTGCTCTCTTTTGAAAAAGAGGCTTTCTTTTTCGAAAGTACTGGTTGTAGTCTAGACACTCTTTTTCGAAAGAGGTTTTTTCAAAAGTATCTTTCAAAAAAAGCCTCTTTCGAAAGAGGCTTGCAGTCTAGACATAGCCTTAGATACTCGATCTCCATAGTCCTGTTTGGTTAATAAGAGTAATTTTCCCACCCAATTACATAAAAGAACAAACTGCAACAACTCACTTCCATTGGGTCAGGGGAGAAAACAGGTCTGAAGCTTTATGGGGAAGGAAAAAAGCATGGTCCATTTTACCAGCTAGATCTACATTGTCAGTTCTCAGCTGCCTCCTTCTTTTTGGTGTTCCCTGATCTGTAATATATGCATCTAACATACCACCAGGTGCTGACTTTCCAATTCAGCAGCTCACTGAAGATGTGTAAAGAAAAAATTATTAGAACCCTGATGTAGGGTTTGGTTCAACTCAACAATAAAAACACCTAGGAACTAAAGCGTGATCAGAAACAGTAAGTGTCCATTGGAATTCAGGTGAGATAGACTCAAGGCAGAAAGTGATAAATATCCCACCATATGCAAGATATTTATAGTCACAATAACCTCTCAGAAAGAGAAAAAATGTTATTTGGTGAAACATGAGCATCATAAATCTGCAGCAAGTGGCAAATGCTTCTATTAAAGGGAACTTTAATTCATGTGTTACATGCACTGCTAGAGGCATGCTCCAAGTGACTTTGCAAGTTCCTGATGAACTGATTATGTACTTAAATTTCTGGTGTGGGAAGACATAAGCTGCCTTTAGTAACTGCAAAGATTGATATTGTCAGTCTTTCTTCAGCAACAGTACTTGAGCAATCCTGCCAAAAGCCCTATCTTTGATCATCACTTCCTCAAGTGATCGCTTAGGATGATAAACCTGTATACTTTGGTTTTGAAATGGTATATTTGTTGGGGTTTTTTGGCAGGGGGGCGGAGGTCATTAAACGCAGTACAACCATACACATTTTTAAGATTGCTTACTCCCTAATTTAGACAAGGTCTTTGGTGACCCTTTCTTGCCTCAACTCTTTCTTTAAACTTTTAAAAACTTAAACAACAACAGAATAGTAGCACCTTAAAGACTAACAAAGCATGGAGATGGTATCATGAGCTTTTGTGGGCACAGACTCCTTCAGATGACAGGAGTGTTAGAAGTTTTTGTTTTTTTCTTGCATCTGGACTTCTAACACTCCTGTCATCTGAAGAAGTGGGCTGTGCCCATGAAAGCTCACGATACCATCTACGTGTTTTATTAGTCTTTGAGGTGTTATTGGTCTACTGTTTTTTAAGTTTTTCCTGTTACAGACTAACTCGGCTACCCCTCTGAAGCTTTTAAACGTTTAGATGTTTTTACTCTAAGAGTCTGATCATTCTCTTATTTATATGAATGTGAGAAGTCCATTGAGAAACCTGGTGTATAACTGGTGAGACCTGACTCAAGCATCAACTTTTCTAGTACACTATTTACTGATCCACTATAGCATGCACCCAAAGCTAATTCCACATGACATCTTCAATTTAAAGGTTGCTCTCATCTTCTTACTGCCCAAATCCATCATTGTGTGTTACTTTACAACTTGCTTCTAAGTAGAACAGGAAAGGATGTGGTGTTCTTTCTTCATGTGTATTAGTATCTAAGGTTTTTCAACGAATGTACGAGAAAAGGCCTTAACTGATCTGAACAACTGCAAGATCAGTCAGAAGGTTTTAGATTCTAATTCTGAGTTTCTTATCCAGCCTGGCCACAACCTTAGGCAAAGTGTTGTATCTCCCCTCTCCCCCTCCAAAAACTAGAAGAATTCAATGACAAGCAGAGTAAGTTCCATAAACCATTTGTGGAGTAAAAGAGCTTGAGTTCAACTCATCTTTTAATGCTGGAGAACCTACTCAGGAGGAATGAGCTTCACAGGCTGAGCTTAAAACAAAGCTCCTCTTTTCTACTACCTCTGGACTCTTCATCCAAGAATATGCTGTGATTTTATCAATTAACCACGCATCATAAGAGTTAGGATCGATCTCTCTCTCTCTCCCTCTCCCTTTGTGTTAAACAACTTTTTCCTTAACTCAGAACTTTGCAAAGCTGTTAGAGAAAAGAGTTACTCGTCACAATTTCATCAACAAATAGCACCCCCTTCAAGACACTGAAAAGTCTTATGACACCAGAAATCCAATTGATTTCATCCCACCTTCCTCGATGTATCTTTCCTGTAGCATTGTTGCATGTCCCCAAATATGGAAAGAAAGTATTGTAATGCTATGAAAATAATGAGCTCTACTCTGGTGTAAAAAACTCGTCCTCCAGTATTTCAGGTAGATTCTTATACAGATACCACCCCGAGAATGAGAATGTTCTCAACTTTCTTCCTAGGCACCATGATTCCAAGATCGATCTCAAAGAAATGATTCCATTTCTAGTGATTCCTTAGAGGAGAGAATCCCATCTTTTACTTACCCCCTTGGAGATGGAAATTTGGTTTAGTAAATATTCAAAATTAGCAAGGTGGGTGGCTTAGATTCAGATGCTGTTATTAAGGGTCAGGAAATTTTGTACAGGCAGTCCCCGAGTTACGCGGATCCGACTTATGTCGGATCCGCAGTTACAAATGGGGATTTTCTTGCCCCGGAGGACTGGAGTGGCGGGACACCTGGTCCCGCCGCCCGCCTCCTCCGGGGCGAGAAAAGCTGCTCCCCGTCTCCCTAGTCTGCTGGGGGAGCCAGCAGACCAGGGAGACGGGGAGCAAAGCGGCGGAGGACCCGGGCCGGACCCGCTGCGCTGATCTGGAAGCTGACCAGGGAGACGGGGAGCAAAGCCGCGGAGGACCCGGGGCCGGACCCGCGGCGCTTCCAGCTGATCTGGAAGCGCCCTGGGTCCGGCCCCGGGTCCTCCGCCGCTTTGCTCAGCGTCTCCCTGGTCTGCAGACCAGGGAGACGCTGAGCAAAACCGCGGAGGACCCGGGCTAGACCGCGGCGCTGATCTGGAAGCGCCGCGGTCTGGCCCGGGTCCTCCGCCGCTTTGCTCCGGGTCTCCCTGGTCTGCTGGGGGGGGGGGACACAGCTAGTGCCCCCCCCCAAGCAGACTAGGGAGACATGGAGCAAAGCCCGGGGCCTGTGGTAGAGCTGGTGGGGCGCTGCCGGTTGGTCCCGCAGCACCGCTCCTTGGCGCTACTGGACCAACCCGGCAGCACCCCAGCTGCTCTGCCCCAGGAGTCCTGATTCAGCCGCTGCTGATCAGTTTCAGCAGTTTCAGCCACGCTACTGGACCAACCCAGCAGCACCCGAGCTGCTCTGCCCCAGGTGTCCCCAAGTCAGATGCTGCTGAAACTGACCAGCGGCTGACTACAGGAAGCGCGAGGCAGAGCAACTCTGCCCCGGGCTTCCTGGAATCAGCTGCTGATCAGTTTCAGCAGAAGCTGACTTGGGGACGCCTGGGGTTCTTAAGTTGAATCTGTATGTAAGTCGGAACTGGTGTCCAGATTCAGCCGCTGTTGAAACTGATCAGTTTCATCAGCGGCTGACACCAGTTCCGACTTACATACAGATTCAACTTAAGAACAAACCTACAGTCCCTATCTTGTACGTAACCCGGGGACTGCCTGTAGTACTTACTGCACAAGAAAAAATAACCAAACATCAATCCCATTAATGGCCTCCTAGAACACTGTCTAAATGTCCCATATGAACTATATGAAACAACTGCCTACACAACAAATAAATGGATCCAATTAATTTTCACTCAAGAGGCTGTTTGCAGTAGAGCATAATGGGACTGAAGAAAATCTTTTCTATTCCTCTACCCGTAATACAATTTTCCCAGAAAGACTGGTTGTGCACATCCACTCAACTCAATTCAGCCGCTGAAACAAATTTTCTGATTTAAGACTTACATTGTCTTTAACTAAAGTTTAGATACCGCTATGAAACTTATTTCAAGGGAAACAGTGAACTTTTCTTACTCTGTCCTATGGTTTGGCATATATATCAACTTTATTTCAATGTTTAATTTGAAATAAAAAGTTACCTTGGGAGTAAAAAGAATCTCGAGAATCCAAGTTCATTGATATCTTCTCTTCTGGTGGCCTCAGACATTAGCACAAGCAGACTAGCAGAATAAAGAAGACTATCCTACCAGAACCTGTATCAAACTTTCTCTGCCTAATTGGCTAAAATGAAGAAAGCCTGTGTCAGAGTTACTCGGCTCACCTGTGTGCTCCCTTCAGGTCTTGGGCCTCAATCCATCACTTCTCTCTTGGGGTGGACTCACTTAATTCTTCCACACTCAGACAAGACCCGGGTTGCAGTTCCTGTGACCAACCCTGACTACCTCTGCAGCCTGACATACCTTCATGCCTACCGTTCTGTTTCCTCTGGGAGCTACCCAGTAGTAACCAGTGACCAGACAGACTCCTTAAAGAAACATATGATTTGTTTAGAATCAAAGCGTTTAAAGAGGAAACAATAAATGCCTATATGTGCCTGCCTGCTTCTCCCTGAGGCTCATCATTCTCCAAATTTAGGAGTATGTAGGGATAACATATCAATGTATTAAAAATGATTCCCCCAAGTGGAAGTGACTCCCCATAATTTGTTCCTCACAACTAAAAGTGTTTAGATTTATTATTATTATTTATTATTATTTGTTAAGATTGTTAAATGTTTAGATTTCTATAATTATTGCCCCTCTAGAACATAATTTGTTAGGAATATAATATTAGGACTATGTAGCCAGAAATAGCTTTCCCCCATCCCCCGTGTCCCAGGGCATGCTCAAGCTTGTGCAAGTGGCTGCTTGAAATTGACATTGCAGAGATACATTGTAACAATTCATTGTCAAGCCACTAACTCTGCTCTGGGAGCAAAGCCCTGTAATTGACTAAGGGCATTGTTACATAATTGACGCCTGTTCTCTTCAAAGCAACTGTAACTAAATCAGCACTCAGACAGAGAATGTTTCAAGAAATGCCACCCAGAAACTTGTGACTTCTTTTGTAACTATAACTCTTGAATATGTAAAGTTGTTATTATACAAAATACTGTATGGGAAACATTAATTAGGGAATGTATGTAAAGGTATATCTACACTACCCCCCTAGTTCGAACGAGGGGGGGTAATGTAGTCATACGGAGTTGCAAATGAAGCCCGGGATTTGAATTTCCCGGGCTTCATTTGCATGAAGCTGGCCAGCGCCATTTTTAAATGCCGGCTAGTTCGGACTGCGTGCCGCGCGGCTACACGCGGCTACACGCGGCACGAACTAGCTAGTTCGGATTAGGCTTCCTATCCGAACTAGCTGTACACCTCGTGGAACGAGGTGTACAGCTAGTTCGGATTAGGAAGCCTAATCCGAACTAGCTAATTCGTGCCGCGTGTAGCCACGCGGCACGCAGTCCGAACTAGCCGGCATTTAAAAATGGCACCGGCCGGCTTCATGCAAATGAAGCCTGGGAAATTCAAATCCCGGGCTTCATTTGCAACTCCGTATGACTACATTACCCCCCCTAGTTCGAACTAGGGGGGTAGTGTAGACATACCCTAAGAGAGAGAGTGCTTGGATGATGTATGAATGGTTCTGAGAGGTGCCAGCCTGAGAATACAGCAACAAAGGGCTGAAGAAGGCGTCAGGTGCCAGTGCAACCAAAAGGTGTCAAGTGGAGAAAACCAAGTACTGGAGGTCCACCCAATGAGATCACTGACGAGCACCTGGCAGCCACCCTGAAGACATCAGCATGATGCAGCAATTTCCATAGACTGGCACAGGAAGAAATTCCTATAAGAACTGGACTAAAAAACTATGGAATCAGAGTCAAAGGTTCTGCTGCCAGCCTACCAGGAGCTTCAGATGCGCATCTGATCAGGACTTCGCTCCCCACTACCATCACTTGTGTACAGAATACCTGGCCAGTATTCTGTCACAAGCAACTTCCAGGCTGGTAACTACAACAAATACACAGAACCTGAATGAATGGATGAATGAATGTTTATATGTATAAGGGTTAAGTAATTAAACAACGTTGTTTGCTTCTATCTTTTCTTTATTTTTTTATTATTATTTTTACAATAAATGTGGCTTTTTGCCTTATCCCCCTCATAAGATCGTGCTTGCTTTTATTGGTACAACAAAAAGACCCAGCTCCTTCAGACTCCAACCTCTATCAGCCCTTCCCCCCAAGTCTTTTTAGCATCCTTTTGCTCTCTTGGCTCCCAACCTGGCAAAGATGTCTCATTCGCTGGAACCTAGAAATAAGCCATTGTCCTGTAACTGCTCCTCAATGCTTGTTGGAAGGCTTTTGCTTATCTTCATCTATTGTGCTCCTTTCCTGCTCATTTTTTGCAGTGCCATTGACCCTATTATCCTAGAATAACACAATCATAAAGGAAACTCTCATAACTCAACAAGTAACAACTGCTCTTCACTGACCACTGCATAAAATTATTACGTCACAATTCCTAAACTATTAAATATAGCAGCTGCACATCTGGCACAGCCCTGTCAAAGTGCAACTAATTCACAGATGTAGGAGATAGGGGAAATGATCAGAAAAGTCGTTCAGTGTATACCTCGATGATGTGGAAGTAGAAAATAATTTATTCCATTTTTGCAACTCTTAAAAAAGATCTGTACTATTACAAAACCATCGGCTGGAAAAATAAAGGGTGAAACGTAAGAGGTTGATTCTAGATTCTATCTGAGGGCCCGCTTACAAGAACAACAAGAATCAGGGGGCCTATTTGCATAATGCTTGTCACAGGTTTTATCTCATTAATGGGGCCCAGACATGTCTCACTGGCATCAACATTTTAACCAAGCCACAGTCAGATGCCCTGACTCAATTCTGCTTGTATTATATGGACCCTACTAATGATAGACTAAATGGGTCTGGAATAATTCAAGACAGTATTTTGCAGGCAAAGCCTGGGATTTTAAAGTAAATAAAACAACAATGACAAAAAACCCAACCCTGCCATATTTGCATTATTTGAGAATAATTCCTAGCGAATGGCACAATGCTAAAAGTGCTATACAAACTTCTACCACTTTAAATTCTGTCTCTCTCGCACAGAAGTGAGATAAGGAGAGATTTTCCCTTCAACAGTTCTTTTTAAAAGCATGCTGCAGATTTCCATCACTTTAATGTGCCTTGGTCTAATAGAAACATATGAAAATAATGAGTGAAAAGGAGAAGTGGCAGATTCTGACAGCAATTGAACCAGCTGCTGCCACAGTGGAATGAACTGGAAAAAATGGTTTCTGAGGTAGGGTCTCTCGTAAGAGGATGTGAACTAAAGTGTGTGTCATCCCAGCTAAGTGTTGCAACTTCTCTCAAAGATCAGAGACACTGACTCACAGTCCTCTGGAGTTTCCTGAGGAGAGAGGAGTTCATTGCTTGCATGGATTTTAACACCTTCTCTCTCTAAAGTCTCTATAGGTTTTAATCTTTGGATCTGCAACTCTGTACCAAGCAATCCTCCTAGGCTGGGCTTAACTATTATTATTTATTTTATTGTCTGGCCTATAGATCCCAACCGGAGCCCACTAGCAGTGCTTAAAATGTAAATTGTAAAAAAGGGCCCAATCCTGCAACTTCTACGCATCAGTCCTCAGCTTCAATGGACTAGTCATGTTGGTAAGTCTTTGGAGAATCAAGAGTCTTCTTATAATTTATATTGATGACTGTTACAATGCCCAGTGTTGCACAGAAAAGAACATACAGTCCCTTTCCCAAAAAACTTACACTCCAAATTAGACAATACACTCTATATTGGCTGGGAAAGGCAGTACAGTCTGGTGGAAAGGGTGCCGGACTGTGACTCTGGAGACCTAGCACCTTTCCTGGCTCTGCTACCAATCTCTTGGCTGATCTTGGGCAAGTTACTTCACCACTCTGGGCTTCTATCAGGTAGGTGGGGCTGGGTCAGCTCTAGCAGGCTGTACACCCAGGAGACAGAAAACAACAATTTCAAACCAAGAACATCTGGACTGGCTGGCTGATTTGCAACAGCTGTGCCAATCACATACTCTATCCATCTGCATGCTGACTTTGACTAATGGGATAAGGCAAAGCAAGCAACCAACCTATGGTGGTTATAGATACAGCCTCAAAGCTGTGCATATACATTTGGAAAACACTTCATGGAAGGAGTTGGTTGTAGGTAATGGTCTGTAGAAAGAGAAAGATCATTTGGGACCAAAGGGCAGGGAGACTGTTCCATCAAAAACAGTGACAAAGAATGCACTGAAATAAACCAGAAAAAAGACAGACAAAATATGCCCAAACTAGCACCCTGAAACACAACCTACTCACATTTTTCGCTGTTCAAGATGCTGCTCATTAACACAGTCACATGTTAACAGACTAGTCCCGAGTGCTTTTTGTGAGAGACACAGGAGCAGTATTTCTTACAAAACACCCTCAGAACAAAAGACCCCTGAAATAAGACTTTTTAAAATACAGAACATTAATTTGATGGCATTCAAGGGAGGGCCATTCTCCAGAACTAATCTTGCCCATTGGCCTGGGCTGCCCTACTGAAATCCATTCAGATTTCTCACCTGCACTTTTTCTCCAGTTTAGTGTTCCCTGCTCTGAGAGATTTCCTTTCCTTCATTGTGGCAGAGAATATAGTTTTGTGACCAAATCAGGAGGTTGCCCAATGTGTCATTGTTAGGCTCATTGCTGGCTGTTTGCTGGTACTTGATTCCATCTTCCTCTATAGCAGCAGTTCCCAACCTTTTACAGATGGGGACCCATTCTGACACTTCAGGAAGACTTGGTGACCCAAAACAATTCAAAAAAAGGGGGGAGGAGGGGAGTCAGAGCCACCTGGTGAGACACTTGGCGACCCTTTTGAAATGTAATGGCAACCCATAGGTTGGGAAATCCTGCTCTATAGGAAGAATGTGGCATAGTTTGCACGTGTGGAAAAGAGCAGGAGCATTCAAATCACCTTTCTTGGCAGCACTAAATGTGGGCAGGAAACTCAAACAGGTTATTGTGGTGATAAGAGGCACTAGTTCATTTGCTTTGCATTCTTGAAATAGGCTTTAGTGCTAATCAGGACAAACTGACAATGGAAAAGTGTTGATGTTTAAGCGCTATTACAATGTGAACAACCCTTCTTCCCGATACTGAGTTTCAGCACATGAAGACACAAGGCGGTTTTGTTTTTAACAAAAAGGTACTATACCAGTTGGCCTTGAAAAACATCTAACTTCTTAAGTGTAATAATAAAACCCAATGTCACAGACAAAGTATTTCATTGTGCTGTAGGTGACCTCCAGATTATCTCAAGTCATGTGAATAACAACATATGCTTAATTTTCTGATATCTAGGGTACAAAGCAGCTGTCAGAGAACCCAGGCAAGTGTGCACAACTTACCAGTGTCACAGAAACGTTTGTATGCTTTACAAACTTACACTTAACAGAGATAGAGCAGCACTACATATGGCAAGCATGCCAAATTCAGCACTAACATTATATTTCTTCTGGTATTGAACATAGCATTGGAGTAGGATGGTACACGGTTAGCCCACTCTGACAGTGGAGCCCAGAACTGTAGTTGTCATATATCTTTCATGTGGGCTTTTCACCAACCTGGTAGTAACCAGCGGAAGATTCAGACACGCTAATTTCAGTTAGAAATCTCATTTCCAAATTCAATTCCCAGGTCACCTGTGTAGTTCCTTGCCGGTTGAGATTTCACAACACTAAATTAACCCAGAAGGATGCAGCTTGTTTTTAAATGGATTCCAGTGCTAGTGTCTAATACTATATATTTGTGCATTGAGGTTTGTGGTTTTCATTGCTATATAGAACCAAACTAGTGGGTGATAAGAACTTCTCAAAACACTAGTCAGGTGCACTGCCTGCAGAGAAATACCTAGAATATTAAACAGGCAATACAACAAAATGAATATCCTTTAGAACTTGACTATCCAGGCTAAAACAAAAAACAGGACTAAGTAGCACTTTAAAGACTAACAAGATGGTTTATTAGTGATGAGCTTTCGTGGGCCAGACCCACTTCCTCAGATCAAATAGTGGAGTCCTGTTTTTTGTTTCAGCTACACCAGACTAACACGGCTACATTTCTATCACTATCCAGGCTAGCGATGCTTAAAAAAAAATCAAATGGTGTTTTGCAACATTCATAAAAAGGAGTTAAACAATCTTTATTTAAATTAGTGTCCTCTCTTATTTTCATTAGTCTCTTCTGAGGCACCTAACCTCTTTCCCTTACTGCTTACAAGTAAAAGCCAACTACTGCACTGAGTCTATACAAATGAATTTAACGCTGCGTAAGACAGGGCTATGCACTTATATGCACTTGTACTGACGTAACACAGTGTGAGTGAAAATTTCTCTTAATATTAATAGAAACAACAGGGCAATAGTGAATTTAGAGAGTAATAATTTTCATTCTTCTAATCAAGACTGCTCAGGGACAAAGGGGCTCTCCATGCCTCATTAACATGGGTGACAATATTGGTATAGAGGGGAGAAAATGATGAGAATATCCATAGACAGAGATTCCTGCAATTTCTCACTAGCTTACCATTTCCTACTCCGCTGTGGATAAGTTGTGCGCTTATAAAAATAACTGCTTGTTTGATAGAACTTCATTCAAACAATCAAGCGTCTCATCAGGACAGAACCGGTTTGTACCACAAAGACCAAACTAGCACAGTCCTTCGCCTCCAATTCAGCCTGCCGACTGATCGGGCAACTGGTTTACAAACACGGAGCAGAATGATGCAATCACCGTGACAACATTTCATGAGCTGCTTTCTAAGAGATTTTCAAAAGGTGCAGAGAAAGGGCTGCCTCTCAAACATCTCCTTCATGTGTCATTGTCAAACACCAATATCCAAACACAGCTGCTTTATTTTGTATTAAATGCTATCTTTTCATCAAGGAAAAACTGATAAACTATTCTTATAAGATCTCCTTTCTTATTGTTTTATTAAGTTATAAGAATATCTAGAACTCAACTTGTTCCACATCAACAATCATAGAATCACAGAATAGTAGGACTGGAAGGGACCTCGAGAGGTCATCGAGTCCAGTCCCCTGCCCTCATGGCAGGACCAAGTACTGACTAGACCATCCCTGATAGACATTTATCTAACCTACTCTTAAATATCTCCAGAGATGGGGATTCCACAACCTCCCTGGGCAATTTATTCCAGTGTTTGACCACCCTGACAGTTAGGAACTTTTTTCTCATGTCCAACCTAAACCTCCCTTGCTACAGTTTAAGCCCATTGCTTCTTGTTCTAGCCTCAGAGGCCAAGATGAACAAGTTTTCTCCCTCCTCCTCGTGACACTCTTTTAGATACATGAAAACTGCTATCATGTCTCCCCTCAATCTTATCTTTTCTAAACTAAACAAACCCCAATTCTTTCAGCCTTCCTTCACAGGTCATGTTCTCTAGACCTTTAATCATTCTTGTTGCTCTTCTTTGGACCCTCTTCAATTTCTCCACATCTTTCTTGAAATGCGGTGCCCAGAACTGGACACAAAACTCCAGCTGAGGCCTAACCAGCTCAGAGTAGAGCGGAAGAATGACTTCTTGTGTCTTGCTCACAACACACCTGTTAATGCATCCCAGAATCATGTTTGCTTTTTTTTTGCAACAGCATCACACTGTTGACTCATATTTAGCTTGTGGTCCACTATAACCCCTAGGTCCGTTTCTGCCATACTCCTTCCTAGACAGTCGCTTCCCATTCTGTATGTGTGAAACTGATTGTTCCTTCCTAAGTGGAGCACTTTGCATTTGTCTTTATTAAACTTCATCCTGTTTACCTCAGACCATTTCTCCAATTTGAGCAGATTATTTTGAATTATGACCCTATCCTACAAAGCAGTCGCAGCCTCTCCCAGCTTGGTATCATCTGCAAACTTAATAGCGTACTTTCTATGCCAATATCTAAATTGTTGATGAAGATATTGAACAGAGCTGGACCCAAAACAGACTTCTGCGGAACCTCACTTGTTATACCTTTCCAGCAGGATTGAGAACCATTAATAACTACTCTCTGAGTACGGTTATCCAGCCAGTTATGCACCCACCTTATAGTAGACCCATCTAAGTTGTATTTGCCTAGTTTATTGATAAGAATATCATGCAAGACCGTATCAAATGCCTTACTAAAGTCTAGGTATACCACATCCACCGCTTCTCCCTTTATCCACAAGACTCGTTATCCTATCAAAGAAAGCTATCAGATTGGTTTGACATGATTTATTCTTTACAAATCCATGCTGGCTGTTCCCTATCATCTTACCATCTCACCTTCCAAGTGTTTGCAGATGATTTCCTTAATTACTTGCTCCATTATCTTCCCTGGCACAAAAGTTAAACTAACTGGTCTGTAGTTTCCTGGGTTGTTCTTGTTTCCCTTTTTACAGATGGGCACTATATTTGGAATCTCTCCGGTCTCCCATGATTTTCCAAAGATGATAGCTAGAGGCTCAGATACCTCTTCTATCAGCTCCTTGAGTATTCTAGGATGCATTTCATCAGGTCTTGGTGACTTGCAGGCATCTAACATTTCTAAGTGATTTTTAACTTCTTTTTTAAAATTTTATCTTCTAAACCTACCTCCGTCCCACTAACATTCACTATGTTAGGCATTCCTTCCGACTTCTCGGTGAAGACGGAAACAAAGAAGTCATTAAGCATCTCTGCCATTTCCAAGTTTCCTGTTACTGTTTCACCCTCCCCACTGGGCAGATGAACAATGACAGACATGAACCATTAAACTTGTCTCAGAGGGGTGCTGTGTTAGTCTGTATCTGCAAAAACAATGAGGAGTCTTGTGGTACCTTGAAAACTAACAGATATATTTGGGATAAGCTTTCAGGTGCCACAGGACTCCTCGTTTCTGCATTAAGCTTGTGTTATCCTTACTGCCATCTGCTTCCAGCACAGAGTAGTGACAGGAGATGAGTTTTGCACCATGCCTTTTAGGGCAATAGATTTAGGCTTTATTGTACAAGTGGCAGAAGCTCCATGGGAGCGGTGGCCAACTTGGAAATGTACAAGAGTCTCTACTGGGACTCTTGTACATTTCAAAGTTGGAACTCTGCGTGGAGCCCGGGTCCAACGGGGAGTCCCACACTGGCCCCAGGCTCCATGCAGGCGCTTCTGCTTTGAAATGTACAAGAGCCCCTACTGGTCAGCGGGGCTCCCCACTGGCCCCAGGCTCCACATGGCATTCCAACTCTGAAATGCATAGGAGCCTTCGCTGGGCTCTTGTACTTTTCAAAGGGTGGAACGCAGAAGTGCTAATTGAATAGTCGATGGAAATCCCTAAACTAATAAAAATGTAACATCCTTAGTTTATTCTGCAGTGCAGAGGAAAAATCTTTAAAAGGGGTATTATGTGCAAACAGAGGCAAATAAAGTTGTACAAATATTGCTACTGTGCAGGTCTGAACTCAAATGTTTGGCACAGTAATCATATCTATAACCTATGCCTAAATGTTCCAAAACATTAAAAAAAAAAATAGAAAAAATCCAAATGTGACTATATACAGATCAACATGATTACTATAATGCTGCAGGTAGATATTCAGTTATATCCAGAAGGGGAACAGCAGAGTTAAGGAGCAGGTCTTCCAATGTATACAAGGCCCTACCATATTCATGGTAATGAAAAACACATCACAAACTAGGGATGTGAATGGTTAATCAGGTGATGCTTACTGGTTATGGTTAACTGAGCAGGCAGGGAGCTACTCCAGCCCCTATGGGCCTGCTGTGGGTGGGGGGCAGTCCAGTCCCACCCGGAGCGAGGATGAGGCACTCTAGCCCAGCTAGACTAAAGAGAGGTGTGTAGAGCACCCCGCCCTCCCAGTTTAATCAGTTAACTGGTTAAACATTACATTTAACTGGTTAACTAACTAAACGGGATTTTACATTCTTATCATGAACCATGAAATTTGGTCTCGTGTGTGCTTTTACCCTATTCTATACAAATTTCATGGTGAGACCAGCGTTGCTCAAACTGGGGATTCTGACTCAAAATGAAGTTGCAGGAAATGTCACAAGGATTTTATGGGGGGCCATGGTATTGCCACCCCTACTTCTGCGCTGCCTTCAGAGCTCAGCAGCAGGTGAATGATAGCTGTTGGCTGGGTGTCCAGTTCTGACGGCCATGCCGCACCAGCAGCAGTGAAGAAATAAGGATGGCAATACTATACCATGCCATCATTACTGCTGTTGGTAATGGTGCTGCCTTCAGAGCTGAGCTCCTGGCCAGCAGCCACCTCTCCACCAGCTGCCCAGCTCTGAAGACAGTGCCACTACCTGCAGGATTGCAAACCTCCTCAGCCTCACAATAACCTTGCAACTCCCCATAATGCCTTTTTGGAGTTAAGACCCCCCCCAATTATAACACACTGAAATTTCAGATTTAAATAACTGAAATCATAACATTTATGATGATTTTTAAAATCCTATGACCATGAAATCAATCAAAATGGACTGTGAATTTGGTAAGGCCCTAACTATATACATCTGTTTCAAAGATTTTGTTGGTTTCACAGTGTAACAGATTGTACCCTGTCACAAAACCATGATAATATGTACAAAATATGTTTTATGGACTTTTAAAGACTTGTAATCAGCAAACATTACTGTCCCAGTAAAATGTGTGTATCCTCACTGTATATAAAGTTATACAGTTACTCACATTACTGCAAAGAAAGAATGAGGAGACCTCCTACTCACCTTCTTTTAAAGTCCATTTGATTGATCCTGTCCTCTTGCTGACAGCATGTAAACTTCCATCAAGGGTTGAAACAAACAACAGTGTCTCTGGCACAGTCACCGAGCTAGTGCTTCCATAGCTCTGAAAAAGAAAAGCCCATAAATGTACATTATAATTTGTTTAAAATCTGTTACTTTTAATTATGGCATTCTGCAAAAAGTCAAGATCCTTTTCTTTTTCATGTAAAGATCAGTTTGCTTTCTGCAAAGCACACTGTTTTACCAAATCCCTGCTAGACAGCTGAGTATTGCAGAGACAAATGAATGTCACTTGGGGCAGCCAGAAAACCTGAAGGAGGGAGGAAAGGGCAATGCCAGACAGGAATCTGAGGAATGGCTAACACCAATCAGTAGATAATATAAAGTATCTAGAATATGAGCTTTTGTTTAGACCCCCAGCATACCTGTTGGCTATTCCTGCCCCCGGATCTTAGCCCTCTTGTTGTATCAACACTATAAAAACAAACTGAGTTAGACATCTGGGGTGAAATCCAGACCTTGTTAAATTCAATGGGAGTTTTACTATTAACTTTACCCCTAGTGTCAAGTATTCTTTCCTACATGGGGTACTACGCTCTGCTAATCCTTTTGATAACGGTGGAAAAATCATTCTTAACAAATTTCATTCTATGAAATCTGTGTAGTATAAAGTTTGCATAGGTGGGAAAACTGTTTACTATTTGGCATTTTCATAGCACACTCTTTGAACCTAGTTATTGCAACATGTAATTTTATCACACAGCAAATCAAAACTATGTAATGAGAAAACTAGAACAATGAGTTAGGGTCAAAGTTGCTAGCAGACGAACCAGAAACTTAACTGACTCATGCTCCCCCCCCCCCCCCTCTGCCTGGTACAAAAAAAACAATATATACCAACAGCCTCAAAATGCATATTTTGTTACAAGCCTTCAGTTATCACTCATCACTTCCTAACCTGTCATCTGCCTCGTCTAGGAAGTTTCAGAAGAACAATATTTAAATCTCAAGTGACTATTGTTGGTAAGATTAAACTATGTGCATTGATCACCCAATGACTGAAATTTTAAAAATAACGTTTAGATTAGTGGTGGAAAACCTGCGGCCCTTCAGGGTTCTGTGTGTGGTCCATAAGACATTTTGTTTACCACTGCCCATGCATAGGGTTGCCAGACTCCACTGTTTTCCACCTCCCTAGGGTTTTTTTTCCTACTGGTATTACTAAAGTGACATGCACGTAAGGCAAAGATATGTGAAGCAAGGTGAATGCTGAATGCATGCAACATTGATTGTGAGAGCCCATGTGTTCCCACAGCATCCAAAGTGCTGCTCTGGTTCAATTGGCACACCCTGCCAATTCTAAGTACATGAGCGCAGTTAGCAAAACTACCTTATCCTGGGAGACCATCTTGGTTACGACAATCTTGCAGCCCACTGGGATGAAGAAGCGCCACTCATGTGGCTCACTGAGGTAACTTTCCCACCTCTTCACAGCAAGCCTCTTATTTCAGGCTTGCTATTCCGATGTCCTTGTAAACCTCATTCTACAACGATTAAGGGATGTTTCGGAACAGCGCTTTATTTAGAAATTTGCGTAGCTCAAACTGTGTATCTTATTTTGAGGTATGGTATAGTGTGGACACACCCTCACTAGTGTAGGTTGCCCATCAATAGTTTAGATCAATTCTAAGAGTTTTCACCATATCAGAATTTGTGCAGGACAAAACATGAAGTTGCCAAACTCAAAATCTTTGGCTCACCAGTGGCTCGCTCAGGCAGAGGCACAATGAAGCAAGGCTGCACACTGCCTCTGCAGCTCCCACTGGCTGCGGTTCCTAACCAATGGGAGCAGCGGAGCCAGCGTGCTCAGGGCAGGGCAGTACACCAAGCTCCAGTGTCTGTTCCTCCGCCTTGGAACGGCAGGTACATGTCACTGCTTCGACAGAGCCAGGTAGGGAGCCTCTAGTCCAATGCCAACCTGACCCTACTGAAGATCAGAAATGCTAATTTACAGAGCTTTCTGGTTGGTAAAGTGCCAGATAAACAAATATTATAATAAAAGCTGTGTTAACAAGGAGCACGTAACAGCTTCTCATATGCTGGTCCACGGTGCATATCACAAATGATGTTGGTAACCAATATGCAATTTAATAGCATCTTTCCACAAAAATATAATGAACTATAAAGAGCAGCAGCTACATTTTAAAGACAGGGAATCTGAATTATTTTGCAAAAATTAGGACAAATTTTGTTGAAATCAAGAAAAGCACCTAATTTTGGGGTGAAAAGTCAACATGGTTTCTGAAAAGGGAAATCGTGCCTCACTAATCTACTACAATTCCTTGAGGAGGTCCAACAAGCATATGGACAAGTGGGATCCAGGGGATCCAGGGTACTTAGATTTTCAGGAAGCCTTTGACAGTCTCTTACTCAAGGCTATTAAGCAAAGTAAGCTGTCATGGGAGAAGAGGGAAGATTCTCTCATGGACTGACAATGGGTTAAAAAATAGGAAATAAAGGATAAGAATGAATAGTAGTTTTTCAGAATGGAGAGAGGTAACTAGTGGTGTCCTGCAGGAGTCCTATTCAATATATTCATACGTAATCTGGAAAAAGGGGTAAACTGCGAGGTGGCAAAATTTGCAAATGATACTAAACTGCTCAGGCTGTGAAGAGCTTCAAAAGGATTTCTCAAAACTAGGTGACTAGGCAACAAAATGGCAGATGAATTTTAATGCTGATAAATTCAAAGCCATGCACATTGGAAGACATAATCCCCATAATTTATTATAATTTCCTCCTTTTGCAACAAAATCCCCATCATTTATTATAATATTTGTTTATCTGGCACTTTACCCACCAGAAAGCTCTGTAAATTAGCATTTCTGATCTTCAGTAGGGTCAGGCTGGCATAGGACTAGAGGCTCCCTACCTGGCTCTGTGTGGGACTAAATTAGCTATAACCACTCGAGAGAGATTCTGGAGTCATTGTGGATAGTTCTCTGAAAACACCCTCTCATTGTGCAGCAGCAATCAAAAAAGCAAACAGAATGTTAGGAATCATTTAAAAAAGGGACAGAGAATAAGACAGAGAATATCTTACTGTCTCTATATAAATCCATGCTGCGACAACATCTTGAATACTACGTGCAAATGTGGTTGCCTCATCTCAAAGAAGATATCTTGGCATTGGAAAAAGGTCAGAAAGGGGCAACAAAAAATATTAGGGGTTTGGAACGGCTATTTTAGGTGAGATTAATAAGACTAAGGTGAAAAGTCCTAGAAAAAAAGATTAAGAGGGGATATGATAGAAGTCTATAAAATAACTGGTGTTGAGAAAGTAAATAAGGAAAAGTTATTTACTTGTTCCCATAGCACAATAACTAGGGGTCACCAAATGAAATTAATAGGTGGCAGGTTTAAAACAAACAAAAGGAAGTATTTCCTCATACAACATGTGGAACTCCTTGCCAGAGGATGTTGTGAAGACAAGGATTTAATGGAGTTCAAAAAAAGAACTAGATAAATACATGGAGGATGGGTCCATCTATGGCTATTAGCCAGGATGGGTAGGAAAAGTATCCCTAGACTCTATTTTTCAGAAACTAGAAATAAGCAACATGGGTTGGAACACTTGGTGATTACTTGTTCTGTTCATTCCCTCTGGGGCACCTGTCATGGGCCACTGTCAGAATAGAGGATACTGGGCTAGATGGACCTTTGGCCTGACCCAGCATGGCCGTTCTTATGTTCTTAATTGCCTGTGGTGTGAGTGCCTAAGTCGATCTGTGATGTGATTCGTAGGTTGGGGGCTGGCTAAAACCAGCTCTATTTAGCTGCATCTGAAAATTATCAGCTTCCACAGTCACACTGAGGTGCCTCGAGACTAAACAGATCTCTTCACTTATAACAGACAAGTATAAAATCTAATGTTAATCGAATATATTTTAACTTTAAAGTCAAATCATTAAAGAGACTTAGAACAAGTTAAATTGCTCACAAGCTTCAGACCTGGTGCAATGGATGTTAGTCTGGAAAGATTTATAATGGAAATGCTGGCACAAATGTGAGCAGAACACATCAGAATAAAAGTGGAACGCCCTTTTCTGATTAAACTGTAAAACATTAACGAGAACAGCACATGTGCATATCCTGCCTAGAGACTGGGAAATACACTGCCCATGCCTGCTATTGATTCTGTGCAGACCAGTTTGCTCTGAGGAGGAGTTCAAAATGAAACATTTATATATATTTTAGTGCTTGTAATGTTGCATGATTTTGACGCACCCTTTTTCTGACATCTTATGAGGTTATCCTAAATCCACCACGAAAATGCACAAGGACGGGGAAAGGAGGAAATGGTGCAAAAGGAGAAACCACATACTCAGTTCTTGGCATTCGCATCATCTTAACAGGCTTTGCAACAATAGGGTCCATTTTGAGCTAAAGATTCCACCCAGAGTCTGCTGAAGGTATCATTGTTATATGGATTGACGGCAGCTAAGACTCAAGTAGAGTTGCCAGGTGTCCGGTACTGAACCGGACAGTCTGCTATTTTCACCTCCTATCTGGTAAAAAAAAAAAAAAAATCAGAAAATACCAGACACCTAAAATGTCTGGTATTTTCTTATTTTTTACTGGCCAGGAGGCAAAAATTCCAGGTGTTTACTGGGTTCTGCAGGGGAGCTGTCTGGCCTGGTGCAGGGAGGCAAGATGGCAGACGGTCGCCAGCAGCCTGTTATGGCCAAAAAGCCTCAAAAGCATTTCTTAAGGGGCCATGCTTTTTTTTTTTTTTGCTTAATAACTCTAGGGGTCCTTTTTTTTTTTGGTTCGGTATTTTTTCAGAAACCATCTGACAACCCTAAAAGCAAGATGAAGGCCCAGAGCTGTAACTAGTGACACCAAATATTAAAGGTAATAGAAAATAGTTTCAAGTGCAGTGCTGCTCACTTGATCATCACCAGATCTCAAAGCATTTACAAAAATGGATGTACATCATAGCCTTGTTTTGTAGAAAAGGAACTGTAGGCACAGAAGGGAAGTAGTTTGTCCCCAGACCACACACACGGACACACAGTGGCTGAAGGGGCAATAAAGCACAATACTTCTGACTCCTAGTTCATAGGCCTAACTACTCCACCATGCTGCTTCTCAGAACTATACAAGAAAGCTTTTCACATAAAAGGAGTGCAAGTCTTTCAAAGCTCTCATTTTACACTTTAAACAGTAGTTTTGAATGTTCAGGCCCAAAGTCGCTAGCAATTTTGGTGACTCAGTATTTGGGTGTTCAACTTGAGATGTCTTAAAAGGACCTCATTTTCAGACAATGGTGAGCAGCTTCCCTCTGAAAAATCTGGCTTCTAATATGTCACAGTTGGACACGCAAAATCACTAGTCGCTTTTAAAAATGTAGGCCTTACCCAACTTCAGTGAAGTCAAAGGAGCGTTTAAAAAAAATGTATGCATTAGATGAAATATTTTAAAAATTGGACACAGATTGAAAGAGAACATTTAAGAAAAAAATAACCTCCTCACACTATTCTTACCTTCATCACTGCTTGTCAATATTATAAAAAACAACAAATGGTCTGGTAGCACTTTATAGACTAACAAAACATGTAGATGGTATCGTGAGCTTTCGTGGGCACAGCCCACTTCTTCAGATGACTGGAGTTTTGAGTTTAGGATGTGCAGACCCAAAATAAATGGGGGGGGGGGGAGGAAGAGGGTGGGAGACAGGGAGCTAGAGGGAATCAGTAAGTAGTTAAAACGAAGCAGATAAAAATCAAAGTCAATTGATAGTATCCTTCCTGACACACAACTTTTTGCCACTTAACATTTTTTAAGCTGAGCAATACAAAAGTAAAAAGACCAATCAATTTCATTTTGGTTTATTATAAGTTTCACTTTCAGGTTTTAGTACTATAACCCAGGGCTACCTTTCTAAAAAGCCAAATTGCTTACATTGGAATTTATTTGCTTTTTAACATTTAAATTTCATGTACACATTTGTATGGGCACTAGGTTTGTTGGATGCTAGTTTCACAAAACAATTTTTTTTATAAATGTTATGGTCAGGATTATGCAGCAGCAAGAAAGCCATCTAAGGTGTTTCTACAGAAAGGCCTCGACCATTAAAAGACCTCACCTGTTCCATAACAGGATTCTGTTTTTAAAGATAAAATGCCTTTCTATTGTTCATTGTTGTTTAAGAGGCAATAGAGATAATCATGTTTGGTTTTTATTAATGTTCAATAAGGCTTTTTTTTTTTTACTGTTTTTTATGATGTGTGGTCAGGATAAGTGCCAGATCTTTGAGGGTTTGCAATGGGTTAAAATCCTTCCAAACTCTTTTCTTCCTGTGGATTACCACCATCATTCACATAAATTCAGAACATTCTGGTCTGGCATAACCTGACCTAACTTTCTGGTTTACCTAACGAATCAGCAAACAGCACTAACAGAACAAAAACGCTTATGTTTGTTTCTCATTCTCACAAAGTCAAATTCTTCCTCCCCCAACAGAATCAGAATCCTCCCCCAAAATCAACAGAATATGAGTTAGTGTGTGATATTTGTTTTGGAGAGAATTTGATTGAGATTTAACTGACAAGATTCATCAGTAAAATTAAAACATACAGCTAGCTGTGCGTCTTCCAAGAGAAGTTCATGCAATCAAGCAAGCTACATTATCATTTGATAATCTTGATATTGTGTAATTAACAAAAGGTTAACATTGAAAGGACTAACTTAAAAGAGCTGGTTCTTGTTCTCATGAATAAATTACCTTGAAAACAAGAACCAGTGAATTTATCAGCAAACCTCTAAATCTAAGGGAAGTTAATTTTCTGAAGATCATTATTTGCACAATACTACTTTGTAACAGTACCTTTTGTCTGGAAATCCTCACAGATGTCACAAGATCTAATTAAGCCTATTACTGTAGCGTGGCAGGTAACTGTTAAAATATGCATTTTACAAATGACTAAAAAGCACAGAGAGGTGAAGTGATTTCCTCTTGGTCACATAAATCAGTGGCAATCCCAAAAGCAGAAGTTAGAGGAGATTGGACTCTCAATCCCTTGATCTAATCACCAGATCATTTGCTTTTCTAATGTAGATACAGCTGATACAGTAGCATTTTCTTCTCTGGGTCAGAAATGTATGTATCTATATAAGAACGGCCATACTGGGTCAGAACAAAGGTCCATCTAAGCCCAATATCCTGTCTGCCAACAGCGGCCAATGCCAGATGCCCCAGAGGGAAGGAACACAACAAGTAATCCTCACGTGATCCCTCCCCTGTCCCGCATTTCCAGACACACGGAGGCTAGGGAATAAGTAAATAACTTTTCCTTATTCCCATTTTCCACACCAATCATGATTTTATAGATCTCTATCATATCCCCCCTTAGTCTCCTTTTTTCTAAGATGAAAAGTCCAAGTCTTTTTAATCTCTCTTCATATGGGACCCCTAATAATTTTTGTTGCCCTTTTCTGAGCTTTTCCCAATGCCAAGATCTCTTTTTTGAGATGAGGCAACCACATCTTTATGCAGTACTCAAGATGTGGGCATACCATGGATTTATATAGAGACAATAAGATATTTTCTGTCTTATTCGCTATCCCTTTTTAAATGATTCCTAACATTCTATTTGCTTTTTTGACTGCCGCTGCACACTAACTGCATGAGAAGAGTTTAACTCAAATACAATACCTGTAATGTAGTTCTAAATGAAAGTGATGCATTCTTTTTTAAAGGGGCGCATCCTTCGAGTGGTATATTAAATCAAAGGCCTTTATCCGCTGCCCATGTCAAAGTTTAAGATCTCATGTTACTTTAAGGAAAAATTAGAAAGAGACACACTGGCATGTATTACTCAAATATCCAGAGCAGCTTTCCCTATCTTATAATAGAGGTTCTAAAGTACAGGACTCTGTTCAAGTAAGTGCAGAGTGCATAATATCTGAAGTGTGTCATAGTACTAAGAACTAGTAATATCTAACAGCTTTGTAAACAATTCTGATGTACTTTACATAAGATAGATAATATATTTCTCTAGGTATTTTCCCTCCAATTATTAATGACCAGCAGCACCTAATTCTCAGCCGTCTCTGAAGTGCAAGCTGAAAGAAAAACATAGAAGTTTCTTACTCCTGTAGGTCAGGTATTCATTCTTCCTACACTTAAAAATGTTAAGAGCTAATTTACATATAAGCTAATGTATACGTAAAGCACTTAAATTAAATCCAAACATTAAAGAGGCCTTTTTAAAAAACTAGATGAGCCACTTATTTAATTTGTTCAAGCATTCTTTAAAACTCTGTTGCAAATTAAATAAAAATTCAATTTTTTTTGTTGCAGTGATCCATCATCATTTTTTCAGAGTCCTTAGAGCACAATGCTGTTTGAAAAAAACCTGAAAACAAAAATACCACAGCTGAACCTATGATATTAAATAAATGTTCCAGTTCTGAATCATCTATGAACTGCATAAACAAATTGTGCCTATCAAGTTAATTGTATTTGATTACGTATCATCCTCATATGCCAGATGTTGCCCACCTCCAGGTAGCAGGTTAACTAATAAAAGATAAGCTCATACTGGAAACCGGTGGTGGTTCATTTAAGGAGACAACCACTGCACTATACATTTTAAACAAGCTGTTGTATGCCTTTTATCTACTTGCTAACTTAGGGTGTGTCTAGACTACAGGGTTTTTTAGAAAAAAGTGGCCTTTTTTCAAAAAAAACTTCCCCTGCGTCTTGACTGCTGCCGCGTTCTTTCAAAAATAAATCGAAAGAACGCAGCAGTTTTTTCGACTACAGAAAACCTCATTTTCTGAGGAAGAACGCCTTTTATTCAAAAGTGCTCTTTCGAAAAAAGGCGCTATGTAATGCAAACTGTGCTTTTTTGAAAGAGAGCATCCAGACTGCCTGGGTGCTCTCTTTCAAAAAAGCAACTTGCTTTTTCAAAAGGACTGGTTGTAGTCTATACACTCTTACTCAAAAGAAGCTTTTTCAAAAGTATCTTTCAGAAAAGCCTTTTTCGAAAGAGGCTTGCAGTCTAGACATAGCCTTAGACTCTTGCCTGCCCCAATTACAGGAACAGGGCACTCATCTCTCATATTTTACATACGTCACTGCCATTAATACACTCCAGAATGAGAACAGACTTTTTTTTTTACAACTGCATCATGTTGTTGACTCAATTTGTAATCCATGAGAACCCCCCCCCAACTCCTTTGCAGCAGTACTGCTGCCTAGCCAGTTATTCCTCATTTATGTAGCTGTGCATTTGATTTTTTCCTTCCTATAAATGGCTTTCTGCCAAGAGGAAGAAAGAACATTCTCTCCTTACATAGCACCTTATATCCCCAAAAAGATCCCAAAGCACTTCACAAACAACATGGTTTTCTACCAGGTATCACTTTATCCCACTATTAAAATGCAGGACTCCCTGGGGTGAAACACAGCTGCTGTTTAAGAGCTGTTTAACACTGTTTAACAGCATACAGCCATTTAAAGACAGGAAGTCAAGATTATTGTACCCCACTAAAAATGTAGGTAGGACTGAGGCAGGCAGAGAGCTGGAATCATATATATAGTAGCCCAGTGTCTGAGTGTCTAATGCCGAAATGCTGGCTGTTCCCTCTGGGGGGCGCTGTTGCCTGAAATGCTGGCTGTTCCCTCTGGACGGCCTGTGCTGCACGGGGAGTGCGGGGCCCAAGCGTCCGCTTGTGCCGCTTGCTCCCCGGCAGTGGCCCGGCTGAGCGGCGCAGAAGTCAGCCGAGTGCCATGGTGGAAGGTGAAGCGGGGCAGGACGGTGACGTGCGGTGTGACAGCAGCTCCAGGCCCCGCCCCCGACCGTGAACGTTACCACCCCGCCCCCTTTTGCCTCCCGCTGTGGCGCTCGGCTGACTTCTGCACTGCTCAGCCAGGCTGCCGTGTGGGAGCAAGTGGCGCAAGCGACCATTTGGGTTCCGCACCCCCCATGCAGCATGGGGAGTGCCTAGCACAAACGGCCATTTGGGCTCCACGGTCCTGAGTGAGAGGCAGGAGGGGGAGGAGAAGTAAAAGAAAGAGACAGAGAGAGGCAGGAGGCAGAGGAGAACTGAGGGAGAGAGAGGGGCAGGCAGTAGGAGGAGGCGGAGAGAGAGACGGAGCGAGAGACCAGAGGCTCAGGAGAGAAGACCGACGTGAAGGAGAGACCTGAAAATCCCGTCTTATGACAGCTAATTGGTTAGTTTGTGAATAAAATGGCAAACCTCTCTTCAGACTTCTTCACAGATTAACAGTGCTTTTCTAAGCTACTCACCCTCTGAACAAGCATTTGTCATCTCACAGATTGGTTTCCCAACCAGCAATTTCACTTCCTGTCTTCTTTTGAGAAGTGAATCTAACATGCATCATTACTGATGATAAAAATACTCAGGAAACTCTTGTAGGGGCCCTTACTAATTAGTGGGAGAAACATGTTCAAACTGCAGAACTGACCATGAATCATTAACACCTTCTATAAAGGAGAGACTAAGGAAAGAAGAGCGTGTGAAGGCCCTCAACTATCAAAGTCCTTCCACAATCTCTGGAGAGAAGAGTCTGACCGTTGTTAGGCCACAACACAAAAAGTGTGTTTTAGCACAAGCCTCCTCACAATAGTGAAGGTAGAATGGCAGCCAGCTCCTGGGATGCAGGCCTGAATGCTATCTTACTAGGGATGTTAAAATCAAGGTAAATGTGTAATTGGTGAAAAACTCGGTGACGACATGGCTACACACACCAGGAGCCGGCTCACTGTGCGGACCGGCTCCCACCTGCCTCCCTGCACTGCTACCTCTGATACAGAGGCAGCAGTATGGGGACAGCAGGCAGCTCCCCAGGAGGCAGTGGGCACCGCGAGACGGCTTTTAAGACGGCTCCTAAGACGGCTCCTGGCACACACTGGCTCCCGTCTGCAGCTCTGCTCATAGGGAGCTGACTGCTACCCCCACGCTGCTGCCTCCGATACAGAGGCAGCAATGCAGGGTGGCGGCCGAATCCCTAGGAGTGGGGCAGGAGTCTGCACGTAACCGATAAGCCCAGGCTTATGCATTCACATCCCTATTTCTTACACAGACTGAGTTCTTCCAGTGACCTAGCCACCTCCATTCCAGCGGGTGGATTAACTACGGTGACGGAACAACACCTTCCATTGTTGCAGCGTCTATATGGCTCTGCAGCCGTAGCGCAGACAAGTCCTGACATCGCCCACTGGATTTTGAGCATGCAGGGAGAGCTACTCACCACACAAATTCCCAAAAGCAGTGTTTGACTAACTGCACCTTTGCATTAGTTACCAAAGACACACTGGGGATATTCAGCTGCTTCAGTCCCTTGCATGGGCTTGCGCCACCATTCCCCACAGAAAGCTTCTAATTACTGAACAGCTGGTGCCATCAGCTTGGGGTTTCCAGGTCTGAGCTGGCTCCTCACAGATTTATTGTGGCTTCTCGCAGGTAAAGGCAACAGCCAACAGGAAGAGAAACACAAATGAGAGGAGATTAAAACCTAGTAAAGCCATTTTACCACCAGTTCCAAGAATCTAAATGATTCGATTCAAGAAACAATACCTGGAGATGCAGCAGCAGCACAACTGTATAGACAAGCAGGACCATCCCTAGGGGAGCTCAGGACCTATAACAATCCCCCCCCCCAGGGGCCAGGCATGGGGCAAAGGGCAACTGCCCCACCCCCGCTCCACTCCAGCCCTACCCCTGTTCCACCCCCTTACCCAAAGTCCCCTCCCCTGAGCAACACAACCCAGGGGATTACCTGGGGGCCTGGCACGGAGTGTCAGCAGGGGTTACCCCCTTTTTGCACCCACTGGGATGGTGGGAGCCAGAGTGACCTACAAGCCTGCTCTACAGCCGGGGCTGCTCTGCTTCCTGCTGTCCCCCATGCAGCTGAGTGCAGTGGACTGGGAGATGGACAGCAGGCTGCTGGGTCACTCCAGCTCCCACTGCTGCAGTGAGAGGAACAGCCCCTCCCCCAGATAATCCCCCAGGCTGCCCTGGGCAGCCACCCCGAACCATCTCCGAGTGCAAGAGAGGCCCTCAACCATATTGAAATGTTCCTCTACTACTAAAGCTGCAGGACGACCCACCCAGACAACTCCTCACACCTAGAAGTTTAAAATCGTACCGTGAAAAGTACTATACAAGAGCAAATCATTAGAGACGTTGATTCTCTTCACAACACGGCAGCATGGGTGGGAGATAGGAAGGCATCCCTGAAGCTCATGATAATCCCAGGACTGTCCTGGAGGCCGACGTGTCATAATGGTGGATACACAATAAATACATATTTGAGATTCCGAATAAAGGAGAATTCAGGCTGCCATGTTCCACCTAAGGATTTCTCACATGAGAAAAACTGCCCTTGTTGGAGCCTTCAGAGTCCAAGAGTTATGCCTATAGTACCCCTTAGTTCTAAACTGTTTAAACAAGGTGCAGTCTTGCAAATACAATCATACAATGGGAAGGGCTACAGCAGCCACTGTACATCATCTGCAGTGGCTAGTCTAGATGAGACATGTCAAAGCCAGAACATTTGCAAAGCCTTTGCCTATAAGGACTGCTTCAAAAACACAGCTTATCCGTCAGTTTCTGCTGTGGCTGCTCTTTACAAAATATTAAGAATATGAGGGACGCCTCCCTCCACACACACACCTCCTCTGCCCCGAGTAAGATTCTGATAGCTTCCACAATAAAAAATAGGGAAACCCACAAGAGAGCTTTCAAAATATTTAAATGGATACTACCCAATTCCAGTACACTAATTTTTTCATAACCCCTGACAACTTTGTGTGACTCAAAAGCTTGCATCTCTCATCAACAGAAGTTGGTCCAAAAAGATATACAGGACTATGTAGCACTTTATTTTGTTTTAGCTACACCAGACTAACACGGCTACATTTCTATCAAAAAGATATATTCACTCATTCACCTTGTGTCTCTAACTTTCCCACGATGAAGACTAAATTTTCCCCAAAAATCACCATGACAAACGATAATTGCAACCATAACAATGTTTGGAATGTATGTCCTGTTTTAAAAAATAGTTCGTAAGAAGCAGGGAACTGAAATATTACTTTATTGTGGCCATAGGAGTTGGGAACTAAACACAACCCCTAAACTGCTTGTTTACATATCAACAAGCAATATTTTCTTTTAACTCTCTGCTAATTTACAAGCTTGGTTAATACCTGAAAAGGAATGGAAAGTAGTTCACGTGCAAAGAATTCTTTCTGCACACTCTACAAATGGAAAGCATGAAAGTATTTGCTCACTTTTTGCCGTCAGAGCATCACTGAGTTTAAAGATGAAGGGGAGACCATAACTGAAGGAGGTATTCACACAACTTTCTGATGTCTGATTGTTGGCTGTGCAGCGTATAGCCTAGAAAGTTCTGAAGTATTAATCAGATCATTTTAGCAGTAATCTGCACTCTCATCTTAATCTGTTGGGTGTCATATATTTGGAAGCAGGAGGGAATAATTTCACACCCACACAGCCAATTCCAGTAAGTCCAGGTAAAAACCTGACACAGCTTTCTGGTTCAGGGACAGGGATAATCAGGGAATATGTGCCCACTACTCCCCATCTCATCCAAGTTTCAGTGAATAAGGTGGGCACGCTGGTCTGCATGGCTGTCAATATAACTCTTTTCACAAGCACTAAATTAAATAACTAAAATAATAATAGCGTTCAGCACTATTTCACTCAGAACATACTATGCATGAATGATCTACTTAGTAATTACTAAATATTTTCAAATTACATAAAGAAATGTGTATAAGAGTGTGTTGAGAAGAAAGCCATGGCTCCACAGACTTTTCTGATACTAATGTGATATGTTTTCACTCTGGCCGTCATGCCACACAAAATAAATTACTTCCGGCGTGGTTGAGTATTAGTCCATCTCCTCCCCTGACACGCCAAACAGGTTGCTCTGCACATGGCTCACTATCAGTAAGAGTCCAAGACGCAAACGTGCCAGATGCTTTAATTGGTCTTACTCTTCTTTGCACATAGCACAGCCATTGCACAACTAGGTGGCAGTCACTTCTGGCACTCAGCACTCAAACGGCCACTAATATTTTGAAAAAGAGAATATGCAGGTTACAAAGCTGACACAGAAAGCTCCTGTACCAAAGAGCTTATTTTCACAACTCCAAAGGCCAATTTCTGTTTGCTTACATCCAGGAGGATGAAACTAATCCAGGAGGTTACACAGGTGTAAGTGACAGCAGAGTTTGGTCTCATGTAGGCATCTCTTCCCTTCAACCAACTGACACTAACAATAATGCCTGTTAGGCTTTGTTCCAGCCTGCTCCAATTGCTTTGTTCCACCACTGCTTGCTCCCCACTTTTTTCTTCAACCTTCCTTCATTCTCAATGCATGATCTCTAGCTGCTCAAGGACTCTCTCTCTCTCTCTCTCTGAAGCACCAAAAGTGGGCTTATGTGGTGCTGCATATTAGACGCTGCAGCAGCAATCTTGGATATCAAGGGTGAGCTGAACCTTGGAGGTGAATCAATCCTATTTTAGGCTTGTCAGTGTTCCTTTATTTCCAATGCCCCATTTGTTTTACCTCCTAATGGGTTAAAAATCCAGAAGCATATGCAACTCTTACTAATTCAAAATCGCCAATTAATTTTAATTTCAAGGTGCAATATTTTCCAGCTAAGACTTTCAAACTGACAGACCCATTGCAAATTACAGAAGTTTGTGAGATAGCAAGTAAAAAAGAAACCAGGAGTGCTGCACCACAAGATGGATTTTATTCAGGTTGACAAACAACTGCATAGTCAACTGGAACACCTGTTGTAAGTGTGAAACAGAAATAGGTTGATTTAGTAATTTAAATTCCTTCATGGCATATTTGTAAATATAGATTTACAGAAAAAAATTAACATGCATAAATGTCTAAATCCAATTTTTCATTATCCATGTTGTTTACTTGAATTTTGCACTTCACCCTGGACAATGAAAACAGACAAGTCAGTTTTACTGGTGTTTTATTAGTGTACTTCAGCACTACCCAAAGGCTGCAGTGCCTGCATTGCAAACACTGAATAGGAAGGATCGTTTTTCAAAAAAAACCTGCTCAACCGGAATTTTTTTAAATACCCAATGAAAATATTTCCATTAGCACAAGGACTTATAAAAGCTTGTATTTACAAAGCCTAAACTTTAGACAAGTTTAACCTGACCTTTCTTTGAGAAACAGACTGCTCCATCACAAAAAACACGAAAGCTCCAATTCTGAGATGAGCTCTACATGCCGGGGTCTACTTCCACAGAACTCCTTTTACTAACTAGCTATAATTCGATATAAAACAAGAATCTGTTTCAAGAATTTGTATTATAGTCAGAATCCAAAGAGCTGTAATATAACACATTGCTAGAGAGAGAAGGCAGCATGGGGAACTAACAGTGCAAGAAAACAGATCAAGCTATAACTCTTTAGTGAATAGCACAAAAGATGATCATATAGAACATGTGAAAAGCTTGATTTGTGTCCTCCCTCAAAAAACTGCCTTCTGTAGACTCAATTATGAATTTTTATCAGCAGGATAGCGTTTTACCAGCTGTGAATTTCCATTCCAGTGGTAAAGTTACATGAAATATTCAGAATATTAAAGAAACTATATTGCTCCTTTTGGCCTTATAAACAAAAAAACATTGTTTCTTTAAATACAAACTAAAAAGATAGTTTTCTAACATTTTAACTAGAGACTCAAATTTCTGCATATTCTCCAAGCCTTCACAAAGTTAAGATTCAACAAATAATCTTGAGTACTGAATGTTAATCAGGACACAACAGAAGAGGGTTAGGGGTTTTTTTAAGTGCTTGCTGCCACTCCTATAACACACTTCCTCTTAAACGTATTACCTCTTTAAGGGAGATAAATAAAGTTTTAGAAACCAATGAAGAAATGAATAAAAACTGATCTGAATTAAAACAAAGCTAAAGCACAGTTGTGTTAACAAAGTTCTCACAGATTAGTATCAAAGAGTAGTATCCATCATATAGAAAACCTTTGTATGGATTAGCAGATAAGTGCTCTATTTCTAGTGCTTCGCTTTTAAGACTAGAGAAGTTTGTCTAGAAAATACTGGTTTCAATCAAATTCCAATGAGAATAGTTTCCTCCATTAATTCAGCTTTGTTTAAAATCAGTGGTCTATATTTCAGAGGTGCTAAGGAGAACCCATATCCTACTGAAGTCAATGGAAGCAGCAGCTTTGTATCAGAGGCAGCAAGTGTGTGTGGGGGAAGGGAGGGTGAAAGGCGGGAGCCGGTGCCTATGAGCACCGGATCCTGTGGAGCCACCTGCCTGCCCCCTGTCCCCTCCCCTCCCTCCAACCAGAGCTGCTGCCTCTGATAGAGAGGCAGCAGCACAGAGGCTGGGAGGGGGGGAGGCAGGAAGCTGTACTGCAGTTCCTGCTTTAGAAGCAGTTCCTGCAGAACTGCCTGCCTGCCTCCCCCCAACACTTCTCCAGCAGCATGGATGGAGAAACTGGAGAGGGTCCAGAGAAGAGCAACAAGAATGATTAAAGGTCTAGAGAACATGAAAGAACTGGGTTTGTTTAGTTTAGAAAAGAGAAGATTGAGGGGGGACATGAGAGCAGTTCTCAGGTATCTATAAGGGTGTCATAAGGAGGAGGGAGAAAACTTGTTCATCTTGGCCTCTGAGGCTAGAACAAGAAGCAATGGGCTTAAACTGCAGCAAGGGAGGTTTAGGTTGGACATTAGGAAAAAGTTCCTAACTGTCAGGGTAGTCAAACACTGGAATAAATTGCCCAGGGAGGTTGTGGAATCCCCATCTCTGGAGATATTTAAGAGTAGGTTAGATAAGTGTCTATCAGGGATGGTCTAGACAGTATTTGGTCCTGCCATGGGGGTAGGGGACTGGACTCGATGACCTCTCGAGGTCCCTTCCAGTCCTAGTGTTCTATGATTCTAAGAGCCGCCAGGCAGAGGCATAGCAGGGGGAGGGGGTAACTGGGCACAAGCCGGAAATTCTGGGACCCGGTGTGAGCTAGGACAGCTGATTCCTGGCTCACACCTGGTCCCCCTGGCTGCACCTCTGCCTTTTAAATTTATTAAGAGGCTGGCAGCTCTTAATACATTTAAAAAGCAGAGGCGGAGCAGCTGGAACAGGGCATGAGACGATTCCTGGCTCATGCCCAGTCACCCCGCTACACTTCTGCCTCTCCTGCCCCCCTCAGAAACAGTACTGGGGGGAAACTGGCTTTTAAGCTGGCTTCCCCTAACATCAACTCCTGTTCCCTCCCCCCGAATCTGATGTTGATTCTGTCAGATAGAGCTCTAAGTTCATTGCTGGCTACAGGCTGAGAATCACTATGCATAACGAAACCAACCCACTAAACTATATTTTGCGAAATGGAGTGAACTGATTTTTATAGTATTAGTAATTAACTTAATACTTAAAAGAAAGCTGCCCCCATCCTCCCAAAAAACCCCAACAACCCCAAAACAAAAACTTTACTTTGCCCTTTCTTTAGAAAATTAAATAAAATAGAGAGGTCTTTATAACCTTAAAATATTCTAGCAATGATCTGTCAATTATTTTTAAAGTGCCTATCACTGAAGTGTGTAAGCACTGGTAAGTCTTCATAACTGTATACGTGCACACGACAAGACTATGCCCATAAACATCATGCTGTACCTCTGTTCCCAGGAGCAGGCAACATACTCAGCTATACATAAATTCCACTCTTACAGGACTCGGTCATCTTTCTAGGTCAAATTCTGAGAGGTGCTGATCATCGTCAACACCTAGGAAAGCCAAAGGACTGAGGCCCCTCTGGGGAAATAGAATTTGTTTAAATATTCACAAGAACACGAGAGCCGGGAAGGGTGGTAGGACAGTGTGATGCATATGTGCAGCTGTACGCTAGGACACAGTTAGCAGCTCTAATCATAGGTACATGGAATGTGTTAGCTTTCTCCTAGAGGAATATAAACACAGGAATTACATTACAATGAGCTATCAAATGTACCAGAAATTCAAATCTTACATACTGAGGTTATGCAACATAAACCTTAAAAATACATGTCTTTTTCCATTAAGTCTTAATCCTGTCTGACATTAATTTTCATATGTGTTTGGCAACTTAACTAATACTGGCTGATGACAGAAAGAATGCTTCAACAGAAAACATCTGAGAAAGCCTGGGGTTTCCCCCTTTCTAGAACATGATGCATGTGTTGCAATTCATGTGGGTTGTTAGAAAGCACTAAAACTCAGCCACTGTATAGGACATACATACTAATGTTCTAAACAGTCATTTTGTCCTTACTAATAGGTTGCTATTTTTGAGATGTATAATCTTCAAAGGGAAAGAGAATTCAGGATGTTCTGCTACAGAACTAATCCCATGGAAAGGGTTAAAATAAGTAAGTTTCTTTTACATTTTTCTTTCCAGTTCATCATAACATTCTCTCTTGTGAATTCCAGTGTTATATTGCAATGCGCTATAATATTAATAGTGGTACCACTGATATCTATTTATAGGTAATTCTATTGTATTCTTCACTTCGTATCTATGATGTTGCTCCCTGATAATGTGCTTCCATTTATTGCCTGGGCAATTCCCAGAAATGCTCTTTGAGAAAAATACCAGGAAAAATAAATATAAATCTGTAACAGTTATGGGAAACCTGCAGCCCATAGGCTGCACATGGCCTATCAGGATTTTGCGTGAGGCTCATGAGACATTTTGTTTACCACTGCTTATGTGCAAGGTTGCCAGATTCTGCTGGTTTCCAAACATGTGTTTTTTTCTACTGGTATTACTAAAGTGACACACATAGAAAGCAAGGCACATGAAATGAGGTGCATGCTGATTGCAATGACTGAGAGAGCTGTGCGCTCCCTCTGCATCCAATCAAAGTGCTGCTACAGTTCAGTTGGCCCAGCCCACAAATTCTAGGGATGCAAGTGCAATTAGAAAAACGACGTTATCCCAGGACACTATCTTGGTTATGACAAGCTTGCCGCCCACTGAGATGAAGGAGGCCGCTCATGTGACCTACTCACTAGCCTGGGTTGCCAATCTCTGATCTATAATATTAACTACAAGCAGCAGCAATGTTATCATACAAAATGACAAAGGCTGGGAAATTAGGGCTGACAAACTTACAACAGCATAATGACCCCATTCCTTTTTCTTTGTTATTAATATGTTCTTTTATGTCTCTCTGGTAATTTGGCTCCACAGCAGCAGCCCCTGCCCACGGGGGGCCCGAGCTCCCCACAGACAGAGGCTGCTCCAAGGGATGCCAGAGCTGTCTGTCCACGGGGAGCTCATACCCCACGCAAACAGGGGCTGCTGCCGCCCCACACTGCTGCCTTTGACACAGCAGCAGCAGCGCGGGTTTGCAGGCAGAAGCTGGTTTATAAACCGGCTCCACGGACATACCAGCTCCCGCCTATATTATTATGGTGGCAGGCGGCTCCTATGCGTGTTCTTCATTTAAAACTCAGACCAGTGGGCTGGGACTGAGCCAGCCTGCTGATCCAGGTTTTAAATGCAGAGCATGCAGGGGAGGGAAGCTTGACATGGTTAACCTGCACATTAACCGATAAGCAATCGCTTATCGGTTAACCACTTAATGGCTACTCGATGGACATTCCTACCCCTGACACATTTTTGTCTAATCTGCTCCTAAAAACCTCTAATGATAGAGATTTCACAATGCAGGCAATTTATTCCAGTGTTACTTCCTAACTGTCAGGGTGGTTAATTTCCCAATGTCCAACCTAAACCTCCCTTGCTGCAATTTAAGACCATTGCTTCTTGTCCTGCACTGAGAGGTTAAACAGCATACTTTTCCCCCTTCCTCCTTGTAACAACCTTTTATGTACTTGAACACTGTTATATCCCCACTCAGTCTTCTCTTCTCCACACTAAATAAACCCAATTTTTCCTCAACCTTCTCTCATAGGTTATGTTTTTGAGACCTTTAATCATTTTTGTTGTTCTTCTCTAGACTGTCTCCAATTTGCCCACATTTTTTCTGAAATGTGGTACGCATAACTGGACACAGTACTCCAGCTGAGACCTAATCAACTTGGAGTAAAGTGGAAGAATTACTTCCAGTGTTTTGCTTACAAACACACCTGATAAAAACAAACCTCATTCTGTATTCTTTCCTTTTTTTTTTCCTTTGGCAACAGTGTTACACTCTTGATTCTTATGTAGCTATGATCCACTCTGAGCTCCGCCCCCCCAATCCTTTTCTGTTGCACTTCTTCCTAGGCTGTCATTTTCCATTTTCTTATGTGCAACTGATTGTTCCTTTCTAACTGGAACACTCTGCATTTGTCCTTATTGACTGACATCCTATTTTCTTCAGACCATTTCTCCAGGTTGCTCAGATCATTTTGAATTTTAAACCTATCTTCCAAAGCACTTGCAACCCCTCCATCCACAACCTTCAGAAGTGTCATCTCTATGCAATTATCCAAATTGTTGATGAAATATTGAAAAGACCCAGACAGGATTCCTGGGGGACACCACTCAATATGTCCTTCCAGTTTGACAGTGTATCACTGATAACTACCTACTACTACTGTCAGTCTGTTAGCTGGAGTGGCAGACCTAAAGATTGCAACTCTCTTGATGACGCATACAGATGTTCATAGAATGAAATTTCTATTTTTTTCAAACTTCTATAACTACCGACAGCAGTCTCTTCTATTGCATAACTCGGATTCATTCTCAGAGCAGGTCTGTGTGTGCACTGAGGCAGGGGTTTGGTGGAAAAATAGTATATGATTACGTAATTCAATACTGTATGATTATGCATGTGCGCAAGGGGGCCAAATGAAGGTTGCCAGGCAACCATAATTATGTCATTCCTCTAACTTTTGAGCACCTGACTTTGCAAGTTTAATAACGTACTCTTAATGTAGTTATGTGTGAGTAATATAAATTTAAATGATACATTCCCAAAGGATGGGAACTGTATCTATGAAATATACATTTTAAAATCATCTTTACTTAATAGAATGGAAGTTCTTTCTCAGAGCCACTACAGCACAGATGACATATAGACAGAGTTTTGTATTGATCTCTGATGATTTGTTAGTGATTATACGTTAATAGTAAAGTAACGGATGATTTTAGATAAAACCTATACAGTCTAACTTCCTGTGCATCCTAAAAAAGTAAGTAGAGGGGGAAAAGAGCTTTATTTCAGACTCAACAACAGTAACCCTAACTGTGAGTAAGGAATATCAAAATGACCTAGTGACTAGGGCTGTACAAAGGGATGGTCAGTAAACTTGGATTCTAGTCTCAGCTGTGCCAGTGACCTTGGACAATTGCTCCTTGATTGTGTCTCCTTCTGTAAATGATAATAATCCTAACTATGACTACATATTTTTCCTAAAAACAAACAGAAGTATGTCCCTGGACAATATCATACATGTCAAGTGTTAGGTTTGAAAGAATTATTAAAGCCAAGTTATAAACTTCTAGAAAAAAGCACTAATATCATGGTCCCAATCCTGCAGCATGACCCTTATAAGTAAAGAAACTATGGGTTGGATCTCCCTGGTCTGGCACCCTCAGGACCTGACCAGTCCCAAATGAGAGAGTTTGCTGACTAGAGGAGGTCAGTTCTGGCCCCCTGCTGCCAGCCTTCCAGCTGCTGGGTTCCCATCCCAGCCACGCTCCGAGCACCGACCCCCAGCCATGCTCCCAGCCCCAGTTCTGGCCTGATCACACTCCAGGCCCATCCCAGTGCCAGTTGCTGGCCACTCTGTTGATGGACTCCCAACTGGCCCCCACTCCTTGCTGGACCACGGATGTTGCTGGACCAGAGAGGTCCTACCTATACTGTGTTTACAGTTCCTGTTGATTTAAACGGACTCTAAATGGGATCAGTAATTCATCCAGGCAAATCATCACTCAAGATAAATTTAAATGCGGTTTGCTCATGTAGTGTATTTGGACCAGGTTTCCTTTATAAGACTTCCAGGCATAGCTAAAATATTTCTTATCACAGACAGGATTTACAGTTTGGTTCAAAGGCTGTCAGCAACCCCACTTCCCGCACTCCTGCTGCCAGGCCCAAGATTTAGGTTTTTCTGATGTGGGTGGCATGGTAAGAATTTTACAAAACTTACTACTGATCTTATTTTTTCAACATTATAACACAGTGGGGGTTGAGACACTTATTTAAAGTTTTCCTCTGCAGTGCTCCAAACCCAACAGTAATGTGGTAAGCAGTGAAACTCACCAACTTAGATAAACTGACCAGACTGAAAAGAATAAAAGAAGTAACCAGCATACATGGAAAGTGGTGTCCTCTTTGTCTTTGAAGCCTCTATATAATTATACCTAAAATTCAATACAAATTATGAATACAAAAATCATCCTAAATGGTGAAATGCAAATTAGAACTACACAAAGATTTTTAAAAGTAGCTTATCTTGACAGTATGCTTTCAACCTTTTCAGTTTTTCTAATTGAGCAACAGTACTGAACACTTTAAAGTTTCACTGTTAAGCATGTTTACTTTTAAAAGGGGGAGTTGAGCTGTGCAGGGAAAAGGAAAGCTTCCAACTTTGCTTAACCTGAACTATAACCCCATCTATCAAATCAATATTCTCAACCAATCCATTATACTTGCTTAAAAAGCATAACCTTAAAATGTACCTCTCCTAGATTCAGGTGGAGAAGTGCATGTCATTTGGCCCTTTTCACTATCACGGGATCCACAGAGGTAACAATCTGTTTCTGAATCAAAAGCTAATTGCCATATTAAATTTATCTGTAAAAAGAATTCACTTGTTAAATAGACTATCTACCTTGACAAGTCCAAGGCTACATTATTTCCCACTGGATATATATCACGGGATCCACAGAGGTAACAATCTGTTTCTGAATCAAAAGCTAATTGCCATATTAAATTTATCTGTAAAAAGAATTCACTTGTTAAACAGACTATCTACCTTGACAAGTCCAAGGCTACGTTATTTCCCATAGCCTCTAGATGCCCAATGATACCGTTTGAGCACAACTTAATTATTTTGTGACAATGTGTTGTGCACTTGCTTTTCATCCTGGGGAGACCAAGTTTCAAATTCTGAGTAAGAGTCCCAACTAGATATTTGGTCCAATCACAAAGTCACCACCTGCGCATTTAGCACAACTGGCAAATTTTTGGTCAAGAGAGCATAGAAGTAAAGCAAAAGAAGTGCTGCAAATTGTGAATGCAGCAAACTGACAACGAATCATTTTTATCTTCAGCATCAAGAGTGTTTTGGTTTTTTACAAACGAGTAGTCCCGTGGCACCTTAGAGACTTTAAAAAAAATAAATCATGAGCTCTTGCAGGTAAAACGCACTTCATCAGACGAATTGTTATTTCCACTCCAATTCATCTGATGAGTGGGTTTTACCCACAAAAGCTCATGATTCTATATATTTTTGTTAGTCTCTAAGGTGTCACAGTACCATTCATTGTTTTTAAAGTCACAGACTAACACAGCTGCTCTCAGAGTTGGAGTAAGAAGGCAAGGTCTCGGAACTGAAGAGCTTACAATCTAAACAAATCTACAGATGAAGGAGAGGAGACAGCATAGAACAAAAAGTGAAGGGACTTGAGCGGTGTTGTTTTACTGGGTCTCTCTAGCTGATTTGTTTACATACTTTGTCCATCTTCAGTTATGCTCATGCTTCTCTGATCAGCACCCATCTGCTCGATGCCAAGTTCATTCTATTTTTGGTGTTGAAAATCAGTATATATATCTACGCAGCAAATATTTAGATAGGATATTATAAGTAACCATACCCGAAAGTAAATGGGTACACAGCTGCGTGTTTAGGACAGAAGTGAAACAGAGAAGAGTGTCATCCACATGCATGAGTGTACATAGTCACTGGGCATTCATGGGCAGAAAATGGTGATCATACAACGATGTTTAAATAGTCAAGTAAATAACTTTACCGAGATAAGTTATTGCCATTATTATTGCTATGTAGACAAAGGGGCTGTCTGACTCTGCAGATGTAACCTACCCAAGTAGCCCTAGCCAAACACACCTGATGGCAGCTCCCCGCTTCATATCCCACATATGTCTCCAGCTAAGAGAGCAGCGCCTTTCTGTGCAACTCCCTTCATGCAGCATCCTTCTGGGATTTGGGGAAGCAATTCCCCTCCTGTTCACACTGAACAACACAGCACTCAACCTGGGAGTCCTGCCCCTTATCTCTGCCCACACAGAACCCAGGAGAGGACCCCTCCTACAGTGCCTCCAAAGGCCTGAAGCAATTCTCCCTCACATACACAGATGTAGGACCCAAGGGGCGCCCAGCTCCTCCACCGCCCCCACACGCTTTTAAACCCATCTCCTACAGTGCCAGAGACTGCAGGCTGAGCAACTGTCCCAGAGGTGGGGAGGCGACAGCGCCTCAGCCACCATGGCAGGCACCAGAGTGGCAGGGCACCGTGTGCCAGGTTGGCCAGGGCTCTCAGCGTTGCCCAGGGGGTTACACGTCCCCACGCAGGGGAGGGAGCCGCCCCCTCACCCAGCGCAGAGGGATACACAGGGCAGCTCGCCCATCTCTTCCCTGGGGTGAGGGGGGCCCCCACTCACTGCGCCCCCTTCCTGCCCCCGAGGGGCCAACTCCCCCCTGCCAGCCTGCTGCGAGGGGTGCTGCGGGAGCGCCCCCCACCCCGCTCACTGCCCGAAGGGGGCGCAGGGGGGCTCCCCCCCTCTCCGTGCGGGAGGCTGAGCCCGGAGCCGGCGCGCACTTACCCTGGGCCCCGGCGGCAGCACCAGCCAGGCGACCAGGCCGAGGAGGCAGCGGCGGAGCAGGGCCCGGTGCGGGGGGCGGCCGCCCCGCTCCATGGCTCCGGCGGCGGCTCGCTGGCTGCGCCGCGGTGCAGCGTGTCCGGCCCCGCAGCTCGGCGGGGCGGAGCCGGGCTGGGGAAGGCCGCCCACGTCAGTCCCGGCGGAGGAGGCGGAGCAGCGCTCGGCCTGGAGGCCCGGGCTCCGCGGCTCATTCCCGCAGCGCCTCGGACGCCCGGGGAACCGCCTCCCCGGATCCCTGCCTGCAGGCGGAGTCTGGCTATTCCCGGGCGCGGCGCGGGTCCCTCTGCACCCCGCTTCTGAACGCCCGGGCGTGCCTGGCTCATGGCCCCTCTCCGGCGCCTTGGGCTCTCGTTCAGGGGAGAGCGCATCGAGCGCATCCCCTGTGTCATCTCTCCCAGAGGGGCAGCCGACTTAGGCGGTTACTTTAAAACACAAGAGCAGGCTTGTGGCACCTTGAGGTACGTCTAGACTACCGCGTTTTGTCGACGGAAGTTTTGTCGACAGATACTGTCGACAAAACTTCCGTCGACAATTTGCGTCCAGACACATGGAGTTCTGTCGACAAAGCAAGCCGCTTTGTCGACAGAACTCCGTAGTCTGGACGCAGGGTTACAGGCAATAACACCTTCTGTCGACAGAGTTCTGTCGACAGAAAGTGTTATGCCTCGTAAAACGAGGTATACCAGCGTCGACAAAACCGCGGAGTTCTGTCGACGTTATGTCGACAGAACTCCACGGTAGTGTAGACGCTGGTATTGTTTTGTCGACAAAAGTCCACTTTTGTCGACAAAACTAGGTAGTCTAGACACACCCTCAGACACTAAGGCTGTGTCGACACTGGCATGAATTTCCGGAACTGCTTAAAACGGAATACTATTCCGTTTTCAGTTTTTCCGCTAAAGGAGCGTCTACATTGGCAGGCTGCTTTTCCGGAAAAGCCCTTTTTCCGGAAAAGTGTCTGTGGCCAATGTAGACGCGCTTTTCCGGAAAAGAGTCCCGATCGCCATTTTCGCGATCGGGGCTTTTTTCCGGAAAAGACTACTGGGCTGTCTACACTGGCCCTTTTCCGGAATAGTGTTCTGGAATAAGGACTTATGCCCGAGCGGGAGCAGAATAGTTTTTCCGGAATAGCGGCTGATTTTGTACAGTAGAGCGTCGTTGCTTTTCCAGAAATTCAAGGGCCAGTGTAGACAGCTCGCAGATTATTCTGGAAAAGCGGCTGATTTTCCGGAATAAGTGGCCCAGTATAGACACAGCCTAAGGCTACGTCTACACTTGGGGCTTCTTGCGCCAGTGTGGCTGTTCTTGCGCAAGGAAATTGACAGTACGGCATGGTAAGAGAGGGCTTCTTGCGCAAGAGCTACGCTCTTTTTTGACAGGTGTAAGCTCTCTTGCGCAGGAGGGTAGTGTGGATGCTCGGCAGGGATTTCTTGTGCAAAAAAAGCCCTATGGCTAAAATGGCCATCGGAGCTTTCTCGCGCAAGACAGCGTCCACACTGCCATGGGAGCTCTTGCGCAAAAGCACAGCTCGCACATGGGAATGTGGACGTTTTCTTGTGCAAGGCTTCTTGCACAAGAACCCTTGCGCAAGATGTTCTTGCGCAAGAAGCCACAAGTGTAGACATAGCCTTTGACATTTCATTAGGTCACAGCTTTCATGGGGTGTCTGATGAAGTGGGATTTCCGCACAAATGCTCACAACCCAATACATGTGTTAGTCTCTAAGGGCATCTATGCAGCAGGGCTTAACTTGAGATAAGTTACACAAATTGAGCTAAGTCAATCATGTTGCTTATTTTGAAATAGCTTATTATGACATTGGGAGTGTCTACACAGCATTTATTTCGAAACAGAGCACTCTTCTTCCAACCTCCCTTACTCCTCATAAAATGAGGGTTACAGAAGTCAGAGTAGGAAGTCCTCCAGCTTGACAGTGTTTCGACATTATTTTGAAATACCTGCCTGCTGTGTGGACGCAGACTAAATTATTTCAAAATAACACTGCAAATTTCAAAATAATGTTCCTGTCTAGATCAACCCTATGATGCCATAGGACAGTACATTATCATCTACTCTATTTATCCTTGACTGTACCCTTTTTTAAATTGTCTTTGACTATTCGGGTGGTGAGATGTACAGCTCCAAACTGCAAGTTGAAATACCTTATACCTGCTCAAACCCCAAATCACAGCAGAACTAAAACTTGTGCAAGGCCATTTGTTGTTTTGGATGTGGGCTCTTCTGCATAAGCATTTAAAAAGTAAAGTGTATACACTTTGCATGGCCATATTTTCAGTATCAGCAGCCCAACTGCAAATTTTTATTAACATGTGCCATTACAACTGCATGTATGCATGAATTTTTAGATATCTGTATTTCCATTTGTATGTATTTACAGTAACTGAACACACAATGGCAACTGTTTATTCTTATGGAGACCTGGAACTTCTTTGCAAACTGCCTCAATGATCCTGTGAGAGGAGGGTGAAATAATTCTTCAAGAGAAAGGATTTGCTCTGCTGCCTTTCGTCAAAGTTTTCTGCCTCACCCCACCATTGTTCTATCGGATGTATTCTTCTTGGCAACTTCCTCCACTCAGAAGTGGCAGCTCGTCAGTGGCTTTATGTGTATATGGTTCTAAAGAGTTGTGAGAGTATTTGAGATGAAAGGAATATAGAAATGTCAGATGATATTATTGCTTTCCGTGTTTAAACTTGTTATATATTGGTTTATATATTTGCATCAAGAGTTCATGGCTTATAATCTTATATTCTGAAATTTCATTTCATTTTTGATTGAAATGATAGATGCAGAGATGTCAGCTATGTAGTTCACATGCCCATATTATGCATTAAAAGAACTGACCTTTTAGAATGGCTCAGCACAAGTTTGAATTTCTCAGTTGAGAAAACTGCCTTCCAAAAATATGAACAAATAAAATTATGGAAATTCTCGCCTGCCCCACAAAAAGCAAATAAACTGGAATCAGCATTGTGCAATATCTATGAAAAGCAGCATGTTTAGAAACTGCTTTCTGTTTAGTGAGGAAAAAAAACCCTCTGGGCACAGTTAAAATACATTTAGAGATGATCAACTTCTCCAAAGGAGAAATTAGGATGACATCAAATTCAGGCATGGGTAGGTATATTCCCAGCTTTTCTAGATCTAGCTTTCCAGATTCCACTGTAAGTAGATAGTGACTGGCCCCCTCCAGTGGGCAAAAACACATCCTAAACATTACAAATGTTTTTGATTTAGTGAACACAACTAGGCTACGTCTACACTGGCCCCTTTTCCGGAAGGGGCATGTAAATTTCACCAGTCGTCGTAGGGAAATCCGCGGGGGATTTAAATATCCCCCGCGGCATTTAAATAAAAATGTCCGCCGCTTTTTTCCGGCTTTTAAAAAAGCCGGAAAAGAGCGTCTACACTGGCCCCGATCCTCCGGAAAAAGTGCCCTTTTCCGGAGGCTCTTATTCCTACTTCAAAGTAGTGAATAAGACCCTCCGGAAAAGGGCACTTTTTCCGGAGGATCGGGGCCAGTGTAGACGCTCTTTTCCGGCTTTTTTAAAAGCCGGAAAAAAGCGGCGGACATTTTTATTTAAATGCCGCGGGGGATATTTAAATCCCCCGCGGATTTCCCTACGACGACTGGTGAAATTTACATGCCCCTTCCGGAAAAGGGGCCAGTGTAGACGTAGCCCTAATGTATCAAACCTTTAAAGTACTATTTTAAAAAAAGACATTGATTTTTGCTTCAATTATAAAGGGAACTTGAATAAAATAGGAAAATCATTAAAAGTCAGGAAAAATGGATGGATAGGCTAGGGCTGGTGTATTCCACCACAGCAAAATCAACATTTAATGCCCACAAAAATGGTCTTTTAGTAGAATGAGGTGATTTCCCAGGAAATAAAGAAAAACAGAAAACTCCTCTTGGGAGAATATCATTTATCAAGGAAGCAGAATTCTGAATTGTCAATGTAATACTGTGCAGTTTAATATTTGGGATTTATGCATCTCATTTAGTTGTCATGATCCTAAATTTTCATGCGTATTAAAATGCATATTGCCCAGCCTTTCAGAGTTGGCATTTTACCACTTAACACAAGGCAAGCAGAGAAAATGCCTCTACTTAGAAACAAGAGAGCAAGGATCATTGCATTTGGAGCTGGTAAATCTGAGAGCCAGACCTGGTATCTCAGGGGGGCTAGATGCATATCAGCAAAGGCATACTAGTTTGGGCCTCCCAGGCCTGATGTAAGCCCACCGCCTGCTCGTTCTCCACCCTGCCTCATGAGCCGAGGACCACCTGCTGACATCAAACTGCTGCATGTCCCAGGACTTGCATTTTATTGGTTGCTGGTGACAAGGAGCAGTGCTCATTGTGGGGCCCAAGCTCTAAATCCCAGTGAGCTAATCACTCATTTCTCCGTGGCTCAGTGCAGGAGGTGAGCGTGGCAGAGGCTGGGCACCAATTCCCTTGTGGCGCTAAAGGCAGGTTGAGGCTGTGGCAAGCTCTTGGCTTCTGTGAGAAGTGGGGGTTTGGGCGTACAGGTGGGGGAAGGGGCTTTGGACTGGCCATTCCTCTGGCAGTGGAGGGTGTCAGGGTGGGTCCAGAGTATCCTGCAGCTCCTCACAGACATTAGAACTTCTGATGCGGATGAACTGAAGCAGAGTCTGAGCCCCAGCATCAGGTCCCGCAGGCCTGCTTTGCTGACAGCCCCTTCCAACCCTACAGGCTGAGCCCAGCCCAGCCCCACGCGCTGGGGCTGTGAACCTCACCCAGCCCCTGTTCCTGCAGGCATGTTAGGAGATGGCGGGCACTCTGTTGCAGTCACTGGAGAGCTCCCATCTGGAGTGGCCCCAGCACCTGCTGACCTGCACTTGTAGATGGAGGAAGAATGATCAATAAAACAGCATCCCAGCTCACAGGCCATAAGTTCCCCAGCCCTGCCTTAGAAGTACCCCAAAATTAGACAGCTTCAATATTTTGGATACCAATAAGTGACTTTTTACTACAATTGGTCTGATAATTTCTTACCAGGGTTCATTAGCAGCTAGAGTAGGGATTTCACATCAGGCAATTCTTCCCCACTTTATGGGTCCCAGAGTTCAATGTGGTTCTTGCCTTGGACTTTCCGTTCTCCATTCTGTATACTAATGAAGTGATACACATGAGGCTAGGGGTTTAGGTATGTCTTTCCATGCCTTTTCATTGCTTTTTTCAAGTCCCTCTTCTGATCAGCTGTAGCTCAAGCAGATAGGAGTGGGGGGGAGAAGGTCTTGTACAAGATAGGCTAGACCAGCGTTTCCCAAATTATGGGCCGCAGGAAAAAAATACCAGACCTCAGTGTGGCTGCCGGGGTGCTCCGGGCTTCTGGAGTGCCCAGGCGGTGCTGGGTTCCCCAAGCCCTGGACTGGGCTGAGTGGAGGATGCAGCCGGATGTTCTAGGCTTCCGGCACAGAGGCGTAGCAAGGGGAGAGCAGGGGGACGGGACGGACAGTTGTCCCCGGACACCATGCTAGGCAGAGGCGTAGTGAGGGAGGTGGGACGGGGGGCAGTTGGCCCCAGGTGCCATGCTAGGGGGGCACTAGACTGGGGTGAGAGCAGAGCACACAGCACCATGAGTTGCGGCGAGTGGCAAACCTGGTCTGTGTGGAAACGCTCCCTGTAGGATTGTGCTGCTTCTAGTAGCAGTTTCCTATAGGAGCATTTCCTTACAATCGTACAGATAAGAAAATGCTACAGGTAGCACATTCCTATAAGGTAGCAGCTTTCTACATTACACAAGCGCTGTCAGGCCACGTGCTCCCTGTGCAATCAAGCCTCCAAGGCAGGGCCAAGTGGCATGAGGAGCCACTTTAAATATATGGTTACCCTACCTGGCTCTGCAGAAGGGGATTGGGCTAGGGAAGAGAAGCTGGGGGTGCCTGGCTCCAGGGGATGGGCATTGGATTAGAGCGGGGGGGGGGGGGGGAGGGGGAAGAGTTCTGAGGGAGAAGTGGCATTACATTGGGGTAGGGGGGCTAGGGATGCCTGGATCTGGGGGAGGGGTGGGTGCATTAGGCATACTTATAATTTTTTAAATGGGATACTTTATAAAAAATGTTGAAAAACACTGCTCTAAACCAGTAGTATGAATACCCTCAAGGGTACCTGAGAGAAGTCTGGAGGGTACATCAACACAACTGAAATTTGGAGAAAACTAAATTTTTGGTTTAAGTAATTTAGTGCTTTATTATTTTTATACTTTTGACACCCAAAAAGATATCATCCACCCAGCTATGATTAAGTTGTTTAAACAAATGTGTTACAATGGTAGAAAAAAATTGTGTGTGTCTGAAAACTGTGCTGGGGGTACTGATAATTTTTTTAAAGGGGGGTACTTTATTAAAAAAAGTTGAGAAACACTGCTCCAAACCATTCCTGTTGGCCTCCCTGTTTCCCTTTTCCTTTGGCAAGTTGGGTGGGTAGCAGTTTTGGTAAAAATATATCAGACATGTGCACACAGTGCCCTCTCTACCCCAACTTGTGCTGGATAATCCGGGCCTCAACTCTAAAGGAGTTGGCATAACAGATGTAATTGATTCCCTCCATGTGTTGTTGTGGATAGTGCATGTGGGGGCCTGCCCCAAACTGGAGGGGGTGGGGGAAGATGCAGTACAAGTTCCCCCCCTCCTCTCAGGGTCCAGCTCAGAAATGCACCAGTTCCAGGGCCCTGCCCCATGGCAGCAGGACGGGAGGGGGGGGGGGGAGAGCAAATTTTGCTTTTGCCCCGGATGCATAACACCCTCACTACTCCTCTGCCACTAAGGCTGCATCTAGATTGGAATGATTTTCTGGAAATGCTTTTAATGGAAAAGTTTTCCGTTAAAAGCATTTTTGGAACAGAGCATCTAGATTGGCATGGACACTTTTCTGCAAAAGCACTTTTTGCAGAAAAGCATCCGTGCCAATCTAGACGCGGAAAAGCATCCGTGCCAATCTAGACGTGCTTTTCCGCAAAAAAGCCCCTATCACCATTTTCGCAATCGGGGATTTTTTGCAGAAATCAAAACTGAGCTGTCTACACTGGCCCTTTTGCACAAAAGGGACTTTTGCCTGAATGGGAGCAGAATAGTATTTCCGCAAGAAGCACTGACTTCTTACAGTAGGAAGTCAGTGCTTTTGCGGAATTCAATTGGCCAGTGTAGTCAGCTGGCAAGTTTTTCCAGAAAAGCAGCTGATTTTCTGGAAAAACTGGCCAGTCTAGACACAGCCAATAGGGGTACCGGGATGGGCTGCAGGCAGGTGGTAGAGGAGGTGCAGGGCAGCTCACATGGGCTGCAGGAGAAGGGAGGTGCCAGAAACCCGAGGCTAGTCTCAAGGGGAGGGAGGGGCAGGAAATCAGAGCTGGGCTCAGCACTTTTGCAGGGCTTGGGGGGAGGTGCAGGGAAATGGGGCTCAGCTGTGCTGTGGGAGAGATATGCAGGGAACCAATACCAGGCTCAACTGGACTGAGGTAGATGGGGGAAGGCATAGGGAACAGAAGGGCAGCTCGGCTGGGCTGTGAGGCGCTGCAGGGAACTGGTGCTGCACTCCCTTGGATTGTGGGGGATGGTTTTGGTGGAGGTGCAGGGAACCAGTGGGGAGCTCAGTTGGGTTTCAGGGGAGGGAGGTGCAAAGAAGCTTAGTGGGAAGGGAGGGAACCTAGAGCCCTGAAATGACCTCTTCCGGTCCAAAAAAATCCCTCATCTGGGACCATTCAGGTTTGGGAAACCCTGGTCTAGACAGCTTTTTATCCATCTTACAGTCCATTTATCCAATAGATATTTAACTTGCTGGCAAGAATATTGTGGGAGACTATATCAAAAGCTTTGCTAAATCTGGCAGGGGGGGGGAGGAGAGGGGTGCGTTTGGAGGACCAGAAACAACTTATTTGCATATTCATCATTTGCTTAATAAATATGCAAATGAACAGTACAGGTCCACCAAAACCTTGTGAATGGATTTACTGGTACCGGTGTCAAAAAGTTTGGGAACCCCTGGGCTAGATTAACTATGACATCATTTCCCAAGAACACAGAACTGGTAGTAACAGACCCAACAGAATAAAACTTGTGCTATAAGAAAAAAGGTGGTAAAACTCCAAGTTACAAATCAAAGTATAAAAACCATAGCAAGTGCTACAATAGAAAGATTGAATTGCTAAAACAAATAAGTATTATTTAAATGATTTTAAGCACTAGCTATTAAAATAAAAATAGTATCATGACATGCACTGCACAATGATAATGCAGTTAAATGATGAAGTGATGCACTGCATAATGATAATTCAGAGACAAGAAGTTTTCAGAAAAATAAGAGAAATAGAAACAACATTTATAAAGGATCAAAACTACAATTAAAATGGGTTACAAGTCCTGGAGTGCAATTCAGAGAATCACAGCAGCTAAGACAAATTTGTGACCAGTTGTGAGATTTCACTTTAACATATAAACTAATCAGAGACTTGTAAATCCTCAAGATGTGTTACAGACTCCCTCAAACACTGGGAACAGCATTCAGTCTCCTGTATTGTAGCAGTGCAGAGAGAGTGGGGCTTGCTGGGAGAGCCAAGGCATTAGGGAAGCTGTACTTTTAAGAGCACAAATGAAAAGTAACAGGGGTAGCTGTGTGTAGTGCCTTGCATTTTTTTAAATTGTATCCTTTGGTATATATGGTTGTGACTATTTTCTTCCACTATTTGATCTGAGGAAGTGGGTCTGGCCCACGAAAGCTCATCATCTAATAAACCATCTTGTTAGTCTTTAAAGTGCTACATTGTCCTGCATTTTGCTTCAGGGGTAGCTGTGTTACTCTGATCTGGCAAAACAAAAAAAGCAGTCCCATGAAGAAGTGGGTCTGCCCCCCCACCCCCGAAAGCGCATCACCTAATACACCAGCTTGTTAGTCTTTAAAGTGCTACATGCTTTTTTTTAAGAGCACAGTGCTCCTGCGCTCATACCTTTCGCACGAGTGGGGAAATAAAAACCCCTCTCTGCCCCCCCTTGTGCCTCCCACGCTGGCCTTTGCACACTCAGCAGGTAGCTCATCCCCCCGGGGAACTGTTCACTCTTCTGCCCCTCCCCACGTGGGGACAAGCCCCTCCCCACGTGGGGACAAGCCCCTCCCCACGTGGGGACAAGCCCCTCCCCACGTGGGGACAAGCCCCTCCCCACGTGGGGCTGGTGGCAGTCGCCCCCCCCAAGCCCCAACTCCAATCACCCTCCCCCCCAAGGCCATTTAATTTCCACCCCTCCTCATCCCCCCCGAGCGCCTTTGAAACGCGAGTCAAGACCCGGCAGCGGCATTCGCACCCACGGAAGGCCAGACAGAGAACAGTAGCAGCAGCAGCTCCCACTGAGCTTGCTCGGAACCAGTACGCATGCGCCATACGCCTTTTCAGTAACACATGCGCAGCCGCCGACGTGAAAAGGTCGCGTGTCCCCAGACTTCCCTTTTATTGGTCGCTGGCCAGAAGGGGGCGGCGCCTGTTGAGGCACCCGCAGTATAAATAGCAGCGGCGCGCCACTCCCCGCCCTTCTCTCTGTGAGTTCGTGTGGGAGGTGAGCGCGGTGAAGATCGGGGCCTAGTCAGCAGCGGGCGGGCGCGCGCGCGCGACCGGGTGTGGGGAGGTATCTCCTTGGCGTCTGCGAGGGGAAGTGGCGCTAGGGGCAGGCGGTTGGCGGGGGGGGGGGGTGAGGAGGAGGCTGCTGCCGTGGGGGGGTTTTATGGGGGGGGGTCCAGCCAGCTGCCGTGATGATTCTCCTTACACGTGTTAGACTTCTGACGCGCATGAAGTGAAACCGAGTCTGAGACGCTGGGGCGGGCTGAGCCCGGCCCCTCCCCCTCCCCGGCACGTGGGGGGGGGCGTGAACCTCACCAGGCTCCTGTTCCCCGCAGGCCCCCCCGGAGCCGCCCTGCTGCAGTCCCCGGAGAGCGCGCGCCGAGCTGAGAGGACCGGTCAATAAACGAGCAGCGACATGCCCGAGTGGTCTCCGTGCTGCGCGCCGCGGGGTGGGGGGGGCACCGCCTTTGAGCCGCGCAGCCTCCCTCCCCGGGCGGCGCTGGCCAAGCAGCGGTGCCAGAGGAATCGCTTGTTCATAACTGGGGCCGCTTGGCTCCAGCCCGAGCGGCGCTTTTAAGAGCAAGCCACAGGCTGGGTGGTGTCAATTGAACTGGCCCAGGGGGCCCCGCTGGGGGCGGGGAGGGCGGTCTCATGAATAAAGTGTGAGCTGAAGGGGGGGGTGGGTGGGCTTAATGGCTAAGGCATGGGACTGTGTGTTTGAGTTCCCCTCACCCAGGACCATTGCAGGCCACGAGGGCTACGTCTACACTGACATGATTTTCCAGAAATGCTTTTAACGGAAAAGTTTTCCGTTAAAAGCGTTTTCAGAAAAGCGCGTCCAGATTGGCAGGACGCTTTTCCGCAAAAGCGCTTTTTGCGGCAAAGTGTCCGTGGCCAATCTAGATGCGCTTTTCCGCAAAAAAAGCCCCGATTGCCATTTCCGCAGGTATTTCTGCAAAAGCACTGACTATCTTACATGAGATTGTCAGTGCTTTTGTGGAAATTCAAGCGGTGAGTGTAGACGGCTGGCAAGTTTTTCTGCAAACGCAGATGATTTTGTGGAAAAATTTGCCAGTCTAGACACAGCCAAGTGGTCTGGGACTGAGGCTCAGCTTCCTGAGCCCATGGTCTGGAGCACCAGAACCACCTTCATGCTGGGACTGGGAGTGAGCCAGCAGGGGACCTACACAGCATACAGGCACTACATGGAATTGTGCCTGGGAGCAGCAAGGGGGTGCAAAGCCAGGTAAGCACCCCCAGCTCTCATGGCCAGATACTGTACACCTCCCTGCCCCATCCTCACACCAAGATCTAATCTGCTCCTGCACTTCCCTGGTCCCCTGGATAAGGGATCAGCCTGCAAAACCTGGGTTTGAGTTGTATCTGGATACGTGACACTTGGAAACTCCAGTCCCTGGCTCCTATTGGAGTACCAGCATACTTCCTGTTGTGGGGGGAAGTGCTTCCCCAGACATGCTGGCTATGTCTACACTGGCCCCTTTTCCGAAAGGGGCATGCTAATTTTCAACTTCAGAATAGGAAAATCCGTGGGGGATTTAAATATCCCCTGGGGATTTAAATAAAGATGTCCACCGCTTTTTTCTGGCTCGGGGAAAAGCCGGAAAAAAGCGTCTAGACTGGCCCGATCCTCTGGAATAAAGCCCTATTCCAGAGGATCTCTTATTCCTACTTTGACGTAGCTGCTGCCTGTAGGAATCTCCATCTCTGGAGATCTTCAAGAGCAGGTTAGAGCGACATCTATCAGGGATGGTCTAGATGGTACTGGGTCCTGCTGTGAGGGCAGGGGATGGGACTTGACCTCTCCAGGTCCCTTCCGGTTGTGTTCCATGATTCTGAGGCTTTCCCTGCTGTTGGCCAAATTGCAGTGGGAGGGGGTGGGGAGGAACCAGGTGAGTTTCTGCATCCCCCTCCACCCTGTTCTCTCTTCCTCAGCAGAGGTGGGGGCTAACAGAAGCCAGTCTTTAGGACTACCGCACTGCTCCCGCTCCTCCAAAGCCAGGCAGAGTAGCACTGGTGTTCCTGCATCAGTTCAAAGGAACTCTGGGTCCCTTTGAATGACCATGTCCAGGACAATGGTGCCCTCTGCCCCTGTCAGCAGGCCTTCCTACACCTACTTCCCACCCTGATCCCACTCCCCCCCCTTCACCCATTTTTTCATCATGGGTGGTTGATTGGTGGAAAGGTTTGAGAACCTCTGCTGTAGCATACAGGTATGTCCTACTAAGAGGAATATTCAATGGGTTTTATGGCAGATAGTCCCGCCCCTAAGCCAACTCTTTCCCTCCCAAGCACCTCCTGAACCAACTATGCAGTAAAGGAGCCGGTAGCACAGGAGAAGTTTGAGCACCACTGGTGCAGCAAGATTATCCCCTAATACAAAATTGTATATTATATACCCCAGGCATCACATGGTAGAAGTTTGATATGTCATTTTAAAACTCCAAAGAGTTAATTTGATGGTTTGTCTACATTGCAGGGGCAAGCTCTACAAAGCCCAGTCCTGCAGAGTAGGGGTGCAAAGTCAGTTAACTGATTAAATGGCACAGGTGGGGGGCTGCTCCAGCCCACCAGTTAACCACTCATGGCCCTTTAGCTGAGTAGAGACCATCTTAACTTTGAGATATGTCTCTTTGCTTGTGCTTGGGGGCTTGAGTAACAATCTAGGACAAAAAGGGGTTGTGACCAGTGTTCCCTCAAAGATTTTCCATCCATGTTCGAGAAGAGTGAGTTTTGTCCTGTGTATAAATACTGAGGTGATATGCACTTGCTCAGATGGGTAGCATCCACTAATGATGCTCTCAGAGAGACTATCCCAGCACAGGGAGCCCAGCCCCCCTTGCTAGGACCCTGAGTTTTGCTCCCAAGGAAACAAGGCATCTAGGGAGGGGAGACCTGCCTCCCTAGGGAGCACTGCGCCTCCCAGAGCTGTGAATCCCTGCCTGGGGTGAGAGTTGGCAGGGGATGGAGCCAGTCGGGGTGGGAGAGGAAGAGATGTGGGATGGGTGGGAAAAGGGATGCTAGGGCCCTGATTCCAGGAGCAGCTGCACTGTAGGCATGGCCCCCCATTTTCCCACCAAGCCCATCTCCACCAGCTTACCATGTGAAAGGAAGGTGAGTGCGTGGCTCTGCTAAGGTGGGTGGGACTCAAATTCTATATGTGGGCCTGTGAGGGTGCGCACTATAGCAGTAAGTTGGTATGTCACCTGGGACAGAGAACATGGTAGGGAACAGCCAGATCCAGAATCAGGGCCATGCAGGTCTGAATAGCTGAGAGTGGAGGGAGGGAGAAGTGGTTTGTGTGTTCCTGGGCTAATAGAATTGCGCTGGGCAGGGTAGTGCACAAAGCGTCTCCTAACCTTGGGGAGCAGCTGTTCAAAGACAAACAGGACCCTGCATCTGCTATTCTGAGCATGGGCCTGGCAGGTAGGGAGTCTTCTCAGGCTCCCTGCTGTGTCCATGGTCCTGATCCAGTGGATTGGTGGGTTAAAAGGCAGGCTGTATTTTTCCTAATCCTGATCTACAGTTTGACCCAGCTACAATTTACATTATAAAAACAGGATAAATACAAAGATTTAAAGCATATGATGAAAAGTGAAATACTCAACTAGCATGGAAGGAGCTAAAATAAAATGAGAGAAATAAGGCTAATAGGACAACTGGGAAAAACCTTTTGGACACTCAAGATCCTATCCTTAAAAAAGTGCCAGAGAAGTGAACTGGATAGGGGGAAAAGTTTAATTTCAGTTAGGTTGTCTCCTAATTCTATTGTAGCTTTAAGATTGATTATATAGGGTTTGCTCAAGTTTGGGTTCACTACTGCTTTCCTGCAATGGCCAATGCAGAGGAAAGATGAAGCTGCATGAACAGTAATTGAATCTCACTGGAGTTCTAAGACATCTTTCAGGGTCATTAGATAGCTGACACCCTTGTCACTTTTCAGTGTGCCACGTGATCACTGAGTTGTCCTTCCATGAGTGGTAAGGCATACTGACTAGTAAGAGGAATACTTGCAGGACAGCATTCTCATGCTATAGGTAGCAAGCGGTATACTTTCTCAAGATACTAAGTGATGCTGGGGTGAACTGACATGCATGGATCAGACAATACTAAAACCAATGGCTGCATCTAGATTGCCATGATTTAGTGCAAAAGCAGCCACTTGTGCAAAATCTTGCTGCCTGTCTACACTGGCCGTGAGTATTTGCGCTAGAACAGTGACTTTGTAACGTACAAAATCAGTGGTTCTTGCGCAAATACTCTCATGCTCCTGCTCAGGGATAAGCCTCAGGCTTCAAGTGCTTCCCCCGTCCCCAGGCCAATCAAGGCTTGGTGGTGGGAGAGCACTGATGTCTCTTCCCGCCCTGCAAGAAGCACATAGCACTTTGGAGTGCAATGTGGTCCTTGCAGGAAGGGAGGAAGTTTCGCATACCCCTCTGCCCCCAGGTCCCAATCAGCTTGGGGGCAGGGGAGCAGCAGGGCCTCTGCGGGCCGGATCTGGCTTGCGAAGACCCTTTTGCCCATCCCTGTCATAAAATCATACAGAAAAGCAGGTGAGGGAGGGGGCATACCCCCAGCCAGCCCTTTCAAGGACTGCCTGAGTCCCTCCCCACATCCTTTAGGGAGGGTGGGGGAAGGCTGTGAAGCTCTCCCTCTGATTTGTACAGGAACATTATTGGCTATTCATCAGAAAGCAAGGAGTAAAACACACATTTTGCTGCATTCCTCACTTTGGCTGGGAAGTGCAGGAGGCAGAGAAAACTGAACCAGCCCCAGCTAGGGGACATGCACCCCTCTCCCAGCTGGGCCCACTGGAGTTGTGACTATGGAGAGATGCTGCTCACCTGACACCAAGCTGCTGTGGTAAGAGGGGGCCCGGGGCAGCCTGTATACTGAATCCTCCAGCCCCACTATTTAAATGAAAACCAAAAATTGAGTTAAGGACTATATATTAGATGAAGGGATCAACTGTGGGATTACCTTTGCTTATAGTTCAGTGTGTTATCACTAACTACTCGCTCTTCATTTTGCACACTTTTACATAAAGATTCCACTGCAACTAAGTGAAGCCATTTATCCTCTACAGTTCTCCATAGCCTCATTAATGCAGCTTGAACATACAATAAAAAATGAACTTCTGGAGATACTGTAAGAGGGGTAACAATATGAATGGCTTCCCAACTCCATCTTTTGAAAACATGGGTGTTTTGCACAAGTTTAAACTACTGGCCAAATGTAATTATGCAGAAATAACTTAACAGGCTATGGAATGTGTCTGACATGGGATAAATTTATTTCAGGAAAAAAAAGCAAGCCAATTGTAGTACCCCACAGTTTGATTAGGAAGTGCAATATGACAATTGCGTAATAAATCTGGATATCTTTACTCATTAGTGCATCTAGTCCCTTGATTTTTAGTTATTGCACATAGAAATAAATCATATAAAAGACCTGCGTACAAGACATGCAGACTTTATGAAAGGCAGACAATGCCAATGTAGTAATGAGCGCAATACGAGAACAATATACACAAACTGGAATGGTCACAGGAGTTTAGGTAACAAGTCTAACCTACTAATATTGCAATTAAAAGTAACCAAAAATAGGTGTTCAAATATAGACTTAATTTTTAAATATATTAAATGCTAATTTTCTTTATTATGTTTCAGGCAAGGTGCTGTTTATAAAATCTTCACTATGATAGCTTCATTTAGAGATGGCAAATCATCAAAAGTTACACAAAGGACATTTTGATTAACAACAAATGGGACTGAACACAATATACAAAAAGTTCTTAAAATTTACTTAAAAAAGCAAATTACACTATTCAAAAGGAGAGCTACAAAACTCACCTGTGTAAACTAAAACATTCTGACAAATACATGAGCAGTTGGCAACACTCAGAAAAAAGTCAAAGATGTTAAATATCAGATATGTAGTGTTCAAATAGTCCAAATGCATACATTTTATCTGACTCTCCACACAGGATAGAAATACAAAGGCAGGGGGTTTTTTTCCTCATAGTTTTGGCCATTTATTAGAAGAAACTCTCCTTAAATCTATCATAGCCCAGTTTGTGATCAGCCCGAGCAACTTCAAATGTTTGAATTCCTATTTCACAAACAAAACAGAAATAAACACATAAGTGTCAAAATCTGTCTTCAGTTACAGCTACAAATTCTCACCAACATCAGGTGATTTGAAGTCACTGAGGATGCATGGCTGTAACATCAATATTTAGTCCCATGCTTTGCATGTAAACACTGGTGTCACAGGAAAACACAGCAACAGAAACTCCTATGAGAATCTCACCATTTATTTCACTGTATTAGAGACTTCTTACACAAGCAGGATAACTTTTTGATGTGCAGTTTTAGACATTTTCATGTGTGCTCATATCTTTAAACATTCAGAATTAACCACAAACCATGGTGATTGTACCTCACTATGAGGCAGGCTTGCTGCTATGGTTTGGTCTCATGGCTTTGCCTAATGCATTCTTAATCAAAATAACCCCACCAATTCCCACTTTCACTGATATATGTGAGTGTGTTTTATGGCTACTTGCTTCCCAAAAAAGCACTAATTTTGTATGAAAAAAATAAGTTAATATGTATACCCCACACAAATGCATTCACAATATTACCTATACATCTGATTTACATTCATTTCTCCTGAAAACATTTCCTATTTCAATTGCTTGACACAAGCTATTGACTGCAGAAGTGAAAGAACATAAAACAGTTCATTCTACACCTCCAACTGCCTGAGAGAGAAAAAATAGTCTTCCAGTTGTATACGTTTGTTCCTGCAAGAGGATATAGCAGGCAAGTTCCTTTGCTGCAAAAGAACCACAATCCAATGCATTAGCACGATGTATGAACACAAACTGACCACAATTTGTGTCATCAAGCTCCTTGATCTATTACAATTAGATTTTTTTTTCTTCAGAACAGGTCATCTTAGCCTCAGTTAAACTCCTGACAGCAGCCATTACAAAATAAATCAACTTATAAATGGAATGAAACTTCATATAAGTGCAGTAAACAGGAACAATAACCAGGCAAGTTGAGCGCAAAGAAATGGTTATAGGCAGTTCTCTTTAAAAAGTTGTGGCACGAGTTAAGGACAAAACTACTGCACAGTTTAAAAAACCATGAAAATAAATTTCTTAATACTGTAAACTGCAAGTCTTCACATTTCATGGTTCATCAACAGCCTCTGTGACTGCATCCTTTGAAGGGCACGTAGATGAGCGGGGATCCATGGCTGAGTGCATTAGAGGAATATAAACATCATCCATGTTTGGCATGACAAAAATTTTCTGCAAAATGAAGGCAAAAATCAAATGTAACTTGGTTTAATACGTTGTTCAATATTTTAGGATTTCTGGTTAGCCTAATTCAAAAGTAAGTAGCATACTTAAAATTCAATTTCTGGTTCTTTGGCTTAGAGTTTGATGCAATTTGTATATGCAAGCTCTGCAGTGCCCAACTAGCCTCAACAGTTTTGATGTGTAACCTGGGATGTCAATGTGTAGACGAATACACGATTAACCGATAAGCTGATCAGAGGCAGCAGCGCGGGGTGGCAGGCGGAGCCGGTTTAAAAACTGCCTTCCTGTGAAGACCAGTTCCTGCCTACTGCCCCGTCCATGGAGGAACCAAGCTCCCCGCAGACAGAGGCTGCTGCTGCAGAGCTGCTTCTATTCGTGCAGCGCTTAGACCCCCTGTGGACAGGGGCAAATAGGCAGGAACTGGTCTGTGTGAAGCCAATTTTTAAACCAGCTCCTGTCTGTCACCCCGTGCTGCTGCCTCGGATAGAAAGGCAGCAATGTACGGTGGCAGGGGGTCCAGGGAAGTGGGGCTGGGAGCGCACTGGGTGCTGATCCCACAACTGGGGACTATTGAATAGTTGTGTAACAGCTAAAATTTGATGCAGTTACATGACTATTCAATTACATGCTATCTAACATCCGTAGCATAAACTACAATTGCAGACAAGACATTAGGAAGTGCTGAGATCCCTGCACATTTTACTCAACTCACAGAAATGCCTGTTTTCTCTCCCAGCATGTGTCTCACTGTAGTTCAGTGGTGGGCAATCTGTGGCCCACTCTGGTTTTCTGTGTGGCATAGGGGTTGCTAGATTCCACTGGTTTCTGTCCATTGAGCCATGTGCTCCCTCTGCATAAAAGTGCTGCTGCAGTTCAACTGGTGCATTCCATGAAGTCTAGGTGCACAACCACAGCAAAACTGCCCTAACTCAGGAGACAATCTTGTTTAGGACACTCTCGTGGCCACTCGAGATTAAGGAGGGCCACTCACGCAGCCCATACACTAGCTTAGTTTGCCCACTGCTGCTGTAGTCTCTTTGAAGCTGAATTGAAGATGGCAGTCTTGATCTAGAAAGTCTCCTGGATAGGTCTGACTAGTCAGACCCTTCCTCTCTTTGTGCCATCCTGGGTATTTATATCAGTTGTGGTTGATCAGTTGGCCAGTTTTTCAGTAGTGCTCAGCATCTAGCCCCCTCTCACTGAGAGCAGGTGACCACTTTTACAAATGGAAAATCTGCAAGTAGCTTAGGTCAGCACTAGGAATTAAGGGAACAATTTTGAACCACAACTTCCACTGGTTACATAACAAATATCTTTGAAGTTATTACAGAAACATACCTGAAACTCCTGTTCCAGTTTCTTTTCTATCCAGTCAGTCACATGAACCAAAGTCACTTCTCTCTCACCAAGCTTTGGCCGAGCTTTTAGCTCTAGATAGGGAGGTCTTCGGAAACCATACCTCAAGAGAACACACCAAAAAGGGGATATTTTATTGTGACTGTCTCCTGAAGGAAATGCTTGAACACATTAGTTGTAAACGGAATTCGGATTCTGATGAACTCCTGTCACAACTCTAGTTTAATCAATATTCATTCTTATTGCATTTCTTCCAAAATGCTTATAAGCTGAGTATCTAAGCTTTTCTTGTTTTGGTCCCTCAGAACTATTTTGCATATGGCATGCTCTGCAGAGGAAGGTTTTATGATACTAGCACTTCTGAGAGGCTGGCCCCAAGACATTTTGTAGCAAAACATTTCAAAGACACTGGGCAAAATAAAAGAATTACACTGACATGTCTATAAAATAAAAATCAAACTGCTGCAAAGATATGTAGAGCCTTGTATAAATTGGAATGTTTATCCATGAATATGGATAGCCATTGGGATACACAGATCCACAGGACTCTTCTCTCAAGGTAGTACAACAAGGTTGTCTGATTCCAGACTGGATACATTGGGCTGGGCACAGGGTTGGGAGTGGTGCAGGCAGGAGGAGCTGCTGGTATGGGGTTCTGGTTCCTGGGTGCAACAGGACCATGCTTCTCTCCACTGGTTACCGCGACTCTTCGAATTAGAACACTGTGGATCCTGACATCTATCTGTGGCTATCACTTCTATCCATGCAGGGCTCTAAAGATATGAAAGTACCCCATGTCTTTTAGAAGATAAATTAGTATTGTTGAGTGGGGAATGACTGTTCAGAGAATTCAGTTTCTATCTTGCTCTACTGCACTTACCATATTCTGTCAGTAGGTGGTGGTGGAATGTTAACAGCTAGTGTTCCTTTACACTCTTGTACTTCAACAGTTAGCAGCAGTGGAGTATTGGAGACTTCTTCAATCTTTTTTTTAATGAACTCAGTCTCTGTGGCTTTCTGGAAATATTTTGACTTGGTAATTTTATCCACAAGCCTCATGATTTTACTTGTCCGATGTCCTCCAACATACCTTCAGAAGTGGAAGAAGAAAAAATACATAATCAAAATGATGCACCCAGAAATTAGCTAGTTTTTTTTCTAAAAATTTCTTTTTCTCTGCATGCTCCATGAAGAAACAGCACAGTGGGAGCTACAGGCTGTACAAATGATGATCTCACATAAAAAACATGGGAATGAAATGAAGAAAAGTGCACGCTGAATGCTAAGGGAAACTTCCTGTCAGGGAAATGTGTGTGGTGGAAGCCTCAATAGTTGAGAAATTTAAAATGAGGTATGCTAAAAGCACTTCTCCAAACATTTATTTATTTAGTTATTTATTTATATACACACACAAACACACACTCTTATGCTGAGATTTTCAGAGAGATCTAATAGTTACAATAGATGCTTACTACCTCCTGTAAGACCCTCAAAATTTCACTGATAGTTTACTCCTGCTGGGGAACAGAGTAAGACAGATTTTCAAAGATATTCAGGTGCCTCCTGGAGTTTTCAAACAGGGCCTAAAGTGCCTATCTTAATTTCAATTGAGCCCAAATGCTTTAGAAAATCCCACCTTCCTTCCCCTATCATCTCCAGCTGGGCTGGTCCCATAGGGAAAGCCCAAGACCCTCTGGCCCAGTGTGCTGGCTAGCAGGAGCCAAGCTGGCACAGAAGTGGCAGGGGAAAGCACTTTCCTGCCTGTTTGTACTCTGACCCTGCAGATTCTGCAGAAGCTCCCGGGCAGGGACTTAGCACCCTCTACACCCACCTCTCCCCACCAGGTCCTTTCCTGGGGAGCATACGACTGCTCCAACCACTAGGCACCCTCCTTCCCTTGCTGAGCCACCACTGGCCAGGTTCACTGAAGCCCCTGCAATCAGGTTCCCTGGGCCCTGGTGCATAATACACGCTTAGGGATTAACCCTTCCTGCCCACACTCTAGCTGGGGGACAGGAGGTGGCTGCTGGTGGCCTACAACATAACCTACAGGGACTTAAGTCAACTTGATGTTAATTTGAATGTTTGTACAGCATAGTTCTGATTGATTGCCATTGAATTCACTTCAGTACAAGTGTACAATTTTACCTAGTGTCCCATATTCAGCATAAGGAAACATAGTCACCCTATCTATTCAGTTATTGTCTCCCAGGCATTAATCTGCATGAACACAGTGGGCCAATTCTCAATTGGTATAAACCAACATATTTTCATTAATTTAAATTAACTGATTTATACCAGCCATAGATCTAGCCCAACCAGAAATAGAGTTATCCATTCATTGGTAATATTGTGAATTTTCAAAAGCACGAAAAAGTTAGGTGGCCAGTCAGAATTTCTTTCTACATTTATATACAAGTAAAAATTACATGCATTTATCATTGCCAACAGAACAAAAAGGGAAAACAATGTATTTGTAAAAGTAGAAGATATATATTGCATATAAATAATTACAAAGAGCACCATATACACATTAAATGGATTTGTCCATTAAAGATACACATCCTGGGTATCTACCCGAAGAGTCTAATTGAGAAACCCACAAAATTATTTTATAAGCTTTTCTTATCCCCACAGCACAGTAGGGAGTGGAGTCACACAGTCAAGCTACTCTAAAAGTCAACAAAAGGAGAGAAAAATCAAGTGACAGTGACCAAGAGAAGCTATGGCTCAAACGCTACACACTTGATACTTAAGTTTAGAAACTCCTAAACCATAAAGAAATAGGTTAACCCCTAACTAAGATGACCTAATCTTTCCACTTCTGAAGGCATTTACAACCGCTATGGTTTAAGCACAATGCTGGGAATTCAATTCCTGGCTCTGCCACCAGATGAGACATCTTAGGTATAAAAACTTCCAAGTAACTTTCCAAAGTCACCGAATTTGTAACACTGGATAAATACATTTAGCGTTTTTTAAAATCTACAGATAAGTTATGGAAGTATCAAAGGTAATCTGAGCACTATGCAGTACACTCTACAGAGATCTTTTGCAGGATAGCTTAGAAATTAAACTCCTGTGTATTCTGCTATGAGATTAGCTATTTATTTTGGTCAATATTTCCCTTTCTTCCTTTGTTGTAGTTTGCTAGTTTCTTGCCCCGATTCCATCCCAGAAGCAGCTGCCTTTCAGTTATGTTGTTGGAAGGTCATACATACACAGACACATATTAGTGATGCCCTTTTTCATGACAAACACTGTGGTGGAACAGAACGTGAAAGACTGTCAATCCTTCACCTGGCAAAGATTGTTTGACACTGTTACCCTGGGCTTTAACAAAGTCATTACCTACATGTTGTATTATAAATCCAGTCTCCCCCTGTCTTTAATAACTGCATTTTTACATCAAAAGCTATGACACTTCCAGTCCACTTAATTAGCCTCATTAGTACCAGTCTCACAACTGACAGATTTCTTTTGCTGTTTTATGTGTCTTGGTTTCTGTTATTTCCACTCCAGCACTTCTGATGAAGTGGGTTTTACCCATGAAAGCTTATGATACTATATATTTTTGTTAGTCTCTAAGGTGCCACATGACTACTTGTTTGTTTTTTAAAATCAGGTAAACATCTCACCCTTCTGCACCGGGATTCATCTGCTTCTCTCCTCCCATCACCTCAGGAGCATCATCCTCCTCTGAAGACCCAGCACTAGAAGACTCCTCATCACTGTCTGCAAGGCAATATGCCCTTGGCCTGCAACTGAAAGAGAGAGGGATGACAATTCATTATAAATATATAAGGTGCCTAAAGAGCTACTCATAGTGAATGGGTGTTAATATGATGTTTGTATGGAAATTGTCTGTAATCCCTCTCTCCCTCCCCCATCACTTTCTTTAACTATCTAGAGAAAGTAAAAATCCCAAAACCCAAATGCACACTGAGATTGGTTGCAGAATCTTTGGATTAAATACATATGACTATTTACAGAGAAGACTGCTTATCTTCAGGGAAGCTGAATCTTGCATGAAATGAGAGGGTGCTGTGTGGCAAGACAGAAAACAGAATGGCTATGTTGCATGCCATTTTAAGAGAATGGGAGATGGCTTTAAATATGTTTGCAGACACATTCTTGTTGGTGTTGCTTTTCAAAAGCTTGGAATAAAATGAAAAATGTCAAAAGCTTTATATAAAACAAACAAGAATTTTAAAGTGCTGAGATGAGAATATGTAGCTATATCTTGTCCTGAACAAGTGGATTTATATTGAATGCCAATATAAGACTCTATTCAACACAAATTTTGTGTAAGGGTCCCAGAATAGGAAGTTTCAGTTTTATTTTGGAGATAAATGTGCCATGCCAGGTATGGTGTTTACACTTCACATATGTGGAATCACAGAACAGAATCAGAATCACAGGGTTAGAAGAGACCTCAGGAGCAAATTGAGTCCAACCTATTATAACCTAAATAGCCCAAAGCTATTATCCCCAGTCACTACCAGAGTCACAATTGTCCTTTGCATCTACCTACTATAATAGATGCAGGGTGCCAGATTTAGAAGCAATGTGTGAAGTGATGTAAATTACAAACTGGTAGGTGAGCTACAGAGGGCTAGCTGATTTTAAGTGAACCTGAGTGAAACCTATATGCTGAAGGGCCAGATGGTGATTTAAGGGAAAGTATCCTGCCCACAACATTCTGTTGGCTACTTTTCCTCCCAATACCTTATCTCTTCTGGCCCCTACCTGGGAAAGCTGTACAAACTCAAGCGCTCTTACAATGCATACATTCACTTACTGGTGTGTAACTTGTAGCATCTTACATATTTTTAATAGAAATCTGCACAGAGCAGTGTGTTATGCACACTGTTGCTACTTAAGACATTCAACCTCTGATTTTGGGTGAGAAAGTTAAGACAACAACTCTAAATATTCACAGGTCTTCATGGGTGTTAGAGAAGTGAGAAAGACTAAATGGGGATTTCAAAGGACACTGGACATGACTATAGGCCTGTAAATAATGCATTCATGCACATCTGAAATGGATAGTTTGCTACACCATCTGTGCATGAAAGTAAGTGATTACACAAGGTGCAGGGCACTGGAAAAATCAGGTCTCAATGCTTGGTATATGTCAAGGAAACCTGCAGTGTTGTAATTAACTGGTGTGGTTACATTACTAATTTGTATCCATGCACTACAGTTGATATAGTTACAGGAGTATAAATTTTCCTAATGTGCGTTTAAAAGGGAAGGGTAGACAGACAATTTGCTGCTGGATAAAAAGAAATTATTCTAGGTACTAAAATTCTTTAAAAAGTATTTTGCAGAATTCCTTCCACCCCACCCAAACTTAGGACACAATTTCCAGTTGGTCTCTTTGCGGCACACATTTCCCCTTTCCCCATGGATCTATGGGAAAATGATTATGCAGGCAGGTCAAAATTGTAGCTCATTGTACCAGTGCACAGAAATCTGGTGAGTGACCTGGGGCTATATGGCTACAGTGTAATTTCTGCTGAAGAGAGTCCATCATGGATTAAAAGGAGTGAGGATAGTGGAGCAAAGAGGTTACTCACTTTGTACAGTGATTGCGTTTCTTCAAGATGCATGTCCCAATAGGTGCTCCACTTTGCATGTACCTCGAGTTCTTGATCAGAGATTTTCAGTTATCAGTGTTCACTTGATCTATCCATTTGCCCTGTGCCTCCTTGGGCCATGTAACAAAGCTATACAGAGATGTGCAGGCATGCTGCATACAGTCCTTTATTTACTCAAAACATCCCCTAAGGAACAGCCTGAAGCAAAGGGGAAGAAAGATGGGTACTGGAGCACCCAGAGGGAGACATCTCAGATTCACAGTTACTGCACCAAGTGAGTAACCTTGTTCAAATAGTGTCCCCCTGGGGACCAACCAGTATCCCCAGATGGCGGAGGGAACTTTGAACTGAGTCCAGAATTGAAGACAGTACTGCAGAACCAAGTGCCGCATTCGATCTGACAGCATGGATCAGGGCAGAATATTTGAAAAATGTATGCACTGTAGCCCATGTAGACATATTTCAGGTTCTGGTACATTCTTCAGTAATGCCAGATGTTGCCTGGGATCTGGTCGACTGTGCTATCAGGAGAATGCCTGCAGCGACATAACTGATAGCACATCCCAATATCCATCTCAATAGCTTCTAATGAGACACTGAGAACCCATAGATCTATCTGCAAAGGAAATGAAGAGCCTAGGTGACTTCCTAAATAGCTTGGTTCCCCCTTCTATCATCCAATGAATATAAACAGGTATGTAGCTTCTGGAAAAACTCTGGCAGATGAATGGATTAGGGTAGAACTCTGATAGAAACTTAGGTAATAATTTAGGGTGTGGATATGAAGAGATCTGGTCCATAAAGGGATGATCTACCATCAAGGCCCCAATCTCTCTGATCCTACAGGTCTGGGTGAGGGTTACAAAAAAGGCTGTCTTCATAGACAAATGGAAAAGAAAATAGGCTGCCATTGATCTGAATAGAGGTCTCATAAGAGAAGTTAAGGTCCCAGGTCTGGGTAGTGTATCTAATCTGCAGACAGAGATTCTCCAAACCTTTAATAACCCTAGATACCAGATTTGCAAATAGAGACTCTTTCCACTGGAGATTGAAAGGCTGATATTGTGGCCAAAGGGACCTTAATTGAACATATAACACTGATTTCTTTAGATCAACAGATAATTCAGAATGGCTGAAAGCGGCAATGAATCAGGCAGAAGGCCTCTTTCATTTCTACAGATAAGTAGTGCAGGTTTATCTTTTTCTCTTATTCAGTACATCTATACTCTATAGAGCACAGGGATTCTAATCCTATGAACCGACAAGGATCCATGCCCTCAGGCAGAGATCTGCAAGGTTGGGATGAAGCACACAACCTTCTTTCTTGATAGATGAAAACTGTCAGGAGCCTGAACAATAGTTGGACACATAGGTGAACCAGGTAATGGTACCACTGCTCTCACTATTTATCTAAACTAACTATACTAACCACAATAGAAATAGAAAAGCCAAGGAACATTCAAGGCAGCCATGTGAGGGTTCCACATCAGGCCAAGGCAAATGAGAAGAAACAAAGGGCCATTTGCTTGTGTATCCTCATACTGCCTTGCTATCTGGCACAAGGAGGCAGAGGGTGTATGAGCAGGCCACATGGACATTGCTAGCTAAAAATTCTGATCCAGAGCTTGAGAGGCATGTGCACCTGAAGTGGAGCAACGAGAGGAACACTATCTGAAGAATAAATATTGCCTTTACATCAGGATATAAAATATCACACAACAGAAATTAATTCCTGGACTCAATTTTTGGAGTAATTTCGTGCTCAAATGAGAACCAAATCTTTTCACAACAGATTTAAGTAAGGGAAGGATTTGGGTGAATACACTTTGACATTAATATACCTTTTGTAATGCAAGGGCAAGAGAGTTTTAAGCAGTTATACAATAAAAGTTTCGGCCAAGAGGGAATTACCCAGGATTGTAATTTTAGTTGTGTGATATTCCACAGCTTGTTACAACATGCAATTTATAGCTGGGTTTTCTTTCCTTTCATTTTTGTTGTTGTGGTTTTGCTCTCATGTTTCCCTTTTCAAAGGAACCAGGCAGAACACTGATTAAAGTCATTGTCATTGTATTGTAAGTGGGCAGAGAAAGATGCCACGGTTGTTGTATGGAGTCCCACCAATTTAAAGGAGACTCAAGTACAATGCCCCAAAACACAGTATTATTCCCTAAGAAAATGAGAGCAATAATTTCAAATTCATTTTTAATTAGTAAGGATCCAAGTTGTAACATTTGGATTTCTACAGAGGTACAACCTCACTGTTGCTCCCTGCTTGTATCAAAGCACCCAGAATGATGCATACCAAATGCTTCTACAACAAGTCTGAAAAAGATCACTCACAATAGTCCCAGTTTTATTAGCCCACACTTCCAGTATCCTGAAATATTTTCTGCATCTTGACAGCACGCCCCTTTATTTCGAAATATCTTTCAACATAATGGGTGCACTATTTTGATGTCCTGGTAAACCTCATTCCACGGGGATTAAGTGATGTTTTGAAATAAACTATTTTGAAATACACTCAAAATAAGGTGCTCAATTTGCATAGCTTATTTCAAACTACAGGTGCAGTGTAGACCTACTCATGGTGAGCATTCCTCAAATAATCCCACAACTATGAAGCTACCAACCAAGATATCAGAAAGTCCTGTCTGCTTTAAATTAAGTGACGTGAAAGACGGCCTCCTCCAATCTTAGTATATGGCGAATGGTTCACACTATGTGATCACAACAGAAGGATATTCCATTCTCAAAGTACCTTTTTGTGCTGGCTACATGGGATTTTACTGAACTGCCACTTGTACCCTGTATTACTATCTATACTTTTTGTTAGTCTCTAAGGTGCTACAGGACCATTTGTTGTTTAAGTTTTTTTAATTTTTTTTTATGTAGCATAATGTAACTAAGATAAATTATATTGTGTAAGAGACTGTACTTCATTTTAAAATGTGGATTAGCCTGCCTGTATTTCCATATAGAAATATCCAGTATGCTGAAACCTACCAGAATTGTCATTTGTTTTTAGAACAGCCATTTCACATTGGCTCACTGGCAGTGACCCAGAGTTGCATATTGTGTTTGAGTGCTCTCTAGAAGGAGAATATCTCACCACACTCCAAAACATTAATGCAAGATACCAGTTTTGATAGAACAATGCTAGAAAAAGTCAGACATGTTCTTTGTATATTGACAAAGCTCATTAATATGAGGAACTAAAAGTAACTCAAAGCCTGTTTCAAATGAGGTGGATATCTTATTCCAACTACTTGGGCTGCTGGATTTTTTGCCTGCTCTAGCTCCAGAGTTCAATTTGGCACTAGGCACTTCAGTCAAGGTCACAATCAACTGCCATTTATAAACAATCTGCACTGTTAACTGAGATTTCGTCTACTTGTTTATACCAATCTTACCCATACTGAAATCAAGTACTACTTTGGCAGATGGCGAGGTGTGGTATGAAGAGACAGAACAAAGGCGTTTGTGTGTTAGGCAGAGGGGTCTGGCAGAACTAGCATATTGCTGGGAGCCAGAAGATTCCAAATTCCATGCCTGGCTTGCCAGTGACTCTGGGGTAATTTAACCTTCCTGCCTCAATTTTACCAGTGCGAGGGATTAACATTTGCAAAGCATTGTGGACATGTAAATTAGTAGTAAAATTACTCAAAGAAAATATGTTGAAAGAATGTGAGAAATATTTATAATTGCTTCTTTATTTATATCTATTTCTAATTTCCTCATAATACTTAATTGTTTGGTGCCAAAGGTCAGATACCCCAATGATGTCTGTTAACACAGGCTGTAACATTTCACCACTTTGAAAACCGGAATTTCCTAAGGATTCATTGGAAAGTTGTCATCCTGACTGAGAATAAATATGGCTTTCGCCAGTCTGTTTTGCCCAGAAGTGACTATTTTAAAAAATGTGTTATTTCGTTTTTGTTTGGCCAAAGAAGAGTAAAAAGGCTTTATAAATAGGGGAGTAAAAGAAGCATTGTCTTCAAAATTTTCCTGATGCGATGGACCTTCACCCAGCTTCTCATGCAACAGCAGCCTTGCAAAACTCTACCTCAACAACTGTTCTGGGGAGAATTAACTTCTTCAGTTAGGTAGGATGACCAGATGTCCCATATTTAAAGGGACAATCCCGTATTTAAGCCCTCCTGCACATATCCCAACTTTTTCTTAGTCATGGGAAATTGTCCCCTATTTTCTCTTTTCCCTTCTTCCCCCATCAGTCCTGGTGAGTCCTGCTACTGACCAGATCCCTGCTTGTCAAATACCTGCCCACCAGTGGTGAGTGAGTGTGTATGTAGGGATAGTGGTGGACAATGGGGACAAGTGTGCAAGGCTGGTTCCAGGGCAAAGTGGCAGTGCACAGTGCTGGCTACTCCCCCTGCTGGCCCATCAGCTCAGCACCCGTGTATGCTAGTTCTAGGCCAGTAGGGCCCCACTCCCATCCTATTTCTGACCAGCACTGGCTGTGAACTGTGGTGATTGGTGAATGCAGACAGGTACCAGACAGTAGCTGGTTACATGTTGCCTCTGCTGCCCATCCATTGTCCTTTACATGCTCTCTCTCTTGCTGTCCTCTCCCTTGTTTGCTCCGGGCCCTCTACCCCAGACCCACTGTTCCTCCCTATTCCTCACAAGGAGGGTGCATCCTGTTCCCAGCACTGGGCAGAGAACCAGCCTCTAGCTAGGGTGAGCAGCTAACCAACAGCCTAGCGAGCAGGCTCCTTCCTTCCCCCACTGTCTCTGGCTAGGCTGGTCCCATAGGGAAAGCCCAAGACCCTTTGGCCCAGTGTGCTGGCTAGTAGGAGCCAAGCTGGCACACCCCTCAGCTAAGCTCTGAAGTGGTAGGGGAAAGCAATTTCCTGCCTGTTTGCACTCTGACCCTGCAGACTCTGCAGAAGCTCCTGGGCAGGGACTTAGCACCCTCTTCACCCACCTCTCCCCCCAGATCCTTTCCTGGGGAGCACACAACTGCTCCATCCACTAGGCACCCTCCTAGGATGGCAAGGTCATCCTTCCTTCTGTCCCCTCCCCCAACAGCCGAAAGCAGCTCCTGCTCCTTCCCTCCTGCATAGTGCTAAAGGCTGCTTCTGGATACGTTCTGGTGTGAATCCTGGCAGAACTTGGGAGGCACGTAACCCTGCATGCCCCTCCCCATGTGTTGCCTCAGGAAGATCAGGTACCAGGAGAGGCGGCAGGAGATCACAAAAAGTGCAGGACAGAGTGTGTCCAGGCGGGTCCATCTCAGGGACTCAGCCAGGTATGAAGGGCAGAGAGCACTGGGAAGGGAGAAGAGGGTCTGTTAGTCAGCCCCCTGCCCCATGTGAGGTGCACAGGAGTGTGTGTGTCACCTCCTCCCACGTGAGCCCCAATTTTTTTTTAATGGTGAATCGAAAGAATCCAACTGCGCAATATTTCTTTTCTACAGGGACTTAGTCAACTTGATGTTAATTTGAATGTTTGTACAGCATAGTTCTGACTGATTTCCATTGAATTCACTTCAGTACAAGTGTACAATTTTGCCAAGTGTTCCATATTCAGCATAAGGAAATATGGTCACCCTTCAGCTGGGCAAGTAATATATCTCAGTTCTTCATTACTGTCACAGTTTAGACAGGTAAACAGATTATATCTGGGATGGAAAAATCTTAGCAAGCATGTTGCACCATTACGCGGCTATGTTTTATTTTTAAAGTGCTTGTCAGAAATACCTGAATGAGTATGGAGATAATTATATTGTGGTATGGTTATCCGTTCTCAAGTAACTGGAATAATTTTCCCTCACAGTTATAAAGTAATTTTTCATATTACCATCACCCTTCTACAGTGAAGGGCATTGACTACAATTATATCAAACTTGGATTCAAAAGCATGGAGTTCAGTGTGATTTGCCAAAGCAATTATCCCGACAATCTGAACTAATACTTCGTTGGGCTAATTTTAGTAGTATGAATTAAGATGAGCTGTGCAGAACAGAACTGAAATGTGACTTCTACTAAGGTTTCAATAGTCTTCAGATATCTCGATTTTCAGAAGCTTTTACACAGTATCCATTTTATGTAGAAAAAAGCTTCTGAAAAAAAATCGAGATATTTGAAGAGTACTGAAACCTTAGTAGAAGTCACATTTAGGTGAGGCCATCTGAAGGGGCTAATCCACTTTTAGTTCTCAATTCAGAGTATACATTGCCTAATTACTGGTATTAACATTTACTTTACCTACAAATGATTGCCATGTAAACATTTAAACTATGCTAAATTAAAAAGAGATGTGAAATCAATGTGTTTGCCTGCTGTATTTCAGAGACTGTTCTTTTCATACAAAGACAATTCTGCAGACTTGAGGGAGGGCAAGCAGAAACCCATTCCTATTAGGGTTGTAAAATACGATTTAAAATGTTAACTGGTTAAACTATACATTTAATCAGTTAACCATCCCATCACAGGGGGCCAAACTGGGTGCCAGCTGGGTTACCCTGGTGAGGCAAATGCTTACCAAGTAATTGGTTAATCCTTTACATTCTTATTTTCTACCAGTGTCTGCTTTTTTCCATGGGGGAAGCATTTTGTGGAATACCTCCTTTTAATATTTAGGATCACATCATTTGTCAGTGATACTGATGTAAATCAAAAGTAACTTGCCAGACTTTGATGGAGTCACTACACATTTAGCTTCAGTAAACTGTGCAGAATCCAGAACATGACTTCAGATTCCAGATTTATCTGTGCAACAGTGCAGAATTTGATCATTAATATGTTCTGCTTGTACTTCCTTTTTATATGTCATGTCATTTAGCACTTCTATAAATCTTACTTGATATACTTCATAATGGGCCAGGTTATGTCTCAAGCATGCAAATGTGCTTTCATTAAATATTAAGGGACAGTTTTATTTATAATCCAGAAAAGGTTAGATATGCAGGAATATTTTCTGGATTTGCTGGCAGAGGGTATGCACTATATCATGCCTGCTGTTCAGAGACGTCTGATTTCTCAGTAACTAACTACTCTGATATTCTAGTTTGTTGCTGGAAAAAAAATAGTTACTTTGAACCATGAAAATTCTAGGACCTCAGTGGCTACTTAACCTCTGGCTTCACTATGCAGCAAAACTGGCATAGGACATATTTAGGAACATTCTTAGCTCCCAATGATTCAGAAATGGTGTCTTTATACACAGTCTCTACAGAACTGAGACACTAGGGGGCAGCAACAGCCAATTGGAAGGCAGTGAGTAACCTATTACCATCACACATTAAAATTATTTCTTTTCCTTCTAAACAGAGAAAGAAAACCCATTGAATGGCTTTATATAAGACAAAAAGAATCAACATTCCACAGCTACATTAGATGGATTTGACAAATACCACTCACCAGATAAATACAAATCCACAGATTGATGAATCCAAACACATTATAAACAATGAAGCAAAAATAGCACAAATACAAGTTAGATAGGATACAGTATGTTATTTCTAGCCAGCTTATCAAGGAGGCATATCTCATTTAAGAGGAACAGTTCTTTTTACCTCCTATGTATTCAAAACTAGACTTTAAAAGATGAACATGTTTATTCATTGCATAGTAAAACTAATGAGTAGCATCTGAATTGTCGTCATGCAGGATGCAATTACCCTTTTGCATTCATTTGCAACATTATTTGTGTTATAGTAGCATCACATAATACCTACTAATCTAAAGGAGAAACTGGACAGGGTATTGATTCTCAGGCACAAAGAGGAGCATTGTATTTATGAAAGAAAAATGGGAAAACACTATGGACTTAAATAAGATACATCCAGCATTTAGAATTCTGTGCATGAGATTCAAGTCAAGTCTAATGCCTGCTTAACACATACCTAGCTAGCTGCAAAACGAATTATATTTAGAGCCAATCAATAGGGATAGAAATAGGTATCAGAAAAACCTAGGCTCTATTTTCAGTTTTGCCATAGCTGCATAATCTTAGAGTTGCTTCATCTCTCTGACTCACTTTTCCCCCATTTGTTAAACATTAATACTTTCCTGCTTCATTACTATACAAGGATAATTTGAAGACTAATAAACAAAGTGATAGAAGCAGTCAAATGTAAAAATGTACCCTTTAAACACCGGAAGTTAAACCCTACTAAGGAAAATAGAGAGGAGCATAAACTCTGGCAAGTCAAGTGTACAAGTATAATCAGGTAGGCCAAAAAGCAATTTGAAGACGACTAACTAAATACTCAAACTAACAGGAAATTTTTAAAAAGTATGTCAGAAGCAGGAAGCCTGCCAAACAATTAGTGGGGCCATTGGACAATTGAAGTGCTAAAGAAGCACTCTCAGAAGATAAGGCCATTGCAGGGAAACTAAATGAATTCTTTGCATCTGTCTTCACTGCAGAGGATGAGAGGAAGGTTTCCCATGCATCAACTATTCTTTTTAGATGACAAATCTGGGGAACTGACCCAGAATGAGGTGTCAAAAGAGGTGGTTCTGAAACAAATCAGGGATGTAAGCAACCACTCAAGTAGTCGATTATCCGATAAGCTTAGTCTCATCAGGTAATCAAGTCATTTGTATCAGAGGCAGCAAGTGGGGAGAAGCAGGAGCCAGGACCGAGGGAAGCTGGCTTAAAAGCTAGTTCTCCCTAGCACAGTCTCTGCAGTGTGCCAAGGGGAGGCAGAGCCGCAGTGGTCCCACATCAGTACTGGCTTGTGCCAGCTCTGGAAGCCACCTGTACTGCAGCTCTGCTTTTTAAATGTACCAAGGGCCTATAGGCTCTTACTACATTTAAACAGCAGAGCAGCAGTAGGGAACCTGGTGTGAGCCAGGACTCAGCAGTTCCAGCTTGCACCGAGTCCCAGACTGCTGCAGCTCTGCTTTTTTAAAGGTAGCAAGAGTTAGTGGCTCTTGCTACATTTAAAAAGCAGAGCTGCAGCAGTCTGGGACCCAGCTCTGCAGTTTAAATATAGTAGAAGCCTAGCTTCTACTCCTCAGAAAAGAGATTTTGGAGTTATTATAGAAAGTTCTCTGAAAACATTTGCTCTTATGTGCAGTGGCAGTCAAAAGAGGCAAGACATAAGAAAGTGTTATTTACTCCTTCATGTGACATAAGAACCAGGGGCCACTCAATGAAATTAATAGGTAGCAAGTTTAAAAACAAACAAAAGGAAGTATTTCTTCACACAAAGCACAGTCAGCTTGTAGAACTTATTGCCAGAGTCATTGTGAAGGTCAAAACTATAATGGACTTCAAAAAATAATTAATGCAAGTTCACAGAGGATAGGTACGTGAATTTACATAATTCTATTAGCCAAGATGGTCAGGAATGTAACCACATGCTCTCGGTCTCCATAGTCTCTGACTGCCAGATGCTGGGAGTGAGTGATTGGATATGGAGCACTCAAAAACTACGTATTCTGTTTATTCCCTCTGAAGCACCTGGCACTGGCCACATGCAGAACACTGGATAGATACTTGGCCAGATGAACCATTGATCAGGCCCAGTATGGCCATTCTTATGTTCTAATTTAGGTATACCTGGTTATCTACAATCTGCGGTGAATGTGTTACAAATTTCATAGCAAGAATGGACAAAATTCATCTCTAGTGGAAGCCTACCAATACCATTGGAGTTACACCAAGGAGATATTTATCCATTACTTGCAGTTAACTAAATTCTTATATTTCATACTTGTCAGTGCCAAAGCAGAACATTAGGAGATCTTATACATGTTCAAATAAACTAAAATATAGGTATCAACATTGTTCCTTTTAGAAGTTAGCATATAATGTCACTGTCTTTTTCTTGCAGAAAATGTGCAGAATAATGAATTCAGAACTTATCAATTAAGTAACTGACTTTAATATACTCTTTTAAAATCTACTCATTTGTAATTTCCAAGTGTACCTGTTCTAAGGCCTAGTCTACATTACCAACCTAAGTTATGCTACTCCAGCTATCTGAAAATTGCCACTGGAATTGACGTAGCTTAGGTCATCTTAATGCAGTGTCTTCACTGTGCTGCATCAACAGGAGATGCTCTCTCATTGGTTTGCCTTACTCTTCTTGGGGAGCTGGAGTATTGGAGTCGAACAGAGACTTTTCTGCTATTGATTAAGCTGCACTTCATTAGACCCCCTACATCAGCACCCACTGCAGTAACCTCTCCAGTAGTGAAGACAAGCCGTAAGATTTAAAATCTTTTAGAACAGTATATTGTTCTGCTTACAAAACCTTTATTTAAAAAAAAAAAAAAACAGTCTATTTAGAGAGCATCTTTATATCTTGTGTACAAACTTCTCTTCAGCATTTAGCAGGTCTCTAATGCAAATGGAGATACCTTTAGATCAAAATCTGTTGTCTAAACAAAATTAAGAACTGATATAATAAAGCATATCTTGTTATAAAAATTTAGTTTATGAAGATAATCAAATGTCAATAAATAGAAACAATTGTTTGGTTCCAAATGTTATTACAGGCTTACATCCAAATTCAGCCCTCAGATACAGACATCAACTTCCACTAATCTAGAATGGAACTGCAGTAATATTTATGGGTAGAATTTAGTCCTGCCTTTCTAATTCAGGTCTGGTTGCTTTCATGGGCAGTAGTATCTTACCCTTCTTTGCCAATCTCTCCAACTTTCAGTGCTTCACCAAGAGGCTCTTTACCAAGTTTTGTCAAATTCATTTTGGTCTCGAGGGTCATTAGAAAAGACCCGTTGTAGGACATTTCCAAATCAATCCAAAGCCCTAGAATTGTTAATGAAAAAAAATAGAGTAACATATACAATCATTTTATATTAAAGTCATGTCAAGCTAAAATCATTTTAGAACAAAAGTGTTCACAGGGTTACTAACATGACCAGAGATTTTTCAAAATGGAAAAATATCTCATTTTACCACTTGTGCGGTTTACTTTTCAAATTTTACTCAGCTTGGACAGTGTGAGTAATATAGATGTGGCAATTACACTATGTAGAGAGCCTGCATAACTATAATGCCATTATGGTTCAATTTCCAACCTTGGGGGCATTGTCTTACAAGTATAAACAAAATAAATTAGTTTATTAAAATTACGATTTTTGTAAATGGTTCGAATCTCTGAACTAGTTGATCTCTCTTTACACATTACATTCTGAGCCACCAAATGAAGATTCGCCAAAAACCTTCTGTTGTCAGACATGGTTTGTTGAAGTAATAAAAGAATGTTCTATCACTTTTAACTCAAATTTAATTTTTTCCTGAGGTCTAACTCAAACTCTCTCTAATAAAAGAGATGAGTGTAATGTTTAACTTGCACTTTCAATCATCTGAATGTTATTCGGTTTGTATAGGTGGCCTCTTATCACTGTGACCATGAGAATTTCTGGGGACTTACATACTTGCATCTATTCCTTATCAGTGACATCTTTGCTCCTAAATGAAACTGTTAGCCATGGTGCTGTTTGTCCTTCTGTGAGGCACAAAGTGACTGTTCAAAGGAGATGAGCAATATAGATCACTTGTGATATGGAAGGTAAAGATACGCAGGTGCCACTCAACATATCACAAAGGAGGAAATGTTGTACTTGAACAGAGGAAGCTGCCTACTAATGAGCATTTAGAACATTTTTGCAACTCAACATTTATTCTGAACTCCCAACTGCAGTGGAAGCTAGGGACACAGTATCCATCCACTCAGTTTCACAGGAGCCTCATTTCCAGTACCAGAGGTCCCATTATTCTTAGGAATATGAGGATCAAGTGAGTGGCCAGAGGTATGCAGCCTTGCATATGATCTGTGGTATCACTGGAATAAAGTCTCAGTATTTTTTCTCCCCAAAAGAAGAGGCTGGATAATTTCCTGGTACTCTTGAGGCAATACACGAAAATACAGGGAAAGACTACAGGTTGAACCTTTCTGGTCTGGCACCCTCAGGACCTGATTGGTACCAAATGAGGGAATTTGCCCAGACAAAAAGGGAGGTAGCTTGCCATTGGCTCCCCAGCCTGCTGCCGGCTCCACTTTCAGTCTGGCTAGTCACCCTGCCCATAGCCATTACCAGGCTGCCTGCCACTGGCCCTGGCCCCGCTTTCCCTGCTGGGCCGCTGCACAAGCCCAGCCCCCCAGCCAGGCTGCCAACCTAGCAGGGCTCCCAGCTGCCAGCCCTTCTGCTGCCTGATTCCCTCTGGCCTGGGAATATCCATGGTCCAATGTTGCCAGACCAGAGAATCCCAATTTAGGGTGGTACAACCTGTAGCTTCAAGTTATAGGTGTATAACTTCCAGTAGATCACATTCCTGGTGGACCCATCTACTGGTTTGATAAAATATACAAAACAATTATTAGTGAAGTTCTAACTCTACTGTGGTACTAAAAAAAAAAAAAATCTATACATTATTATAATCAACATTCAATAATGAAACCGCACAATAAAATTATAAGTTAAACAGTCACCCCCACTACTGGCTGTATAGGTAGGGCCCTACCAAATTCTAGGGATGTCCACATGCAGACAACTACACAATTAACCAATAAGTCTGGGCTTATTGGTTAATCTTGTCTACTACACGCACCTCCCACACCTCTCTGCCCCTACTATAATCTTGTGACCCTCCTCCCACACCAGCTTTTTTCAGTCAGGACCCCTGACAATTGCAACACTGAAATTTCAGATTCAAATAGTTAAAAACATGAAGTTTGTGTTTAATTCCTACAACTGTGAATTTGGTAGGACTCTATTTTGTTGCAATCCTTTCTATGCCATTGTAAAAAAAAAAAATCAGCTGGGAAAAACCCTCTGATTCCTTTCCTGCCAGATGTGAATACCATGCATTCGTGAATGGCAAGATAAAGCTCATCAGAGAACGTATCAAACAGTCTCATATTACAAGGTCTTACCCAAACATTCCTTGAGATATACTACTTCTATATACTCACATTAAGGCTTCATTACACAAAATAATTCTTCCCCCCTCTCCCCCAATGACTTACCTGATGTGAATAACAACAAACAACACTCTCCTGCTGTAGTGCTTTAATGCACTGCAGGCCAATAGGAATATAATTCAAGAATTAAAAAGTCACCCTCTGAAAATTCAAACAAAAACCTTTCAAGAGCCCAAATTCAAAAACCTCAGATCTATGTTTTCAGAAGTGATTAGTCATTTTAGGTGTCAGATCTAATACCTTAGAAAAGCTCGAATACACAGAAGACAGGAGCTAAACATTTTCTGAAAAATCAGGCCCCATTAAAGTTGAGCAACCAAAAATTGACCCTCCAAGAACACTAGTCATATTTGAAAACTTTTACATTCACTTAGGCCAAGCGTCTATGGTTCTCTTTTCTACAAACACATCAGCAAACCTGAAATGCCACATACATGCCTGAAATGTCCAACCCTGCAACCACAACTCCAGGATGCAGAGCATCGAGTATACAAAGTCTAATATATTCATATAGTTAGAAACAATGCTGGAGGCTATTTGTCTTTAGTTCCCTCATTTATCAATATAAAACTTCTCTACAATTCAAATGAATGTGAGCTGTTTCACATTGTGTTTCTAAAGGAGGAAGCAAATGCTAATTTATGCAGAATTTCCCTCTCTGCTTTCTTCTGGTGAAATTAAAGATGGCATTGGGAACCAGATATCACATGTCTGAACAGCAGAGAGCAACTCTTTTTGAAATCAGAGAGTCAGCATGCTGCAAACTACTATGATGTTCAAACAATAGATTAAATTAAGCAAAGGAAACCATTCAGATTACTGAGAGAGAGGATGTTCTCTTCTACTCTGAGTAACAGGTTTGTCAGTATAAAATAAATGAAACCCCTCCCACCTATACACGTGTCGTGGTATAATTTAGTCATCCAGTTATCTGTTGTTTAACCTTGATGAAGACACAGAAACATCACAGTACTTCTTATCAATATATGGGAATGTTAACTCAAGCACTATTTAAATTCAAAAGCTACTTTCTCTGTCAATGTTCAGGATTGCTTAAATGCATGAAAGTCACGTAAGCAGACTGTCTGTTTCTTGTAGTCCAGATTAGTGGAATTTTTTTTTGTGAAGCACTTAAAGATTTTTCAAATATTGTACATCACTCCATTTTTAAGACCCAAATAGACTATATGAAGTGATTTTGGTGGCCTGAAACAGCATACCACCACAACATTTCATTCCAAACTTCAGTTCTGACTGAGAAAGTTGTCTAAATTACCTATATGTTTATCAGTAAGTTCTCATTACTTATGCAAAAATAAAAATATTTTCTAATCATTGTCATCATATCCACATACATCCCTTAAAAATCAGGGCCAAAAGACATTAAGATTATTTCAGTGATTTCATGTTTATTACAAGAATTAATGAAATGCAGGACCTAAAATGTCACTTCTAATTAGACAACATGACTGCAATTACATGGATTATTAATCCTACCATAAATACTTGCCTATTGTAACTAGTCTGCAAACAAGAAACTGAAAAGATTTTTACTCAGTGGTGGGGGTTGTCACAATACTAAATTAAACCAAAACCACAAAGCAATATCACAAAACTTGTCTCCTATCTTTTAAATGCAATACATTTATTACAAAGATAAGCACATAGAACTATAGTATTAGGTCACAATTGATAGCCCGAATACATTCTTAATTCCAACATGCATTTCCAGAATAAAATTTATCAGAAATCAATTTTAAAGTTTTTGAATTCCACGACCAGATAATCTGTCTACAACATTTTAGAATAAATAAAGTTTAACATAATCTAGCACTTCGGTTCCCAAACTGGGGGGGACGTGAAGAAATTCCACAGGGGCCTGAGGTAACCCAGCCTCCTCCATCAATCCCCCCCACAAGAAAGAGCCTGGTCCGTCAGTAAAAAAATTCAGAAATACCATGTGAAATGTCCGGTATTTTCTGTTTTTCCTGGCTCAGGTGTCCATGGGAGCACGCGCAGTTTAGGGTGGGGGTGGGGTTAGGGTTGGGGTGTCCCAGACAGACTTAAAAATGGCCACCTTAAAAGGGCAAAGCCTGCTCTGCTCTTAAAAGGGCAACTTTTAACAACTTTTCCCCCAAAGTACCAGCACTTTTTTTTTTTTTTTTTAAACAGGTCCTGGGAATTAGAGGGGCTGCCACTGTTTTATAGCCCCAGTCAGTCCCTTGTTTCTCCCCCCCCCCCGCCCCCAACAAGTTTTGCTGCTATTTCTTGGGTTGGGGATGTATGAGGGTTTCTCAAAAAGGGGGCATGACGACAAAAAGTTTGGGAACCACTACTCTAGCAGTTAATGAAGTTTTATTGGCTTTTAATCAAAGTTGGTGTACCATGTATTTTTTTATTCCATTCAGTTACTTCTGTTATAAAAGTCACAATAATGCTGATGAGATATATTTACTAACTGTTTTCACTTACCAGATAAGGGCATCATTTCAGGAAAAAAAAAAAAAAAAGGTGAAAGGAATAGGGCAAAATTATGCCAGCATTTAAAACATTTATTAGATTACTAGAAGATTCACTCATCATTGCTTGGGTCCTTAACTCAGTAAGTGTTTGGGGTTTGGAAAATAAAATGGTGAGGCTAGGGATGAGGGGTTCAATATGCAGGCTGCCCCAGGAAGAGAAGAATACCTCAGCCCCCTCTCACTGCAGCAGTCTGAGGTAGGGATGTAAGAGAGTAGTCCATTAGTTGACTACCCGATAAGCATAGGCTTATCAGGTAGTTGAGTCAACTACTGTACTCACATTCCTCCACCCCCGTGCTGCCTCTATATCAGAGACAGAAAGGGACGTGCTGCCTCTATATCAGAGACAGAAAGGGACGGGGGAAGCAGGAGCAGGTGCTTGGGGCAGCCAGCTTAATAGAAGGCCCTCTCCAGCACTATTTCTACCTCCCTTTCCCCCCCAATGCTGCCTCCCTCCCCCCCACCACAGCAGCAGGGGTGGGAGGGAAGGCTGCTCCAGCAGCAGCCCGTGTGGGACCTTTTGTGTGGACAGGAGCTGCTGCCACCTGGGCAGATAGCCCAGCTCAGTCCTGGCTCATGCCAAGACCAAACCCCACTGCAGCGCTGCAATTTAGAATGCAGTAGGAGCGGAGCAGCCTGCACTCCAGAGCTGGGCTGCCTGTCTGTCCAGCACCTAAACGCTGCGGCTCTACAATTTAAAACACAATAGGAGCTGGGGAACAGGCTGCTCAGCTCCTACTGCCTTTTCAATTGCAGAGCCACAGTGGAGTTTAGTCCTAGCGTGAGCCAGGACTGAGCAGGGCGCCCTGCCTGCTTGGCTCCTACTAAGTTTGGCTCCTACTAAGCCCAGTCAGCAGGCAGGCTGCTAGACTCCTACTGCCTTTTAAATTGCACAGGTGCAGTGGGGTTTGGTCCCGGCACAAGTCAGGACTGAGCTGGCTGTCTTTCCTTGCCCAAGTAATTGAGTAGTGGATAAAAATTTTATCGACTACTCAATTACTAAAATGGCCTAATTTTAACTTCCCTACTTTGGGGCCAGGTGACAAGCACCTCTCCATGGCCGTTGCAGCTCCAGCAGACACAGCTGGGGGAGAAGTACATTTTCCCTAGCTGGGGCAGGTCCATGTTGGTCTCCCCCACTGCTCCCCAGCTAGAGTGTGGAGTGCAGCAAACTGTGCATTTCCCTGGGGGAGCAGTAGCAAAATTATTAATAAAACCTTTAAGTGAAAAAAAATCACTTTTTATTAAAACTGGGTATGATGCTCCAGTGAGAGAGCCATTTTACAGGCAAGCTTCCAGTCCTCAAAAGAGTTGTTAATACTGGAGATGATGCACAGATTGTGTTTGCATTAGGAATGTAAAACATCATTTTAAAAAGGTAACCGTGTAACCATTAAAAATCTTAGTGGTTACATATGCTGCGGGCTCCAGCCCCTACCAGTTAACTAGAACCAGTAAGCCTCACCTTGGAGGGTGAAGCTTACTGGTTGACCTTTTCCATCCCTACTTTGTATGCAACAAACAGTGGTGATTCAGCAATGATGATTAGTATGTTTCTAGGTTGCTCTCGGATAGCTTTCAGAAAATCTAAAAACTTTAAACAAAACCATTTTGTTTACACTTTTGAGAGGAACACTAGAGCTTATATGCCTTCTTGTGTTCTACACTGATTTGAGAACACAGAATTTTCAGTGTCATCATCTACAAAGTGTATGTATGGCATTAACCAACTGTTAAGTGCTACAATTTTCAACAAGCATCAGTTACAGGTTGAATCTTTCTAGTTTGGCACTCTCAGAACCTGACCAGTGGTGAACCAAAAAAATTGATGAACCATAGGAGGCCAATATTGTCTAGTAGCATTATCAACACTGCCACTCCTTACTGGGCTCTTAGAAGACATTTAGGGATAAATTAGAGCTAACTAACAGCACAGAACACTGAGAGCCAGGACTGGTAGCTATAAACAAATATGAGACTGCGGGAAACTAGGCCACGTCCATGATAAGTGGACATCCGTCTAACAAAAATCATGCCAGACCACAGATGTGGAGAACCAAGAAAATACCAGACTAGAGAGGTTCAACCAGTATTGCAAAATTTGGTCTGACATCAGAGTTTGCACTAAGTTCATTTAATTAATAGATCAGACTCTCAGCTCTTTAGCAAGATGGTACAAGAGGATCTAGCATATTGCACCTAAGCACTTCAGACAGTAACTATAAGCAATGAAATTGATGAAACAGCTTCATATAGAAGCTATGAAAAGAAATATGAAAGTGTTGAATAGTTTCAGTTGTAAATTCAGAACTTTTTTACATCACTTTTATGTGGAGCCAAGGAACCCTAGCCTAAAGCCTAGAATTTATTTCTCAAGTTTACAAACAGAATCAGGATCAACTTAGTCAACTGAAAATGTTTTTTCAAAGACCCTAATCCTTTGGCTGAAAGGAGAGCTTGCTGGACATTCTGTTTTTCCAAATAAATTACCTATGCCTTCAATAGTTATCTTACTCCACTGGAACAAAACTCATCAATTTCAAATTCAGAAATGACTGGCCTTGGTCAAACAAACAGCTAATTATTCTGAGACTAAGTAGATTTACTTAGTTGTATACGCTCATATTATGACTTCTGAGTTTTTAAAAACAGAACAGATGTATTAACTTTCAGCAAATCTCCCACAGAAGTCCCCACCTTCAGAGCATCCCAAATATTGTATCAGTAGGTAGCATAAATGATTCTAAAACCTTGTCTGAACATAAAATTTATACCACTTTAACTCTATTAGTAGTAGCAATATATGCAAGTATTTTTGTACAGCTTATGTTCTTATATAAATTTAGGGGAATAAACTAACCACCAGAATAACTGTATCCATACTAGGGGCAGTTGTACTGATTTAATTATTTTGATGAGCAGTCACACCACTAACCAAAGCAGATAAACTGCGTACATACAGGGCCTAAACTTCTGCTATGCAAAATGTGATTGATTTGGATACAGGGCATCCCTGCTATCGGTCACCCTGGTATACATCCATTCTGCTCTTAAGTTGTTGATACTTATAGAAGTTGATGTGTTATAAGTCCTCCCATTCCCCACTCTTAAGTCACGCAAAAAAACCCAAAACCAATTTGCGCAAATAGAAGTCAGCCGCAAGAAAGAAATTTCCCACTTTAAGTTGTTTTGCTTTAAAGTCCAAGTTTTTTTTTAATGTGTTTTGGACTTATAACAAGGACGGCCTATATGACATTAAGTAAATAAAATGCAGCTAAACACAACACCAGCATCACAGTTCTCCCGCTCCAGTGAGTCATGTGACTTCACCTTTGCAAACAAATGAGAAAAACTAAGAATTAGAAAGAGAAAATACCCACCCTGGTAAGAAATTCATCAAATAGGTTAGTAATGAAATTCCCCCTGGGAAGCACTCGAGAAAAGACCTGGTGTCTTGTGTATGACCGTATGTATATTTCACCATACTTAGGTTCTGAGAAAATATCATTGCTGTTATCTTTATTTAATGTTTGTTCCTGGTAAGGGACACTGGTGGAAGGTCAGTTAGTCAGGAGTATTTCCCTAAAGTTCTACTTAATGGAAACTACTTAGTACTTATTTACACTTCATGACTACAGTGTACTTCAAACATTACATAAGACTTTAATGTCTTTATAAGGGATTATACTTGCTTTACACATTGAGAAACTGAGGCACAGATCATGTACACAACTTCTCTAAGTCACACAACAAGTCAGCAGAAGAACCTGCAACAGAACCTTGTGTCACGTGTTCTAATATACCCTACTAGTGGATCTAACTGACAATTCTTGTCAAGAAGAATTTACTAGTCTTCAGCAAAATTATCTTTGGAGCTACTAATTAGTTTCACTGAACTTTCCAGAGCACAGAAACAAAAATTTGGATACAATCCTACTTTACAGTTTGAATACATTATGCTGAGAAGTTTGTAGAAATAAAGAGTTTAACCTTTTGCTAACTCAGTCTCTGAAACTTATAAATAATGTTCTCCAAAGTCCCCACAACTGATGCAATTTTAAATCTATGCTGACTCACACTATGATTAGTCTGGGTATGGTTAGGATCCAGTGATTGGTTGCTGAGTGCCAGTTGGAACAAGTTCTTAGACTTACATCTTTGTTCAACTATCTGAAAGATGGGAAAATGGTTTTAAAGAGCAACTAAGTTATGAAGCAGATGTGAAGGGATAGTAAACAACAGAGTCCCTTAAGGGAACATTTCCCTGTATACCAATTAGTACCTTCTATACCCTGGGTCAAATAAGTCTCTTGTAGATCAACTGTATTCTTCAAAAACATTTCCAACAAGTCAACATCAAAATTAAAACAGGGAAGAGAAGATGTGGCTTTATAAAGAAAAGGCTTGTTAAAAGGAGACAGTTGAAAATCATGCCCAGGGCTATCCTGAAAATCTAGTTCCTAGCTAACAAACAGTTTCATATAATATCACAACAGATTTCTCTGTTTCTAGGATGAGGGGAGAACAGCTCTTCTTCATCTGAGTGGACTGACAAAAATCCTGCCTCTGAAAATAGCAAGGTGGTGGAAGTCATGGCCATGACAAATGCCTTGATTTGGGGATATGTAAAGCTAGAAAGAACTCTGATTAAGTTTCATCTCCCAACACTGGTAGTAAGAAAATAATCATTTCACAAGTTATCACCTCTGACATTGACAGACAAGCACAAAACCTCACAATGCTATTTTTATGAAGTCTCTTTTCAGAGCTGAGCCATATGTTTGTTTTCTAGTTTATTAGTATTTTATTCTGCTGAATCATTGTTTTCATACACTAAGGCAGCAGCTCTTACACAGAAGTCAGATCCAAATTCTGATACATCACAGAAGCAATTCTTCACTGCCTTGTACTCCCTCAAATTTTACTTTTCTTCGATAATTCTGTGAATTTATGGTGTTCTGTTGGAAATTCCCTTAAATTCACTCTGCTGCTCACCCATAGACGTTATAACACTGGTACCAGGCACTCAGTACCTTGCACAGCCAAATCCTAGTGCCTTTATCTAGTACTCATTCCCTCAAGCAAAGCTCACACTGAAATTCCAGGGCCAAGCTCTACTCTCAGCAGACCCACAAAGAAAGATCTTGAAGAAGACAGAAGTTGGCCTTTATCAAACTAAGTTCTGCTAAAGAGAATCCACAAAGTGGTCTGCTTTTCCCAGGCTTACCAGATCCCAATATATATCTTCTATAAACTTTTCAGGCACACAGCATATTTGGAGTGCTAAAGAAACTTTATAATCACTGCAGACTGAATGTCAATAACTTTACAAATCCATTTTTAATAATGGTAGCCAAATGAAAAATAAAAGAGGGGCAACTCAATAGTTAAAGCCCAGATCTTGTGCTTTGAGAAAAAGGTTTTGCAAAATATAAGAGAAACAGCCATGGAGGTTTTGTTTGTGTTTTTTTTAATATTTCAGTGAAAATGGTTTAAGTTGAGGACACTAGGGAAAATTTACATCTGTCTATTGTAGTAGTGAACAATAGCAGGAAATGAGAAAAAAATGGACTATAAGCACAAATGAAGCTAACTCTGTCCAAACTGAACAAAATGGAAAAAATAAACAAAACAAAAATGGTAAAGTAACTTACATGGTCAGTTTCAAACATTTAAAGGTTCTCAGTAACACTGGGTAATATGGTTTTAAAATAAATGTTTATAACTTGACAGTGTCCTTTTAATTCTGCAATAGAAGCAAACTATAATGAATATCCTTTTTACTCTCAGTGTAAAAAATTCCTGTTCAACCCAAGTATTCATTACCTTTGTGATCAACGTAAGGTTTGAAGGCTTGAAGAATCTTCGGCACCGCAACTCCCATGTCAAGTTCAGTTAGAGTTAGCTCGTTCATGAAATATGGCAGCTGGAAGAAAGTACAGAATACATGTATCAAGTTCATTTTAAACAGAAGTATAAAGAGACCAGGTATTCTGTGATACATGGAAAGCCATTAACGTACATTATATTTGAGAAAATATTTATCTGAGTTACCAATGAAAGGACACACAAATAATTATCATTATATGCAAAAATTTAAGTTCTAGGATTTAGCATTCCTTTATTTGAAATATTTTAGTGGGTTCCTTGGCTTATGAACTGAGTCACTGCATTTTTAATAAGTCCATTCCAATGAGTTTTGTGCCTTACAATTGTAGTTTTGCTCACAGTCAAGAATACAGGATTCAAACTAATACAATTGATTCATTATAAAAAAATGTCCATTTCACATTTAACTTATAAATGAACTGTATACTCTATCAATCAAAACAAACAAAAGTTATAGGCTGAGAATGAAGTGTGGATACTGGGCAGTTTGCCAGATTTAAAATGATCCGTTTTTTGTGTTTTTCTTTTTTTTAAACATGTATCAGGCTACAGTTAACACATTAGTTAGTGGAGAAATTCTGCAGGTAGGCTGATATATTATTTTAAGACCCTCGCTATTTTATCCACAGCTATTAGTACTATATACTGTGTGCACACAAACATACACAAATAAGTATTTAGAATTAAAGCAAACAAATGATAATCATGTACACATTATTAAGATATAAATATATGCAAAGGTACTTTCATCCTCAGTCCCAGTGTTGAGTGTGCCCATATATATTTTCAAACACATATGTACTGAACTGTGTTACACATGGTAAAGGAACACTTAGTTTTCTATTTTTGTTGTTGGAGGCTCATACGTTCCCTAACTTGCACTGCTCTGCTGTATGCTGCTCATCCGGTCAGAGTATAGAAACTTTGCCTCTGTTTCCTTCCTAGATGTCCCTTGCCTAAATGAAGAGATGAGACTAATTGCTAAACCTCTGTTTTAATTAAGTAGGGAGAGTAGTAATTTCAAGGAAAATTCTTTAGGTACGAAAGTACTGTGGCAAAGCTCTGACCATGCCCCATGGGTCCCACACTTCTAGCAGACAGCATTTGCCTCAGGGGCTAGCTGTAACTCTCCACATACAGATCCTTGGACTTTATTAGAGGCAAGGATCACAGCCTACTGCCCTTCTCATCACAGGCTCATCCATAGTATGGGGTGAAACCCTGCACAGTCCTGGTCTCCCCTCTTAGGGGCAGACTTTGTAATACCAAGGGGAGGGTTGGGGAGAACCCAGGCCCACCCACTATTCTGAGTTCTGGGCCAGGGATGTCAAGGGAATGGCAGCAGACAGATCTGGCAACTACTTCCCTGGACCATTTCCCAAAACGATCCCTCCTAGTGCCTTCCTCTGGCACCTGAGCAAGCCTGTCCTGCTCTTCCTCGGTCCTCAGCCTTACTTGCGGACCCCAGCTCTCACTCAGACTTTAGGTTCCTTTACTCCTCCAAAACCCCTCACATGCTTCCAACTAGATGCCAAGACCTCTTTTTAACCAATTGATCACAGGTGCTCTGATTAGTCCCACCTAGTTGACTCCAGAAACCTCCCAATTGTCTCCAGGTGCCTCAACTAGCCTCACTGATTCCTGAAGGTTCAAATCTGGTTCTGGGTTAGCCCTTGTTAATTCACCCTGGCTGTGTCTAGACTGGCCAGTTTTTCTGGAAAATCAGCTGCTTTTCTGGAAAAACTTGCCAGCTGTCTACACTGGCCGCTTGAATTTTCGCAAAAGCACTGACTTCCTACTGTAAGAAATCAGTGCTTTTTGCGGAAATACTATGCTGCTCCTGTTCAGGCAAATGTCCCTTTTGCGCAAAACTTTTGCGCAAAAGGGCCAGTGTAGACAGCTGAGATTTGTTTTCCGCAAAAAACCCCCGATGGCGAAAATGGTGATCAGGGCTTTTTTTGCGGAAAAGCACGTCTAGATTGGCACGGACGCTTTTCCGCAAAAAGTACTTTTGCGGAAAAGTGTCCATGCCAATCTAGACGCTTTGTTCTGAAAATGCTTTTAACGGAAAACTTTTCCGTTAAAAGCATTTCCGGAAAATCATGCCAGTCTAGACGTATCCCCTGTGTACAGAGACCTATTCAATTGGGAAACAAAATGGCAAATTAAATGTAATGTTGATAAATGTAAAGTAATGCACATCGGAAGAAATAATCCCAACTACACATACAATATGATGGGGACTAATTTGGCTACAACTACTCAAGAGAGAGATCTTGGAGTCACTGTGGATAGTTCCTTGAAAACATCCACTCAGTGTGCAGCAACAGTCAAAAAAGCAAACAATGTTAGGAATCATTTAACAAGGGATAGAGAATGAGAGAATATCTTATTGCCTCTATATAAAACCATAGTATGCCCACATCTTGAATACTGCGTACAATATGGTCACCAGCTCAAAATAGATATTCTGGCATTGGAAAAGGTTCAGAAAAGGGCAACAAAAATTATTAGGGGTTTGGAATGAGTCCAATATGAAGAGAGATTAAAAAGACTTGCACTTTTCAGTTTAGAAAAGAGAAGACTAGGAGGGGAGGGGAAGGAAGAGGAGGGGATATGATCGAGTTCTATAAAATCATGACTGGTATGGAAAAAGTGATTAAGGAAAAGTTATTTACTTATTCCCACAATATGAGAACTAGGCGGTCACCAAATGAAATTATTAGGCAGCAGGTTTAAAACAAACAAAAGGAAGTTTTTCTTCACTCAGTGCACAGTCAACCTGTGGAACTCCTTGCCAGAGGATGTGAAGGCTAGGACCTTAACAGAGTTCAAAAGACAGCTAGACAGATTCATGGAGGTTAGATCCATCAATGGCTATTAGACAGGATGGGTAGGAATGGTGCCCTAGCCTCTGTTTGTCTGGAAATGGGAGACAGGAAAGAGATCACGTGAGGATTACCTGTTATGTTCCCTCCCTCTGGGACATCTGGGTATTGGCCACTGTCGGCAGACAGAATACTGGGCTAGATGGACACCTTTGATCTGACCTAGTATGGACATTCTTATAGTCAATGTAGGGCTAATATACTTACCTTCTAACACTCTCATGTACTCCTCTGGCCTGCCCCATCACAGTACCTTATGAACACACTCAAGTGTCCATAATTAGAAATGGCTTAGAGCTGGTCTACACTACTATGAAAATCAATGCAATTTATGTTGCTCAAGGGTATGAAAATACACTCCCTGAGACATCTAAGTTACTTTGATTTAAAGTACTCTCTACACTGTGTTATGTCGGTATGAAAGTGTCTCCTGTCAACATAGCTTCTGCCTCTCACTGAGGTGGAATAATTACATCAATAGGAAAAAGCTTGTCTTCACCAGATGCACTACATTGGCACAGCTGCACTGATGCAGCATGGTAGCGAAGCTGACATGACTGAGTCTCTTGCAGGACTGATCCCAACCAAGGTAATACTGTCTTTTCTAATTTCACCCAAACACAGCAATCCCCTCTGTATCACAGCACTGATTAAATGTAATACCAAATGTAGGCAAGAGGCGTTGGTATAGACTGGTGCCATCACTGACTGCATTACAGAGTTCAAAACTTGCAGATACAAAAAATAATGTAATAACATTCCCGCTGAGATTCCTAGAAGAATTAAGGGAAGGAGGAATTTGGGAGAGAAATGAAAAAGGATGCAATTTAACCAACCAAATGAAGGGAAAGTTCCTAACATCAAGATGCTCAGCAGGGATGAGACTGTTCTCAGTTGGTTGCACAGTAATCAGATTGCTCGAAAGGTCATATAAAAGTATTGCAGCGTGCAAGAGCAAGAGGGTTAACACACAGGCTGTTTGACATAAGGGGAGGACAGTCTTGAACAAGAACACCTGAGCATAAATTTGAAGTCTACAATACCCTGAGTAACCTAAGGCACCAGGACCCAAAGGGGAGGTAACTAGAAGCCCAACATTTTCCCATTCCCCAATGGTAAGTGGGGAACCACCATGAAGAGTGAAGTCCTCTGCCACACACAGGTTTGCCCTCCCAATGTGTCTCCAAACTGAGCCGGAAGGATCATGTCTCCGAGTCAGAGGTCAGTTCCATCTCCACAGCTCTAGGCAATGTTTGGCTTTTCTGCTGTGACTAGGGTTCAAGTTGTGAGGATAGGTTTTTGTGTTGTGGACAACTCTCCACTAGCCAAGGCACTGACACCATGAACTAATTCCTCACAGGACACCAAACCATCAGCAAAGTAACTTTATATTGACTACCTAGGAGGTGAAAGGCTCAGAATGCCAAAAGGCAGCAAATGACAGAAAATATATTGCATGCCTCTGCCTGTAATAGCAGCAAATATTTATAATAGTGTATCACCCTATACATGTATGGTGTTTATTAGCATTTATCTCTCTCCCTCATTCTAATCTTTTGTCCTCAAACTACTCTTGCTTCAGTGGTCACAGAAACAGCCATGGGTAGAATTAGTTTATTGATTACTTCCAGTAGCAGAAGTAACATGTTTTCTTAGCTGTTTTTGGCAGCTAAATTCCAGTATTGGTGACAGCAGGCTCATTCTTTCCTTTTGTGTTTAGAAACAGACTGATAAACACCTCCATTCCATTCCCTCCCTAAGGAGTTGAACAAATCTGTCATTAGCTACTGCTATTTGGAGGAATTCATGAATGCCAGGGGCAGACCATGAAAGACAGTCGAGAGAGACGGGGGGGGGAGGAGGAGAGAAGAGTGTGCACACACGTGCGCACTAGATATCACTATTATATCCCTTTCCAATTCAGATAGATGCTGCCTTGAGAACTACTCCCAGACAGAAGCCTTGTTTAAATTCAGATTTCCGTTATAAAATGTGCTTATATGGACACAGTTATAGCTGCCTGATCCCCACCCCTTTCTATTGTCAATACATCATTTCCGAAAGCAGTTTTCATTTCAACGTAATCCTCATTGGAGGTTCCTGCTCATAGTATTAGTGTCAATGAGTAGAAAACTAACCCACTGTAGCACAAGGATAACATCAGCCTTAGAGATTTGTTGGTCAAGCGAGCTTAAAGAATATTAAGCAGTAGCATTACAGCAAATAGAGAAATATTTTTCACCTCTATCGGCCCTCTATGACTATGTCACACTGCTTCCCTCTTGCAGAAGAGGAAACGCAAACGGAGCGCTCATTAGCATAGCCACTCATTTGCATATCCTCTTCCGATCCTTTTTGCAGAAGAGGTTTTTGTGCAAAAAAGCCCTTTTGCACAAGAACCCCGTAAACCTCATTTTTTGAGGGATAAGGATTCTTGAGCAAAAGGTTTTTTTTGTGCAAAATGGCCCCATCTACACTGCAGTTTTTTTTGCACAAAAGCCTCTTCCACAAAAAGGATCAGAAGAGGATATGCAAATGAGAGTGTGACATATGCTAATGAGCGCTCTATTTGCATTTCTTCTTCCGCAAGAGGGAAGCAGGGTACGTAGTCTATGTATTTTGCAAATATCCATTAATTCGGCCTCCACAGTCTTATCAAACAAACAATGACTATCTACATTTTGTAACCAGGTCAAGTGACAGGGCCAAGAAGCCACAGTGAAATCTGTGGCAGAACTGAATTATGTGTCTGCTCTTTTTGTTAATATCAGGGCACAAGACACTATATCAAAAGTACAAAATAGTTTTTAAAAGTATTTTTAAATAAAATCTCTTCATAAAACATGTGACTAAATGAAAAAATATATAATTTCTTATGCTGGAGAATAGGAAGTGTAACCTCACCCCCCCAAAGAGATACCTTTATTTTGCTGAGTTTCATTTGGATCTTCTTGGACACAAGATCAGACCAGTACTTTTCTCCTAAGAAATCCCAAAATATTCTTCCAAGCAAAGCATTTACCCATGTCTCCCGTTCCTCTACTTCAGCTTCCGTATGGCTATCTGGCAACTGGCAACACAAATATAGAATACAGTTATTGAGCACAACTTAGACCATTGAGTCACTGTCTAAAGAAACATTTCCATCTAGGTCTTGTCTACACTGGGGAAATTCACTGTTTGGTAAGCCATATTAAAAATAATGTCTACACTGTTTAACAAGCTCTGTAATTTTCAAAATTATGCAAAGAGATCATGATTTACCCTAATTTGTCCCTATCAATACAATAAAATCTCAGTGGAGACCTAAGTTAGCCAAATATGGAGTCATTTGCAGCAAAGAATGAAGGTGTTCAAGTTATAAGATATTTACACAGACTATTTTTTAATGCTAACAGCAAAACTACGGTTCAGTACGAAACAAATTACAAAATTCCATAGCATATCAGATAATAGTAATCTGACAAGTGCTTAAGTCTTCTTTCTACACAAATACACTTATTTTATTTATATTTATTTAAATATTTTTACCCCACCTTTCTATTTAAAATATTCACTTGCCTTATCTAGTCTGAAAGCAAAGCTAAAACTTTTTTTGTGCTAAGCAAAACTAAAAATCAGAAAAAAGGAATATAAGGAAAGTGAGAAGCACCAAAAATCCTTTGTATTTTCCTCCACATATGTCCAAGAGTCCAATAATGGAATGACCAGGGCTATATATAGTTAAAGATGAAGGCTGAATCAATGAAAAGGGGGGGGAGGGGAATTGGCTAGGGAATGTTTCTCTGCAAAGTTCAAGCATAAGAATGCAACATGAGGAAAATCTCCCACAACATTAACATCTCTGAGGAAACTATGTGATTTTCTTGCCACTGAGCTGGGCGTCTTGTAGCAATATTTGTATGGATCATGTCTTGGCTCATTTGAGAGTAATCCCAAACAAATCAAGATATAATCTTTTTGGATATTGCAATTTTCTAATTTCAGCTATAAAGGCAGAGCCAACAATGCCAATATGTATGCACCTCCACTTTCAGGGTGTGTCTAGACTGCAGGGTTTTGTCGACAAAAGTAGCCTCGACAGAGTTCTGTCGACAGAAGGTGTTATTGCATCTACACTGTCCTTTGCGTCTACACTGTCATGTCGACAAAGCGGCTTGCTTTGTCGACAGAACTGGATGTAGTCTAGACACTCTTTGTCAACAGAAGTTTTGTCGACAGTATCTGTCAACAAAGCCTCTGTCGACAAAAGCCTGTAGTCTAGACCAGTGTTTCCCAAATGGTGCTCCGCGGAACCCTGGGGTTCCGCGAAGCGAACATAAGGGTTCCGCGAGAACCCAAACGCTCCCCTCCCCCACCCATAAAGAGACAGAGGAGCCCGGCACGCAAAGACGCTGGCTCCTTCCCCGCTCCCCTTTCAGACATCTCCCGCGTCCCCCGCTGCCGCTCTGCTTTTTCCACCGGGAAAAGCAGAGTGGCAGCGGGGGATGCGGGAGAGGGATCTTGGGTTGATCAGGCAGAAGCGGGACAAGCAGCTGCTGCTAGGTCCCGTGGTAAAAGCAGAGCGGCAGCGGGGGATGCGGGAGAGAGATCTTGGGTTGATCGGGCAGAAGCGGGACAAGCAGCTGCTGCTAGGTCCGGTGGTAAAAGCAGAGCGGCAGCGGGGGACGCGGGAGAGGGATCTTGGGTTGATCGGGCAGAAGCGGGACAAGCAGCTGTTGCTGCTGCTAGGTCCCTTGGTAAAGGCAGCTTGTGTGTGTGTGTGGGGGGGGGGAGGAGAGTACTATCAGTGAGTGGAACACCGGAACTCCTACTCACTGTGAGGATTGGAACAAATCTCCATACACACTGTGAGGACACGTGGCTCCTGTGTGTGACTTTAAGTTTAAGAATTCAATCTAATATCAAAATTCCCCATGGATCGTTGGTTAAAAGAAGGAACTTTTCTCTTTAAAGTGAGTACTTCAAACTCCAATATTTTTACTGAAACCAGCAAGGAAAATACTGAGCCAACTCAAGTTAATTATGAAAAACTTCAGCTGACTAATAAGAAACGCAGGTATTGTGAGGACTATTTGGCATTTGGATTCACAAGCAATGGAAATGAAGATGCTCCAGGTGCCCAGTGGTGTAGTGTGCAACAAAATATTATCTAATAGCTGTTTAGTACCTGCTAAATTGTGAAGACATTTTGAAACAAATCATCCAGAATACAAAGATAAAGACATTAGTTTTTTTAAGCAAAAGCTTGAATTGCTTGAAAAAAGTAAACTCTTCATGTCAAAAATTGCCAAATCTGATAATGAAAATGCAACAGAGGCGTCTTACAAAGTAAGCTATCGTATATCGCTTGCCGAAGAAGCACACACTATTGGGGAATCACTCATAAAACCATGTGCAAAAGATATTGTGATGTGTATGTTGGATCAGGAGTCTAGTAAAAAAGTTGAGGCTGTGCCACTATCAAACAATACTGTCACACGTCGTATTCACGATCTTGCTGCTGACATCGAGAAGGAGCTTATTTTTCGGCTGCATTTATGTGATGCATATGCATTACAATTAGACGAGCCCACTGACGTTGCAGGTCTTGCAGTTCTGCTTGTATTCGTCCGTTATGATTTTAATAGTTCTACTGAAGAAGACTTACTTTTATGTGAATTTTTGCAAACCAATACAACTGGTGAGAATATATTCAATTGTATCAATAACTTTATGAAAACACATCAAATAAGCTGGGAAAAATGTGTTGATGTGTGCAGTGATGCAATGGTAGGAACAGTGGCTGGCGCTGTAACACAAATAAAAAATGTAGCACCAAACTGCACCAGCAGTCACTGCATTCTCCACAGACACGCTCTGGTAGTTAAGAAGATTTCTCCCTGTCTTAAAAATGTGTTGGACGAAGCAGTACAGATTATTAATTATATAAAAACTCGACCATTACAATCAAGACTGTTCAAAATTATGTGTGAAGATATGGGAAGTCAGCACACAGCCCTGCTTCTACATACAGAAGTCAGGTGGCTACCCTGAGGAAAAGTGCTGGTTAGATTATTTGAATTGCGTCATGAGCTCTCCGCAAATCTGATGGATCACAAATTCCAACTGTCTGATCGTTTAACAGACTTTTTGTGGTTATCTAGAGTTGTGTATCTTGCAGACATCTTTACAAAACTAAATGAAGTAAATCTGTCGCTGCAAGGAAAGAATGTAAATATTTTTCATGCGAAAGACAAAATTTTGTCATTGTCACGGAAGCTACAGTTTTGGATCTCATCTGTAGGACGAAATGATTTGGATTGTTTACCAACTCTGAATGATTTCCTTGAAGAAAATGGATACAAACTTGATGAAGATATTCGCAGTGACATTGCAGATCATCTCCGCGATTTATACATGAACATCATTAAGTATTTTCTAAACATCAATGACAACAATAACTGGATTTGAAATCCATTAAGTTTAACAGAAAAGCCAGTCAGTTTTTCAACACAAGATTATGAAAACCTAATTGAAATCGCTTCAGATGGCCAATTAATACAAAAATTTAAAGAAGTTTCTCTGATTACATTTTGGAGTGACTTATGTCAAAGTCAAGAATATTCATCTTTAGCTGACGAATTGCACGTCTTGATGTTACCCTTTGCCAGTACATACTTGTGCGAAACTGGGTTCTTGAACTATTTTTTTTTTTTTTTTTTTTTGCTCGACAAACTTAATCCCTGGCTAGGGGGTTGCTTGAAATTTTTCTGAGTTTGAAAGGGTTCCATGGTCAAAAAAAATTGGGAAACACTGGTCTAGACATACCCTCAGATTCACATGCAGGGAGTCTGAATTCTATGTGGAGGACAGAAAGAATGTATTGGATTTCTCTGCAAAGTCTCTTTTTACAGTAGTTAATGTCTACTACCAAAGAGCTAATCCAGGTCTTCCACCTAATTCCCAAGAATTCAGAATGTCTGTTGCTAAGCACTATAGATTCCCAATTCTATTCAGCGTGAAGACTGAATGTCAGCCAGGCAGAAGTAAGATGAAGATAATACTTAAAGTGCTTCCTAGGAATAGAGGAGAGGTACAAAAACCACCTTAATTCAAAGATTCATAAAGCATAGTCTTCCAGCACACTGTATTAGGTACCTATCTCCTCTTATTGTTCATGGGAGAAGTTTGTGCATAAATACACCTCTCTCCTCCCTCCAAATCTGCTCCCAAGAAGCTTAAAGGAACATTATGTCAGCCCTGCAACTGAGCACGCTTAGAGGAACTGCTTGTTCAAGAGGAACTGACTGGTTATTTAGACTGTAAGCTCGAGGGCAGTTTTGTACAGTGTCCAGTAGCGTGGGGTCCTGATTCACAGATATGGCCAAAAGGTACTTTTGTAATATTGTAATAATCTAGTCCAGGGCTGGGCAAAAAATCCTCTGTGGGCCGGATCTAGCCCACCAAGTCACAAGATCCCGCCTGCAAACACAGCAGGGAGCCACAGGCAGACTTCCCAGCTTGCCCTGCTCCTTCATGCTGCTCAGAAAAGCAGCTGCTGGGCTATTGGTGTTCCAGGAAATGTGAGCCGGGGCGGGAAGGGGGGGGGGGAGAGGGAGTGCTGCTTCACCGCTGCTCCCACCCCCAGCACAATCCCATTGGCTAGTTTCTGGCCAATGAGAGCTGCTTGTTTGAAAAACAGGAAGCAGACAAAGCACCACTCCCCGCCCCCCCTGGCTCTTATTCACAGAACACATGGCTCTGCAGCCTATGCAGGGGTGGGGCAGGCTCCTGCCTGAGAATCAAGTTGAGCTGCTGGCCAAGAGTTTCACGGGTAAGTCTCCCAGCCAGAGCCTGCCTCTGGCACTCCATCCCCTTCTTTCCCCCCCAGTCCTCTGCCCTGCTATTACTACTGCCCTACCCCACATACCTAAACACTCTGCCCCCCTCCCAGACCTTAGACTCCAATCTCAGGATCCAGGGTACAACCCAAATCCCAGCATCCCCTCCAGCACTCTAGTCCCTGGCCCTAGGTCACAACTCAAACCCCTGCACCCAATCCTGTGCTTCAGGTCACAACTGCCTCCTTCACCCAAACTCCCTCCTAGACCTCAGAAGCCCTCTTGCACTTGAATCCCTTACCCCAGGAGTGGGCAAGACAGCCTCTGCAGGCTGGATCTGGCCCACCAAGCTAGTTGCTCCAGCCCACACCTGCTCTGCCAGTCCCCCGCCCCCAGGCCAATCAGGGGAGCGTGTGAAGTCTTCTCCTGCTGCCAGGGGCACACAGCACCTAGAGGAAACTGCCAGCTGTTTTGAACAGCTGGCAGTTCTCTCTAGGCCCTGGGGGTAGGGCAAAGACTTCTCATGCTCCCCCTGCCCCCAGGCCAATCAGGGACCATGGACGGGAGAGTATGGGAAGCCGCCTGGCTCTGCCCCTTCTGCCCGACGCCCCACCCCTTCCAAGGGTAGCCCACGACCACTTCAGTAATTTGTGAAGTGGTCCCCCTCCAAAAACTATTGCCCACCGTGATCTAGTCTGACTTCCAACATAAACAGATCACATGAGATGACTAATTCATGACTGTGGCCCCTAGGTTTTACCATACTACTACTACTGTTAAGAATAGGAAAACAATATGGGAGCTCCAAATATACATGCAGAATTGTAGCTAGTGACAGAAATACACGAATTTAAAATGGAACGTATCCATCAATGGAGCTTAAAGGAAATCATCTTCTTCTAGCCCTTCACAAATATGTGCATCAACTTTCACATCCAAATTCCAGGATAAGGCTAGTGGTTCACTTGAAGGAGATTTTGAAACATTTGGACAGAAGGATAATGGCCATTCTTTGTAATGCTTTATGCTTATACAAGGCTGCTCAGCTGTCAAATGAACTCAATATTTCTTGCTTAAAAACAAATTTCAGATATGTTTATTGTTACTGGCTAGTTAATCTTGATGTGCATGTTTAGATTTACTGTCCTCCTCCTGTAACTGCCACATCTCAAGCAATACTGTTTGTGATGCATTTCTAAACTACTTGTAAAATTAATGCATGATTAGAAAATGTTTGGTCTGTGTTTTTGATTAAAAAATAAAAACTGACAACTACATTGAATAGTTCTTAGAGAGTTACGGAGAAATTATGAGATGATAGATTCAGAAAAATGCTACAAAACCATTTCTTTTATACAACAGCCTCATTTTAATTTTATTGTACGAAAAGCCCCACATTCTAAATAGTCATGGAACATGCATTAGTCAAGCTAGCGTTAAGAGTTACTGATGGGACTTTCATTAAATAAAATTGATTTTTAAATGTCAGTTTCTGTGTTTTGAGGTGACGCTGAGCTGATTTTTCTTAGACAGTACAGATTGCAGATTTCCATGCTACTCCAGATTTCATAAAAAGAAACAAGTTTAATAGTTAAAAAGCAACAGCAGGCAGTAAATTTACAGTGACAAACTGTAAATATACATAACATTATCTCAGTCTAATAATAGTTTCAGGTACATTAAAATGACTGTGGTAAAATGCCAACTATAATCAAGATATGCATTGATTATATATTCTCCAAGAAGCTCGACAACTTAATAAGTGACTCTAAACACATTTAAAATCTGCAGTATTAAAAGGGGCATAGTGGTGATAGCAACTTGCCTAAGATCATAGGAAGTGACATGTTATTTTGCTCAAAACAGAAGGATCAAGTTACTCACGTCTGGACTCTGACAAGGTGACAGCTTGATTTGTGGTGCAATTAGTTGCACTAGCTGCAACAAGATTTTCCTTTGTTCCACAGTATGTTTATTTTTTAATTTTCTGTGTTGTTGCTACTTCACAAGTATAACCCAGTAGATAAAAACACAATCATTCTTTTATAATTCTAGGTTAACATTTATCTCCCCTGCTTCCATTCTCTGTTTTGGCATAACAACCAGGGAGACACAGTGGCTGCTTTGAAATTAGCTGAACATGATTTCTTTGCCACCCTTAATATTCCCAAGGGCTGTGACCTTATAGAAAAAGAGAATTTGCTGGATTCCTAAACTCTGTTATGACTCAGCTTCTTGCCAATACCATTATCATTGCTTCAGAGGTTGACTGAGGGTATATCTAGATTACATGCCTCTGCCGACAGAGGCATGTAAAATAGGGTACCTGACATAGTCAATGAAGCAGGGATTTAAATATCCTCGGTTTCATTAAAATAAAAATGGCCGCCATGCTGCACTGGCTCAGCTGATCATGAGCACAGCGTGCGAGTCAAGACATGGATCAGTCGACAAGGGAAGCCTTTGTCGACAGCTCCCTTATGCTCTGCCTGATCAGGTGGGGCTGATTAAGCAGCTGCAGCGCTGTGCAGCTTCACAGCTTAGAGGGAACCTTACTTAGGATGTGTCTACACTACCAAGTTTTGTTGACAAAACTTATGTGAACACCCAAAAGTTGAAAACACAAAAATCTTTGTCAGAGTATGTTCACATTGTGGGGGTACCATCATCAACAGTGTGAGCAATGCACTGTGGGTATGTATCCCACAGTGCTGTGTTGTGGAAAGACAGAGCTGATCCATGTGCTTCGTGGCACTCCCTCAGAATTTTCCCACAGCCTCTTCAGCTTCTGGGAGCAGTTACATCAGTAGCTCTGTGAGCTCTCCATGCTGAGGAATGTCAAAACAGCTCAGTACCCTCCTGCCCCTGCAGCAGCAGTCTGCCTGCCGCTGTGTTCCTAGTGCAGGGCAGAGCAGGAGCATTAAAATTATTTGCTCTTTGTTTGTTCCCCAAAGCAGCAGCTCACTCAACTGTCAGATACTTCCCAGAGCTTTGAAAGAGGAGGGGCACATGACTGTAAGGCAGCAGAGATCAAAAAATTGAGCACAGCCGTCAGGGCGGTCATTGTGAGATACTGGTGGAAGCCAGTTCTGTCCACACAACAAACAGCAGAGTCTATACTGGTCCTTTGTGGACAATAAAGGGAGGGAAAGAAAAAAGGCTCTCATGGGGTAGAAGTTTTTTGTCGCCAAAACTGAATGTCGTCCCCCCCACACCACCAGAAGTGGCATTGCAGTGTGAATGTTCTCACTGTTTTGTCGATAGCAGGCAAGTTTTGGTGACAAAACTTGATAGTGTAGACAACACCTTTGTTTTTGTGAGGAAGATTGCATCTGAAAGCAAGTTTCAATCTAAATGGAAGTGGATAATTCTACTGCTTTCCCTCAAGTAACTCTCTTGGAAGGGTGCCTGTGATAGAAACTAGATCTCTTGGGCTTGAATACCATCAGTTAAAATGTACACCAGTAGTCAATTTGGCAATAATTTCATCCCAGAAGAATAAAACATTCCTTGGTATGAATTTTAAAAATATACTGAAAAATGTACTTACACGATATAAAAAATTGGAGAGATGAATCAACTTTTGAAACATGGATTGAAAAACTAAATCACAAGTTCGAGCCAATTTGTGTTTTTCCTAGTGCACTTCCCTACAGTTTAGAAAAGGCAATAGTGGAAGCTTTTAAGTACCACAATTCAGTTGAGGGAAGGACACTCCCATTCTGTTTATGGAAACGTACAGTGTATTGTATTGGATGCACAAAAATGGTCATAAATACAGAGGTAAGCAAAACAACTGAGTGTAATGGTTTTAAGGGACTGAGGTTTTCCATCAGATTATTTAAGTCCAAAGAATTGTTGACCATTCTGAGCTGAAAACAGAATATGTATTGAATAGCATTAGAAAGTGGTCCCCTACTTACATGCATTTGAGGATGGGCTCATCATAAAATATATCCTAATTATGAGATGGTAGAGATACATGGACATATCTGAATGTTTTATATCTCCCCTAAGAAAGATATTAGCCAACGAGAATAAACTGTCTTTTCTCAGCACTAAATTGCAGTTATGGATGAAAAGAGTATCTCTAAATGACTTCCTCCTGATTTCATTATATCTGCATACCAACTACATTTTTAGTTGGATCTGCTTAACACTAAACAAAGAAGTTACTTGATGTGATAAAATGGTTACTTACCTTCACAACTGTCGTTCTTCAAGATGTATTGTTCATGTCCATTCTGCTTAGGTTTGCGCACACCAGGTGCACAGATTGTCAGAGTTTTCCCTTAGCAGAGGAGCCCTCTGGAGTGGTGCCGCCATAGCGGTGCATATATACACATGCTAGCCCTCTACCTCCTTAGAGGATTCTGGCAAGAAGGAACCAACACAGGTGGGATGAGGAATGCACATGAGCAACGTATCTCGAAGAACAGCAGTTACGAAGGTACGTAACCATTTTTTCTTCTTTGAGTGCTTGGTCATATCCATTCCACTTAGGTGACTCCAAAGCCAAACCCAAAGACGTGGGGTTGGAGCCTACAGAGAGACAGGCTACAATACAGCCCTGCCCACTGCTGAGTCATCCCTGGCATTCTGCGCTATGGCAAAGTGGATCGCAAAAGTGTGCATTGATGACCAGGTAGCTGCCCTGCAGACCTCTATGATGAGCACCTGAGCTATGAAGGCAGCAGAAGACACTGAGGCCCTGATCGAATAGGCCGTGATAGATAGGGCTGGAACTTGCACCAGCACATGGACACTCTGTGGTACAATAGGGCTGCTGTCTGCTCTGTAACCTGGTGTCCCCCTGCGCTGTAATGTGATTCCCACTGACTCACCCAAATGTGTATTAACCCAGACACCTAGGCTCAGCCTCCCAAGGAGAGACACAAAGGGAGGAAGGTGTAGACCAACACCTGGCTGGGGGGGCAGGGCCTTGGAGGGAGGCGGTTGCTGTCTGGAGGCATGGAGAGAACAGGCTAAGCTGGGGGCTAGGGGTGATGGACCCTAACCCTAGGGGCCTGAGCCATCCTGGCCCTGCACCCGGTAGCTACATCACGTTTGTGCTGTGCTGTATTCTGGAAAAATCAATAAACCCCCCTCTATTCTACTGGCCGGCGGAGACTGTTCTGGCTGCTACGGGGGTGCAGGATAGGAGAAACCCCAACTCGCCGTCACACACCCTGATGTAGGAAGTGATCCAGGACTAAATACGCTGGGCTGACTCCAGAAGGCCCTTCATTCTGTTGGCTATCGACACAGATAGTTTGGAGGGGGGGGGGGGGGAGAGAAGACTTATGAAAGGGTTTAGTCCTATCCAAATAAAAGGCTAGAGCTCGTCTAACATCTAAGGTGTGTAAAGCCTACTCTATCCCAGAACTGTGGGGTTTGGGGTAAAAGACTGATAGAAAAATGTCCTGATGAAGGTGGAAGTGGGACACCACATTGGGCAGGAATGTAGGGTGAGGTTGAATCCTGACCTTATCCTTGAAGGCCTTGTACGGAGGGTCCACCCTTATAGCCCACAGCTCCAAAACTTGCCTAGCAGAGGTAATGACTACAAGGAATGACACCTTCCAGGACAGGTACAGGAGAGAGCACACTGCCAATGGCTCAAAGGGCAGGGCCATGAGCTTAGAGAGCATCAGGTTTAGGTGCCAGAGGGGCAGGGGCTTACACACCTGGGGATAAACCTGATCAACTCCTTAAGAAAATGATGTACCATAGGGTCCATGAAATCAAACCTGCCCCACGATGCTGAGTGGAAGGCTGAGATAGCCACCGAGTACACCCTTACTGAGGAAGGGACCAGGCCCTAGGTTCTAAGGTCCAAGAGGCAATCCAAAAAGCCAGGACTGGGGCCTTCATGGGGAAGAATCCTTTTCCCTCTGACCAGAGTATGAAGCGCTTCCACTTCACCCAGTAAGAGACCCTTGTTGAGGGTTTACAACTTCCCAGGAGAACTGACTGAACTCAGTCCAAACACTGCCTCTTCATGGCAGTCAGCACACAGCTTCCATGCCATGAGGTGCAGAAATCAGAGGTTCGGGTGCCAAAGCCTGCCGAACTCCTGAGAGATCAGTTCCGGGTACAGAAGGGCCAGGGACCACTCCATTGAGAGCTCGAGGATGGCTGGGAACCAATGATGGCGAGGCCACACTGGGACTATTGGGATCATGGAAGCCCTGAATTCCCTGACCTTGTGAATCAGGAGAAATGGGGGGGGGGGGGAGGCATACAATAGGCTCTGGGGCCTAGTGCATCCTCCAGTGTCCCTGGGCAGTGGCTGAAGAGGGAGCAAAAGCGGGGGAACTTCCTGTTGCCGCAGGTCGTGAACAGGTCCAGGTGGGGAAAACCCCACTTGTGGAATCTGGACAGAGCCACATCCGCCCTGAGGGACCACTCATGCCCCTCAAAGGGCCTGCTGAAACGATCCGCCAACGCATTCTGGGCCCCAGGGAGGTAGGAGGCCCCCAGGTGAATGTCAAGGGTTACACAGAGCTCCCACAGAAGGAGAGGGCTTCCCTGCACAGGGGATAAGAGCGAGCACCACCCTGTCTGTTTATATAATACATTGCTGCTGTGTTGTCTGTCAATATCAAAACACACCTGTTTCAGAGCTGTGGTAGGAAAATACCTCACGTGAGGCAAACAGCCCTCAGCTCCCTCACATGGATGTGGAGGGAGAGGTCCATGGGAGATCACGCACCTTGAGTCTGTAGCTTCCTGAAATGGGTTCCCCAGCCCATATCTGAAGCATCCATCACCAGCTGGATGGATGGGGAAGGGCTGTAGAATGGCACCCCTTCACAGACCACCTCCTCACAGTCACCAGTCGAGAGACTTGAGCACGTCCATGTGGACTGTCACCACCCTGTCTATATGCTGGAAGGCGGGTTGTGGACTCTCACCAGCCAGAGCTGGAGCGGTCGCATCCTGAGCTTGGCATCTCTCACCACATAAATGCAGGCTGCCATAAACCCCAACATCCTAATGTAACATCCGGCCATCGTGATGAGGAATGATTGGAGCCTCAGGATGGCCTCCTTTATTGCCACGAAGCAGGCCATGGGCAAGGAGGCCCTGGCCCATGTCATATCCAGACAGGCCACCCCAAACTCTATCCTATGGGGGAGGGGGGGTTAAAAGTGGACTAGACCTAATTTAGGATGAGGTCCAGCCTGAGAAGTGTGTCCCTGACAAGGGATATATGCTCCAAAACCTGGGAAGGGGGGGAATCCCTTATGAGCCAGTCATCTAGTAGGGTTCAGGTCTACCCCTTATGTTTCCTCAGGAACACCATACCCTTTGTGAATACCTTAGGAGCTGTAGAGAAGCCAAAGGGGAGGGCTGTGAATTCATAATGATCATGGCCCACCAGGAACAGAAGGAGATGCCTGTGAGGGAGTGTGATAGAAAAGTAGAAATAGGCATCTTTGAGATCGAGGGTAGCATACCAGTCTCCTGTGGCTAGGGACGGAATGATCAAGGCCAACGTTACCACCTTGAATTTTGACTTCACTATAAAATCATTTAGCCTCCTCAAGTCCAGGATGTAGCGGAAGCCGCCCTTGGCCTTTGAGAACAGGAAATTACAGGAGTAGAACCCCCTTCCCCTGAGTTCCCACGGAACCTTTTCCACAGACCCCAGATCGAGGAGCTGTTGCACCTCCAACCATAGGGAGATACTTGTGAGAGGAGTCCCTGAAGAGGGATGGGGAAGAACGTGGGAGCAGAACGGGATGAAATATCCACTTTGCACCATTCCTAGGACCTAGCAGTCCATTGTGATATGTGACCAGGCACGGTGGAAATGTATCTGCTCAGGAGCACCTGCTGGTTGGTGATCCTGAGCAGGAGGCTCCCAAAGGAGTAGGTGTTGCGGCCAAAAGATCTGCCCGATTGGCCTCCTTATTCTTGGGGATAGGGGTGAGTTGTCCCTGATACTCGTGGTGGTTAGCGGCCTGCACCATGATCAAGCCCGGTGGGGAGTGCAAGAACAGATGCTCATATCCTGCCTGGGGGACAAAGTACTTCTGCCCCGCTCTCTTGTGGGAAGAATGGAGGCGTCTTCCAAAAGGCCTTAATGATCTTACCCACAGTTTTGTTCAAAGGCGGGGCCACTTGAGATAGGGCCTCCAACTTGAGGATGTTCACCGTCAGGTTGGAGTCCTCAGAGGCTCGCTCTAGCTGCACCCCAGGCTCTGTGCCAGTCTCTTGAGGAGGTCCTGATGGGCCTGGGAATCCATGGCTGGCATTGATCGAGAAGCCAGACTCAAGGCCTCATCCGGGGAGGACAACGAGTACTCACATACTGTCAATTCCTCGTGCTCTTGAGGTCGCTCCAAGCTATGAGATGGAGTTGCTTGGCTCGGAGGGCCCTGGTCCCCAGTCTCTTCCAGCAAGGGCCTAAGGGATTGATGTGGCCTGACCAGATGCCAGTGACTTAGGTAGCAGCACAGCGAAGGGTGGCACCCATGGCATGGAGAGTGAGGAGCCCACAACAGAAGGGATGTTCCTCGAGCTTGATGATATGCCCACAGGGTCCAGAAAGGTCACTGCTCCAGGTTTTGCCACTAGGGAGGTCAGGTACAAGATCAGGAACAATGCCAGAACCTAGATCAGTGCCAGGTTCTGGAATGACACTTGGTCTAGGAGCAGTGCAAGGACCAGGAACATGAGTTTGTAACCTGGGACTGCACTGAATCCATGTTGGAGTCCAAGGAGTAGTCAGACAACCAAGGTGGAGCTGAAGATGGGCCTGGTGAGCTGTGCTGTGAGGCGTGTCGGATTATTGCCACCGGCTTGTCCCGGTGCCCGATAGGTGCCGGGGGCATCAGATGCTCTGGTGCCATAGACTGTGCCACCAGGATAGAAGCACTGGAAACTGAGCTCTCCCTCGACTCCTGGGAAAGTGTCACCGCCAGCACCAAGGGCACCACTGGTACCAGTGCCAGCATCAACGTGTGCACCGCCGCACATTCTGCCGGGCCCAAAGCTTTCAAATGGGCCAGAACCAGTGCCAGTATCAACAGTTGTCTGCCAGAATCTGGTGCCGAAATCCCAGTATGGGCTCAGGACCAGTCACGGTGCACTGAGGATGGCGAAGGCGGACTCACAGTCAACTCAATCAACTCCACCTCAAAGGAGTCTGGTGTGTAAGGCCAATCAACAAGCACAGTCTCCTCTTCTGGACTGTGCTCTCTGGCCACGCTCGACTTGCCAGGCTCAGGCCCAGGAGCAGCAGGCCTTGCAACCAGTGCAGGCACATCAGGATGCCCAGACTGGGAGTGCACCACAGGCGCATATCGAGGTGGCGATCTGCCTCTCTCCATTCTCTTCTTCTTTAAGGCAACAGCAACCATGAGCGGTGCTGAGCAGAGGGGCACCTCAATGCCATCGAGGCCCCAGAGCATCCGGGAGCTTCCCTCACTGAGGGCGGTGCACTGTGAAAATCCAGTGCTGTATCCGTGGCCAGTCCCGGGCAGAGTGCTGATTCCACCAGGAGTATTTTCAAGCACAACTCTCTTTTGCACTGAGTCTGGGTCTTAAAACTGTGACAGATCCTGCAGTTGACGGGGACATGGGCCTTACCCAGGCACTTTAAGCACGAATCGTGTGGGTCTCCACAGGGCACAGGATTAGCGCAGTCCACACAGGGCTTAAAGCTGTGAGGCCCTGGCATGCCTCAGGCACGGGACGGGAAAGGGATGCAAAGGCGAACCCTGACCCAACACAAACACTAACTAACTATAACTGTAAACGAATGACTTAAACTAATGGGGAAAGCAACTTTGAGAACAACGGGGCTCAGCTAGGTGCTAACTAACTGCTATGTCCGAAACTACTGGGATCACACTTGCAAGCAAGCAAAATGACAGCAACAACCATCACAGGCAGTAAGAAGGAACTGAGGGAGTGGACAGTCAGGGGTATATATACACACACACACCACTACGGCGGCACCACTCCAGGGGGATCTCCTGCTGACCCAATGGGTACTACTAAAGGAAAACTCTGGGTATGTCTAGATGTCTAGACTATATGGCTCTGTCAACGGAGCCATGTAGATAAGTTTACTAGACATAGCAAAATGAAGCGGCGATTCATTTACATCAAAATGGCCGCCGCACTGTGCCGATGATCAGCCGATCGGCACAGCAGGGCAGTATAGACGCTCCACAGTCAACAAGGGAAGCCTTTGTTGACCGCTCCGGTATCCCTCGTGAAACGAGGTTTACCGGAACAGTCAACAAAGGCTTCCCTTGTTGACCACGGAGCGTCTAGACTTCCCCGCTGTGCTGATCAGCTGATCGTTGGCACAGCGCGGCGGCCATTTTGATGTAAATGAATCACCGCTTCATTTTGCTATGTCTAGTAAACTCATCTACATAGCTCCGTCGACAGAGCCATGTAATCTAGACATACCCTCTCTGACAATCTGTGGATGCAGTGTGTACACACTTAAGTGGAATGGAAATAGGCAAGCACTCAAAGAACTAATTACTATTCTTACTACTGCAGCATGAGCACAGCTATAGGAGAGTAAGCTTAAGTAATGAAATAGGTTTACCCCTATGTTAACACCCACTGAAGGAAGTGAAAAGCTAAAGAAAAACTTGGCCTACAGAATCATTTTTGGTGCTGATGTCAGATAAGCCAGTCTTCAGAGATCCCAAGTTGAGCCTAAAGGACTGGCTCTTAACAATAATAGCCTTCCAAGGAAGTTGCTGAAGGACAAACACAGATTCTCACAATGCCATTTTTCACAATCAGTTTTCAGATTAAAGCTGCACTTTCCAGGCTTATTGTCTTTTTCCTTCTATACAACTTATACTCTTTAAAGCACTAAGCATCAAAAAAAGTCACAGGATCTTAAAACGTCTCTCATAGAAGTACTCTAGGCAAAGGACTTTACCTTTTTCACAGAAGTAGGGCTACTGTCTGCACTCCCGACTGGACTAACCACAGGGCTTTTATTTTCTTGTGGAACACACTTCGCCATGTACACGCTGTAGTCCAAAAGCATTTTCTGTCGTACATTGCTTGCCAGTTCCTTTTGCTTAGGCTGGGACATGATTTCTTCTACGCTTCCTTTGCTACTGCTGCGACTATGTGTAAGAATTCCAGACTGGCTATTAGTTCTGCTGTGTGATGTCAAGAACCCTGAAGCAGAAGAAGTAACAGCCATTAATAAAGAGAGCAAAGAATGTAGGAGAACAGCAAAACAAGTAGCAGACCACAAAAATGGATGGCTGCAGAGTCAAGCATGAGGCATATTTATCACTTTGGTGATTCTAGGGGTTTTTTGTGCTTGATTTGTTTCATAAAAAGATACAATTGAAAGCAGTGCTTTTCCATCACTCAAGGCTACAAGAAATTCCATAGTTATATATGTTTAGATGGCCTTAAACTCTAATTTTCCAGTATTTTGAATGATTCAATATTCAGCAGCAATGCATACAACTGGAGATGTCAAAATTCTCTATCAATTCATATGCATGCCCACCAACAGAAGTATAGGGGGCAGTTGCCCTGAGACCAGGTGATTCAAAAAGGGCCTGGGGCTCTCGGCCATTGCTGCTGCTAAATTGCTGCTGGCTCCCCATGTGGTGTGCTGTGAGCAGCACTGAGGTCTGCCTGGGTGAGGCAAGACCTAACTCTGCCCCTGGTGCCCAAGGACCCATCCCTTCTTGGGCAAAGAGATGCCCCACCACGTTTAGCCCAGGGGCCCAGCGAGTCTGTTGGCCCCATTGTTCAAATGCAAGTAGGTCTGTGATCATCTGTATAATACATGCTCGATTTTCAAGTAGTTTTGCTGGAGAGTGCCATGGGCAAGTACAGACTATACATAATTTTAGACTATAAGGATTATACAGATTGTCCAAGGAATTGAATGTTTGAAATTTATAATCCACAGGAGAAATGTACAAAATACCTGTTCTGAATTTGCATATCAGAGACCTATGTTCCAGAAATTATGGAACACATTTCAAGAGAAAAATTTGTAATAGGGAGGCATGATAAGGAGAGAGAAAGGAAATTTAAGATTACATCAATGCATGTTTTCAAAAATCAATACTTCAAACACTTGATCCAACCATTGAAGTTACAGTAGACTTCCGATAATCCGGCACCTTTGGGACCTAGGTGGTGCCGGATTATCGAATATGCCGGAGTATCAGGAGGTACTCCGGCAGGGCGCTGTGACAGGTCTTCCGGGACCCACACTGCCTCTGGGGGGTGGGCAGGGAACAGTGCGGTGAGGGGCAAACCCCCTGCCGTTTTGCAGGAAGGTGGAGGAAGTCCCGTACGGCCGCCGAGAGTTTCCGGGAGGGGAGCGGGCTACCCACCCTCCAGACTGCAGTAGTTATCGCCGAGCAGGGGGATGAGGGGCGGCACTGCAGGACCAACCCGGCAGCACCCCAGCTGCTCTGTTCCGCCGCTTCCCCAAGTCCGCCACTGCTGCTGCCGAAACTGACGAGCAGCGGACTTGGGGAAGCAGTGGAGCAGAGCAGCTGGGGTGCTGCTGGGCGCCAAGCAGGGGGCTGAGGATCGGCATTTCAGGACCAATCAGGCAGCACCCCAGCTGCTCTGCTTCCCCCGCCTTCCTGCAAAATGATGGAGGGTTCGCCCCTCGCTGAGCCGTTCCCCACCCACCCCTCACCCCCCGGCCGGACACAGAGCAGGTCCCGGAAGACCTGTCACAGTGGTATAAATCTTCTTCCCCTCTTCTACCCTTCCCTTTCCCAGACATGAGCACCCATGGGGCTCACAGCAGCTCCAATTGTCCGGCTGGCCGGAGCACTTCCAGGTTCCACTTAGTGCTGACTATCGGGAATGCCAGACCACTGGATGCTGAACAATAGGAGTTTTACTGTGTTACGAAGATGTCCCTCCATTTACCATGTTTCTTGCTAGGTGCATCTGACATGAAGGCAAAAGAATTTAAAATTTCAAGAGCACTGCAAGCATACATGGATGTTTCAAAAAATATGTATCAATCTACCCATGAGAAAGTTTTAATATTTTAACAAAAGAAGGGGGAGGGCAGAATACAGATCTAATGCCTATGCCCACTAAAGTCAGCTGCAAAAACTGCATAGACTTCAACAATAGGGGTGTGTCTAAACTACATGGCTCTGTCGATGGAGCCATGTAGATTAGGCTGAACAGCAGAGGAAAATGAAGCTGCAATTTAAATAATCGCGGCTTCATTTAAATTTAAATGGCTGCTGCGCTGAGCCGACAAACAGCTAATAAGCTGTTTGTCGGCTCAGCGTGCTAGTCTGGACGCTCCCACGCCGACCTGAAAGCCCTTTATCGACCTCCCCGTTATGCCTCGTCAGATGAGGTTTACCGGGGAGGTCGATAAAGGGCTTTCATGTCAACAGGGGAGCATTCAGACTGCCCTGATGTGCCGACACACAGCTGATCGGCAGAGCGGGGCAGCCATTTAAATTTAAATGAAGCCGCGATTATTTAAATCGCAGCTTCATTTCCCTTTGCAGAACAAACAAATCTACATGGCTCCGTTGACTGAGCCATGTAGTTTAGACGTACCCTAGAGGACTGAGCCCTTTTTGTAAAAACCACATATACAGTCGTTAACTTAATAGATGATCTCTAAAATCTGTTCCATCACAATTTTAGGGAACATCAAATTCTGCATGATTATTTTTGGACTTGCTTTTTAAGAACTAATGCTTAAATTGGTTTCTTACAAACACCAGCAAGACATTCAGTTTTATAGAAGCTTTCTCTGTACTTTCCCTAACTCCCTTTATAAAACTGTTCCTTAGTTAATTTTTTTAAAAAGTCACCAGCTATTTGTATACAAGACCCCTTCTTCCCCACATACCCTCGTACCTGGCTTGTTTCCACATAAACTCAGTGGCTTCTTCACTTCAGACTTTAACTTGGAAGCCAGAAGGAACCTCCTAAACCATTCTTCTTTATCCCTACCCGTTCTTCCAAACAGATAAAGTATTTGATCCTTTTGGCTAATGGGTTTTGTCCCATCTTGAGGTTTCTTAGATTCTTCACTGCCTAAGTCAACATTTTCTGCAGGTGACTTTTCTTCTAAGTTCTCTTTATCAGTCTGGGCCTTAGCCATAAAATCTTCTTGTCTACCAAGTTCAATGCAAATCGGATACTTTTTATTCCAAATTCGTTTTCGAGCCAGACTCTTGGGAACCAGGTAAATCTGTAAAATAAAAAGTGAGAGAGTCAGATTAAAAAAAACCCAGAACAAAAAGAGAAATTCCATAGAAATAAATGACAAATTAATGTATAATATTCTGCATTAATTGATGAAAATAGCCAGGTTTCACTTGACAAGGTGTTGAATGACCTCAGTTCTCTCTGGGTTTAATGGGAGTGGTGAGTGTTCAACTCATTGATGGATCAACAGGCCCTACCCATCTAAAATGATATGGAGAGCTTTAGCAATGAGCCTTATTTAAACCAGGTCACACTCAGGTAGATTACACTCCTGGAATCACATGAATACATTAAAATCTGTTTTCCATTTGGGATCAAACCCATCATTTTTAAAGCTTGAGGTTTGCGGTACTTGTGCTATGTGACTACATAGAATCCAGAAAGCAAAACTGAGTATTTGATGATTATATTCCAAGCAGAATATATGCAATCTAAGAATGTTAAATATCATGTACCAGGGTAACCGTATAACTGCTGAAAATGTCAATGGACACATGGTTATACATGCTGCAGGCTCTGCAATATAAAACTCAGCTTTGTACTACAGAGCCTGCAGCGAAGCCTCCCCAGGAGCAGGGCTGCCAGCGTTTGACCGCCTGACTCCCAGGGAGGCAGCTTCACAGCCTTGCCGCAGTAAAGCCACCTCCCAGAAGGCTGAATGTAACCGACACAGTCAACTGATAAGTCAACTGTAATTTTATGCTCAGATCACCCACAGATTTGAGAGAGAGAGGTAATTTAGGGTAAACATCTCCCCAGCCTCACTTCCTTCCACTCCTGTCTTGATTTCTACACAACCCATAGTGTACCTACCTAAAGCGGGACTCCCTCAGCCTGGTAGTGGGAAAAGACATGATACAGTCATCCCTTTCGTCCATCTATCCATCTACCTCCCACTCCTGCTTCACCCATGTAATCTGTATTCCCTCCACTTGTACAATGACAAAAATGATTGGGCACTAAATACTTTTCTGGTCTTGAAACAAGCAAAAATCACTGCAGGTTTCACAACATTAGGCATATTTTAATGTAAACGAGAAACAATACTCAATACTCCTTCCTACACTGCACACTTCCAGGACTCTGAATATTTACGTGAAGAAAAAGGGGGAGGCACTAATTTTAAAATGCCCTTTTGCTTTGCTAATTTATTTTCCCTGTCCCTTTTGTAAGTTTTCAAGAGGATGCTTAACATCATCCCCATTGGTTTTATTCCTTTTATAGCAAGATTCATGCATGCGTCATTGTAATGGAATCCTTGTGTAAAAAAAAGATACCAGCCCAAAAATGTCTCATTTCCCCTCAATGTTTTCATATTTTTATAGCCACAGAAAAGATTAATTGTAGATCAGTCTTCAACATGAAATAGCCACTGGCTAACATCTGTTCCCTTTTATGCTAGCAGATTAAATCAGCATAACAGTTTGAAAGCTAATCAGTAAGTAAACAGTTTTCATTTTCATGATAGAGGAAATTAAACAACTAATACTTTATTACAGAAATTAGCAGCATAACTAAATAAAACTCACCTTGCTGTCTGTAAGATCATAAATTTTCTGGCCAATGTAGATTACATCAGTCTTAGACTCATTGTAAATAGCCCTTCTGGAAACATTTTTATTGGGTTTTGAAAGTCTTAACGAGCTTCCTTCCAGTCGCACATAGACAGAGTGAGTCAATGTAGCGTGGTAAGTTTCTGGATCATAATTATAAATTTCATTCATCCATCCCTAGAAAAGGAAATATTTGTTAATCAATACTGAAGTAATTGGCAACCTGATCTAGTCTGAAAATAAAATTTTAAAAGAGTTGTCAACGATTTATAGTAAGACAGACTCTTTCCCACCTGATGTTACATGGATGAATGCAATGAGGCAGTAGATTGGGCATCAAACTGAAATCAGGAAAGCAAGATTCTATTCCTACCTCTAACACTGGCTCTATGACAACCAAGACAAATCAGTTTGCCTTTCTGTACCTTTTTGTTTCCTTATCTGTATAAACAGGAACAAATGTTTTTTACCCACCTTTATGGGGTGCTGTGAGATGAATAGGTGAAAAGCTCCATATTTTAAGTAAGCTTCATATTTTGTTCCCAAGCCTGGGGGTACCAGATTAGCCAGAGGCACTGAGCAGAGGAAAGGAGCCATGAATTACCCAGAGTATATGTGCACGAGGACAGCTCTGAGGACAATGTTTTCCTTGTCTTAGCCTCCTGGATGACATATCTTAACAGTGACTCCTGTATTTGTGCATTAGGAGACAATTCCTGCAAGGATTTGAGCCTCCTCAGTACTCAATGAAGTCAATGGAAAGCAAAGCTACTCAGTACCTTGCTGTCAAGCCTTAAGTCTGCACAATAGAAATCTTTATAATACTTAAGAGAGTAAGGGAGGAATGGTGAGGGAAAGGGAGAAAAGAAAAAGTCTATAAATGTACATTATACAAGGCACTATACAAAAAGTTAATACAGTGCTGCAGTCAATGTAAAATATTTTCCTACACAAAAAAAACAGGGCAATGTCCTAATGCCCATTTACTTCACTGGGAGCTGATGCCAATCATTTTCTCAGAACAGACAATGCATTATTCTCCAAGGACTCTAGGTGCCTAAATTATATTAATTTCACCATCTCTTTGCATTTTTATTAATACTAAGAAAATTCAGCTTTTTTTTATATATTCAGTAGCCTCCTCACTAAGTCACACATCTGACATTTCAACCTGAAAACACATAGTCTGCTTTTAGATTTCACCAACACCAAAACTGTATTTGGGTTTTGTTTATACTAGACATAGCCAGCCTTCACATACAGAAATATAAATGTATCAGGGAGAGAGTTTGTAGAGCCAGGAGGATTTACGGTATACACAGCAGGTTTTGTCTGTAATGGGCACAGCCTACTTCCCTTCTGGAAGTTATTAAATCAAAAAGTTTCAAAATAGACACAGCAACCAGTTTGCATTTGAGTTTTGAATTTCATCCAGAAATTCCAGCTGGAATTATCAAAGCACAAAGGACATCACAAGACTTGCCTGAAGTCATAGCATGTTACTCTGTTCAAATCCAGAGTATTCTATGGCTCATGTAAAAGTTCTTCCCATCACCACCACCCTCTAAAAATTCTCTCAAGTAACAATGCAGCTTTCTCTGGATCTCCTACACCCGTACATACAGATGAGCATGGCTTTCACCAACATCACACTCATAGTGAAAACAGCTCACACCACACCAATGTCCTCCAACTAGTTTCACACACTTTTTGTGTTTCTTTTGGGAAAGAAAACAAAATCTAGACTTCTTCCCATCTCCACTGAATCTTTGGCCATAAACCCTTGACAATCCACCATGCAAAAAGTAGCAGCAACAGACTAGAAAATCCCTCATTTAAAACATCTTAGTATTGTATCTAAGGATTTCAGGGTGCAATCCTGAACATATGGCAGGTCTTATCTCTAGCATGACCAACTCCATTATTAAGCTCTCATGGGAGAAAGACGGTTATACTAGTAGCATTTTTATGGAACAACATACTACGATCACCTTTGAGATGTTTAAGAGGGGATCTGCCACTTTTCCATCAAGTGAGTCCTCCCCAAGATCAGTAAAGGACACAGCAACCCTGGCAGATGGGGGCTCCTGATCCAGGTCTCTTAACTGGGTTCCCTGAGTTAAAACTGGTGCAGAAATCTACAAAGGTTGTTTCCTTGGACAGTTTCTGTAATACCTGACAAAGGATGCTGCTATTTCCCAGAAGTTCACTATTCTGGTGGTGATCTATAGTGGAAAAGTATTTAGCATTAGAGTCTTTTGACTCAGAGTCCAAACTGTACATTTTATCACCCCAATCCTCAGCCTGCATCTATACAATCATGTGAATTGTGAGACTTGGAAGGATGAAAAAAATAGTAATAGTGCACCAACATTGGCTACACGGGGTTGAGACTGGAGCTTTTTGTATTGGGAGCATAAATTCTAAACGTACAAGAGCCAGCCTTGAACAAGAATTAAAACTTCACAAGGAGAGTCTACAGACCATGGCACAGAAAGAAGGGAATGCCTTGAAACTGACACTGTGTACTTTGCAGCAGCAGCAGCAGACCCGGACTGATTACAAATACTGATACCCAAAATCACTGTCCCAAGCAAGTGAATGAAAGAAGGAGCCTTGCTATGAAGCTATCTAGAGTTTGGGACTTTGACAGAAGCTCTTCCTGATCTAATAAGTCAGAGATCAGTACAACTGACATCAACAGGGCATTGAAGACATAATGCTTATAGAGCCCTTCATTTTGCTGGCCACTCCATGGCAGTCGGCAGGACACTTCAGTAACAAAGCTGTCCCTCTAGGCTTACTGAGGGACCAGATCTGCCTTGACAGCCCAGCCAAGTCCTGGCGCTCTGCTGTGGTGGCTGATTTGGCTTTTTCCTCTGAAGCACTTGGGACTGTGCTTGTGCTAGAGTTATAGAAGTCAACCCGGAAGGCGTCAAGGATTTGGATGCGCTCCCTCTTGGGAATTTAGGGTGGCATTTGCTGAGTTCTCACCCCTTCTGCATCTTTTGGCCAACTGTGGCAAATGATGCTATCAGTGTGGTTATCAGAATGGCACTGTCCTGTTCATTGGCAGTGTTGAAGCTGTTTAGTAGTTTTCCTTGCTCCTTAGGTCTCACCCCTGCAAAAGAAAAATTAAGAGCACTGGGCGCCTGTACGGAGCTCCTTTACTGGCCACAGTTAAGACAGAACTGATTGGAATGTTCAACAAGAGGCACATGGCAACAAAGATGTGTGGCTTGTGCTCCATTCTGTTATTGCTGACATCATACCTCTTCCAACTGAACAGAGTTCTTGTCAGTCTCATGAATAAGGAGCTCAGACTATGAGTGAGAATCTTTCATGGATGTTAACTTCAGAGAATAGACTTTATAATTTAAATATAAATTTAAAAATACTGAACTAACTATAGAAGCAAGGTCCATACATTTTGTTGTTCTGGCTAGCTACCTGCCTCACCTTTTTCAACATATACGAGTGCCTCAGTCCTAATTCTATCCTCACAAATTTTTGAAAGTAGGAAAACCTGTGAAGCAGGGAACAGAGTATATTAAATGACTAACAAAGTCATACAGGAAGTCTGTGACAGAGCAGAGGATTGCATTGCTGGCTCTTGAGTCCCTCCCATCTAGTGCTCTATTCACTAGACGGGAGGGACTCAAGAGCCAGGAATTCACTAGATGGGATTATTCCTGTATGAACTGTAGAATCAGGCTCTTTAGTACAGGCAGTCCCCGGGTTCTGTACAAGATAGGGACTGTAGGTTTGTTCTTAAGTTGAATTTGTATGTAAGTCGGAACTGGTACATATTGTAGGGGAAATTCTAGCCAAACATTTCTCCAGAGCTCAGTTTTATTCTCCCACACCTCACTTCCCTCAGTCCTTTATTCTCAAGATGAGGTGTCTGCTGAGAAAAGCCGCTCTGCGTCTCCCTGGCCTACTGCGGGGGGAGAGGGGGTGCTAGCTTCGCGTCTCCCTGGTCTGCTGGGGTTGCCTCACCCGTTTGTAAGTAGGGATCCGATGTAAGTCGGATCCATGTAACCCGGGGACTGCCTGCATCACACTTAAGCAATCAGACGTATTAGATCATTTTAATGTAACAGTTTCATACAGTTGAGATCTCAGGCATGTTTTAGTTTACAATGTAAAACTGAGGCCAACTCTTGGAACAGTCTTCTGACTGACAAGCCAAAGTACTCAGCCCTCTCAGGAGTGCAGGGGACTTGATCTGATGACCTCTGGAGGTCCCTTCCAGTTCTATGATTCTATGAATATCAAATATCAGGTTTTCTGTGCAAAGAAACCATCAAACACAAATGAAAACATCAGCCAGCCAGCTTCCCATGAGCCAGAATTCTAATAAAAGTATCATATCCTCTAAGAATCATTTGGCACCACTTTCACAGAGCTCCATTAGCAGACATTAGCACTAAATTGATCTCATTTTAAACCCCAGTACTGAGGTCCTGAAATGCCTGCACAATCTGATATGCAGTCTTCATCAGAAGAATTCCTCTGCAATAGTTTGCTTCTACTCTTTCATAATTAATTAATTACAAGAATATGTTGTTTGAGAAAATGGGAAAGATTAAAAAAAAGATACCTTGTACCAGCATCTTTCAAATCAGGGCTATGCAGCTACTTTACAAAAGGTGGCCAGTTAGCATTAGGGGATACAGAGACACAGGAAAGTTAAAAAGCTTGCTCACGATCACAAAAGAACTCAATGGCATTATCGGGAATGGAATATAGGTCTCCCACTTTAACCACTGATATTTTTTTTCCGAATTTTCAAAAAAGCTCAGAAGTCTACTTGTCCCTGAAAATGCTTCTCTTCACCTCTTTTTTTTTTTTTTTTTTTTTTTTTTTAATAAAAAGGCATACAATGGCTCCAGACTTAAGTTGTATTTAATGGCTCCAGACTTTAAATTTTATTTTTATTGGATAAAGGGTATAAACATTGATAAATTTACAGATAGGATGGGTAATCTGGCAGAAATTAAATATAGGAAAACATCTGTTTAGGATGTAAAGCATAAACATGGCAGAATAAAGCTTATCATCCATAAACAGAAAAAACAAACAAACACTAAGTTTATCGGTGTTCCAACAAAGTAACCATTAGCTTTCAGCAATCAAACTTCTTCATTACTGTGGCCAAGTGGATTCCAGACACATTAGCCAAATTCAATCCTGGTGTAACTCCACTAATTTGGACTGAGTTACACTAGGACCTTATTTGGTCCATTCTGAGAGCCTCAACCTAGTGTTTCAGGGTGCAAGATCAGCCAATTCAATGTTAATACAATGCTCTGCGAAATCAAGTATGAAGGAAATACGCCAGTAGATATATTCCACACAGCACTGGGAGACAAGCTGAACCTAGCGCATAAATGAAACACCATCCTTCAATAAACTAGGAATGTTAATTTGTTAATCGTATAGTCAACAAATATTTTGTCGGTTACACAATTAATTGATTAAAGTTAGCACTGTAAGCACTCAGTCCCAGCTCATACCAGGTCTAGCAGCTACTCCTGCTGTGGCTCTGCACTCAAAGGATTTGCAGGGCCGGTGGGCAGGCATTGTGGTTCAGTCCCATAGAAAGGATCGGCAGAGCAGCAGCAGGGGTAGCTGGCAGACCCAGCGCAAGCCAAGACTGAGACAGCGTGCCTGCCTGCAAATCCTTTGTATGCAAAGCCGCAGTGGGGGTAGCTGCCAGACCTCTCCGAGCTGGGACTAAGCCAGCATGCCTGCCCACTGGCTTTGAAAATACTTTAAATACAGAGCAGGGGTGGTGGTGTTTGTATATAATCAGTAGTGTAATCTGATAAGCATTCACTTATTGGTTAATCATTTAACTGGCTATGCTATTACATCCCTACAATAAACAAAGCTATCAGTTTCCTAATAAATTAGACTAACTTCTTTGGGATAGACACTGCTTTTTACAACATATTTTTGTACAGTGTGTAGTGCAACAGAGATCCCCTATTCTGATTAGGGGCTCTGGACGTTTTTTATTCCTATTACCTACATTATAATAGATAGGTTAGGTCTCAGTTTCTCTTTGCTGTCCTCTTGTTCAAAAAACATCTTTTTCTGCTTTTAGAACTAAACCACAACTTCTCTTTGCTACCCAGATACTTATGTGATAACATCTAAAGGCCAAATAATGTGTTCTGCATTTAGATAGCATCTTCCATTTGTTCATGACCATAAAACAAAACTAGCAGAACAAGCTACTCTCTAAAGCAGGGGTGGGCAATAATTTTTGGTGGGAGGCCACTCCAAGATTTTGGAAAGTGGCCAAGGGCTGCACTTTTCTGTAGAAAGAGTGCGGGGTCTAGGATGGAGGTTGGTTGCAGAAGGGCACACGGGGTATGGGAGTGGGATGCAGGAAACGGAAGGAGGTCAGGAAATGGTGTGAGATCTGGGTGAAGGAGGGGGTCAGGGAGGGAGCAGGAGAGAACTCTGGCCGGGGGGAGAGGGGGGCACTAGGAAGGGGTGCAAACTCTGGAAGGGAATTGTGACTTGGGCGAAGAGGAAAGGGGGTGCAGTCTGCAGAGGATTTGGATGTGACCTGGGTCAGGGGATTGAGGTGCAGAGTCTGGGAGGGTGTTTGGATGCAGGAGAGGATTCTGGCCTGGGGAAGGGGTACAGGAAGGGATACAGAATCTGGGAAGGAGTTGTGACCATGGCCAGGGGGGTTCAGAGAGTTTGGGTGGTGACCTAGGGGAGGGAGTTGGGGTGCAAGAGGGGCTGGGGTGCCAGAGGCAGGCTCTGGGTGGGAAGCACTTACCTAAGCATGCAGCACCCCCAAGGCAGGCTGGGATATCTGCCTGCTGCAGCTCCAGATCACTTAAAACTGCAAGCTGCTCCCTTCAGGTGGCTCTCAGCTCAGTGAGGTGCTCCCATCCCCTCTAGGACCTAGGCCAATCTCTCAGCTCCTATTTTCTGGTTGTTTCAGGGAGCTGAGAGATTGACCGGGATCAGTTTCTATTGGCTGGTTGTTTCTGGCATCTAGAAGCCAAGGACTGGGCTGGATCCCACAGGGTGGTCCTTAGGCCGGATCCGTGGCTTGGCGGGCTGGAGCCAGCCCCTGGGCCATTTTTGCCCAGCCCTGCTATAAAGTGTCCTGTTGGATCTGAACGACACTTTTTGCTACAACTGAAACAGCAACTAACACCTGTATCTGCAATTTAAACTTTGGGGCTTTTTTCTTGTAGGCAAATAAAGAGAGGGGACAATCTGAATCTCAAAAGACAATATTGGTTGAAAGGCTACAGAAATAAATAGGATGAAACAAACTGATATAGCTGGGGAAGGAAAAGGGGACATAGGTGTTCAGAGTTCATAAAGTAAATTAAAACTAGTCGTCTCTTAAAAAAAAAAAAGCGTGCCAAATACAAACATAAAAAAAAGCTTTTGTCTTAAGAGGACTGTATTCAGGAGAGCAGTGGTTCTCAACCTTTCTGGACTACTGTACCCATTTTAGGAGTCATATTTTCTGGAGGATACCCCCTATGTTTGACGTCATTTAAAAACTAGTTGCTCACAAAAAACAGATAAAAATATAAGCACATCACAGCACATTTCCTGAAAAACTACTTACAGACAAAATGAGAGAGTATTAGGGATATAAAAAGTTGTTTAAAAATGTAACTGTGTAACTTCTAAATGTGGGCTCTGTAGTATAAAGCTTTATATAGAATCTTTATACTGCAGGGCCCACAGTGAAACTGGCTCCCCAGGAGCAGGTAGGGTTGCCAGATGATTTCAACAAAAATACCAGACACACTTGACATTACATCAAAATCTCCATTACATCTTATTTAGAAAATACCAGACATTTCTGTTTTCTCATTTATAGTTTCTCAATTTGTTTCCCAAACAGAAAGCTCAAATACTGGACTGTCCAGTTCAAAACTGGACACATGGCAACCTTAGGAGCAGGTCAGCAGAATTTGCCAGCCGTGCTCGCAGGGAGGTTTCACTTCAGGCTCTGAAGTATGCGGTGAAGCCTCCTCACCGCTGCCGACCCCACTCCCAGAGAGCCAAAATATAACTTGCGGTGGAGAGGGGAAACAGGTGGGGCCTCCCACAGACAGGAAGCTACTCCAGCTGGCCAGAGTAGCCCCTGCCTGCAGCGGGCCCCACAGGGTTGGAGCAGCTTCCTTCCTAGTGCAGGCGAGGAGCTGGTGAAGCCTACTGGTTAGCCTCATTTACCAGTTTTGGTTTTCTAGTTAACTGGTTAACCATTTACATCCATAGTCTGTATGAAATGTTAGTTTGTACTGACTTCGCTGAGCTTTTTATACAGCCTGTTCTAAAACTAGATGAGTTGATGTACTTCCTAGAAACCTCAATCTGCCCCCTGGGAACACATGCCTCTGGTTGAGAATCTCTGCAGTAAAACACTGAAGGGCATGTGGGAGAACAGGGCCTCAATCATGAGTGTGTGTCCTTCTCGGTACCTTTTCTAAGTCTAATCTATCTTATTTTGAAATAAGACAACCAGGACTGCATTCAAGGTGTGGGTGTACCATGGATTTATATAGTGACATTATGATAGCTATTGTCTATATAATTGATCCATTTCTTAACAGTTCCTAACATTGTTAGCTTTTTTGACTGCTGCTACACATTGAGCAGACGTTTTCAGAGAACTAGCCATGAAGACTCAAGAGTTCTACTTTAAGTGGAAAAGATAATAAAGACTCCATCATTTTGTAGGAATAGTTGGGATAATATTTTCCAGTGGGCATTACTTTGCATTTATCAACACTGAATTTTGTCTCCCCTTTTGTTGCTCAGTCACCCAGTTTAGCAAAATCACTTTGTAACTCCTGACAGTCTGCTTTGAACTTGAACTTTGAACTATCTTGAGTAACTTTGCATCATCTGAAAACTTTGCCAGTTCACTGCCTACTAGGGATGTAAACGAGTAGTCGAGTATAAGATTAACCAATAAGTCTAGGCTTATCAGTTAATCTTCTCAACTACTTACATTCCTCCCTCCCCCTCCCAGCTGCCTCTGTATCCGAGGCAGCAAGAAGGAGAAGCAGTAGCTGGTGCTGGGGGCGGGGGGAAGCCGGCTTAAAAGCCAGTTCCTTCCAGCACTGGCTCCACAGTGCCATCTGCTCCCTATCAGAGGCAGCAGTGCTGCAGGAAGGGGGCCAGGGTGAGGGGTGAGGAAGGAGAACAGGAACTGTTGCTAGGGGGAGCCAGCTTAAAAGCCAGTTCCCCCAGCACCATCTCTGTGGTGCTACCTTGCCCTGACAGAGGCAGCAGCCTTTGCCCGTGGTGGGTCCAGGCTCGCAGCAGGCAGAGGCTGTTCTAGTAGCAGCTCCTGTCTGCAGGGGCTCCCAGTGGGGAGCTGCGATGCCTCCGTGGACAAGGGCTACTGCCACAAAGCAGCACTTGTTCGCTGTCAGCCCCAACTATCACGAACAGGGGCTGCTGGATCTGAGCAATCCCAGCTCAGTCTTGGCTCTCAATGGATCTGAGACCTACCCCCACTGGAGCTCTGCATTTTAAATGTAGGAGGAGCTGGGCGCTCAGGCAGCCCAGCTTTTACTATATTTCCTGGACCCGGTGCGAGCCGGGACTGAGGACACCTTCCTTTATCAACTATTCATGTCGTCAATAAAAATTTTATCAACTACACAATTAGTGGATTACCCACCTCTTAACATCCTTAGTGCACAATTGTGCATATGGCTGCATGGAAGAGACTGATGGAGAAAGTTACGAGAGTAAGGTGTTGAGAGCAAGGGAAAAGAAAACATGGGAAAAGAAAGTAGAGTTAAGGAGACAGAGAACAAAAAGGGAAAGATGGTGGGAAAAGAAAGAGGAAACAAACTTTGAAGGCACAAAGTCAAGATAGGAAAAGAAAGTGACAGGAGCACTAGATTCTATTTTAGAAATTAAATAGAACATGGATTGACTTTCTGTTATGGTAATATTAAATACACGCTAACAGTAAATTATTTTAGTTCTTTTATTGCTTTACAGGCACTTAGCTTTTAGAGGAAGAATACGACTGCTCAGATATTTTTCATCCTACCCATTGGGCTTATTCCTCAGGCTAAGTGTTGTTGAGCAATATTTCTCATGTTTCTACTTTCAAGTAGGAACAAGAAATCCTCCGGAAAAGGGCTTATTTTCCGGAGAATCACGTCTAGACTGGCGCTTTTCTCCGGATTATCCCCAAGCTGGAAAAAAGCGGCAGCCATGTAAATGCAAATGCTGCGGGGGATATTTAAATCCCCCACGGAATTTGCATTTCCGAAGTCTACATTAGCATCCCTTTTCCGGAAAGGGGTGCCAATGTAGACATAGCCAAAATGATGTATAAGGAAAGAATGCACAAATGGGACAAAACAGCCTAGTCACTGGTATCAAAACAGTCACTAGCGTATGTTAGGTATAATGCCAGCTTTTAAAGCTCCATAAAATGATCTCATTTAAAATGTATCATGCATTGGCATGAAAACAGTTCTTCAACCGGAACACAACACCAGAAAGCTTTGAAAGCCTGTAGCATAAACTTGATTTTCCTATATTCATTTTAAGGCTTATTACAGATTAAGCTTTTTGTCACCCTGCAGAGGCTCTGAAATGTTCAGTGCTTGTTCTGACAGAGGCATATGTAATTTTTTTTTATTTGGTGAAGCATCTGGAATTTGCAAAAATCATATTGTGTTCTGTTACACCACAACAGAGGTACTGAATTGGGTTTTAAACTCCTGAATGGTACATAGAAGCTCTCAGTTTATCTGTATGAGAGAAACATGCAACACTCAAAATAATACAATTTAATATTTTATCAAGACATACAAAAATCCAATACAATTAACGTTTGAACAGAATCTTCAGCTCAAAATATTAATTTCTGGCCTGCAGGATACTCTCAAAGTTCATCTCCTAGGTGAACAGATAATGGGGGAGCTATATAGCCTCGGAATGAAATTCAAAAGGATATCTGTTTCCAACTGAAATGACAGAGATGACCAAGTTTCCTGAGTTTTGTAGCGAGTAGGTGAAGTTTGTTTAAGCAGCGAGTAGGTGAAACTGACAATTAAAGGGGTATTCAAAGCCATTTACAGCAGTGAATAAAAATGACAACTTTTCTGATTCAAAGCAAAGTAGACATACTAGGTCAGCATTAAGGATAAACAAGGGTGTGTACTTTGCAATCCTTTCTTCAACAAAGTGTATATTTTCTTTTCATTATTGTCTGCGAAGAGAAACTCGTTCGCAATTTGCAGACTAACAACAAACTCTTTGTTTTTAGATGACTGGAATAGTACATGATCAATATTTAAAATTTACATCCTGTTTATACCTCACATGATATTTGTTCCATTCCCTGACAGCATGACTTCCAGCATATAGCATGAATTTCAACATCAATTTCAGTATACATTTCAAGTTTCAGAATTCAAAATTTGCAGTGCTGCTGCTGAGAACTACAGAATTAAACATTTACTTTTAGTAAATTGAGTTTAAAATGTTTGCAATTATTCATTCAAATAAAATTATTTATTAGAGTATTTGCAAAAGTGAACACAAAAAGATACGAACAGTTAAAACAAATGTTTCAAAACTAAAGTGAATATTTGTGAAATGTTTGTGAAAGTCTTCCTTTCACAAAGAAACAGTTGAGAAATCTTTGTTATAAAACAGCGGAGAATAAAACCAACACATGTACACTGCACACAGACACACAAATTACATATTTTTAACCTAACTGGAACAGCCGGGAGGAAAAACAAGTCATTTTCCTGGGAAGGCTCTCTTTTTCCTTTTGGAAACATGGAGTCCCATCTAGGGATGTCAATGTTTAACTACACAATTAACCAATAAGCCTGAGCTTATCGGTTAATCCTGTCAACTACATGCATTCCCCCCTTGCTGTCACGGTATTAGAATTAGTTGAGTATTCTTTAAAGCTTTATAAAATATTCAAGAAGCGAAATAAAAAAATTCAATAAGCACACACTTTTTTAAAATGACTTAATCAAGTTGTGTCTATTCTTGGCCTAATTGAACATGTAATCTTTGTCTCCCCTCTCACACTTCCCTCCTGTTATTTGCCCTTCCCCCCTCTAGTCTTCTCTTTAATTAAGCTCTTCAGGACAAGGACCACATCTACTTACCGTTTTTTAGCAAATATACCCCGTGGTTTTTGCTTTTTGAGTTAAAAAAAAAAACTTGCATACCCCGCGCACGAGCATAACCCGTGGGGTATACAAGGCTGTGCTGGGGTATATTTATGGTGAGGGGAAGTGGGGAAGGGAGTGGCGAGAATTAGCCAGCCACTCACCGCCCGGTTCCTGCGCAGCCTCCAGGCAGGGGAGTGTTCACCGCCTGGTTCCTGTGCAGATGGATGAGCGCTTCCTTGCCCTATCCTACAGCTGTGGAGGAATTGGGCAGTGAGTGCGCCCCCGCCTGGAGGCTGCACAGGAACCGGGCGGGAGAGCGCTCACCGCCCAGTTCCTGCACAGCTGGGTGAGCGCTCCCCCTGCCCCTTCCTACAGCTGCGGAGGAACCGGGCGGTGAGCTGGTGTGTAAAAAATTTTTTTATATACCCCGCACCCGAGTATACCCCGCGCAGGGGAAGGGAGCTTTCGGGATTTGTAAAAATGAATATAACCCACAGGTTATATTTGCTAAAATACGGTATACATGTAGAATGGCTATCCCATTGAGTCCCTGATCCTGATTGTTGACTTTTGATGATAAACAAATTGGAAGTATTATGCTAACGTTGTGTTGCTCATGTTAATCCAAGTCATGATCTGGACCCCAAGCCAAACTTTTATGAGAAGTAAAGAATTTTTTTTCCAAACTAACACAAGCCTTAAACATCAAGAGCAAATACGCTGAAGCAGATGGAGAATTCAGCAATATTCACCATTGATACTCAAGACATGAATCGCCTTGAGTTGGAGGGGCCTAATAAGTCTCTCGCATATATCCCCCCCACTCACATAAATGTATTACCTAAATCCAAAATGCAGGATAAGAAAGAGGTGGCATAGATATGCTACAGGTTGTTTAGCATCAACTGGAATCCAGCCTTCCATTCACTAGCTCTTGCAGATTTGAGGATGAAGTGGTCAGTGAGAAAGTAGCAGCTGGCAAGATAAAGAGTTAGTGTGTTAGGTCAACAAGCTGGCCAGGAGAATGGCTTTTGGTGCAAAAGACAACAGCAGAGAAAGAAATGGTACCACGTAGCCTAATCAAATGAGAACGATGTACCAGCCTGCCAAAGCCAAAAAGTACTCAAGGTGGATCCAGTCTTGAAAGAATCATGAGAAAAACCTTCAAATTCATTTTTCCCAGTTTCACATTTGCAGTAAACTATTTAGGCATAAAGACACCTTCCCATGTGACAAAGGAAACCCCCAATATTTCCCATAAAGTTATACAACATTTGGCCACATTCTTTATTGTTGGATTCTAAAATTATTCAAAATTCAGGACAGTTTCCCCCGCAACCCTTACTCAGAAGACATTGTCAGTGCCAGTTCAGATGCCTTATTGGACTGAGCCCTCATCTGCACCATGACCTTTATTCTCTGAGGTAAATAGGACACTGATACAATGTACCTCTGATTTGAGAGGAACAAAGTGCACCCAGTTTAATCCACCTCTAGTGCTGATCCTATTCTCTTGCCACTGCTTCCCATCAGATTCTTTGAACAGTCTGTACCCAGAACTTTCTGCCTAGTAACAATAGTAGCCTAAAACTGAAACTATTGCATAAGCACATTGCAACTTAATGAACAATACTGCACATTGTGTGACTGCTACATAAACTAATGCAAAGTGCTCCCCCACCCCCCTACGCACCAACAAATCCCTCTTAAAGTCAAATCATATGCAGCACTGGAAATTTATTCTGACAGAAGCCAACTCAGTCCCAGCTAAGAACATTGCTGTTCCAATACACAGATTAAACTAATGTATTCAATGTTTAAGAATTTCATGACTAACAGTATGTATCAAAGTAACCTGTATATATTTAATCTATTCTATTATACCAAATTCAGGCTTCTTGCCTGTCAAACTCTGCACAAACATCAGCCCCATCAACATGTGTACTCTCTCATTTCTTCTTATTTTTCCTTTCAACTGCTGTTACTGCTCATTTGCTTTTCCTACTTAGTTTCCCACTGTCCTTCAAGCCCACCATTACTCTTAGAATAGCATTCCATTTTGTGCCCGACTATCACCACCTCTTTTCCTTCAAACCCCCCTTAGAACTACAGCTGTGCTAAATGAACTCTCATGTACACATAAGATTAGCAGGTGAGTTCACATCAGATGACGCTTGTGAAAGTTTAACGAACATGTGTTGAAGCTGAACATATAGGCAGGAAAGCTAGCCAGCAGCCCCACATCCTTCTAAGCATTTGAAGACATTCTCCCCATTTTCATATGACACTTTGGAGTGAAGGTTAACAGTAAAAAGAGGAGTTAGAGTGGCAGTGAGAATTCTTTTGTAGGAGTGAAGTGAAAAGTGGTAATTCCTGTTAATTTCACCTGGTTTAAAGCCCACAGTTCAGTAACTAATGGATTTTCAGTGAGTGACGCTTGCTTGAGATGATCAAAATTAAAATCTAAGCAACTACTCAGATGGATGTCATGCTGTTATATCAGTTACTAAACCAGAAAGGTTGAGAGTTTCTATGTGAGCTTGCTAAAATTAGCATCCACTTACAATCCAATGAAACCAAATCAGAACTTTGCAAGTCACTTCCCCCATTATTTGATGCATTTAATATAGAATAATAAAAAAAATGTAGGCCACAGAATTCTGCAATATAGATGCAGTAGCCTTTATCTTAGGAATTCTCAGAAGCTACAGGTTTCAATATGCAATGTACTGATGTAATTACCATGCCATTTTAGTTATTGCCAAACTTTCAGCAAATTCTCAGTTTGACAAAATCCAGATGTACCTGCTATAAATTCAATGCCATCCAACATTTTCACTATCCTTTGATTAGGAACTAAAATTTCCCTGTGGAGAATTAAGAAGTTGTGTGTAATATTGTATGTCCCTCAGGCAATCTGTTTGCATGCCAGGAATTAAATCAGAAAAAAGCTATAAAGCAGTGGTCACCAACCAGTAGATCAGGATCTACCAGTAGATCTTGGAGCCTCTGACAGGTGATCCTAACTGGTTTGGCCAGGAAGCTATCCAAGCACTGGCACTTCAGCTGCCCTCCACCAACTATCATGCTGCTCCTCTCTTCTGCCTAGGAGCTGCCCACTTGGGAGCCTCCTGCTTATTGTGAAGCATGTGGGAGGAAGGGGGGGGGGGGGACGCTGATGTCAGCATCAGCACCTTCCTCCCCCATTCCTGTACCCCATCTCCACACAGAGCGAAGGGGATAGAGGAAATGCAAATCTCTATCACTCTCATACCGTGTGTGTGTGTGTGTGCGCGCGCACGCGTCACTCTCACAAACACACATTGTTCTTCACTCTCCTCTCCCAACCCAACATGTGTGTGGATTGTTGTTACTTTTACTGATTGCAAAGTGTGTTACTTTTGGTTTTTGACTGGTCTGTGCATTTCATAATTTTCATTTCTCTTGCACTTAAATTTAATTCTTTGAGAAGCTGAGTTCTAAAATGCCTAACCTGTCGTGGCTGGAGTAATCACCCTGTTGGAATTTCTGCTCCTGGCATGTCCCTGCTGTACTGAGAGGGGCAGAGCAAGGGGTCTCCACTTGCTGTCCTTGCCTGCAGACACCGCTCCTGCAGCTCCCATTGATCAACAACAGGGAACCATGGCAAGTAGAGGCTGTGGGTTCTGTGCCTGTATATGAGGGGCAACACATGGCATCGTGGACCCACTTCTGTAAATGCCAGCTGCTTCAGGAGTGGTGCTCGGCCAGGCAAGAGTAAGCCTGCCTTAATCCCATTGCTCCACTACCTAGAAGCCATCTCAGTTAAACGGTACCCAGTCAGAGCCTGCTTCCTGAACCCCTGTCCCAGTCCTGAACCTTCTCCTGCTCCAGATACGAGTCTCTCTACACCTAAACTCCTGCCTAGAACTTGCACCCTGAAACTCCTGCTGGACCTCAATCCCTCACCCTGGGCTAAGCCCAGAGCGCCTCCCACATGCCAAACCCTTTGGTCCAAGACCAGAGCCTGCACCCCAACCCACTACCCCAGCCTGGTGAAAGTGAGTGAGGACGGGGATGGAGTGAACAGGGTGAGTCTTGAAGAAGGGGTGGAGCAAGAGCAGGGCCTCAAAGAAGAGATGGGAAGGAAGTGGAGCAAGGGTATTTGGATGTGAGCTAGATCTTACATTGCACTTAAATTGAAAAAGTGGTCTTGTGGTTAAAAAGGTTGGAGGCCACTGCTATAAAGGATGAAAACCACAGAAAACGCAATAATGCCAAAGATAAGATTCCTGGAGTAACCAATGTAGGGGAGCTATCAGTTGGCTTTTATGGTCTTTGAATGAAAGGATCTGCAGATCGGACACCTGTAGGAAATGTGAGCTTCAGCCAGGCAGCAGAGGCAACCACATGACATTGCTGACTGGCATAGGCCTGCAGAAGGTAGCACAGGCTTTAAAGCCAAGAGAGTGGAGCCTGTCTCTGCGGCTAAATCACTACTGGGACTAACTACTAATCTACAACTATTTAAAAGTACTTAGATGGAAACTATTTACAACCGAATAGGGAAAAATAAGCTGTCACTAAAGCTAAAACTGGAGCATCCAGTTCTACACGCTATCACTGGCAGCAAGAAGGAACTGAGGAAGGAGGAGCCCAATGGTGCCGTTTACAGTGCAGCATGTTTGCAGCACTCCAAGGGGTGCTGGAGCTAGTCCGCTACGGATGCTGCTGAGGAAGAATATCATTTGGTACCGGTACATGTGGCAAGCACACACACCTATGCTGACTGGACATGAGCAAGCACTCGAAGAACCACCAGACTGTGGCAAGAATTTGTAGTTCATTGTGACATTCTCCATAGCTTTGGGGGATCTGCTTTTCTTGAAAACTTTTAGCTTTCCAAATAAAAGTGTATTTTACTCATTATAAACCTTGTAAAAAAAAGTCAAAAAATTCTATACAAAGTAGAATTTCCCCTCTACCAGCTTTATACAAAAAAAGAAAATAATGTAAACGCTTTAGATTACAAAGCTTTCAGGGAAGGGATTGTCTTTTCAAATACCACAAAGTCCAACTTCTACCTACATACTCCCCCACTCTCTCCTCCCACTTTTCACCAAAACTTAGTAAGTGCATTTTCAGAAGCATCAGCTGAGAAGAATACAAATTCATAGCTAGTACTTCCAAGGCTTGGCCACTGAGAAAATACTCAGGCTCAGGAACAGGGGCTGGAGCAGTCAGTCCTATTTATGTCACCTATTGGAAAAGGGGTAATGTACTGTCAGTCAGTGTGTATCCTGGGATGAGAGGAACACTCGCAATGAAGAAATCAGAATGATTGAGAGGAAAACCCCAAGACTAAGAAAACAGTAAGTAGAAGAGAGAGAACTAGACTGAACAGCAATGGAAGCAGTTGATTATTTACTGAACACAAAGTGTTTCTGGAATGGTATTAAGGATGACACTCTCCACCCCAAAGAATTTACAGTCTAAGTTAGAGTGCGAAAATATCAGAAGCACGTGATAGCATGTAGGCTGAAGGCCTCCGCTTCAGACACACAAAAAAAGCACCCAACTAGAACAGAGAAGTAGGAAAATAAAACACACAGAAGAAAGAAATTATTACAAAAAAATCCAAGCCATTATTATGAAGAAAAATACAGACTGAAGAATGTTACATAAATACTCAAGAGTCCTAAGAGAGTTTATGAAGATTATACCAAAAAGAAAAACATTTTACTTGTTCTAATATCCTGAAGTTAAAAATCAAGAGAACTGTTGTCACTAAAAAAAATTCAGTAGTTCAATTTGCTTTTTCCTTCCCCAAATGTCTGACTGAAGGGCTTTTGACATACACGCTTTATTTTCAAGAATACTTGAAAACTAAAAACAAAAGATTAAAAAAAAAAAAAAAAAAAAGAGCTCCACCCAGGCTTATATTCCTTTAACAATCTGTATTTTGTTTAATCAATTATATATTATAAGAACTCTCTTTCTGGAGAGTTTTAACAGTGATCTACCTAACAACCTGAAAAAAGTCTCCAATTAGCAGAAAAAATAAGCTAGTTGTCTAAGAAATCTGATTTTCCAGTGCAGCGAGACACATTAGAGCACTATTTTTATGTTCTCCGATGGGAATGGCCTCTATTAAGATCACCAAAAAATATGCATCATTTGGCAGCAGCCTATTCATCATTTTCTAACCAGTATTTTGGATTGACTTGATAATGGAAAGAAAAAAAACCATGCACATTATGCTGAATCTTTAATCAGTTAAAATGATATCAAGTGAAATTGTCACTGAAAAATTTAAGATTATGTTATATTTCAAACACAATTTCTTATCAAACTATCCAATTAGTCCATCGCCTATTTTTTTTCCCCAAGGTTGTTTTTTTTTTTTTTTTATTATGGTCACCAATGTAAAAAAGATGGTTTCATGACTCCATGAGAAAACATCAAATAGAAGGAGTGGTCACATGGGTCATAGCTGGACAAAGAGTACAACTGTAAATTATACAAGGCAAGTGAGTAGACTCCAAATAAGGAGCTCGTAGCTCTTTTGATGGGTTGCAATCATCCAGCTAAGATAGGTGAGTTATAAGATGTTTAAAAAGTCAAATATAGACACACCCCAACTCAGATGGTCCTCCTTGACATTTTTTTACTTAACATTTCCTATTCCCAACCTAATTACCTGACATTTGATGTAAGTTTGTTTTCTCAATTTCTATACTGCAAAGGTAGAAGCTTCACTAAAAAAAAACATAACAGTGCTTTTGGAATTTCCTGGACCGTCTACGTTACAATGAATTGCAATCTGGATAGCAAATTCCCTCAGAAACAAACAAACAAACAAAAAAATCACACCTTTGCAACAAATCAGTCATGGGCCACACACAGGTGAGAAACAAAAAAGAAAAAGAAATGATGTGGCCCCCGACTGAGAAGGAGAAAGACACTCCCCACATTTCCCTTGCACACCAGAGCCTTGTGAGGCCCAGGTTAGTAGATTTTGTGTGCTCCAGCCCCACAGTGGGATAGCTGGAGTGCCATTGCAGACTCCTCAATGCTGGGGCATGAGCACCGAGTCTCGGAGGTCACATCCAGCCCTGGGCCTTAGGTCCCCCATCCCTGCTCCAAAGAGGGAAGTAACGTTGATTCTCTCTCGTCTTGCATAAGTAATTCACGAAGGAAGTTAAGTAGAATATTCTTGCCTACAAAATCATGATTAAATATTGCTAACATCTTCAATTGTGCTCACTTATAGTTATGATTCTAAGGTGCAAATATGCTGAACTAAATTAGCTGATCTAGCCAAAGGATAATATGTCCATTTAGCAATCTCACCTTCAATATTTCCGGTTCTTTGATGTCCAGAGATGCTGTATTCCAGTGCTTGCTCAGATTACTATGTAGCTTGTGATATTTATGAACATTTGATGTAAAAAGCCAAATCAAACAGATAGCAATCATAAATCCAAGGGCAACTCCCAGGAAGAGTCCACAGAAGTAACTAGGGAGAGGGAGTATAAGATAAGCATAGACTAACATTGTAAAGAAATACAAAGTCTTAACTGGTATTTTAGGCTGCTGTATGCATAAATCAGCTTCATCTTCACTATGGAGAGCAGTCCCATTTTCCTCAGTTATTTCTGCCTGGAGCAAAGGTTCTGTGGGGTTTTCCACTTTGCTTTCATCCTCTATCACACAAAACTCTTCAGAATACAGTTCACAAAATTCTTCATCTTCTTTGCTTGCCAGTGCAGACAAAGAACATTTCTCCAATACCAGTGAAGTTCTCAAATTTATGTCCTTTGTGCCCACAGACTGAGAGCTTTTAGTCTCTGTATCTTTCACATGTTCCTCAACAGTTCTGAGCTGATTACTTTTATTTAGAGTAGAATCACTTCCATCATATTCCCCTTCAGAATCACATTCTTCTTCCTTAATGCTATAGTTGTTATTGCTTTCCAAATGGCCATTTAAATTGGAAAGATTTGAAAGTTCTGAAGCACTTGAAGATAAGGCTTTGGGCCTGTGGCAACTACTTTCATCACCCATTATTTTGCTGAGGAGTTGAAAAGGCTCATAAATGACTTCTGAAAGGCGTCGTTTAGTGTCTTCAATTTTAGCCTCCATTTCAGGTACTTTAAAAAAAGAACGTGTATCTGAAGGAGATGTTAATGGGGAAGAGGGGGCAGTTTTGGAATCACCACTTGTAGCTCGAGGTTGAGTGAACTGTTTGAACAGGTGCAAGTTCAGTTTAGAGTCAGGAGGTTTGTAGGATACAGTTTCCGATTCTTGTTTAGATGTATCTGTGGACAAAGACTTCACTAAGGTTTTCATTAAGTGCCTATGTCTTGTGGGAGGGGTTGGCTCTTTTGGTTCTACATCTGTTGAAAGGGACTTAACTAAACTCATAAAAGGCTTTGAGCTAGAAACAGTGGATGAAGCACTAGACAGGACAGTTGGCTTGGATGGAGAGGACAACGGGGAGGATGACGAGCTGGCTTTCTGTTCCAAAGGGGACAACACACCTGAAGAGCTAGCTACAGGATATGAATCATATGAGGGTGATAGAACTAATGGCACTGCACTGAATACTTGAGATGCTGAAGGAGGATCCAATGGCTTTACAGTGTTAACGGTTGGCAAAATCACAGGTGACGAAGGTAGGAAAGATGCAGAGTTGACCATGCTAGGCGAGGTAGCTGGATCAGGAAAATCATGGCCACCATGTTCAAAGCAGAGGTCTTCCTTGGCTTCAACTGCTGTTGTTACAATGCTTTGGTCATCCAGTTCATTACTGGGAGAATCCTTAAACTCTTCTTCCTCCTCTTCTTCCTCCTTCCCAAATGCCGAGAAGTGAATGGTGAGGATATCTCTGGAAACAGATCGCTGAACTTGCACTTTTGGGGCAGACTGCTTTGAAGACATTTCATCAGTTTTCTCTGCATGGCTACTGTTCAAACTTGTCATTGCAGGTCCCAGAGATGTGTCAGGATCTGTGAAAAGAATATTGAATTAAATTAAAGCAATTTCTCCCCAAAAACATTAAGACAAACACAGAAAAAAAAACCTACTAGTTACATATGACAAGACTGCAACTGAAGAGCAGCAAATATCCATACTAGCACTTTGTTAAAAAAGTAGTTAAATCCAGTGTATCATGTGAAACAAACTTACTCTGCAATAACTAAGAATTTATTTTCAAAATTCAGACATGTTTTAGATAAAATACATACAAACCTGACTTCTTCCAAGTGCACATGACAATACTTTTGATATCTAATGCAAAGATTAAAGGGGGACTCAGTCACAGGGAAAATGAGAAGGGAGCAAAGGAAATGGAGGAGAATAAAGGAAAATAAAAGCAAAGCAGGTGTGGGGATACAAATGGAGAGGCAAAAAGATGCCTGTTCAGCTGTCTTTGACTGTTTGTGGTAATAAGAGGGAGTTTCAATTTTGACCCAGGTTTTGAACAGGGTGTTCAGATCTGGGAGGTTTCAGAATCACCCCACGGCAAAGATAAAAGTGAGATATAACAATCTAACTTGCAAGCCCTTAAACTAGCTTGGGATTGTTCGCATTCCTGAGCTTGTTTCAGGCCCATAGTTAGTTGTGATGTCAGTTCAGATGTGCTGTATGTGCCTAGAAATCTATTGCTCGTCATGCAGGCTAAGGCTGAAAAGTGTGTGTGTGTGTGTGTGTGTGTGTGTGTGTGTGTGTGGGAGTCAGGACATCTGGGTCTATTCTTGGATCAGAGGGATATGGGGAGAGAAGGAAGCCGCCTTCACCCTCCATAAAATGAAGGATCATACCTCCTACATCACCAGGTTCAGGTTAGCAATGAAAGCATTTTGAGATTCTTTGATGGACAGGTGTTGTGTAAAAGCAAAGCATTATGTCTATCATTTAGGAAATTGAACTCCAGGTAATACTGAAAATGGCGACATTACGCCCCCATAAAGTCCTCTGACAAAGCAGCTATTAAAAAGCAAAAGAGCATAATAGTAGAGACAAGAATTAAAAGCACAGGAAGCTTCTAGCTTGAGTTAAGTTGCATCCTCACAGCATGCTAAAGGCTGGTTAACAAATTCTCCTTTCTACACCTCTAAACATGAAGCAGCCCTTAGTCTATATACAAGAAGATGGTACTGCAGCATAGGCAGACCAATCCCATTTCTGGAGCCTAAGTGTGTGATCACTATGACATATTTCTATGAGCTCAATGTCAAATGAACACAAATTTGTTTCAAAGATGTTGATCTCCTCTCCACCTCTAGTTCAATATGCCAAGATCACGTAAAAAAAAAATCCTGAGCCAAACCTGCTAGCAATACCTCTTTGCATATTAACTACATCACATCAATTTATGATATGCATCTGAACTAGAACACAGACACAGACTTTTAAAAAGAAATGAATTCCAGGTACTGGTGACCACCATACAAAATGCATGAGCATATAACCTCTGCAATTTCCCATGAAGCAGTATTTTATTTTCATTGTCAAGACAACAAGTTAGTCACCTTAGTAACTAAACTATTTTCAGGAGCTGTGAACATGTTGTAATCAAACTGTCAAGCAGAATTAATCAGAAGTCTTTGCTAATGTTTAAAGTGCTGTTCTACTCAGAATCCAGCTCCCGAGTCTCCCATAGCTTTTCTGTTCTGCGGGTAATATGTAAACCAGAACTGTTAACCAACTAAGTTCCAACTGCAGGACCAAGTTCTGCCAAGCAGGTACAGCAGTGCAATCCTACTGCAGCCAAAGAGCTAAAGTTGGCCTACAGAAGCAATTACAGGTGATTATATAAAAGAATGGAAAACCCCAATGGAGCTTTCAGATCCAGGGCGAATTTGCAGTTGGAAAGGAAAAAAGATGTAACATTTTATATATTTATCTATTTATTTTACTTGTAACTCAAGTAATTTGCTCTGGAAATTAAGATACAAATATGAATCCATATACAGGTACTGTCTTTCACAGATTTACTTTTCATAATAGAATGTTTTTACTGATAATTACACAAACTGGTATCATTGTACCAGATATAAAAAGCAGTCACATAAACCAAACTCCTTAAAACTAAATTAATTGCAAGAAAAAAATTGATTATTAAGGTTCCTTTCCCCTAGCCCACTCCAAAACACTAGAATGTGGGTTACAAGAGAAGTGGGTGTGGAGTGTCATTCCCAATATTTTGGGAATGTTTTCTGTTCTCCAACAAAATATGTTCAAACCTATTCCTTGGGTTCTACGATATACACTTTTTTTTTTTTTTGCTTTGTTATGCAACTAAGTTAACAGTTCATTTCTGAGAAAATCTGTATATTGCTTTCAGAATGCAAGACTGGAGTGAGACAGGATTTTGACTTGATGCTCATCACTAGGATGTTAACAAAGAAACTATTCTTATAATAAATCATGCATCAGTGAATCAGATTTTACTGTTTAGAGCATAATCTAGATCTCTTAAAACATACCAAATGGATAGTGGAGCTTAATTAATGAACTCAGGACCTTCACTTCCTAATTTTTTATTTTAATTACACAGCCTCTGGTGTCTCATCTATGCACTTCCATAGCATCTTCCATCTGAGGCTCACACAGTGTTTATAGGCATAATAAATTAAACTTTACAGCACCATCAGTATATTGCCCATTTTAAGTGGGAAAACTAAGGCAAAATATAAGCAACTTCATCTAGGTCACACAGGAAGTCTATAACAGATAATGAGGACAGTCCCCAGTTTCTGAGTCACACAAGATCACCCTTCCTTATATTTGATGTGCAATAGTTCAGGTAGTAAGTTTACCATTAAAAGTTATTAAATAAGAAGTTTGGCATTGTGTCACCATTAAAGATCTAGGAGTATGCTTGCTCAGCCAGCCAGCATGGCCAGAAGACTTATTTTTCCCCAGACAATAGCCTACTTTTTCCACTGAAGTTAAACATTGTCCCAAATGACTTATTTTGCTGGTCTGTTCAGAAACAAGGCTTTTTGAAATCACAGCACTTATCCCACTCTGATGCTCTCCCAGCCAGAAGAACTCATGAAGGAATTAAGTCCTTTTTAACCTCATCAGAAGGACGTCACTCTTGACCACAATGCACTGATCGCCTGGATATATACATGAGGAGAAAGTTTTTTTTTTAAAAACCCACGGAGGGGGGGAGCAGTAATTGAAGAACCTTGCCCACATTTTGTTCCTACAAAAATCCAAATCAGCTCCACTGGAACCACAATTTTGACAACTGTCTTTAATAGTTACTTATACATTTCTATCACTATTATACATATTGCCTATTTTTACTTACATGTAAAGGAAGCCTTGCAATATTGCAGTTTGTAAAACAGAATTAGCTCACACTGCCAAACATCTCCTAGTGAGTGGCTGGAGTATAATAAACGCAGGTCTTGGTTTCAGGTCTCTGTATTTTTATAGCAAATGCAGAGACATCTACCACAGCTTGCAAACCTTTTCCTAATTTGATTGGAACCAAGGAATTAAACGCTCTACAAACTGGAGAAATCAGTATTGCAGAGCACAGTTGTAAAACTCTCAAGTTTAGATACATTGTTTTTGAAGATTGAAACTAGACACCCAAACAATGTGGAATTGATTAACCAGTGTTTAGTTTGGTTTGCTTCCTCTCCTTATGACACTAGCACTATTAATCCTTCACTTTACTTGAGTCAAGCTCACTGCAGATAAGAATTACAATGTTCTCACCTAACTGCTAGCTCCATCATCATATTGCAATCCTGACCTTAGACACACACATCTGTCAACGAATTTCAATCCTAACCTACAGCACTCTTACTAGTCCAGCTCCCTGAATCTCTCCCTACTTTCCCTCCCATATTTACTCCCCCAACTGTAACTTCTACATCCCCCACCTTACCTCTGACAATGCACATGAATCCTGCCCTTAAGCACACCCTTCAACTCCCTCCCTCTGTTCTAGTTCAGAGCCTTTTTTCATGCACTATCAATTGTGCAGATCCGACTTCTGGGGGGCATTCATAAACTGTAACATTATTACCAGAACTATAAGTTGAAATTGCTGTGCATCTGCTCAAACAATTTAAAGATTAGTAGCACATCCTCTTGAAGGTTAGAGAGCAATAAACTGGGTGGCCATATTTGACAGCAAGGGAGACAGCAATTTCTGCAATATGAATACCTGGGTATTAGGTACTTCCACAAGGTACCTATAATGGGTGCAGATGGTAATGATTTTCAAATCATATGGAACTGATTTGGTATGTGCATCAGTATCCTAAGAACAAAGAGCTCCTTTTATTTATAATGCAGTATTTCACAGTCACATGAGCTCTCTAGACCCCATTGTTAAGTGTTCTGATCTATATAAAGCCCTGTGTGGATATAAAATTTATATCCGCTCCTGATCCACAATCATGGTCTGTGGATTACCACGAATTTGCAGGGCTCTACTGATGTGCACTCATTGAGAACAAGACAAGGTCACAAAGTTTATGTTCACTTTTTCCCTAACTAGGAATTTGACCTCATGTCTCCAGCAATGAATAGTACTAAATCATTGCACTAACTGTTAAGTTTCTTGAGAGGCTGAAGAAATGGAAGTTCTGCACTCTTATTTTTAGGTGAATTTCTTCTCAAACCAAAGTCTATCTTTTCATTCAAAAATTAGCGAAACCACTTGAATGTTTACTCGAAGGCTAACATCTGTTACATAAAAGGGTGAAGCCGCAATATGGTTTCTTACAAGCACATTTAATCAAAAAGCTGAATATATTTCTCCTAGATCCATGTACTGTATAAATGGACTCTGTTTTCCAGCTTCAATATACAGAACCTTGCAGTTGTAATTCAATGATTTGTTTAATAAAAGCATTTAAAATTGAGGCCTTGCTATATAAAATTCAGTTTAATCTTTGCATCATCATGGTGTTTGGTTTTATTAATATTTATTCCTTTTTCAAAGAGTTCTTATGTTAGATACTGTATTTCTGATATAAGTGAATAAGAGAACTTTACAAAGTTCTTATACTATTATACCCTTATGAATAAAAAAAAAAAGTGGGGCCCCCACTATAGATTAAAAGATTATACACCAATTACCCAGGGAGGAAGAATCAGAAACTATCTGGAAGTGAGAAAATAATTAAAATGCTAATTAATCTGGTTTTGCACAGCGTTTGCCCAGGAACCCATGAAGAATAGGTCTGCCTACTAAAAAGGCAAAGTGAAGCTGTCTACCTTTTTAAAACTAGAATTCTTTGAAACTTGTGGCTCCTATCTGGATTCCACTGCGAGTATGCATTTACTCCACACACCTGAAACTGGAAAATTCCCGCAAGTAGCATCCATTGGTCCTTGGACAGACCTAGCCCACAGCTAGTTCTCAGGTTGGGCGGGGGTTGGCTGAGGACAGGAGGGAAAGGTTGCAAAGGGGTATGGCTTTGGGTGGAAGGGGCAGGGATTTATTTTAGTGTGGGTGGGGCTTCAGCTTAGGGATGTCAATGTGTAGTCAATTACATGATTAACCAATAAACCTAGTTTTATTGGTTGATCTTCTTGACTACATGCACTCCCTCCCCCCTTGCTGCTTTAGGGGGGAGTGGGAACCGGTGCCCATGAGGAGCTAGCTTTAAGCAGGCTCCCCACAAACACCAGATGCACTTTCCTCCCACCCCTCCACTCGGCTCGGAGGGTGCGGAGGCATGGATCTGACTTTCAAGCAGGCTTCCTGCACATGCCGGCTCTACGGACCTACCTGCTACCCTCCTTGCTGGTTTATACAGAGGGCAAGGGAGTCTGTGGCAAAGTAGCATCTGTCCAAGTCACCCCAGGCTTGCCGTGGACAGAGGGTGGTCTGCGGCAGCAGCTCCTGCCTGCAAGAGGTCCAAGCTCCCTGCAGACAGAGGTTGCTATCGTGGACCAGCCTCTTGGAACTTCCCGCAGACAAGGGCTGTTACTGCAGAAACAGGAAGCTTGGACCCTCCCCACCCCCATGGAGGAAGCAGTGCAGGGTGGCAGGCAGCCGGTCTGCATGGGGAGCCAGTTTTTGAACTAGCTCCCATAGCAGACCAGTTCCTGCCTGTCACCTTGCAGGGTGCTGGTGATGAATTCTGACAACAACCCATGCAAATGGGAACTACCAACTTTCCCTCAGCTCTGGAGCTGAGACTCTGCTGAGTCCTGTCACTCCCCAGTCACACATTCCCAGAGCACAGCTGTGACATGCAGAAGGCTTTTTTGGGGGTTGTTGTTTTTAAACCCCCAATCAGTACAGGATGGAAGGGGGCTCCCTGGGAGTGAGGCTGGGAGCGCAATGGCTGCCAGCCCCACCCTCAGGAACTATCAAATAGTCATGTAACCACAAAGATTTCATGCAGGTACACGACTATTCAGTTACACAATATTTAACATCCCTAACTTCAGCTGTCTTCCCCATCTGAACCTGTCACCCATGTCTAACAAATTGTGAATTATAAAATTCAAACATTTCCAGGAAGAGAGAAGAGCAGTCCAGACACTGGAATATTCTGATTCAGACCATGCAGTGAACTGAAAGACCTGGAGAGGCTGTCTGAACTGATCCTTAAACTTCAGTACAAAGCAGGTAAAGAAAAGGGCCCAGATTGGGACCAATACACACTGCTTAAATGACTTCTATTATCTCAATTTGCAAGGAGCCCATTTGTAGCCACAGTGGAATAAACAAGCATAAGGAACAGCAATCAAAGAACAAAGAATTAGAATTATTTAAAGATCATACAACTGCAAAAGAATCTCACGCCTAGGGGTAACAAAGTAAAAATGTAGCACATAGGAATACAGAGTTTGTAAGTATTGACATCTGAGGTGGACAACTGGTAACAGTTTAAGACATCTCAAAGCACAAAAACAGTCTGGCATAAAACTAGAACCAGAGGGTGGAAAAAAACCACACAAAGAAAGATAGAGTAACAAGACTTGTGGTGAAAGAAGTGCAAAGACTATAAATCAGCCATCAAGATCAACAGCTACCAATGAAGTTTAATAGTTCATTCTTGCAAATAAGGATATTTTGATTGAATATCATATTGCATAAAAGGGAAAAGTTAAAAGTATTTCTGTCTCTTAACAGCTCTTAGATATTGTTTCTTTTATCATTAATCTACTTTTTGATCAGCTACTCAAACCCAAGAAGATTTAGAACAAAGCTTAGTGGACCACAAATAGATATGGTGTAAGTTTACTTTTTCAGTTTTAAGCATCAGGCTCACAATAGGAAAAAGATCCCATGTCATACAAGCAAAAGGAAGCAAAGCACGCATGCATGCACTCATCCACTTCTCTCCAGGATTCTAGAGGAGCCTTCTCTCAGATTTCTGCTTCAAGAGATGCTGGTAAAACCTCCGGCAGCTTCTTACAACACTGTTGGTGAATTCTGATTGATTTACAAACAGAGATATCCTTGAAAAACTTACTATATTCCTTCACGTTCCATCTCCTTGACCATGCAGCATTTTACATGGCTTATGAATACCTGAATCGATGGGCTCTCATTACAATAAGGAGATGCAGTTTCAGTTTTTAAAATAAATAATTTAGTACAATGATCTCCAAACGTTTTAACCACAAGATCACTTCCTCAATTTAAGTACAATATAAGATCTACCTCAAACCCAAATACGCTTGCCCCGCATCCTTCATGCCCCTTCTTCGAGGCCCTGACTCTGCTCACTAGGTTCTCCCTTCCTCCCTCCCCCATTCTTCCTCCCTTTCAGCAGGAAGAGGCTTGGGGCACAGGCGCTGGTCTTGGGCTAAGGGATTTGGAGTGGGGGGAGGGGCTCTGAGCTGAGCTCGGGGCAGGGAGTTTGGGTGCAGGAGGGGGTTGAGGCTACAGGCTCTGTAAGGGAGTTTCGGTCCAGGGGGCTCAGGGCTAGGGCAGGAGTTTGGGGTACAGGAGGGGGTTTATGACTGGGGCATGGGTTTGGAGCTGACTCCAGTTGGGCACTGCTTACCTCAAATGGCTCCTGGGTGGCGGTGCAGTGGGGCTAAAGCAGGCTCACCCCTGCCCTGGCCCCGCACCACTCTCCATAGCATCCAGCAAACTATCCATCCCAAGCTCTTTTATGCTCTTTTATGGAGATAGAATACAGAGTGGGAGAGGGGGCACTCTGACATCAGTGCCCCCACCTCTCCCTTCTCTATTCTGTACCACAAGCAGGAGGCTCCCGGGGGGACGCAGCTCCAAGGCAAAGGGCAGGAGATGCGCAGCAGTTGGGGGGGGTGAGGTGTGGGGAAGAGAGCAGAACAGCTGAAGTGCTGCGCATGATGGCCTCTTGGCCAAATCAGTCAGGATCACCTGTCAGAGGATCCAAGATCTATGAGTAGATCCCGATCTACTGGTTGGTGACCACTGATTTAGTGCCACAGCTTGCAGTGGAGAAAAATTTCGTTGTTCTAGCCACGTTTTTGGAATTTAAAGGATTTAATTTGCTATAGATTGAGATATAATTCGCCTTGGTGAAAGAATTAGCAAGCTACCAATATGCAAATAGGTATTTGTTATATAAAAAATGTTTAGTTCAAACTGCAACAAAAATAGCATTCAACAGTCCAAACAGCAATCATTGGATGTGACTCAATACACCTTCTGAAGGACTCCGCTCAGAAAGTGTTCCTTATTTGGTCTTTATGCTTCTATAAAACACTTGCACCCATCCTTCACTCTGGTCTAAGATATCAATTCCTTACCCTTAAAAAAAAAAAAACCACGCAAAAAATTTCCCTGCACTCCCTGGCTAGCCTTTACTTTTATATTTATTTTAAGAGCAAAGGCAGATGTAAAAACAAGTGATTGAAACCGCAGTGACATTCATACTTTATTGCTTTTTAGTCATGAATTTGGGCTGCCTAGTTTTCTGATTCTGTTTGTTACCGCCAGTCAAAATGCCAGAAGGCTGCCTGTTGGTGACAGGGTTGTCAGATGGTTGAACCAAAAATATCGAACCACCCTCTCCCCCCCCAAAAAAAAAAAAACTACAGGGGAAAAAATTCTGTTGAGGAAAAAAAAGGGGGGGGTCAAAGTTGTTGAGCAAAAAAAAGGGGGGGGTCAAAGTTGTTGAGCAAAAATAATAAATAATAATAATAAAATAAGAAAACAGCATGGCCCCTTTCAGAGTGAGTGCAGAGTTAGAATAAGGATAGGAACAGGGGGTTGCGCACTAACACCAAGGGAAGGCATTGCTTCCCTTTGGTCTTTAGGCATTTTGCTGGCAGCCATTTTGTGTTCTTGTTCAAGCCAGAACTTAATTTCTCTGCAGAATCAGGTAAGCATGAGGGCCAGGGGCTGTGGGTGTCGGGACCCAGGGGTGGAAGGGGGAAGGAGAGACCGGGGACTGGGCCCGAGGGCTAAGGTATTTTCATCTCCTGGACGGCGGCGGAGGGTGGGGGAAAAAAATCAGAAAATACTGGACATTTTAGGTGTCTGGTATTTTCTGAATTTTTTTACCGGACAGGCAGAGAAAATACTGGACTGTCCGGGTCAATACCAGTCACCTGGCAACCCTAGTCGGTGATTGATTTGATTATCAGAAATCCTTCAGGCAGGCTCCAGATTGGGTAATCTCACAAATTACAGCCATGAAAACAGGGCCTCATATTTCTACATTTTGTTGTTGTTGAAATAATAAAGAAAAGCAAAAGAATCAGTCTTCAGGGCTTTTGTGGTCACTTGTCAGTCATCCTAAGTTTAGCTGAGGCTAAAATACATCATGGTGTAGCCCAGAGGTGGGCCATAATTTTGGAAGGGGGAGACACTTCACAAATTTCAGAAGTGGCTGCGGGCCAACCCGGAAGGGACAGGGTTCAGAACTACTCTGCTGGGTATGTTGACCTTATTTTCTGAACCAGCTGAAGCCAATAAGAACAGTTTAATTTAAATTATGAAACAGATTAAGCATTTTAACTGTCTCGTGTTTGTTTAAAATGAAGCTTGATAAATTAAGTAAAACATTATGTCCAACACAAAAGGTTTCAATGTTTTCTTTACTTATGGGAGGGGTAGGGAACCCTTTTTGGACGTGGGGTCACTGACCCCAAAAAAATAATCTGTTGGGGACCACACAAGTGAGAAGTAAAAAAACTCCTCCAAAACCCCCCTAATGCTCACTGATGTGGCCCCAACTGAGACACCTCACTACTCTGATGCCCCAGCCTCATAGGGTGAGAGGAAGGGGGGAAACTGAGGTTCAGGGCTTCCCATAGGCCAGACTTACTTTTCTGGAGTTTGTGGATTTTATGGACCTCATTAGGCTCTGAGGCAGAGACAAAAATGAAGGGTACAGTGCGCGAGATGGAGCTGCCAGCAAGAAGGATAGGAATGGGGTGCAGAATTTGGGAGGGAGCTGGGGTGCAGAAGCAGTAGGGTATCTGGCCAGGTGGAGGGAGCAAGGCAGGGTGCATTGTGTAGCCAGGAGAGAGGGTGAAAGAACAAGAGAGGATGATACAGCAAGCTGGGGGTGCTGAGTCTTGGGGGGAAAAGGAACTGACAAGATTGGGGTGGGAGGGTCTAGGCATGACGGGGAACCTTACCTGGCTTCATGCCCCCTTGAAGCAATGGCTGCAGCCATGCTGTCCCAGCCACCCCGGAGGGAGGCCCTGCTGCTGCCGTCACGCAGGCCGGGGCCAGCCCCAGATGTACTTCTGCTACGGCCACACAGCAGCACCTCTGGGGCCAGCCCTGTTGCAGAGCCTCAGCCCCTGCGCTGCCTCCTGCCTAGCAGCAGCGCAGGGGGGTAGAAGAGCAGAGCTGAGCTCCTTCCCCCACCCCACCCCTGGTGCATGCCTGTTAGGGGGCAGGGCCTGTAATTGCCTTGCAGGCCGGATTAAAGCCCAAGGCAGGCCAGATCCGGCCTTCTGAGAGGCTTTTGCCCCCCCCCCCGGTGTAGCCAAAAGACAGATTTACCCTTCTTACTCTGTTTGAAAAACAACTTGTGCTTTTTAAAATTCAATACATATTAACCTTTATTTATTTATTATAACCAGATTTGGGGTATGTCTACCTTAGGATGTTTGCCCTAATGCAACACACTTGACTGCTATAGTTTAGCACAGAGTAAGCAAGACACGTATACAGCAGCACATCTACAGTAGAGGTTTGTACCAGCACACCAACAACACTGGAATTATCAGTGCACACTCCACAGGGTAGTCAAACCCTTGAAAGCATATTCATCTGTGTTTTCACAGGAAAAATGTAGTTCTGCCTCAAGGTCAGATAATGCAGCTACAGTACAGGGAGCTAGAATCCCCATTACAATACACTGATTTTGTCAGAGGCACACTGCCACATGAGTAACTTAAATAGCTGTAATGGGATATCAGCAAGATGGAGGAGGAAAATCCATGCCAAGAAGGTAATGACTGAGGATACTTTACACCAGCCTCTTCTCCTTTAGGGAAGTATATTTCCAAGATTACTTTGGCTTACACTTCTGCTGTGGATTTTTTTCCCCCTCTTGTCCTCCCTCAAATTCCTCTGCCCTCTCAAAAAAACAAACCGAATAAAAACCCAAACAACATACTTAAATGTTAGTTCCTGTTCTTTTCAGTAACAGCTTTAGCTCCAGCCTATAAATCAAAACTCATAAGCGCATTTGTTGCATTCCACTTTTGAAATAGGCAGATAGCTTATTCCCTAAACAGTATAAATGCTCTTCAATTATTTAAAAGCTCAGAGTTTTGGGGTTTTTTTTTTTTTTTAACACAACTGGATGAACACATATTTTGCAACTGGATGAACCTCATGTGTAAGCTAAGGGGAAAAGGTCACGGTTTTAAAGAGAGGCTGGAGTCAGAAGGAGAAGGTAGATATTCAGACCACCACTCCACTGTGCAGCTCAAAGTGGTGAACCTAGAGAGTTGCTAACATCAAAGGCATTTCCTAAGTAAGGTTTACATCAGGGAGAGGCATGAATGTATCGCCTTTCTGTCCAAATCCACGTGGCTAGCTAAGGCTGAGTAAATGATAAGCCTACAGTAATTAAATCATTTGTGCACATGAACGCTTGGCTCCTTATGTCAGTAGTGCCCAGCATCACCGGAACACTTGTATCAACTTTATTGTCAGTGTCGAGTATCATGGGATGGCTCCTGAAAGCCACCAACTCTTGATGTAAGCAACACAGCAGCTACACTGTCACTTCATCAACATAGTTACGTTGACTGTGACTCTACTCTGATCAGGGAGATTGTGTTAGTAAATCGGAATAAAGAGGCACTTACATTAGCAGGAGCCAAATTTAAGTGAAGAAACTTCCACAACTAGATTGATGCATGGCTGCTTGTCAACCTAACTATGTAGTGTAGACCAAGCCTATGTTGGAAACAGTAATCAAGGGCATTATAAGTAGCTAAGCACCTTACAATATTTAAAATGTATTTATCCTAATACCATCCCTATATGAGGTATGGAACCATTTTACAGATGAGGAACCAAGACAAAGAAATTAAGCAGATTGCCCAAGGTCACACAGGAAGACTGTCACAGCTAGGAATTGAGCCCTAAGCTAGTGCCCCATACACTGTACTGTCAATGGATTAATAGATGCTATGCTAGTTTTCCAAGATCCAATGTTTTGTACAAATCGTACAGGAGCAACACACCAAATGTAGGAAAAGACCAAAAGAATGTGCACACACACCATTCAACGATGAATTATGGGATATTAACATTTGAAATGTGAAAAAAAATACACAATCCAACTTCTCACATTTAACACTTTCTTGCACTAACTATAGACCTTACCTTCTCTCATATGCACTAAATTCACCCCTAACTTGGACAGGAGAGTCAAAAATACATTTCCAACTGAAATGTAAAAACATAATATTTTGTTAAAAGAATTGTCTGGCAGATAAGTGAATAAAAAAACACCTGTAAGTACCATGGTAACCTGTAAAGACATTGTTTGTAATGCTCACTTATACAGGTTAAATCTCTCTCAACTGGGACTCCCTGTCCAGCAACATCCATGATCCAGCAGGACCAAGGTTGTTCCTGGACCAGAGACACTCGGTGGAGAGCCAGAGGCAGGCATACTACAGGGGCCGGGAACTCAGCCAGGCTAGCTGTAGCAAGGCCAGTGGCTGGAAGCCCTGCTACAGGAGTCCGACTGAACCGGTGGCAGGATGGCCAGGCAGCCAGCAGGTTTCAGCGGGGCAGCGGTCTGCTGTGGTGGGGCCAGAAGCCCTGGCAGCGGGCCATGAAGCTGCCACATCAGGGCTGGTGAACCTGAAAGCCCCAGTGGTGGGACTCTGTGGCAGAGCAGGAGGGCTGCTTGCCAACGGGAAGCCCGCCAAGAGACCAGACCAGGAGTGGAGCCAGGCTGGGGGGCAGAAAAGACCTCCCCTGGTCTAGCAAAATCCCTCCTTCAGGACCACTTGGGTCCCAAGGGTGTTGGACAAGGGAGGTCCAACCTGTAGTTATTTTTCTAGTCTAAACATACAGGAAACTCTACCATCTGATTCCAACATGTGGAAACAGTTTTTTCCCTAAATGCCAAATATTTGCAATTATTCTAAGTGCATGTGTTACGCACCCATAAACAGTGGTTGTCTTTAAAAACATTCCAATTACTTAAGACAAAGTAAATGTTTGAGCATGATGTGTAATTTTTCCTACGTTAAATACAATGATGTACACAAAATAATGCAAATAAGGTACTATTATTATGCAAGACAAAAATGTTTTAAGGTGGACCCCTGTAGTTTCACAAATTGACCAGAGGGGAGTGCTGCACCAACAGTGCTGCATTAACAGTATCACCTGGCCATTCTTTTAGGTTCCATAACTTAAAGCTTTTAAGTGCATGCATTTGTCTCATGAGTCTGGCAAAACAAAATAAATACGCACTTCAAGTTTGTTTGAAAACATTTTATTTCCTATACAATATTCTTTCTAGCAATAGATCTACTCTTTAGTTAGATCATTAGCACAATCTGTATTTAAAATCCCAAATTCACAATGTAGTGTTAATTACCAGGTGTTTAAGTTATTTAAATATCAGTTGCTAATGTATGTGGTGTTAATTACCTGAAACAGATTAATTTTACAAACAAAACAAGTGGATTGGAAATCATTTTGATACACAACAAATAAGAGGAAGTTACTCACCTTGTGCAATAACGATGGTTATAACTTAGGTGTCAGCGTGTCCTCCCACCAACAATAACAGATTTTTAGCCTAGCAGTGCCTTTCCATGCTGCGTATGCACAGTCACCATCTTGTGCTGTTTCATCCGTTAGAGGTGCGCATGGCACAGGTTCCCTCAGTTCCTTTTCTACTAGAAATCTTTTAATGGATTCGAAAGTAGTGGGGAGGAAGGGAGGATAGTGAAGCACTCAGTGACACACATCTCAAAGAAACTTTGTTACTGCACAAGGTAATGTCCTCTTCTCCTTCGACTGGTGTCCCTGTGGGTGCTCCACTCTGTGACTAAAGAGAGGTTATATGCAAGAGGAAGCAAGAACAGCATCACCTGCAGAGATGGATGGTATTGGCCCTTGCTATAGTGCATAACATCGTGCAAAGGTGTGATCAGAGGACCATGTCATCACCCTGCAAATGTCAACAAGGAGCACATTGTGCAAAAAGGCAGTGGATGCAGCTATAACTCGTGTGGAATGTGCAGTAACCCTATGAGGTGGGCACTCATTGCGAAGTCTGTAATGGGTGTTTATACAGTTCGATATCCACTTTAGATGCACTGAGTGGAGATGGCTGTTCCCTTATGGGACCAGACATGCAAATAAAGACTATATTTGATCTTCTGAATTGGCTTGTCCTATCTATATAGAATGCTACTGTGCATCGTAGTGGGATGAGGAAACATGGAGACTTGGTTCATCAGGTCATGGAAGACTGTGATGGCTCAGAGATGGACTTTTATGGAGTTGATGGAGAGCCTCGTTTCGCTAAGATATTCATAAGGTATTCCAACACGGTAGGTATGGGAGTGGTAGTGGGTTGCAATTGATATTGACTGCACCATTCCTGAAATCGTTGCTGTTACCAGCTGTTCAGACAGCTGTTCAGATAGACCTTCTTCACTCTCTCAGAACAGGAAGTTCTTTATTTTGGAACCATGGAGAAGCTGAGCAGTGAGCTTGAGTGCTTGAGGGTGGCAAGTTTGCCTGCGATATTGGGTCAGCAGGTAGGGGATGATGGGGAGAGGAATGGGTTTGGCAATTGAAAGGTGGTGAAGGTACAGGAACCAAGGTTGTCCAGGCCAAAATTGAGCTATCAGAATGACTGTTGCGTGGTCTGTACGCATCTTGTGGATCACCCTGGGGACCAGGAGAATAGGTGGGAACACGTAGAGGAGTAAAGCTGACTATCGTATGGTCTGTACGCATCTTGTGGATCACCCTGTGGACCAGGAGAATAGGTGGGAACACGTAGAGGAGTAAAGCTGACTATTGTATGGTAAAGGCATCTCACGCTGAGTGCTTTCCCTGACCTGCTCTGGAACAGAAGTGGTGAAATTTGCAATTGGTTGCTGTCACAAAAAGATCTATCACCAAGAACCCCCACTGGTGAAATATGCCATGAATTATCTAGGGGTTGAGCTCCCACTCGTGCTGCTCAGAAAAATGTCTGCTCACAGTATCCACGATGATGTTTTGTTGGCCTGGAATATACACTGCCATCGGCGTGATGTTGTTTTTGATGCACAAGTTCCAAAACTGGATCGCCTTGGCACATAGTGAGTGTCATCAGGCACACCACGACAGTTAATGTATAACATACGTGGTATGTCATCTGCGAGGACACGTATGGTCTTACCGCGGATGAGCGGAAGAAAGTGCAAGCAAGTGTTGCCAACAGCTCTGAGCTCCAGTATGTTGATGGGTAACGTCGCTTCACAATGTGACCACCTGCCCTGGGGCATCTGATGCCCCCAATGAGGGCCCCATTCCATGAGTGATGCATCTGTAGTTATTACGCAGAAGGGTGACAGTGAAGAGGCACTCCCTCAAGGAGGTTGTATGGATAGGTCCACCATCGCAGAGAGGTCAGCATTAGTGCGGGAAGGGCTATCCGTTTCCCTAGACTGTGCCTGTTGGGGGTGTAGACTGATACCAACAATGTTTGTAGGCAGTGCATGTGGAGCCTCACAAGGCGTACCACATAGGTGGTAGCTACATGTGACCTAAAATTTGAAGACATGTCAGAACATTTTTAAAGGGAGCATGTAGTACGGTGCCTATGAGATTGTGTAGAGCATGAAAATTGATGGGGAGGCAGGGTGGCTCTGGCTCTGGCTGCATCTAGCAACGCACCGATAAATTCTATTTTCTGGGTAAGTTCCAAGGTGGATTTTTTTATGTTTATAAACAGGCCCAAGTGGGAAAAGATGTCCTGAGCAGTGTCTGTCGTGATTAAGGTTTGTTGTCATGACGTACCTTTGATTAGACAATCTAGGCAGGGGAATATGATTACCCCCTGCTGTCTGAGAAACACATTCAGCATGGTTAGAGTTTTGGAAAACACAACATCAGAACCATGTCCTGCCCTTTCAACGGTCATGTTTGTTACCTACTGTAAATTTAAGAAACCTCTTATGAAAGGGATGAATGGTTATGTGGAAGTAAGGGTCTTGAAGGTTGAGGGCTGAGAACCAGTCCCCCTTGTCCAATGCAGGTATAATCATTCCTAAAGGTCACCATCTTGAACTGGAAGTTGCAAACAAATTTGTTGAGTTTCCTGAGATCTAAAATGAACTTCCAGCCTCCTGTCATCTTTGAAGTAAGGAAGTAGTTTGACTAAAATCCTCTCCTGTGGAATTTGTGGGGAACTGGTTCTATGGCCCCAAGCGGAGTAGTTTTTGTACCTCTGCTTGTAAAAGGGACTCGTGAGAAGGGTCCCTGAAGAGGGACAGGGAGGAGGGGGGTTGGGTATGGGACAGACATGAAGGGGATAGTGTAGCCTGCTCTGATGATCTCAAGTACTCACTGGTCAGTAGTAAAAAGGACCCATAGATGATAAAAAGGCTTCAAGAGGTGGTGGAATATGTAGAAAACCTGCATTGGTCTTATGGGGTGGTCGCTCAGACCCTCGACCAAACCTTCAAAACTGTTGTTTGGCTGGTTGAGGTGCTGTGGACTGAGTGTTTTGGGCCCTTCTTCTGTTAGGTTGTTGTTTGGACTTCTGGTCAAATGGTTTCTATTGTTGACTATGGAAGGAGCCATCTCGCAGTCTCTGGTAAGATGTGTAACTTCTTCTCTTGTTAGGGTGTGTGTACATGCCTAATGTCCAGAGGGTTGTGCAAGAATCCTTCACTCAATGAAGGACCTCCTCTGTCTCGGCTGCAAAGAGTTGGTTCCTGTCCTCCACTTTCGTCTGCAGCTAACGTGGAATGCCAGATGACTGTAGCCATGAGGTGCGACACATAACTGTCGCCTTGGCTGCTGTGTCTGCTATGTCCATTGACACTTGTAATGCCATCCGGGCAATGGACTGGCCCTCAATGTTCGACTGGAGCTGTGGTCTCTTTTGTTCAGGGAGGTCATTTAAGAGCTCCTGCGGCCTTTTATAATTTGCATGGTTGTAATTAGCGAGGAGGGTAGTATAGTTGGAGATGCAGAACTGCAATGTAGTGGAAGAGTATATTTTCCTCCCGAACAGGTCCAACCATTTGTGCGCCTTAACCTGAGGAGTAGATCCAAACTGTGGTTTATCTAGACCGATGATGAACTGCATCGACAACCAATTAGTTCATCTGGGGGTGGGAGAATGGGAAACCCAGCCCCTTGTCTGGTACAAAATATTTCCTATCCACCCTGCAGTTAGTAGGAGGAATAGAGGCTGGTGTTTGCCGTATGGTTTCTGAGGGTTCCATTATGGCCTCATGAATTGGCAACGCTATTTTGGATGACACAGTAGGTTGCTGTATCTTGAGTAATCTGTGTTGTTTTTCCTGAACATCCTGCAGAGCAGTGTCCTGAAATTGTGCCACCCATTTAAATAGATCCTGAAATTGTTTCAGGTCATCTGCTGGAGGAGAGGAGGAAGGGAAGATAGCCTCATTGGGAGACAAAGAGAATTGAGGTGCTGGAAGGGGACTGTCCAAGTCTGATTGGGGTAGGTCAGTGGTTCCCAATCTTTTCAAGCATACAGCTCCCTTTTCAATCTGTTAAAATTTTACAAAATCCCCTCCCTCCCCCTAAGGGGAGCAGCAAGAAGTGGTGGCCAGCACGTCCCTTGGCCTGCACTGCTTCCTCAGCTCCCGCCTGCTCCATCCCCTCCTCATCCACGGAGGATACAGCGAGGGGTCTCTCATGGCCAAAGGCAGCTCCTGACTTCACACTCTGCCCTTGACCAGGCATAGAGCCCTGGAGGTGGGGGGAAAAAAAGAAAAGGAAGGATATTTTTCATGGGACTGGGAGGGGGAAGAGGGCTGGAGCATAAACAGAAGCACAGCTGGTGGCAGGAGGATGGATGGTGCCTCCTGGGCTATCAAGATCCTATCCCAAGGGTGGGAGGCAGTGTGCATGCAGCCAGTTGTGATTTCTGAGCTCCAGGCAAGAAGCGCCTGGCAGAAATCATGGACCCTCAAGGGTCTGCAGACCATAGTTTGGGAATCACTGGGGTAGGTCATCATCTTCCTCCACTGGATCAGCTTGGCTTGTTGCTAACGGGGACTCTGGTGGGTAAGCCACAGATGATTGTGCTCTAGTAGGAGGAGTGTGAGTTGTACGTGCTGGAGTCACTGCTGATCAATGCAGATGGGAGGAGTGAGTGCAGTACTGATTTTCCAGTTCCCAGAGTGGCCAATTAAGTTGGTACTGTTGAGGTAGGTATGGCCACGGGTGGCTGAACCAGGGGTAAGGAGGCCAATGATGGAATGATTACTACCTGGTTGAGCGCCAAGATGCCACTAAACTGGCTGGGGATAAATTCTGGGAGGACAGTGTGGGCAAAAAGGAAATATCTGGTGAGTGATTGTGCGGCCTAGTCTCTGTAATGGTGGGAGAGTACAGAAGTAAAATGTCTGCCCACACCAGTGGTGAGGCTGCCAGCGGCTGTGGTGTTTGGTGCAGTGTCTCTGTCCTCTTCTGAGTCCTGGATTTTGAAACTTCCAGTACTGATGTTTGCTTGGGTGCTGGCAGAAATTGAGAAGAGGACAACTGTATCAGTGCCACAGTGTCCATCAGTACTGGAGGTGGCAGCATGGTCACCTTTGTTGGCACTGGGCAATAGCCCGTGCTGGTCGGTGCAGAACAGCTGGATTTCTTCTTTGACTCTTGACTCCATCCTTTTTGTGGGTGCCACTTTCCACTTTTCCGTGGTGCCGGAGGTGGACAGTAAAGACTGTGCCGGTGAAGGACCTGTGAGAGTCCCAGGGAGGAGACGAATTTTTTTTTTTTTTTGTGGCATAGAGAGATCCAAAGGGGCTGTTTTCTTCGGATCTGGCAGCTGAAGAGATTTCTCCCAAAGTAAATTCCTGAGCCTCATCTCAGAGTCTCTTCTGGCTCTGGCAGTCATTCTTTGGCAGTGCTGACAGTTCTATGCCACATGGCCCCCACACAGGCATTTTATGCAACAGGCATGCCTGTCTGAAACAGGCATGGGGACTCTGCACGAGTCACATTTCCTAAAGTCAGGGGAACCCAGCATAATTAACTCAGGGCAGGGGTTCCCAAACTTTTTGACACGGGGACCAGTAAATCCATTCATGAGCTTTTGGAGGACCAGTACCATTCATTGCATATTTGCATATTCATTAAGCAAATGATGAATATTCACATAAGTTGTTTCTGGTCCTTCCAAAGCCCTCAGTGCTAGCGTTAGCAAAGCTTTTGATACAGTCACCCACAATATTCTTGCCAGCAAGTTAAGGGAATATGGACTGTATAAATGGACTGTAAGATGGATAGAAAGCTGTCTAGATCAGGGTTTCCCAAACTTTTTACTTTAGTTGGAACCCAGTTTTTTTAGTACTGTTTTTTGCAGCCCAAAAATATTAACACACAAAAAAAAAATGAAAAATGAATAAAATTTCAGTTTTCACCCAGCTGCATCCTCCACCCAGCCTGGGCCAGGGTTTGGGGACCCCAGCGCCGCATGGGCACTCCAGGAGGTAGGAGCAGGAGCAGACTGGGGGTAGGGTAGCTGTCTAGGAGGGAGGGTGCAAGGAGGTGTAGGGTTGCCAGGTGTCCTGTTTTGTACCAGACAATCTGGTATTTGAGGAGTGGGCAGTAATTTTTTTGGGGGGGGGGGCCATACCAAGAATTTGGAAAGTGGTCAATAGCCACACTTTATTTTAATAGAAATGGAGGGGACGCAGTGTCTGGGACAGAGGGCGGGGCAGAAGGAAGCTCAGGTTTACGGGTTCAGGAGGAGGCTAGGTTTGAGAGGGAGTTTTGATCAGGGGCAGAGGTGCAGGGGTTTGGATTATGACGTGGGGCAGGGAATTGGAGTGCAAGAAGGAACAGGGTAACAGGTGCAGGCTCTCACCAGGAGGTGCTTACACTAAGTGGCTCCCAGCCAGCAGCCCAACAGGACCCTTGGGCAGGCTCCCTGCCTGCTGCAGCTCCACACACTTCTCAAAGCAGTCAGTATGTGTGTACCTGCACCACGCACCCCACGGGGGTTGTGTCTGTGCACTGCTCCCACCCCCAGCACAATCCTTGCAGCTCCCATTGTCCAGAAACCAGCCACATGGAAACTGCCCGGGCTAAGCTTGCAGACACAGACAGCTCAAGGAGCCTCTCCCCCCCATGGCACATGCTGTGCAGATACACCTGCACTGGCTCCAGCAGCCAGACACTTTGAGCAGCATGTGGGGCTGTGACAGGCAAGGAGTCTGCCCAAGGGTCCCAGTGAGTCACAGGACTTTGGTGGCCCAGAGCCTGCCAGGTTTAAACCATGCCGGTATACTGCATTCAAGAGTTTAACAACCATGCCTGCATGGGACCTTACAAGCTTCAGACTAGTTTGTCCAGCTGTTCAAGAGAATACACATCTGCAATTTCTGCTGTAGAGAGCTGCATTCAATTTAGCTGGATGACAGCCAAAGCATTTTACACAGCATGCATACATACCTTTAGTAGATCCTGTTTACTTCCAGTGCTATTCATTTCAACCTCCAGATGAGATGCCCTAATGAAATTCACTCTGTGACTCTGCTGTTAATTCAGTCTATCAGATTATCTTAACATTTAAATGACTAACCACTGACCACCAGTGTATTAGGGTCAAGGGATGTTTATTCTTTGAGATGTTATTCTCAAGTGCCTGTCAACTTCATTTATTATCAACATTTTAAAATATCCATCAGGTTTATGATAATGTATCTCTATCACAGTGGTGTGCAACCTGTGGCCGGTGGGCTCCATCAGCCCATTGGGGTTCTTTGTGTGGCCCACGAGACATTTTGTTTACCATTGCCCACATGCAGAGCTGCCAGACTCCACTGGTTTCCCTCCTAAAACTGGCTAGGTGGGCAGCTAACACACTAAAAATTGTCCTCTGACCACAGTGGCTCAGATGGCAAGTCAAGTTAGCCCTGGACAGGTTTATATTTGGCCAGGAAGTCTAAGCCACTGCCCATGCCACATTTTTTTAGCTAATTAGCTAGGGAAGAGCTAGTGTGCCTATATACAGACACTGGGGAACATGCTCCCACAGCTGCAGTGTAGACATAACCTAAAGGAATTTGTCCCATCCTCCTTACACCTGCGATAGAAAATGGCAGGAAAACTTTTCAAGATAGATTTTCCACTCAAAACAGAGGAAGGCGAAAAACTTCCACAGCCTCTGCCAATCTACCCTGGAGGAAAATTCCTTCCGGACCCCAAATATGGCGATCAGCTAAACCCTGAGCATGTGAGCAAGACTCACCAGCCAGACACCCAGAAAGTTCTCTATAGTATCTCCTATCATCCCTCCATTGACCTATTTACTACTGATAATGAATGGTCAATTAGTTACCAAGATCATGTTATCTCATCAAACCATCCCCTTCATAAACCCATCTAGTTTAATCTTGAAGCCAGATAGATCTTTTGCCCCCACTACTTCCCTTGGAAGGCTGTTCCAGAACCTCACTCCTCTAATGGTTAGAAACCTTCGTCTAATCTCAAATCTAAACTTCCTACTAGCCATCTTATATCCATTTGTTCTTGTGTCCACATTGGCATTAAACTTAAATAATTCCTCTCCCTCCCTGGTATTTATTCCTCTAATATATTTAAAGAGTGCAATCATGTCCCCCCTCAGCCTTCTTTTGGTTAAGGTAAACAAGCTAAGCTCCTGGAGTCTCCTTTCATAAAACAGGTTTTCCATTCCTCAGATCATCCTAGTGGCCCTTCTTTGTACCAGTTCCAGTTTGAATTCATCCTTCTTAAACATGGGAGACCAGAACTGCACACAGTATTCCAAATGGGGTCTCACCAATGCCTTGTATAATGGCACTAACACCTCCTTATCCCTACTGGAAATACCTCGCCTAATACATCCCAAGACCCTATTAGCCTTTTTCATGGCCATATCACAATGGCGGCTCATAGTCATCCTATAATCAACCAGGACTCGGAGGTCCTCCTCCTCCGTTACTTCCAACTGATGTGTCCCTCGCTTATAACTAAAATTCTTGTTATTAATCCCTAAATGCATAACCTTACACTTCTATTAAATTTCATCCTATTGTTATCACTCCAATTTACAAGGTCATCCAGATCTTCCTATATGATATCCCGATCCTTTTCTGAATTGGCAATACCTCCCAACTTTGTGTCATCCACAAATTTTATCAGGACACTTCCACTTTTGGTACCAAGATCAGCAATAAAGAGACTAAATAAAATTGGCCCCAAAACTGATCCCTGAGGAACTCCACTAGTAACCTTCCTCCAACCTGACAGTTCACCTTTCAGTATGACCCACTGTAGTCTCCCCTTTAACCAGTTGCTTATCCACCTCTCAATGTTCAAATTAATCCCTATCTTTTCCAATTTAACCAATAATTCCCCATGTGGTACTGTATCAAATGCCTTACTAAAGTCGAGGTAGATTAGATCCACTGCATTTCCTTTATCTAAAAAATCTGTTACTTTCTCAAAAAAGGAGATCAGGTTGGTTTGGCATGATCTACCTTTTGTAAAACCATGTTGTAATTTCTCCCAATTGCCATTAGCCTCACTGTCTCTAACTACTTTCTCCTTCAAAATTTTTTCCAAGATCTTGCATAGTTCAGATGTCAAACTAACAGGCCTATAGTTACCCAGGTCGCTTTTTTCCCCTTTCTTAAAAATAGGAACTATATTAGCAATTCTCCAGTCAAATGGTACAACCGCTGAGTTTACAGATTTGTTAAAAAATTTTGCTAATGGACTTGCAATTTCATGTGCCAGTTCCTTTAATATTCTTGGATGAAGATTATCTGGGCCCCCCGATTTACTCCCATTAAGCTGTTCAAGTTTGGCTTTTACCTCAGATATGGTAATATCTACCTCCATATCCTTAGTCCCATTTGTTATGTTACCATTATCCCTAAACTCTTCATTAGCCTAATTAAAGACTGAAGCAAAGTATTTGTTTAGATATTGGGCCATTCCTAGATTATCCTTAACCTCCACTCCATCCTTAGTAATTAGCGATCCTACTTTTTTTTTGTTTTTTTCCTATTTATATGGCTATAAAACCTTTTACTATTGGTTTTAATTCCCTTTGCAAGGTCCAACTCTACCTGACTTTTAGCCTCTCTCACTTTGTCCCTACATGCTCTAACCTCAATAAGGTAGATTCCTTTACTGATACCTCCCATCTTCCACTCCTTATATGCTTTCTGCTTTTTCTTAATCACCTCTGAGATGCTTGGGAAAAAATTTATAGGTAGGTGTGTTAGACCTTTTCTTGGGATACAGGCTTCTGACAGCTTCTGCAACTTTAACTTAAAATAATCCCAGGCCTCCTCCACCTCAAGATCCATAATTTCTTTAGTCCAATCAACTTCCCTAACTAATTTCCTTAATTTAATAAAGTTAGCCCTTTTGAAATAAAAAACCCTAGTCTCAGATTTATTTTTGTTTATCCTTCCATTTAATTTGAACTGAATTAGCTCATGATCACTTGAGCCAAGATTGTCCCCTATATCTATTTCATCTATGAGGTCCTCACTACTCACCAAAACCAAATCTAAAATAGCATCCCCTCTTGTTGGTTCAGCAACTACTTGATGAAAGAATTAATCAGCTATTGCATCTAGGAAAATCTGAGCCCTATTATTATTACTAGCACTTGTTCTCCAGTCTATATCTGGAAAGTTGAAATCTCCCATGATTACACAGTTTCCATGAGTATTTACTTCATTAAAAACATTAAAGAGGTCTCTATCCATATCCAAATTGGATCCTGGTGGTCTGTAACACACCCCAAGCACTATCCCAGGGGAGGATCTGATAGTTTTCTTCCCCAATGTGATTTTTGCCCAAACACACTGTCTTCTCCATTCCATCACTTTTTATTTCTTTACAATCTTCCTCATCTTTGATATACAATGCGACTCCACCACCTTTACCCTTATTTCTGTCTTTCCTAAACAGCACATATCCTTTAATACCTGTACTCCAGTCATGCCTAGTATTCCACCATGTTTCTGTTATTCCTATAATATCTGGTTTCACTTCCTGGACCAATAGCTCTAGTTCCTCCATTTTGTTACCTAGACTCCTCGCATTGGTATACAAGCATCTTAATTTTTGCTGTTTGGCCTCACTCTCATTCTTTACCCAATTTGACATGGACGTTGTACCTCCAATATGACCTATTAGACTAGTATCCACCCTACCCTTCCTCATTTATATTCTCCTACCCCCAGCTATATCCTTTCTTATTTCGTTTTCCTCCCTCTCAGTGTTAAAATCTCTCCTGCTTTGATCACAAGCCTCGTGATAATTGAGTCTTCTTTATGATTAGAATTAAGCCAGATCTGGGAACTTCACTACCTGATGCCTACCATCATCAACTGTGACCGCTCAGGCTTGATAGATTATGCTCGTTTTTTGGTACATGGCATGAGAAGGGAATCCCAGCCTCCTTTTTTGGGGGAGGGGGGGGGGAATTTAGGTTTCATGGTTTGTGGAGACAAGCTAGGAAACATGCCCCAAGTTCGGCCAAAGAACTCAAACTCCAGACACCAAATCAAATGAGGGAGGGAGGGAGATGAAAGATCACGGCTCAAGAAAGGGAATAAACTTACCCTTCAATGTGAGTTAAACAACCCAAGGGCTACAATCTTCTTTTGTAGCTTGTCATGCCAGTATCACTTTTAATGTAATAAAAAAAAAAGTCAACTCCTCTATGCACTATATATTTCTCCAGTATTCAATGTATATGTGGAACATCATCTATAAATTAACTGTACAGCATTACCACATCTCATATCCAAATGGAGAGAGAGATGAAGCATGGCCAGTTAATTGTGTGTTTACACAAATTTCAATGTTTCCTCCTCAAAGGAAACAGCAGATGGTACAGATACGTTTCTTGTGCTTGACTCAACCCATAGTGGGGTAACAGTACTTATAATACTCTTCAACTTTCTGAAAAGTTGCCAAGCAACCAAGGAAAGGTTAACTACAGCATTTTAAGAGGGTCAGATATGAGGAGAGAGAGAAGAATGGATATTTTAGGTTATTTTTACTTTAAGATTGTAACTGGTTTTGTTACAACCAGTCAAGCTTTCATTAACTCAGCTTACAAGAATGCCAGGAGCAAAACTTTCTAAATAATATTGAGGCTTCTAAAATCTGTAGGGTCTTTTTTTCTCTTTATATTAGAGTTTGTGTTTTCTCTGACCCACATTTCTGGACTTTTCTTTAAAAGAAAACTCATTTTCCTGAAGATATTCCCCCTTATTGTGTCTTTACTTCCCTACAGAAATTCCACACATCTCTCCAAGGAACAAAAAAAATGGACACAAAACAGATTCTCTGCAGGTTAAAGAAAAGATTTATTTTAAATTCATTAAATGGAAATCACAGCCTCTATCCTTGTACGACTATCAAGGAGATGAACAGGACAAAGCCAAAGGTCAATGAAGTTCTTTCCTCCTATCCAGTAGATCTTAATGGTTTTTGTTTCAGATAGAGACTGAAGAAAACAAACTAACAAGTGTACAAAATATGGAACACTTCCAATCAGCGAAAAGATTAACTGGATGACCCAAAAGCCTCATCCATTGCTATTCTCCACAGTACTGTATATAAATGCTGGAAGCTCTGGACTCTATACCCAACTTTTTCAAAAGCAATTATATTCATAAATGGCTAAGTGGCTACCTTCTCATAGTTAACCCCTCTTAAGATTATATTATATAAAATTTTAAAACATCCCAGAAACTATACAACTTAGGAAGGATTAAAACCAATATAAGTTAGAGGTACATGTTAATCATTCACAAAGCTTCTGCTAGCTGGGAAAGTATCAGACTCCAGATTTCCTAGCAACTATTGATAAGACATTTGGGGATTTCTTTGAATAATATAGCTGTTAACAGCCTTATTCCTTTATTGAGGACATACAGCCAATGCCCTACAGGGAAAAGAAATGCCATATTTGGTGTTTTTTTCCTGCCTGTTGCTAGGCTCACTATTTCAAACCAGAGGCTTAATTGCATTGGCCTTACTTTGGGCAGTTGATTACACTAAATGTGATAATCTTGTTTTGGGAAAGACATGGGATGAAGGGAGGGAGAGAGGTGTACATGCAATAACTTACTATTTAATATTTATTATTTAATATTACTATTTAATAATATATATAGTAAGTAATACATAGTAATACTCTCTCTCTAGATTATATATATATTATTAAATATACTTGTTTGTTATTCAATAACTAACCTACGGTGTACTAGATACTCTGGTTATAACATATGTAGCTGTGCCATTCAGGAACATCATTCTTTTGCATCAAGGTAGTTTTTACCATCTTTTCTTGCATATATCGAAAATGGGTAATGATCAGTTTAGTGAAGACCACTTGTGCCATTTCTCTTGCTCTCCTTGGGTAGAACTACATCATTTTGTACTTTTCACCGTGAAAAACTGTGACAGGCCTGCCTCCATCAGCATGTCCCCTGGTGGTCAAAGGTTACTTTGCAGCAGCACCCTGCCTTTGTTTCCCCTATTCAGAGCCCTTTAAGTTCTACATACCAATCTAAAGGTAATTAAAAACATTTCCTCCATGGGGACCAATTTGTTTAGTCCTCATACAGTCTAGCCTTAGTGCCCCAATCTCTGTTCATTGTTGCGGTATGGAATCCCCAGCCCTCATTCTTTGAGCTAGAATCTAGCTCCATCACTAGTCACAGGCTTTACTTGGCTGGAATTTAGTTTTCAAGCTCCGACTTTCAAACTCCATTGGTGTGAGGTTATTCCTCCTGTCTCAGCAGGCTAGTCCCAGTACTCTTAGCCAGGGCAGCTCCCCAACCTCAGGGTCTTTCCTGTAAGAACCTCCCAGCAGCAATTGTCACAACTTTCTGAACTTCTACCTCAGTTTCCTGCTGCCCCTTAAAGGGCAATCAGCTCTCGAGTCAAACCCCATTAAGGTTAATACAGCACCAATGGCTCGTTGGATGATCAGGCTTGGCTGGCCCTAGGCCAAAGACCCTTGAAGATCAAACCAACCTCTTACACTAAAATGAAATGGTAGATGTTATTCTTAGGAGAAGCAGGTATCTAATGTGCAAAGCAGCCCTCCTAAAATTTCCCCCTTTAAAACTAATTGTTAGAAGATGAAAAACATTGTCTTTTGTAAATGAAAAGCTATCATTGCCTACTGTAGTATCAAAAGTGAGAGCCTGTGGTTTAATAAAGTCAGAGGATAACTATCTGGATAAGGCTCTGTGCACATCACTGAACAAGTGGGAGGAATCATTTGCAAGCAAAGGGCTAATGAAGTTCTACTTTTATAATTGAACTTGGAATGAGCTCATACTATTGGAGTTTGGCACCTTCAACAAACTTCCTACAACTCCCGTGAAAGGTATATTTATGAGGGACTAATGCAACTGCTTTAACAACAAAACAGAACAGTTGAAATTAAGAAAAACAAAAGGAAGTAGCGACGAGGAATCCTGTAGCAAAGATGCATCTGACGAAGTGGGTCTTTGCTCACAAAAGCTTATGCACCAATAAATCTGTTAGTCTATAAGGTGCCACAGGACTCCTAGTTGCTTTTGCAAATTCAGACTAACACAACTACCCCTCTGATAAAAAGAAGTAGGATATCCAAATGAGACCCCTGAGATTAAACCTTTAATCTTCTAGTTGAATATAACCTGTTGTTGCTCAGGTCCTTAACTCAATTTTTATTTTTTGGAAAATAAAATGAAAACGTACATGCTTCATTTGAATTATTGCTCTGGAGTGGGGCTGGGGGTTCAGCATGCAAGCTGCACCCAGAAGAAAGGACTACCCAAGCCCTCTCTCACCACAGCAACTTGGGGCCAGATGAGAAGCGCCTCTCCACTGCTGCTGCAGCTGCTCAGATAGGCACAGCTGAGGGACATCTTGGGCCAATCCTAATTCTTCTCTCCCCTTGCACTGCCCATCCAGAGTGGAGGAATGCAGCAAACGGTTCACTTTCCCCTCACTCCCTGATGAAGGGGAACAACCAGCAATATTCTCATATGAACTGGGGAGAGGGGGAGCAGGGGTGGTGGTGGAAGGTGCAGGGCTGGGGCAGTCCTGGACCACTGGGAAGCACCCCCCCCCCCCCCCCCCAGCCAGCCCCTTTCACATGTCTGGTGATTCTGGCTGTCTCTTTTCTGTATGGTTTTATGAAAAAGCAATCCCATTCCAGGAACAGTCCATTTTCCTGGCACAAGCAAACCTGTATCTTGCTTTAAGTTAAGATAAGAGGAAGATGCATACCAAATTTGGTGGCCCTAGCTCTTACCATTTAGGAAGAGTTCTTGAACATACAGACACACAAACGCTCTCAAATATATAGTAGACGTCCTTCTTTCCAATAATGTTATCATCAATATAAACCACTAGGTTGATCTCCAGAATCATAATGCTATCCATTACAGCAGACCCTCTTATTTACAACACTTCTAAAAGATACTAGATTGTGTATACTACTGTTAGTCTGTCCTGCCTCACCCAGACACAGTGGCTGTGTCTAGACTGGCCACTTTTTCTGGAAAAACAGCTGCATTTCCGGAAAAACTTGCCAGCTGTCTACACTGGCCACTTGAATTTCCGCAAAAGCACTGACGATGTCATGTAAGATTGTCAGTGCTTTTGCGGAAATACTATGCTGATCCCGTTCGGGCAAAAGTCTTTTTCCTAAATACACTGGCCCTTTTGCGCAAAAGTTGACAGCAGAGATTTGTTTTCCACAAAAAAGCCCCGATCGCGAAAATGGTGATTGGGGCTTTTTTTCAGAAAAGCGCATCTAGATTGGCCATGGACACTTTTCCGCAAAAAATGCTTTTGCGGAAAAGCGTCCTGCCAATCTAGACGCTCTTTTCCGAAAATGCTTTTAACGGAAAACTTTTCCGTTAAAAGCATTTCTGGAAAATCATGCTAGTCTAAACATAGCCAGTATCTTCAAGAGTTCAGCACTCTCAATCCAGCAAGTGAGAGAAGGATTGAGATCAGAAAATTTTAATGTGTGCACCGAGAAAACAGACTGATGTATCGAAAAGTAAGATGGGGAATATGGAAACCTAAGTGGGTTGTTTACCTATTCTAGTCTTGGCTGTAAATTGATCATTGTGCATGTATACTGCACACAGAACTGATTGCCTGCATGTTTATTTTACTCTAATAAAAACATCAATAACTCAAAAAGGTTAAAGCTAGGGAAGCAAGTATTCAACTACTCGACTCCTTAACTCCCCCTCCTCCCCCCACAGTCAGCAAGGGAAAAGGGAGAACAGAAGCCAGTGCTGGGGAGAGCCAGCTTAAAAGCCGGTTCTGCCCAGCACTGTGTCCTGTAGAAAGGAAAAGGACATTTCTTACTCATTTGCTGGTGATAGGAGAGGGAATGGAAGGTTTCTCTTTCACCATCAAAATGCTGCCTGATCTGTGTGGTATCAGTTTCACACTACAGTCACCATGGCCAAATCAGATATTCGAGGTCCCAGCAGACCACTGGGAGACCTACATGTGTTTTGAAAGAATCTGACACAGTGTAATAAGACGACTCCTTACACAGTGAAAGGCCAGCAATCAAAACTTCACAGATACCAGCAATTCAGGTGTCCTATTAAAATATCCACGCCTTAAAAAAAGAAAAACTAAAGTCTTTGTACTACAGTACTGTACTAAAAAATTCTTCTCTTTGAATTACATTTGACAGGGCAATGTGCAATGGACAGAACACTAACATATAGACTATAAAACTGATGTTCTACTTTTGTTAAAAAAGTGGAAGCAAGATACAGGATTAAAAACAATAGTTTATAGGGGACACACACCCCACCCACACTCCCCCACACACACATTAATTTTATTTAGTTTTGCTCTGCAGTTCAGTGATCATTGTGAAATATATGCAGTTTTCTCTAGAAATGATAGATGGCTCATAACGCAGTACATCAAGATAGTAGGGAATGGAGGTGGATCAATCAGTAAGTCTACCTTGATTTCATATACAAGAGAAATGAGACCTTTTTTCCTACCAGCTAAGAAATTTAACAGTGTCTAGCCTGCCTAGTATACACTTTGGTTGATTTCCAAATTCATAAGAAAAATGCACCAAAACACTAATGCACTTCCAGCCAAGCAATAAGGATGCTTTAAACAAACAGGTTTCACAGGATGGAACCAGTTCATCTGGTTACAAATGACATAAGTTTAGCATTCTTTTGCAGCATACTAGCTAACAAGGGAAGCTGCTAGTCAAGTACAGGTCCTACTTAAACAAATCCAACATTATATGCATCAGATGAAGTGGGTCTTTGCCTACAAAAGCTTATGCTCCTATACATCTGTTAATCCAGTGGTCCCCAACATTTTGAGGTTGTCGGGCGCCAGGGGGCGTGGCCGTTTGCCCGCCCGGCGCCAGGGGGCGGGGACACTTGCCGCATGCCCGGGGGCGGCCCCCCCCCAGCCGTGGGGCCCCCTCCAAGGGCCACGTGCCCAGGGCCGGCGCTTCCCCCCCCCCCCTCCAAGGCCCGGGGCCGGAGCTCCCCCCCCCCCCCCCCCCCCCCCGCCGAGTGCCATGAGCCCAGGGCCGGTGCTCCCCCCTGCCGCGTGCCCAGGGCCGGCGCTCCCCCCCTCCCGCCGAGTACCGCGCGCCCGGGGCTGGTGCTCCCCCCGCCGCGTGCCCGGGGCTCCCCCCGCCCCCCCCGCCGAGTGCCGCGCGCCGGGCGCTCCTCCCGCCAAGCGCGCTCCCCCCGCAAGCGCCAGTGCGCCATGTGCCCGGGGCCAGGCCATTAATTAGGGCAGGAGGACCGAGTTCACAGGGATTAGCCTAGCACAATGGCTCTCCCCTGAAGATATGCAGAAGTCTTCCAGGGGGTGTACATTGTCTCATCTAGATATTGCCTACTTTTACAACAGGATAGGTAAAAAGCACTAGCAAAGTCAGCACAAACTAAAATTTTATACAGAGAGTGACTTATTTATATTGCTCTATATACTACACACTGAAGAGTAAAATATTTATAATTTTATTTTAAAATTATATGGTAAAAATGAGAAAGTAAGCAATTTTTCAGTGCTAATGTGCTGAGACACTTGTATTTCTATATCTGATTATGTAAGCAAGTAGATTTTGTGAGGTGAAACGGGGGTACACAGGACAAATCATACTTCTGAAAAGGCTACAGTACTCTGAAAACATTGAGCACCACTGGCTTATCAGCACAATTACAGTAATCTATTTACTGTACCACAAGATAAGCAGGAAAGACAGATGTGAGCTGTAGGGCAATAGCAGGATCCCTCAAGGCTGGGAAAGACTTGGTGGACTGTAGATAAGGCCATGAAGGCCCAAGGCACTAACAGATGCCAAGAAACCATGATCCACTAGCTAAGTACCTTTCACAGCCCTAAAGAAGAGCACTGTGTGCTTCAAAAGCTTCTCTCTCTCTCCAACATAAGAAACTCCAATAACAAAAAGCCAGTGTAAGTAGTACCTATTTTTCCTGCTTGAGAAACTTCAACACAGCCAAATTTATTGTAATGATTACAAAGGAGAATTTAATTGTGCAATTCAGTATTTTCCATAACTTTTTCATCTGAGCAAAAAGAGGTAGTTGTGAAAATCAATTCAGATACACTGCAACAGACCAAACCTTCCTGATGGTGTTATCATTGCTTAATGCAAGATCCTATTTGCAGGAAACAGGAAGGATTCTTACTAACAGTGTGCTACAAAACAAGGCTGTGCAAAAAGGTTCAAACCTTCTAAAGATGTCCTATAAGAAAACAAAATATTTAGCACTGCTGTAAACCACAAACAGGAGGAGATGAGTTCTTAATTTTAAAGTAGTTTTCAATTAAATATGCATATTTCCTTAACACACAATGGAAAATAATATAAAGTTCTAAATAAAAGACCTTTCAATTTTTTTCCTTATAAGCTGTCAGCTGCACTTTAAAGTGTAGGTCTCTGCCAGCTGCGCATGAAGGCACTAATTTGATTATTCAGAATGGTATGATTGGATTTCATGCAGATTCCTCTTCCAAAGGGCTCTGAAGAGTAAAGAAGTTTTAGCCTGTTATATCAGGGGTGAGGAATCTTTTTTGGGTCAGGGGCCACTAACCCACAGAAAAATCAGTCAGGGGCCACACACAAATGAGAAGCAAAAGAAAAAAAACCAAACCTTCACTGATGTGGCCCCCAACTAAGAAGGAGAAAGACACTCCCCACATTCCCCTCACACAACCAAGCCGGGAGCGGAGGGGGGAGTGGGGAAGAGAGCAGACTGTATTTGCTCTAGTCCCACGGTGGGACTGCAGGAGAATGAGGGTGGGGGTGGAGCACTAACACGGGCTTCCCCAATGCTTGGGAGTGGAAACCCCAAGCTTTGGGGGCTGGATCCAAGCAAGCCCAGGGTCACATCCAGCTGGCGGGCCTTAGGTTCCGCACCGCTGTGTTAAATCTTCACTCTCTCAAGTATCTCTTTTGCCTTATATCTGCTATCATTCTTTAAACATGCATCCCTTGTCTTGGCAAGCAGACATTTGAAGGAGGAGGGGTGCATCACAACATCACGCATCACACTAAGGATTTGTCTTCACTACACTTTCAATAGGATGACGATGAACCAGCTACACAAGTCCCTGTGGTATCACAGACTGGCTCATTACATGTTTGAATCGCTGCCCCAAGCCATGCAAGGAGCATGGGAAATACTGAACAGCAAAGTTACTTCAAAACAGGATTTTCCAGTAGCTTGATTCAAGAAGACCTGGTCATGCTCCCTTTACTATTGTTTTCAGATATTCTTATATTTGAAGGTGAGATGCATTAGCTGTTCAAACACAACTGCACCTCATGGTCAATGCAATAACATTTTCCCAATACATCAGCCTTCGTTCCAGAACTATAGCTCTTCCAAAATACTACAGCCATTGAGTTTTGTTTCCTTGTTTTGCCAGTTCATTTGTCTATTTAACTTGCTAGAAAAGGGTCAGGCAGACAGGCTACTTAGCTTTGCCAAATGGTTCCAACAAAAATACTGGACACACTTGACATTACATCACAACCTACATTACATCATATTTAGAAAATATCAGACATTTATATTTTCTCAATTTGTTTCCCGAACAGAAAGCTCAAATACTGGACTGTCCAGTTCAAAACCGGACACCTGGCAACCCTAAGGCTAGTTAGTCGGTAAAGGTATGTCTACACTACAGTGTTATTTCGAAATAGCTTATTTCAAAATAACACGTCTACACACAAAATGCATTTCGAAATAGCATTTTGCTGTTTTGAAATAGCGCGTTCATACTGAGTGGACGCTGAATCGCATTTAAGGCTGGCTGGAACCAGTTCCAGCAGGGCACCAGGTCAGGACTTACTGTGTGGGGCAGCTGCCTGAGGCTATCTGAGGTCTGTGCTTAAAGGGACGCCCCCCGGACAGCCAGTTCTCAGGTTTTCCTGCTTGCTTTTCTACCTCGATGAGGGACAACAAAGCATTTTGTCCCAGTGTGCTCTGATTGCCCTCACTTGGGACACCACAGCACTCTGCAACACGGAGCCAGAGCTGCCCTTGGGCACTCTGATGCTTCTCATGGACGTGTTGCTGTGAGCCTGGCTGCACTTTTTGCAGGCTGCCATCCAGGAGGTCCATCGGGGGGCTGTCAGGATCCAGGAGGCCCTGCGGGAGAGCTTCCCTGTCTACCCCACTGGGGGCTTGTGCCTCATTCCTCCCTCATGTCCTTCTACTTACCCCTCCCTAACCTTTCTTCCTGATGTCAAATAAAATACACGTATTTTCATGATCACAAACTCTGGTGAGACTGGGGAAAGGAGGCAGAAGAGGGGAGAAGAGAGGTGAAAACCTGGGAGGAGGGAGCTGCAAGGGGAAGAAGGGGGAGGAGAAGCTCAGGGTTGGGGGTTTCACCGGACTAACTTGATTGTCATGCAAACCTGCTCCTGGGTTCGCATGTGGCGTTTGGTGGGCAGGCTGGCAGTTATCCTGCCATAGACAGCCACATTCCTCTGTCTAGTGCAGAGATCATGGATATTGGGGGCATCCCCTCCCAAAGCCTGAGTAAGGTCCATGATCTCCACCCTGGATCAGGAAGCCGCTCACCTTCTACGGGCCCCGACAGGGTCCTGGAAGCTGGCAGACTGCTCCTGGAGAGTGGTGGAGGGCTGGCTGCCAGTGGCTTGCTGGGTCACGTTTTGAGGCCACTGGGTCAGGGACAGTGACTGCTGGCTCTGGGCTGGCAGGTTTGGAGCTGGCACAGGCACTGTGGCCAGAGTCTACCCCTTTAAGAGCTCCAAGGGGGGGGGGGGGAGGAGTGTTCTTGGTTGAGGCTGGAGTGGCCATCAGGGCACCCTGGGAAGACTAGAGGCCCCCTATATCGAAAGAGGTGTCTACACAGCACTTATTTCGAAATAGCTATTTCAAATTTGCCATTATTCCTCATAGAATGAGGTTTACAAATTTGAAATAAGTGCTCTGCTATTTTGGCCGTGTAGACGCTAGGAAAGTTATTTCGAAATAAGGGCTGTTATTTCAAAATAACTTTGCTGTGTAGACATACCTTTTGATACTTATAAACGAGGACAAACCTAGCCTAATAGTTCATTAAGCATGTGTTGGCTGATTAACCACTATTTTATTCTTCATTATAAATCACTTGAGAATTCTGACAGTAATATCACTGCATGATATTTAATCTTGACTTTTGTTCTTCATAAAGCAAATACTGTTAAAACATAGCCGTTTATTCCCTTGTCCATTTACATTGATTTCCTTTAAATATCCCTGTGCTAAATATTCTGTGCCATCAGTACAGGCAGTCCCCGGGTTACGTACAAGATAGGGACTGTAGGTTTGTTCTTAAGTTGAATTTGTATGTAAGTCGGAACTGGCGTCCAGATTCAGCCGCTGCTGAAACTGACCAGCGGCTAACTACAGGAAGCCCGAGGCAGAGTTGCTCTGCCCTGGGCTTCCTGGAATCAGCCGCTGATCAGTTTCAACAGTGGCTGAATTTGGATGCCTGGGACAGAGCAGCTGGAGCGCTGCCGGGTAGGTCCCCACAGCGCCGCACCTCAGCACTGCGGGGACCAAGCCGGCAGCACCCCAGCTGCTCTACCACAGGTGTCCCCAAGTCAGCCGCTGCTGAAACTGATCAGCCGCTGATTCCAGGAAGCCCAGGGCAGAGCAACTCTGCCTCGGGCTTCCTGTAGTCAGCCGCTGGTCAGTTTCAGCAGCGGCTGACTTGGACGCCTGGGGCAGAGCAGCTGGGGCCCGGCTTGGTCCAGTAGCGCCGAGGAGCGGCGCTGCAGGACCAACCCGGCAGCGCTCCAACTGCTCTACCCCAGGCATCGTCGGCGAGAGAAAAGCCTGGTCTGCTGGGGGGGGGGGGGAGGCTCACTAGTTGCGCCCCCTCCCCAGCAGACCAGGAAGACGCGGGTGGCGGGACCGCTGAGATGCGCCACGGTCCCGCCCGCATCCGCCACGGCTTTGCTCCGCGTCTCCCTGGTCTACTTTCAAGTAGGAATAAGAGATCCTCCGGAAAATGAAGCCTTTTCCGGAGAATCACGTCTAGACTGGCACTTTTCTCCGGCTTATCTCCAAGCCGGAAAAAAGCGGCAGCCATGTTCCAAAGTGCTATTCCAAAGTGCTACATTAGCATCCCTTTTCCGGAAGGGATGCCAGTGTAGACACAGTCAAAGTGTCTTGAATGGTAACCCAGTTTGAGGTGCATTAAGGCAGCCAGAGCTGTTTTTACTGAACCAGATGAAAGGGTAAATTGTGGCCACATTCATACAGACAACATTCTGCCCTAAAAGCGTAAGCCCCTGTACTTCTTTTACCACAAGTCACTGGGGCCTGACACTAAAGAGAGTGTGGTCACACACTATGGACATGGGCACAAATGCTTTTCGGATAGTCTACTCAACTAGTCGCTTCCCTCCCTCCTCTTGCTGCCTCTGTCAGGGGGACGGGAGCTGGAGTTGGTGCTGTGGGGAATCGGTAAAGCCGGTTCCCCCCAGCAACATCTCTGCAGGCGGCAAGGGAGGCAGAGGCACAGCGGGAAACAGTGCGAGCGGGTCCCCACTTGTGCCGATTCCCACTGTGGGCACTTCTGCTGTTTGCTCCTGTACATTTCAAAAGCAGAAGTGCCGCAGGGAGCACAGGGCAAGCAGGGACTGAAGTAGTCCCCGCTTGCCCCATGCTCTCTGTGGCACCCCGCCCCCCCCCCCTTGCTACCTGTATGAAAGCCAGCAAGGGGTGGGGGACAGGCCAGTGCTGGGGGACTGGGACAGGCCAGTGCTGGGGGACTAGCTTAAATGCCTCTATCAGAGGCAGCAGGGGGGATTGAGGATGCTGCTGTGAAGCAGCCCCTCGTTCATGGTAGCCAGGGTTGGCCACGGGCAGAGGCTGTTCAGGTAGCAGCCCCTGTCCAAAGCCAGCCCTGGCTGCCATGAATAGGGGCTGGTGCCAGAGCAGTCTGTTCACGGTTGCTAGGGCTGTCTGCCGGGAACAGAGGTCACTGGACTGAGAAGTCCCAGCTTTTACTACATTTAAAATACAGAGCTGCAGTGCAGGTGGCTCTGGAGCTACCCCCGCTGCAGCTCTGAAGAAGTGCTTATCGACTAATCATATAGTTGATACAAATTGTATTGACTACATGATTAGTCAAATAATTGCATTTTAACATTTTTAGTGGTAGATAGAGCGCATCCTCACTGCCAGGGATTGCATCAACTTAAGGAGTGATGTACTGTGGGTAGCTATCCCACAGTCCCTGAAGCAGATGGGAATTCTGGACTAAGCTCCCAATGCCTCATGGGATAAAAACATTATTGCAGGTGGGTTATGGGTGTATGTCATCAGCTTCCTAGGTATGTGACTCAGAACCAGGCTTATACTTTGGCATACTTGTCTAAGCTCCTTTATTTTAATGTGGCATTGCTATGTGTCTGCAGTGTTGCCCTTATCCACCATGCTCTGTGCAATTTTGGCATAGATGTTGATGTTTCTTTTGCTGGTTAGGAGCCCTACCTGCATAGACTCTACTCCACACACAACAATCAGATCCACTGTTTCCTGAAAGCTCCATGCTGGATGCATTTGTGACCCTGGGCATGCCTGCTCAGCTGTGAAGCTGAGCTCTCCACATTGTTCCAACAGTAAATGAGTATTCAAAATTCCCTGAGCTTTTCTTGTTCACCTGGCTGAAGAGTATTGGTCTTCAAGTGCTCATCAGACTGTTCACAATGGAGCACTTTGGATCACCACCTAGAGGCCAGTAACTCTGAATTATAATGCACAGTCTTCACGCAGCCATTAATTCGAGGCATGAATGTCTCTCAAGCTTTATTCCACTGAGGTGCAGTACAGAGGTCAATTTTAAAAGCTCTTTAGGTCAACTGGAGGTACTAGGCAGTTGAGACACAATTTACAAATTCAATCTAACGCTGAATACATCCACCTAAGTGCATAGTGTAGACCAGGTATAAGCCAGTATGCATCATTATACTGGATCTAGGATTTCATTTTGGGGGCCCATTAGCAATCTTAGGACACTAAGGAATACCTTTGGAACATCTGGAGGTTATTTACTTGCTAAATAAAAGATAGAAAACCCAGTTTCCTACATTAGTGCCCTACAGGGTTGTTGGGTTATTTTTGTGGAGTTTTTTTGTGTGTTGTTCTAAAGATGCTGATTTCTAGCTGTTAATCACTTTCTCCCCCTCCCGCCAAATGGAAACAGCTTAAGAGCTATCTGCTTTTCCATGTTTCTGAATCTCTTTGAGAGATTCAAGGGAGAAAGCAGTATAGGGATGTAATAGTGAAGTTGATTAACCGATAAACAAAAGCTTATAGGTTAATGCTATAAACTAGGGATGTTAAATTTAGATTAATTGGCTAATCGAATAGTCAATGCAATTTGCACAGACTATTTGATTAATCTAGAAGGGTGCCTCTGCCTTTAAAGTGTAGCAACAGCCCTAAATGACTGTTCAATTAACCCATATTTAACATCCCTAAGGAAGTATAGAAGCTTAATATATTTAACCAATTGGACAGCCAGTTTCTGCCCAGATGCCAGTTTTCAGCGGAATCTCTCATTCAGGTCTGTTTAATGAAAAATCAATCATATTAAAACACATAGCAGGAAGCCAGAACACACAAGAGCTAGGGGAAGCTTCCAGGTAGAAGCTCTGCAATGACAAATTCTAATAAAAGATCCTTGTTCAGTGCTAGAAGAAAATTACTTTTCAGCATTGCCAAAATGACAAGCACAACCCAGAATAAGAATACAACAAGTGTCCACAGCAGCAATGAGGAATCCTGCTTAAACATTAAAAGTTTAGATATCAGCCCTAGAACAGCAAATATTTTAAACACTAATATCTCATAGTTTTACAAAATCAGTTGAATATATTTAAAACAAAATAAAATTGGAACTGCCTAAGTGATTTTAAATGTAGGCATCTCTATTTGATTAAAATTTATAAAAGCAAACTTTCTTAATGTATGTCTACATATACATTCAAACTATGTCAAAGGTCTGATAGCAACAGAGTAGAATAGAAAACAGAGGGCAGTGGAGCCATCACATGTATCAGCAAAGCAAAACACCATATTCAACACTTAAAGTAGTGATTAAGTGGATTAATGCTCAATTCAAAGCAAGTTTCTATGCCGTATGAATTAGTTATAAAACCTATGTCACCCTAATGAAAGCTTTTAGAGTACTCAGAACATAAGACAGCCACTGACAAATGCATAAATTGTCCTGGATGAATTCTAGGTCAGAGCCTTCAAACATTTGCATTACCAATGAAACTTCTGACTAAACCCACTTGATCTAGGGTTCATCTTTTCCTCTCAAGAATTCTGTTCTACAGTGCGCCTTGGCCAGCACTTTCCTATCAGCTTTAAGAGACACCGGATGATAATTGTCTAGAGTTCTTCAGTCACTTTGAAAAACAAAATAATCAGGAACTTTTGTCATCAACTCAGCCTCTGCCAACCGTCAGTATTACTAACACAACCAAAGGAATAAAAACTAAAAATCTTTGTGTGTACAAAACTCAATCTCCACAAAACACTTGTGGTTAAAGTAGCTATAACCGTGATCCAAGCCAGTGGTTTTCAAACTATGGGTTGTGACCCAGTACTGGGTCGTGGATGTCAGGCACTCAATCTCATTGCTACAGGGTGATCAGGTGACCAGCAGGGATGCTAAGGCAGGCTTCCTGCCTGTCCTGACACTGCAGACTGTGCTGCACCCTAGAAGCAGCCATCAAAAGACCCAGCTCCTATGTGTGTTTGTTGGGAGAATGGGGGGGGGGGGGAAGAGAAGAGGAGCGCACAGGGCTCCACCTACTGCCCCTGGCCCTGAGTTCTAGCTCCGCACTCCCATTGGCTGGGAACTGCTGCTGGCCACTTCTGGGGCACATCATGGTCTGTGATTCCAAGACAGGCAGGAAGCTGCCTTAGCACCCCAGTGCACCTCTGACCAGAACCTGCTCAGGACAAGCCCCTCCCACAAGATGGAGGACTCTTCTATCCCCCTCCCCCTGCCCCAAAGTTCTCATCGTCAGCCCCACCCCGGAGCTCACACTTTAGACAAATGTTAGGTCACAGGCATCAACGATTTTCTTCAGCTGAGTCATGAGAAAAAAAAATTGAAAACCACTGATTTAAGCAACATGCTGCATCATCAAGCCAGCAACTGAAACAGTCACCAATTAACTTTCAGCACTACATGTGCCATAGAGCTAGGCTGGAATGCTCCTCCCAGTGTGTCCAACTGAAAATGATCCTGCACTAGTGAAGGGATGCAGAGAAATAACCTACCATTAAAGTTCTCTGTCTAGTTTCTGCAACTCAGTTTATTAATATCAGGAAAGCGATTTAATTCCTTGAAAAACAAAAGTTATGTTTTCCCTACTCAGTCTCCATTCTTTTTCCAGGCTGGGACTTAAATATCCTCCTCAAAAAGAAAACCACAGATAATCACATTACAAACCATGGTTCCACTGGGTGAACATTTCCTATTTTTTTGGCATTACAAACTGACTGAGAGGAGAGGTGATTAACAAGTACCGAGACAAATGCACAGGTCATTTGCTGACCTTCATGTATGATAAGGTACATTATTTTGTCCTGTCTTTGAAAGGACAGGGGGGAAAACCAGCAGAAATATGTGAAAAGCAGATTTTATAGTTGCTGGGCTCAGAAAACCACCTTTCATTGCGGTAATTTTCAGTGCACAGCAGTTTCAAGAATAAAGCCAAAATGTCTTCCCAGCTTTTATTTGTACTACTTGAAGCTAGTTTCTCCTTTAGGGAATACAAACTTTAGGATTCAGATGGTAGTTGCTTATCAAGAGCTTCTAAAGCAACACCACCTCAGACTTACTAATGCAGCCTACAAGACTTTAGTTTTAATCATTCTAATTTCCCCTTCACCACTACCCAGGCTAACTAAATGTTATCTTTCCATATTTACTGTATGATCACTGCATTTGATTCAGTTAATCTCAGTGCATTTGCGTTATGTGGAAGGGGAAAGAAAACCTCACCTTGCAAAAGAGAGTGTCAAGTGTGGAAGCATCCTGATGGGATGAACAGGCAAACAGTATTACGTTGAAACAACAAGGAGGCCTGTGGTACCTTAAAGATTAACATGTATTAGCTTTAACGGACTAACATGGCTACCTCTCTGAAATTTGTCATTATGATGCTAGGAATTCTATTGGACAGTGTGACTGACATGGTGGGGACTCTGTTCTGTTTGCTTTGTTATGCTGTAGGTGATTCCTACTGTCCTGTACTGTTCTGTTGTAACCCTGTGTGTGTGCCTCAGTTTCCCTGGACACTGCACTGGTATCAGGCTGGGAATGGGAATGTTGGGTGTGGCTCTGACTGAGGGGGAGGCTGCCCCAGGCGACCCCATGTTAGTACATATACAACAATAGCTCAAGTTGTCTTGGAACCTGAGCCTATGTGGAAGATTCAATAAATGACACTTTTGAAGCTAGACAGAGTAGGAGGGGCTACCTGCAGGGTTGGATCAGGCTGCTGGGGGCGCTGGCCCTGGGTCCCCTCTTCCCAAGTTGGGTTGTACTGACTGGTTCTGGCTCCCATATTAACAAGTCGATGCTATGCCGTAACCCTGTAAAAAATAAACCTTCTTTTCTACTTGCTGGCTGAGTCTCACATCTGACTGCAGATGGGGGTGCAGGGCCCAGTGACTCCCCCACACTCCGTGACAGACAGGCCTTTTAATTGGGAAGAGTACCATAAGGAATAGCGGTGGAGAGGGGATGGAAGGAGTTTCAGTTTGTGCTAACAGAAGAAAAAACAAGATACACAGAAAAATGATTGGACAACAGGCTGGAAATTATTGGTTTATAAAAGCAGCATAGAGAGGGGACAGAGTAAAAACGGAAGACAAGAAATCAACACAATTTTAATCACTAGTTGCCCCAGATGTAAAAGGGCATATTGAAGGGGGGAGGAGGGTCCACTGGCCAGGTGACCTACCCTAGCTCGGAGGGGTTAGGACAACCCGTCTTTACTCCATCCCTGCCCTGCCTCTTATCCCCAGGCCCTTTCCCCAAGTGATGTGACCTGGGGGACTAGTGGGGCCAGGAGCTAACACTGGCATTAGGGATGTAAGCGACTAGTCATAAGAATATGCTTATCGGATAGTCGAGTTGACTAGTTGCTTCCTCCACCCTTTGCTGCCTTGATCAGAGAGAGGCAGCAAGGAGGGGAGCAAGAGCCAATGCTGGAAGGAGCCAGCTTAAAAGCCGGTTCCCCCCAGTACCGTCTCCAAGGTGGGGGGCAGGGGCATAGCAAGGAACTGGCAGCATTTCCACCTTCGAAATGCTTTCAAAAGCAGAAACGTCGTGGGAGTAGAGGGCGAGCAGGGGACTCGAGCAGTCCCCTGTTGGCCCCGTGCTCCCCACGCGTGCTTTGGTTTTGAAATGTACAAGAGCCCCCTTGTATATTTAAAAAAAAAAAAAAAAGCAGCAGCAGCATGAGGCCAGTAGGGGACTGCTTGAATCCCCCGCTGGCCCCGTGCTCCTTGCAGTGCTTCTGCCTTTGAAATGCAGCAAGCGCCAGCAGGGCATGGACTGTTCAATTAGTTGATTAATCTAAATTTAACATCTTAAACCGGCAACAAAAGTCCACCCGCTCCCCTCCACACACATACCCCGACACACACACACACACACACACACACACACACTCTCACTGACAGTAACAGGGGAAGCGGAGCAACATGACTTCAGCTCACTTCGCTCCTCCAGCCACACCGCTCTGCTTCCTACCTGTAAGCATGGGGGCAATCCTGCCCCTCCCGTGGGCAACACTAGACACCCCACCACCACCAGCCACCCGCTTGCCCATACCACGGAATGGTGGGCATATGCCCCGGCATGCCCCCCCCCCCATATTATCTATGTTTACATTTGTCTAGGTAGATTTGACCAGCTGCTGTCATGTTAGTTTCAATACAACTTCTTTGCCCTTAGGTAACGTTTTATCAAAAGTACATTACAACAAACTATCCTTACCACCCCTTGATGGTAATAGGCAAGAAAATATTTTCCATACAGCAAAAGTGACTTGCCCAAAAACACGTAGGAAGTGAGAGGAAGAACCAGGAATGGAACTTAGAATCCCTAGTACGAACACAGACCTGAGGCTGCTTGATCATGCTGCTTCTCTGAACATCTTCCCAAAGAGAATATGTATAGGCTTTCCTCCGCTGCTAATCCGCTGGGCTGCATGTGCATTTTCCCTGAGGTCCAGCCAAAGTGCTCAGCTAACTGGGAACTGCTCACAGGCACCCAAGGGGAAACTGAGGCAGCGAAAGGCCCTCCTGGCTCTGCTTGCACATGCCACACACCACTTAGTGGCAGAGCCAGGCAAGAACCCAGGAGTCCTCATTCCCTCCCCCATGCTGCAGGGAGAACCCAGGCATCCTGGCCCTCGGGCATGGCGGTGTTAGGCATACTCCACCATAGCCAGGATGTATACATAAATTGGCTATTTTCATTAAAATTAACATTAAAATGCTGTCGCGGCACTGCCTTAACTGAAAGTATGGCCAGAGCACCAGCACTAGGTGTGAGCTCTCCCAGTCACTTAAACGAGGGGAGAATCTAACAGTGCTGGACAATCTCTGTGCCAAAGAATAAATTGACACAAATCAGACATCAGGAATGATAACACACAAACACATAGGGGAACATTTTAACCTCCCTGGACATCCAGTAAAAGATTTGAAAGTCGCCATCCTTCTACAAAAGAATTTCACAAACCAGTTACCAGGGGAGACAACTGAACAGGAATTCATTTGCAAATTCAACACTATCAACTTAGAAAAGAAAAAGGATCTCAACTGGTTAACTTATTACAAAGGCAATTTCCCCTCTCTGAATATTCACATCATCTCCAGACCAAATGCTATGAATGACCCACTTCCACCCAGACTTGATTAGCTTTATTAAAATAAGCAATTTCTCCCTTATACATACTCCTGCTTCTGTAATTTCCCCTTCAATTTATCTGATGAAGTGAGTTTTAAACCACAACCGCTTATGCCCTAATAAATCTACTAGTCTCTAAGGTGCCATAGGACTCCGTCCTATTTACATTGATGCTTTACAATGCTACTTTTTGCGCTTGGAGGGAGGTGTTTTTCCACACCTGAGCGAGAAAGTTGCAGTGGAGTGAAGTGGCAATGTAGACGTAGAGATTGCAAAGGTGAAAAGAGTTTAGATTTTCTTTTAAAAAAAAATAAAAAAAAATCTTGTGCTCCAAGGTGTTCTTGGTGATAAAAAAATTTTAAAAATGGGATTTTGAAATCCATATGACCAGGATTTTCAGAAGGGTTTACTATGTAACTCCACCATTGAGAATGACAAAGAATCCTCCCACCAATACTTAAGCTACATCAACACTGCCGAGTTTTTGCGCAAAAACAGCGTTTTTTGGGCAAAAACTCACAAAGCGTCCACACTATAAGTGCGTTTTTGTGCAGGAAAAAGTACAGTAGATCGTCAGAAGACAGGGCTTTTTGTGCAAGAGTTATTCCTCTGTCCACGAGGAATAAACCTTTTTGCGCAAGAGCTCTTGGGCAAAAAGGCATGTGTGAACAGACAACAGGGGTTTCTTGTGCAACCTATGGAAAAAGCACAGGTACTCTGATGGCCATTCTGTGAATGACCATCAGAGCTTTTTTGCACAAGAGCATCCATGGCAGTGTGGACGCTCTCTTGTGCAAAAGCACTTGGCAATGTGGACACGCTTTTGCACCAGAACTTTTTGCGGAAGATCTCTTAAAGTCTTAAAGTCTAGAGAGAAGAGAGGAAGCTGAGCACATTTGAAAGTCTTCCCTTAAAAACAGATGTTTATAAGAGCTTAGTTGCATTGAAAACTTCTAACAAGAGCATACTCTTAGTAGGTGCTTCATGTAACTTTCCTAGTGAAGATAACTGCCACTCATTTGAATGTTTAAGGTAGAACTTTTGAACAGCCAGGAAAAGCGTTATATAATTATAATTTATTAGACCAAATTCATCCCCATAACACACCACTGGAACAAATGGATTGTCATCTAACATGTATCTCAGGGCTGGGCAAAAGGCTGTAAGCAGGATGGATCTGGCCCGACAAGCATTTTGATCCAGCCTCCGGCAGCTCCACCGCTAATGCGTTTCCTGGGAGCCACTAGGGAGCAATGTTCCCTGGAAGGTGTCACCTGCGCAAGTGCACACCAAGAATTTCAGTCCTGCTCACATCCTCAGCGGAGTTGCGCAGCCGCGGTCACAACTGCTCCCGGGGGCAGGGCCATGTGGCAGGTTGCTGCCCCACTAAAAATAGCACTGTAGTCCAACTCCAGTTCCAGCACACAGGGCACATGGAGATCCGCCCCTTGGGAGCAGGCTACTGGTGGTGTGCGCCACTTCCCGCTCTCCAAGGTGCACGGCGCACCCTGGTGGCTGCAGCCCATCTAGAAAAGTTTTACTCACGTTAGAGGAGAGTGATGTGCCTTCCCTTCACCCAGAGCGCTTGGCACCTGAGGATCCCGTGTGGCAACAATGGCTCTCAGTGGCCAGTATGAGCTGCTCAGTACAGACCTCTTCCCCAGGGGTCTCCAGTGTGCGGGACGCTTGGCTCTGTGCCCAAAGAGGGACTGGCTGCTCTGTGCCAGCAGCCAGAGCCATTCCCTGCCTGTGCTCAGGGAGAGGAGTGCTTCGCCAAAAGGATTTCCTTTCGTTACTTCAGGCTAGGGTATACTTTGTTGTGTATGTCTTGCTGAGGGGCTCGCTGAATGCTGACTGCCAGCCCTAGGATATCTGCAGGAGTAATGTTCAGCCAGGTTGGAAGATAGGTCTTGCTCCTGCCTCAGTATATTTTGGTAATGAAGCTGAAGGATAGGAAATTCTCCGGTGGATGCTTATTTATAATATGCAGATTAAAACAATATGGTAATACAAATGGCTCCAGCAAAAGGGGATTGAGGAGTGCAGGAAGGCAGAAGGGGGGGAGGAAGTGGCAGGGGGAGAACTAAGGGGAAGGTGGGGGTGAAGAGATGAAGGGACTTGCGCTGAGGGGAGAGGCGGGGGCAGGGTAGGAAAAGAAAGTGAAAGGCACCAAGGGACAGGGTGAAGGAGAGACAAATGCCGGGGGGGGGGGGCCAAGAGGAGACAATGAGGGGAAAGGGCAGGAGGAGCATTGGGGGGGGGGATGGGGAAAGGTGTCAGTGCGGGAGGGAAAAGGGAAGTGACAAAGTGATGCGAGGAAAGAGGAGGTGCGACGAGACGGTGCTGGGAGAAGAGGGATTGAAAGGAGGGGTGGGCATGAAGACAACTGGGACAGAGTGGTAAGGGGATGGGTTCCAGAGAGGAAGAGGGCAAGAGGGGTAAGTGTTGGGAGGGAAGGGACAGTGAGGGAAGGGGGAGGCACCAGGGAGGTGCAGGGGGTAAAGAGGAGGTACAGGTACCAGGGAAGGTTTGGGAGTGAAGCAGAAGGGCAGATACAGAGAGGGGATTGGAGGAGAAGAACAGGCACCAGAGGCAGAGGAGAGTGACAGGGCAGGTGAGTAGAGGGAGGTGTTAGAGAGGGGATAGGGAGGGGCAGCTACAGATGATCAGTGAGGCTAGAGGAGTGTGGGAGCACAGGGGGAGAGGGCAGGTTCCAGGAGGGCTGAGGAGTGTGAGAAGGGCAGGAGCCAGAACAGCAGAGGAGGGGGAAGGGCAGCAGGCACCAGGGGGAAGAAGGAGAGGTTTATAAGATATTTGTTAATAACTTGGGTGCCACAACTGAACAAGTGCACATGAACTCAATACTGGCACACAAGACAAAACTCACTCTGCTCATGGATGGAAAATCTTAGAGAGAACACTGCTGGGGAGGCATGAGACCTTTCAACTGCTGTTATTTAAAGGATTTGTGCTTTCTGAGCGGCTGCCAGGCAACTTGGTAGCAGCTGCCCAGAAAGCAAGAGCCATTTAAATTGCTGCTATTTAAATGGCTCACAACTCCTGGAGCCCGAGCCAGGAGCCCTTTGAATAGCAGCAGTCGAAAGGGCTCCTGACCCACAGCTGCCCTATGGCTCCCCTGCCCCCAGGCCAATCAAGACCTGGGGAAAGCAGAGCATGCGAAGTCTCCTCACCCCACCCCGGGCACACAGCACCAGAGGGAAATGCTAGCTGTTGAGAACAGCTGGCGGTTCTCTCTAGGGGTATGTCTAGACTACAGGCAGTCCCCGGGTTACGTAAAAGATAGGGACTGTAGGTTTGTTTAAGTTGAATCTGTATGTATGTAAGTCGGAACTGGCATCCAGATTCAGCCGCTGCTGAAACTGACCAGCGGCTGACTACAGGAAGCCCGAGGCAGAGTTGCTCTGCCCTGGGCTTCCTGGAATCAGCCTCTGATCAGTTTCAGCAGCAGCTGACTTGGGGACGCCTGGGGCAGAGCAGCTGGGGCGCTGCTGGGTGGTCCAGTAGCGCCCAGAGCGGCACTACTGGACCAACCGGCAGCGCCCCAGCTGCTCTACCACAGGCTCCGGAGAAAAGCCTGGTCTGCGGGGGGGGGAGGGCGTACTAGCTGCGCCCCCCGCCCCCAGCAGACCAGGGAGACGCGGGCGGCGGACCGAGACGCACCGCGGTCCCGCCGCCCGGTCCTCCGCGGCTTTGCTCCGCGTCTCCCTGGTCTGCTGGTCTCCAGCAGACCAGAGAGACGCGGAGCAAACCCTGTTCGTAACTGAGGATCCGAAGTAAGTCGGATCCGCGTAACTCGGGGACTGCCTGTACATGCCTCTGGCGACAGAGGCAAGTAGATTAGACTACCCGGCATAGGAAAATGAAGCGGCGATTTAAATAATCGCCGCTTCATTTAAATTTACATGGCTGAGCCGATCAGCTGTTTGTCGGCTCAGCGTCGTAGTCTGGACGCTCCGCGGTCGACGTCAAAGGCATTTGTTGACCTCCCAGGTATGCCTCCTGGGATGAGGCATACCTGGGAGGTCGACAAATGCCTTTGACGTCGACCGCGGAGCGTCCAGACTACCGCGCTGAGCCGACAAACAGCTGATCGGCTCAGCGCGGCAGCCATGTAAATTTAAATGAAGCGGCAATTATTTAAATCGCCGCTTCATTTTCCTATGCTGGGTAGTCAAATCTACATGCCTCTGGCGACAGAGGCATGTAGTTTAGACGTACCCTAGGTGCTACACTCCCCTTGCAGGGCGAGGGCGGGGGGAAAAGACCTAAGACTTCAGTGCTCCCCCACTGCCAGGCCAATCAGGATTGGTGGGCAGTGAAGTCTCCTTCCCCTGCCCAGTCTGCCCAAGGCCCCACTCCTTCTAGAGCAGCCCACAACCACTTCAGAAATTCCTGAAGTGGCCCCCCTTCAAAAATTACTGCCCACCCCTGATGTATCCACTGCCTCCAATTAATTTAGTCCATCATCATCATCACCACCACCACCACAACAACTCGGCAGGATTTAAAAAAAAAAAAAAAACAACAACTAAATATCAGAGGTCCCCCAACTATTATGTCCCTGTTCATGATTCTCAACAGGTTATTAGCAGATTAAGAGTTGAAACCCTTTGGCGTCACCTTCTGATAACATATTCCATAGTTAACATCTACGGTTGCTCTCTTACATCGACTAGTCATTATTTTTAAATGAACTACAAAGCAAGAATCAATAATTACCATCTAATGACAAGAGATCCAGTTACCATGGCACAGACAATGCTCTCACAGATCACTTTCCCACAGCATTTTTAAAAAGGATCAGGCTGTGTCTTAGGTTTGTGCTGCCTGCTATAGGGATAAAAAAAATGAGCTAAAAGATTATTTTGAATAGTTGGGTGTTTATAAGACATAATACAAAGAACATATTAGAGAAGGACACACGGGGAATAGCTGCAGTGGGCTAGGAGGCAACTCAAAGTAACATAAAAATGAAATATCAATTAGCTGTTACAGGAAGTCTAATGTACTCAATAAAAGCCAGCACTGGGAGATCACAGAATGCATTTTACCATAGGCAAAATTATTCCAGCCTTCCACCCAAGAATCCAACTACAATCCAAAAGGCACAGCTCTTCAACTGACAAACTGTCATAATTCTAGGGAAGATCTACCACAGAATATTTCTATTTAAAGAGCCCACAATTTAGGAAGAGGAGGATTACCTAAGTAGATGATTTTGGGTTTTTTTAATCTTTTTGGAGGAAAGTAATACAACATTATTTTCCAGTAATTCAGGTTTTTCTCTTTTAGCTATACCGTAAGAATTAATACATACTAGGGATGTTAAATAGATTAACTAAATCAAAATAGTCAATGGGATTTCCACTGACCAGTCAATTAGTTGATAAGAGTGCCTCTGTCTTTGAACTGTAGCTCCAGAGCTCTTGCTACAGTTCAAAAGGGGAAGCCCCACAGGAGACCAGTGGGGAGTCCCCCGCTCGCCTTCGCCTTTGAAATGTACAGGAACTCGGAGCAGAAGCCTTTACTTTGAACTAGAAAGCTGTAGACATAAAAGTGTGTGGATTTTTTTGCCCAGAGGGATTTTTTTGCCCAGAGGGATTTAAAAAACAGCTAAGAGCATGTATAAAATTGTTCTTAAAATACCACCTGTAAAATGGATATAAAATACTTCCTTGAGAAGGTAGTTTGTTGAGTTTCATTAAAACAGGATTATGTGTTTGTGAAAATGAAAATCATGGGCATTAACTAATGGGTGTTTGCAAAGCTCTTTGTTCAGAAAATTATCAGATTCATGGATGAAATAGTCTATAAAAGTGCAAAGCATTATTCTACATTAATAAAAGCGGTTTCAAATTAATCCTGCAACAGACAAGCAAGACGGGTTTACCCAATAAAGATCAGATTTTAAAAACAAAAGGGCAAACAAAACTGCAGCTGAAAATATGGGGACATTTTCAAAGAATTATTTTAGTGCAGCTACCATGGTACTAGAGGCCATTGTAAGTACTTCTACATTCATACAAAGGACTTGGTTCTGTTTGCGCTAAATTTGCTTTGTTTCACTTTAATCATGTGTTGCTCAAACACTGTTTTTCTTATCTGAATAATGTGGTCCTCCAACATTAGAAAGTGAAGGAAAGCTAAGAAAAGCAACGTTTGAGCAACACACAATTAAAGTAGAACAAAGCACATTTAGCTCTCACTAAACCAAGTTGTGTGAATTCCCCTAAATTTAAAAAAAGTAAATTAAAAATAAAAAGCAAATATAGCACTTTACAAAGAATGACAATATAGCAGCTAGAGCTAAGCAGAGAAAGGTAATCCCATTTCACAGAGGATTATGGTATTTCAGGAATTCAATTTGCTTCAACTTTAGAATGGAAACCAGAAGTACTAAAGTTCTCTGTGAAAGGGAACAGAGCTCTGGCTCCAGGTCAGTTTGCCTACTGGACCACTCCAGAGAGCTGGGGTCCTTCAAAGCCATTGGTAGCTAAGGAGCTGTGAGCCTGGGAGCCAAACTATCCAAATGTGGACCTCAATGAAAAAAAGTTTGAGACCCTCTGCAGTAAAGGATTTTGAGGATACATTCTAAAGGAGAGGTATTGTCTATCTAGTGGATTGACCACAGGAATAGGAGACAGAAACTTATATGTTCTAGTCCTGGTCAGATCCCAGTTTCCTGAGACTTACATAGGATAAGATGGTGTGTTTTACAAACTGTAGCATACATAGGGCAACTTGTATTTTAAACACATTAACTGGTTGAAAACAACAAATACCTGTAGTCCTGTAATTTCCAGTGTTGATCTTGACCAGCTAATTCAGGCATGCCTTCAGAGTATGTCTACACAGCAACACTATTTCAAAATAACTAGCGTTATTTAGAAATAATTTAGTCCGTCTACATAGTAGGCAGTTATTTTGAAATCATTTGGAAAACTGTCAAGCCGCAGGAATTCTTACTCCAACTCCTGTAACTCTTATTGTACGAGGAGTAAGGGAAATCAGAGGAAGAGTGCTCTATTTCAAAGTAAGTGCTGTGTAGATGCTCCCAATTTCGAAATAAGCTACGCAATTGACGTAGCTCAATTTGCGTAGCTTATTTCAAGTTAAGCCCTGCTGTATAGACACACCCTCACTTAGCTTGTCTCTCTTCCCTAAAATGGGATGAAATTAATGAACCTACCTGACAGGGGAAATATGTGAGATTAGTTAGTACTTGAAAAGTTTTCTGCAGATGGAAAGACCTACCGGTATTAGATTTTACTCTAGTACAAAAACAAAATATAATGAGATTAAACACACAATGTAGGTACAAAGCAAAGTGAAATCTTAATGATACAAAGAAGGGCTAGGTACAGTGGTGCACAAAACGTGATTACAAATTGTTTTCCTGCACAAAGAACAAACTATGAGCTCCTCTTTAATCTGATACAAGATTATTTCAAACCTCAGTGGATTAGTCCAGGGGTTCCCAAACTTTTTGACATGGGGACCAGTAAATCCATTCACGAGCTTTTGGAGGACCAGTAACATTCATTTGCATATTCAATAAGCAAATGATGAATATTCAAATAAGTTGTTTCTGGTCCTCCCAAAGCCCCCAGTGCCAGTGTTAGCAAAGCTTTTGATACAGTCACCCACAATATTCTTGCCAGCAAGTTAAGGGAATATGGATTAGATAAATGGACTGTAAGGTGGATAGAAAGCTGGCTAGATCAGGGTTTCCTAAACTTTTTACTTTAGTTGGAACCCGTTTTTTTTCAGTGCGGTCTTTTGCAGCCCAAAAGTATAAACGCATATTAAAAAAAAAAGAATGAAAAATGAATAAATTTTCAGTTTTCACCCAGCTGCATCCTCCACCCAGCCTGGGTTAGGGCTTGGGGGACCCGGCACCACATGAGCACTTCAGGAGGCGGGAGCAGGAGCAGATTGGGGGTAGGGTATCTGGCTAAGAGGGAGGGTGCAGGAAGGGTAGGGTTGCCAGGTGTCCGGTTTTGTACTGGACAGTCCAGTATTTGAAGGTTTTGTCTGGGAAAGAAATTGAGAAATTACCAGACACATAAAATGCCTGGTATTTTCTAATCAGGTACATTTTATTATAATTAGGTATATTAGTCCTTAGCTTCTTGGCTGGTAGATGTGCTCATGCTGTCAGTGTGTCTACCTGCCGGGCAGTTCGCAACTACTCCAGGGAAGGTATGTGGGGGGGAGGGGGCAAAATGGAATCCCCGGCCAGACTCACTCGTCGGCCAAGGTCTGCAGGGTCTGCATGTGCCTAGGTCAGTCCCCAGTCCAGCTCTGCTTCCAGCAGCCGGTTCCCCCCCACCACCCACCAATCTCCCCCAGTCAGCACCGCTCCCCCAACGACCCCCCCCACACCAGCCCCGCTGCCCCCGTCTAGCCCTGCTTCCAGCAGCTGATTCTCCCATCCTCCTCCTCCTGATCTCTCCCGGCCAGCTCTTCCTCCTCTCCCCCTCCTCCCCATATGCAGCCCTGGCTCCGCCACCTGCCCTCTCCGATCTCCGCTGCCGGACAGCCCTGCTATCCCCAATCCTGCTTCTGCCACCTGCCTGCCTCTCCCCCATCTCTGCGGTGCTGTCCCACAGCCCCCAGCACTGCTTCCCAGTGGCTGGTTCCTCCCCCCCTCCTTCCAGCTCGCCCCACTCTGCTCCCCTCCCAGCAGCCATGCTGAGGCCCGGTATTTTTTTTCCCCTTGGCCCAGTACCGGGCCATGGGCCATAGTTTGGGAAACTCTGGATTAGTCTATGGTTGACTGAGTTGCCTGCACCACTGAATAAATTAAAAGGATTTTGAAAAAAATTTATTGGTAAAAGACTAACTTTTTGGCTAAGTGGCTTAGAAAAATGTGTTTTCTTAATCAAGGAAGGATAAAGTGACCATTTTGGATTAAAATTTTTAAAAGCAAAGTGGTTTAAAAGTCTTCAAACTATTATTTATTTTAGCTTTATTAAGTTTATATGCTTGGTCACCAAGATGAAACTACCTCTAAGCAAGTAGTATACAAAGATCTCCCTTCCCTCCCCCCCGAGGTATACATAATACAGCAAAATTCTTAAACTTCAATTTCATTTTTTAAAAACTAGCACAATTCAAGATTATGCTGAAACAGACTAATCAGTGTCTGCCACCTCACTTGCTTATAAATCATTTTGTACAAAAAAAATGTTTTTCTTCCAAAAAGTTCCATGCTACAATCCACTTTAAAACTTCTCTTTGTCTTTTAAAAAGAAGAAGAATTTCCATGATAAATTACTCAGCATGTAGCACTGGCATATTTGCCATATTAATATAGGGCTCAAATTCTGCCCTATACACTAACCAGGCAATCCCATTGACAATAATGGCTTGGCCCCAGCATAAGCCAGAGCAAATGTAACTCAAGAGATCTAACTAAAAATTATTTTTAAAAAACACCACCACATCAGTAGCCTGTTCATCTGTAATTACAACAAAGCTAGGAAAGAGGCCTCCATAAATGTGAATAAAGAAACTAGTGTTAAGGACGTGATTTAAAATAAAGTGAGTTAACAACAAGAAGCTACAAATAGAAATAAGCATCACTGTTACTAACTTTTTTTCTAGGGGACCCAAAGTTCAACTTTGAAAGATCACTGGAAAAAAGCAGCTATACAGCTACAGCTTTGTAAACCATAACTCAGGTCACAGCGAACGTGGTCTTTGCTCAACAGTTATTCTTAACCACACAAGAGCCTTTTAATAAGATTTGCCTCTTTGTGTGTTTTTATTCTTCTTCAGAAGAAGAGAACTATTGACTTACATTTTTTCATATTTTACATTTATAATCATTCTGATTCAACGCCAGAGGATTATCAAACTGCAGGATTAATGTTGTAAGGCCCTTTTACATCTGATGGCAAGACATATTCCATTCATGTTTTTTTCAGTTCTCAAACATTTCCAAAAAAGGTTTTAATGTAACGGCAATTTAACAAGAAATTTTTTAGTGAATACCTTTTCTCCCATTCATTTGGATGCCCACATCTCCTTTCATTCACCTACTTGTGACAGCTACTGCAATCATTTACATGAAAAATTGTATAAAATAATGTATTGGACATTTAGCCTTTCAATGTGATTTGACCGCTGGAAGTGAGAAAAGCCAGCACCAAGTAAGAAGCTAGCTCTCTCCCACCCACAATTTGACAATCAATGATATAGGGAGCCAGGATTTCCCAAGTTCTGACCCTGGCTGGTACCTCATCTGTGCTACCAAGTTAGGTAAATTTGTATCAACATAGCTGTGCATGGGTCTACACCAAAATTTCTCTCCTGGTGATGTAAATACTCCAGCCTCTGTCCAAAGCTACTGTGGGACCTTGGGCAATATGTTTTTGAACTTCTTTTCTACATCTGAGACAGGGAGATAAAGATACTTACCCACCTACTTCCCAGGGATAAGGTTAGGCTTAACATAATTAATGCTAATGCAATATTTTAAACATACACGTTGATGCATAATTCCTAAAATTCTATTAAAAAATCATATGGGCCCAATATTTTCCTGTAGTAGACTTGTGCAGCTTATATAGAACATCAGTGAAACATTGTGTGCTTCGAACTCTCTTAAATTCCAGTTCATGAAAAGATTAATAGGAGATTAAGAAAACATAGCAAGGGACGCTGTGCTAAGAAATGCAGGCACATTTTTAAGAAATGAAAAAAAAAAAAACGTGTTGAGCTTTACAAGCACCAAAAAGCCTTTTGTGCTTAATGCAACATTCCCCTCATGTCAATCAGATTTACATTCAGCCCTAGTAAAATGCCAGCATACGGCAATACTGTAGCCATACCTCAGAAAGAGAAAGGAGGAAAGAAAAACAGAGACATTTCCCAAGATTGGTAAAAATGTGTGCTAAGGGGCCACATACCTTTTCTGCTACTGGACTCATGGAACAAAAATGTTTCTACCCAGAGAACTATTCTGATGGAGAGCTGGAGTTTGCCTTCTCTTCTCATTCTCCCTCCCTCTCCCATTTCAGCAAAAGAAGAGACTCAGGGGTTGCGTACATTTATAGTTCTGCAGCAGCACCAATGTAGTATTTAGTGAAGTGCTGCTTACACCAATAGCAGGGCTTCTCCTATTGGTATAGGTACTTCATCACCGGGAGAGGTGACAGCTATGTCAATGGGAGAAGTCCTCCAGTCAACACTGAGCTATCAAACACAGGGATTAGGTTGGTATAATGTCAAAGAGAGGTGTAGAAAATCCGCAACACAGAAAGAGGAGCAGCAGCAGTCAGGACCAGCACAAGCGGGACTGTTTCAATCCCTGCTCACACCGTTGTCCCACTACCCTCTGCCTCCCCTACTCCCACAGAGATGGTGCTGGGGGGAACTGGCCAGCTCCCCCCAGCATCGGCTCCTGCTCCCACACCTTGCTGCCTCTCTCTGTTAGAGGCAGCAAGGGGGAGAAGCGATCAGTTACGTTCCTATTCAACTACCCGATAAGCATTTGCATTCGACTAGTCACTTACATCCCTAATCAGCACATGAACACATACACCCCAACCTTTGTTCTCCCACTGCACGAAGCCAAAGCAAAAACCACCAAACCAATAATCCCAAAGCAAGGTAGGGCAAAAGTTCTTACAATATAACCAGAGAGGATCAGCAGAAAGATACGTGGCTCACCTCTGTTTGTTCATATGCATATGCTGATCTTGTCACCTCTGTTCCCTATCATTTTCCCTGTCTTGAAAAATATTAATTTAGTCTATCTGTAAGTCCTTTCAACTCTATGTTTAGCTTAAATGATGCAAATGCCCACAAATAAAAACCTGAATTCTTTTTCTCATGGTGGGGTGGGGAGAGGGGAACCAGGGCCGGACCATGGTTCCGGCTCTTTGCAAGCGGGGGTGGGGCATGGCCGCAGTTCCCAGCATCTCCTCGTGCCGGGAGGGGGGGTAGGACTGGGGGGGCAGGGGCAGGCTTCCCACCCCCAGGCCAGGGGGAGGGGTTTTCAACAGGGGTGTGTGGAAGAAAACAGGCCTTCACTCTGCGTTTGTGAGCAACAAGTAGTCAGAGACAGTTTATTTGAGCAATATTGCAAGGAAAGAAGCTGCTGCTAGACAGATCGTCAAATACAAAACAATTAGAAGCCAATATTATATATAAACAGACAGTATATATAACAATAAACAATTATTCCCCTTTCCATAACAATTCCCTTCAGACGCCACCTTATCTCAAGGTCTTCACTAGAGTCGTAATAGAAATGTAGCCATGTTAGTCTGGTGTAGCTGAAGCAAAAGCTCATCATCTAAAACCATCTTGTTAGTCTTTAAAGTGCTACATAGTCCTGCATTTTGCTTCCCTAGAGTCAGCATTCTATCCTTATCTCAAGCACAAGGGAGATGAGGGGCGACAACAGCGTCTCTCACAGCTCTCGCGTTAAGTCTCAGAGTTACCACAAGTTAGGCTAACCAAAAGGTCAAAATGGCTACATACAAATCCCTTAGCTTCCACAGGGGCCACTTACTGGGTCTGATTGCTGGCAAAATGGTGAGCCCCAGCCCTAGCTGGCCACTGTTTTGTTGGTGCAGCTACTCCCCTGTATGTCACTCTGCAGTACAGCTACGCTGACCATACGGCCCGCATTTTCTGGGACAGTTCCAATTTCAAATATGCTGTCCCATTGTTCCCATACACCATCGAAATGTCCCAGAATTTCCAATATTTTGGCAAATTTTTCAGCAGTGGGGGGAAGGGGGGAAAAAGCCCTGAGGCTCCCCACCAGGTCTGGGTTGTGGGGGATGAAGCGCAGCTAGAAGTGGCTGCGTGCACAGCTGCTCTCCCTTTCCCTCCCCTGGCTGGGGGAACAGCAGTGCACTTCCTGGAGGCTCTTCCCACTGCTCTGGAATCCGGCCAATAGGAGCAGAGGGAGGCAGTTCCTGGGGCACAGTGTTGGGAGCCACACAAAAGGAAGTAAGTGGCTCCACTTCCCCTCATGCTCAGACCCTGCACTCCCAACCCACTAACACACCACCTCCACCCACACCCTGCACCCTCAGTCTGCTCACTCATCACCCTACCAGCACCTTGTAATCCCAGCCCACTCAATCACCACCCTATGATTTAATTTTTATACTTTTGTAAGATTTTTCATATAAATTCACAGATCAGAAAAAAAATCCTTTGTCAGATCATGTGTCCCAATTTTTTGTGAGGAAAATTGGATCACCATGAGTATAGCTGTCCCCCACACTTGCTGTCCCCAGTGGTCATTCTACAATACAGCTGTCTTTTCAATCAGCCCCCTCCCTTTCCAGGTGACAAAAAACAACTGGATTCCAGGCACATCCTGACTTCGCTTTAAGTTAGGATCAGAGGAAGCTGCATACCAAATTTGGTGGTCCTTGCTCTTACTGTTTAGGAAGAGGAGTTGAACGAACTGACTCAAATGGACAGACAGATGCACATTTCTAAAATAGACAGATGGACCTCAGCCAGCACAAAGAGCTACTGTCTAATCCCCCTAAATCAAATCATTCCTCTAGGCTGCTACATTTAGAAGATGCTCATATTCTGAATTTTCACTAGCTACTTATGGAGGTATAAAAGATGTAGGTAGATTTCATCCTGCAAATGTTAATCAAACGAGTGGTTCCCATAAGCCTGTAGTGGACAACTATACAGTTGAAAATGAAAGAATGTAGGTGGGAATATGTATCCTACTTTCCTGTTTGTCCACAGAATCCAAAGTGCAATAATTAAGATCACTGTTCTACTATTTAAATTCAGCTACCATGTATGCAAATTCTGTTTTCCCCTAAGTGCCATGTAACACAGTGTGACTCACCACTGAGGTGCCTCTTGCTAGTCACTCTGGATATGTCTACACAGCAAAGTTATTTCAAAATAACAGTCGTTATTTCAAAATAACTTTACCAGCATCTACACAGCCAAACTGCTATTTCAAAATTAAATCAAAATAGCGGAGGACATATTTCGAATTTGGTAAACCTCATTCCACGAGGAATAACGCCAAATTCGAAATAGCTATTTTGAAATAAGTGCTGTGTAGACACTTATATCGAAATAGGAGGCCTCCAACCTTCCCTAGGTGCCCTGGTGGCCACTCCAGCCTCAACCAAGAACACTCCTCTCCCACCCACCTCCCCGGAGCCCTTAAAGGGGTTGACTCTGGCCACAGTGCCTGTGCCAGCTCCAAACCTGCCAGCCCAGAGCCAGTGGCCCCAAAACACGAGTCAGCAAGCCACTGGCAGCTAGCCCTCCACCACTCCCAAGCAGCAGTGTGACAGCTCCTAGGAGCCTGCCAGGGCCCAGAGAAGGCCGACGCCTTCCTGGTCCAGGCTGGAGATCATAGACCTTATTCAGGTTTGGGGGGGGATGCCCCCAACGTCCATGATCTCCGCACTAGATGGAGGAACGTGGCCGTCTTTGCTGCCAGCCTGGCCACCAAAGGCCACATGTGAACCCAGGAGAAGGTTTGCATGAAAGTCAAGTTGCTCCAGCAAGACTCCCAACCCTGAGCTTTCCCTCCCCCTTCTTCCCCCTTCCAGCTCCCTCCTCCCACCCTCTCATGGAAGAACGTGAGAGAGGAATGAGGCACAAGCCCCCAGTGGGGCAGACCAGAGAGGCTCTTAATGCTCCTCAGGGTGCAAGCTCTCCCACAGGGCCTCCTGGATACTGACAGCCCCACAATGGACCTCCCAGATGGCAACCTGCAGAAAGTGCAGCCTGGCTCGCAGCAACGCATCCACGAGAAGCAACAGAGTGCCCAGGGGCAGCTCTGGCTCTATGTTGCAGAGTGCTGTGGTGTCCAGAGTGAGGGCAACCAGAGCACTCAGAGACAAAATGCTTTGCTGTCCCTCATCGAGGTAGGCAAGCAAGCAGGGAAAGCTGAGAACCAGCTGTCCACGGGGGATGGTCCCTTTAAGCACAGGCCTCAGATAGCTTCAGGCAGCAGCCACACAAAGTAACTCCTGACCTGATGCCCTGCTGTACCTGGTTCCGGCATGCCTTAAATGCGATTCAGCATCCACTCAGGGTGGACGTGCTATTTCAAAATAGCAAAACGCTATTTCAATATGCATTGTGTGTGTAGACGCATTATTTCAAAATAAGCCATTTCAACTTAACTATTTTGAAATAAGATTTCGAAATAACACTGCAGTGTAGACATACCCTGAGGGAATTAGCTTCTTGGTGCTGAAGCACCCCCTTCTGGCTGCTATCTCCCTGTGTCTCTGCATCCTGGAGTCCTCCCCCTAAGAACCTGCAACCTCCTATGCCCTCCTTGCCTCAGTGACCCACTGCCAGTCTTCATCTAGCCCCTTACCTTGGGGCCAAATTGTAGTCTGAAATAGCCTCTCATCATTGGCAAGGGGATGTGGACCTGCCTTTGCCTTCCCTTGCTGCTTCTCTGCAGCCTTAATACATTCAGGTCTTGCTTCAGGTCCTGTAGCCTAGGAGCTTCCCTGGCCAGAGCTTCCCAGCACTGCCCTATCTCAGGAAGCAGTCGGCTTCCCTGGCAACCGGGTCCCTTCCTGCTCCCCAGTCAGAGCAAAAGTGGGTTTGCTTCCACCCCTACAGGAGCCTTTAGTTATACTGCCCTCACCTGGGCCCTAATTGGGTCATACCAGCCACAGCTGCTAGCTCCACAGCTCCTGCCCATTCCCAGGGCTAGGATTTAACCCTTAACAGGTCAGTGTGGGGCAGATGCCCCATCACATACTAATCTATAATATATAAAGGAGAATGTTTGTGCTTTAATAACTTGGACACTATAAGAGCTATCACAACCAAACTTTGCATGGGATAACCTTTCATCCAGGAGAAGGTTTTACGGGACTGTGGAAGGGAAGAGATGAGAGACCAACGCCTCTCCATGGGGCTGCACAGAGCTTGGCAGTGCGGGGAGAAGCGGCTTCCCGGGGGAAGCAGCAGGAACAGTCACTCACTAAGGCTGGCAGAGGGACAAGGAAGCGGAGGGCGGGCTCGGGTGCAAGCAGCAGGCGTGCAGCTCCCTACCCACTCCCTCCCCTCAGGCTCCTCACCTCAGTTATATCAACCTTCCCAAGCAGCGCCGGGTAATTCCCGCTAGTAATTTATAATTAGTCCAATTTGAGACTGAACCTGCAAAGCCTTACTCATGTGATAAGCCATACTGACTCACTGACAGACACATTGGGTCCAACCCTGGAAAATATTGCGCCATTCAACTCTTGTTCAACGTAGTGGCATAGCTGGACTCAGGACTTTAGGCAGATATATGAGTGGTCTGATCTTACAAAAGTGCCACATAGATCTAGAGTTCAGGAAAAATAAAGAGTATTACAAGAATCTGGGTCAAATTTAAGACTTAAGCCACTTGATAGCTTTCATCTGATCTAATATAGGTCACCAATTTTCTTCCCCAACTCACAGGAAAAATGATATGTAATTAATTGGTTATTTTATTTCTTGATTTGCCTAGCAATAAGTTAAACAGCAGCAAAAACCATCAGATACACAATTTTATATTGCCCTTTGGAGCCTTAGTTCCTCATGCTGCATTGTTGAATCACTCCATGTTTATAATACAGCTCATTCAGACTGATGTATATTGCCATGTAATCTACCATAGCAATGGTAATTTTTATAAGCTCTAAATCAGATGTGCTGTTAAAGCTATCTACTCATTTCCTCATACATCTCTATGCACCAGGGGTGTAGTTGTTTCTATAATACTATTAATGGTTGAGCTAAATTGTAGGAGATGGGACACTGCACACAAATGGCAGTAACCTTTGCCTTGCAGCACCAAGGTACACTGTCGTCTGAGGAAGCCATTCATCCTCATATCTCTTTGACAAAGTCCCATTTCCAACAAAACACAAAGATATAAATGGAAATTAAATAGCTTCCCCCCTTTTAGGGGGAGTGGAGGGGAGACTCTTCATGGAATATAGTTACTTTCACCTCATATCCATCACAAGCCAATAATCAATAACAGTGCAGTGAGTGTGGGCCATAGATCAGCCATCCTAAATGTGATTTCTAAGTTTCATTCAGTTCTTGGCAGCTAGAGTGCCCACACCCCAAAAATGACCACAACAGACATCAGTCCTTCACAGCAACTTCAGCAGCAAACAATGTGAATGGATTATGCAGACTACCAAGTGCTAAAAGTGGTCATACTAGATCACCATTAGGCATTTTGCCTATGAGGTTTGGAAAGAAAAGTTGCAGTGCCACTACCTATATTATTCCACAGAATAGGTATAAGAGAAGTTGACAGAGCTGTCAAATCTCAAGCAGTATATCTACTAGCTATAATCACTGGGGAATCTAGTCACAAGAAGTAAAACTAGAGAGAATAAACAAAGGTCAAATGACAAGTGAAGAAAAGGAATATTCAAGATACAGGGGTTTATCCACTGTTAGTGTTCCTTTTGTTGGCACTTCCATTACAAGCACAGATCCAGTTCTAAGTTGTATACTTGGACATTTAAAAAAAAAAGTGTCTGGCCCAGGCTAAAAGTTGGCATGCTACGTCTCAGAACACAGAATTTTAGGGGCTGTTGTTTATTAAGTGTTAAATTTTTAAAAAGCATGGATGGCAGAAATAACAGAAGTCCTTACAGTTAAATACTGTTTCTGCTCTTGTAACTGTAGGATTCTAAAAATGAGTATTTTCAGGAAATTAATCTATATGGTCCTGATCCAAAGAATTGCCCTGCTTGGTGCTTTAGGGTGTTTATATATCCACCTTGCAAAACTAGGCCTATTGTCATTAGAAAGCAATCAGCTATAACATCACAATTACTTTGCATGCACAGCTAGTCCTTTTCCTCTAAACACCTTTCTTGCTATGCTTTGGAAAAATTAAAATACAATAGCTGCACTGTTTTAATATATATTCACAAAATATAGTAGAATAGTGATGCAGGGACAGTTATGGTATTTGTTCACAATATCAATTAAAGATACAATGTTACCTTTATTAATAAACATTTTATTTAATCCATAACCACCAACCACAGGCCTATTTTCCTTTCATCACCCTTTGAATACATTTCAATCTAGCCATGAAGTCATAAAGTTAAAGCTAAAAAAGTGAAAGTGATAGCCAGAGAGAGCGAGCTATGGAAATTCATTATAAGAACTGCAAAGTTTTTAAAAAGATTAGCTTATCTTGTCTAACAACACAGCTATGTAGGCACCAAGAGACACAAACATCATTACATCCACCACCACCATCACCACTGAAATGCATTTAACCACAAAGCGGAACAAAAGCAATGTGGTTGGAACAACAAGCCCCAGTTTAAATTGCAGGGGGACATTGAACTGGAAGGGACCTCGAGGATCTAGTATTCTATGATAACTGGGGCTTTCCAGAAAAAAAAAAGTCACATTATTAGAATTAAGCCAGATCTGAGAACATCACTACCTGATGCCTCGTGCACTGCTATCAACTGTGATTGCTCTGACTTAGTATATTACGCTTGTTGTTGGTGCATTATATGAGAAGAGAATCCCAACGCTGTTGTTTTTTTGGGGGGGTTTGGGGGGGGTTTGGGGGGGGAGGGGGGCGACTTTAGATCTCATGAGTTGTGAAGAAAAGCTAGAAAACATGCCCCAAGTTTAGCCAAAGAACTCAAACACCAGATGTCAAAGAAAAATCCCACAAGATATTTTTAGCTGTGATTTCAAGAAGTAATTTTCTTTTTTAAGGTGGGCATTTCATGAGTTTTGAACCCTTGGTATTGGCAATACAGTACACGAAAGTTGACAGCATGTCCCCCTGCATCCAGGAGCCCAGGATCCTACAAGAGACATGAAACTGAGTCCTCTCCATGACACACTGTGGCCTAGCGCTGGGATGCGCCCTCCCACTCCCGGCTAACAACCATGCCCTGGTACTTGGATCCTGTTTGTCCCCTGTTGACATCCAGACACTGGATCTCCCACCCTCACCCAGGGTAACAAAGCAAAACCCAACAGCCCCACCTCTGCTGGCTGCAGAACTGCATCAGCTCAGGTGGCTCCCTGGCCAGTACAGTTCACAATGCGGTAGAGGCAACCAGCATGACTTCTTGTATCAAGTGATGCCCTCTATGGCTGGGACTATGTGGGTGCTGGAGGTCTGGGTACTGCTGTGAGCTACATGCTCAGGTGAGTCCCTGCACACCATCCACCTCTTGCTCTTCCTGGCTGGCAGTTACACAGGCCTGATTTTCAAAATATTTCGTGGGACAGACTGGGAAGTGCTCAAGCCACAGATGGCCCGTGAGCCAGGAGTTTTTTGATCCATGATCTACACTACTCTTCTGGGCGTTAAGGGGAAAACGCCAATATTTGCTATATTTTATCTGTCCTTCAAAGTCATCTCTTTTCATCAAAAATTCTGATCCAGAGAGTAGTATATCAGCCTATACTTTTCACAGCAAAACAATGTTTTCAAATAATTAAGGTGCAAATACAGAGAAACAATGGTCTTGCCATTCTCAGAGATGAGAGTTGGGATATTCAGGAGATGGAAAAAAGTGGGGATTAAAATATCCACTCCTCTCCATCTTTTTCTATCATCTCTTTCAAGATATTAATGATCAACTCAAACCAGACTCTAGATTTTTCTATCACTAGTTTACAGCAAGTTTAGATCTCAAGTCTGCAGGTTAGAGACCAACTCTGCAAAACGTATGCAAGACTGGCATTGTTCATCACTTCACAAGAAACTTTTAAACCATCTGGCTTCCCTTTGTTCTCAAATAATTTTCTGCTGCACTTCAGACTGTTTAGTATCTTATTTTTGGGAGAGGGCTGAATAGGGTCCAGTATAATCCATTTGAGCGATTTTTCAAAAGCAGCATCTGACTTTGATCTCTCAAGTTTTCAGCACTCAACTGCCTGCATACTGAATAAGGATGTTTAGTATCGATTAATTTACTAGTCAAGTAGTCAATGGAATTTCCATCGACTACTCGACTAGTCATTAAGGAAGGGCGCTTTAAGCGCTCACTTCCAGTTCAGGCTGCATCTGAGCACAACTCCCAGCTGCAGCTCTGCACTCTTAAAGGGACAGAGAGGAGCAAAGACACTGGCTCATTCTCTGGTCCTCTGCCAGGTCTCAGGACAACCCTCACGCTGCCCTCTGCATTTTTAAAGGGATGCGGCAGTGGCAGCTGGTTTGTGCGGAGACAGACAATAATTTAAATGAAACATATACATCTTCATTTTATTTAAAAAAAAAAAAACAAATTTATTTAAGAATCCAAGCAAGGCCAGGTAAATCTTCTAATCTACTATATATTTGAGAGTGTTAGTGCATCTGTCAGTGTCTTTGTCCATAAGTCTGTTCAAGAACTTCTCTTAAAACAGTGAAAGCTAGAACTATCAAATATGGTATGCAGCTTCCCGTATCATATTTTAAAGCAAGGTCAGAGTTTGGTTGAGCAATGGGCTATGCATGGAATATGATTCCATTTGATGAGAAACAAAGGAAGAACCACGATAGCAGGGACAGTTATACTGCAGAATGACCATGGGGGGGGGGGCAGCAAGCAAACACCCCCTCACCGCCCCAACAGCTCCGGGAGCAACGCTGCCAGCAGGCCACCCAGCAGTCACCCCAATAGCCCTGGGGAGCAGCTGCCTGTCCTTCCCACCTCCTGCCCTATTTCAATACCTCCTAAGCCCCTGCCCTGACTCCTGCACACACATCCCAGAGCCCCAAGCCTCTGACCTGAAGAACCTGAGCAATGCTGAGTAAATCTTCCAGTGAACTTATAATTAACATTTAACATTTGATGATTGTAATGAAGACCACAAAAAACTTCAATACAAATTCCTGACTGTCCAAGTGCTTTGTCCCATCACATACTTACATTATGCAAAATACTTTCAACTCTGGCCTAAGAACATGGGATTATGAAAAAAGAGAGGCATATTGATTTAAAGTGAAGCTGTTACGAGTGTTCTTTTGGGCGGTCAGAATATCTCATTATAGAGATAAACCCTCTGGCTTTAAACCTATTGAGTATTCTAAGTTAATGGTAGAAGCTTCTATGAAAACAAGGGGATAAGTTTGGTGGAACTTCAGCACTTTCCTGATTAGGGGCTTTATTATAAACTCTTGACAGTTCTCATATGTTTACCTCTCTATCTGAAAACTGAAATGATTAATTCTGTTCTACAGACAGGTGACAAAGTCAATCCTGTTGCTCTCAATAAGCAAGCTGCTGAGCTGCTGCAGCAACAACCACAGCATCACTGAAATAAATGTGAGAAAGGAGGGAGAAAAACCAGTACAATACAGCAACCAGACAGGTAACTTAACAGGTCTAAAATTGAGGTTTGGAGCAGCTAGATGCTATAAAAAAAAAATCAGACTCACATTCCAGGAGAGTTAATTTATCATTTCATAATGCCTACTGAGGTAATACTAAGCAATTTATGAAATGTATGGTTTTCCTACTAAGGTCTTAAAAAACAATTCTTCCTGCTCTAAGCATTAAAAGTATTCTTTGTCATCAGAGATTATTGCACTCTCCACCCTGGCATCTCAATGGTGCCAAGTTTTAGGTAGGTATAAATACTATAGGATCAAACGTGCTTATTAATGTAATTTCCTCTCTGCACACACGAAGTAATACAGAGTGTTAAACTGAAGTGATCAAATCAAGTGACTGCTTTCAGAGCAAAAGAAACCACATTTAATAAGCAGATAAAAATTTTAAATCTCAAAAGGCCATGTAGATTAAGGCCAGTGATTACTGCCATATAAATACCAAAGGAGCTATTTGTCATTTCTCCTCCATTGCACTGTCATTTTGCATTTTATATGAAAGTGATGACAACATGAATAAAGTCAGTTGAGCATACAAATTTTCAAGGCTGGGGTTGTGAAAGACTGTTAAGAGTTATACTAGAATCTAATATGTAGTATACTAACTAGATGAAGGTTTATATTCTTTCATAGGGAGCCCTTTCCTTACATGGAAGGGTCTCTCACTACCTACTGGGATAGAACCAACCCTGTCTTTTTACCTCCCACATTCGTCCTCTGAACTACAAATCCTAACAATCTTGACCTGCAGTATTGTCCTCCATACTGTTCTGCACTGCAATGATCCCTGGTCCTTTTCTCCTCCAAAACCAGAGGCTATCTTATCCGTACAAGTTGCCATAACCCTTGTATCTCCTACTATCTCTTCTTTATAACATACTAGCAGGTGTACCCAGAGTTCCTTGGGTCTTTAAGTGAAGTGATGGGTTTTTGTGTGTGTTTGAAAAATAAAAAGAAAATATACATGTGTTATTTAAATTATTGTATTTTTCAAAAATGAAAAAAGAAATAAGTTGCTATTAATAAAAGTAGCAATTCAAACATTAGATAGATCTTATTTGATAGACAATATTTGCAGCTTTTCTGTCTTTTGCTTTAATAAAAAGGAGATGGGAGTGCAGGAGAAAGCAGGGGGCTGGAAGAGTTGGGAGGCTCAGGGCAGAAGGCACTAGAGTGAGGGCAGAGGGTGGGGAGCTGATGGCACAAGGTTGGGTGGGGGGGGCTGGAGTGAGGGGAGAGGGATTCAGAGCAGAGAGAGGAGTTGCAGAAGAGTCAGGGGAGGGGCCCATGAGCTTACTAGAACAACCCTTTCCTAACAATTTCCATAAAATCCTCCTGCATTTCCTCCTTTCATCATCTTTCCTGCAGAAATCATTCCCACTGAGAATAAGTAGTAGTAGTTCACCGAACTGTTATTTTTATTAGATCTCTCTACTCCTACATTATTGCATTCACCTCTCCTATCAACGTACTGTCCTGCTTGAAGCAGCACATATCTTACAGCTTTATTAGAAGAAAAATATTTTGGACCATACCATCTTCAGGTCAAGAATATAAGAGTGCATGAGAGGTATCCATTAATTAAATCTCCCAACAACCATCATCATCATTTCAATAGGAAAATGGAGGTGCTGAGATCTGAGTAACTTGCAAACTCACTAGTGATCATAGGCAGCAGGGCCAAAAGTAAAACCCGCATCTCCCGATTCCCAGTCTTTTAGCTACTAAGCTATGCCTCAATAATAAACTAATTTTGCTTCTTCTCTGCCCCCAGGCTCCCACCTCCAACTACTCCATCACATTTAAAATCCCATCAGGTCTCCATTCCATTTTTACCTACCTGTATCATATTACAGACTATAATAGATGAAGTTTGGCTCTTCAACCTCTGTAAATTAAGTCTTCATTCTAAATCTAATACTCACCACTTCAAACACACCAGGTCAGAGACTTACAACCAGTTCTCATTAAGTCTCATGTGGCTTAAGGTTGTTGGCTTTCTGGCCATGCTGTAAGACTTACTTCTTTTCCCAGGTTTCACCTATGGAGTTGAATGAGTGCAGAGAGGAGAGCTGGAGTCCAGATGGATTGACAGAGTCACAGATATTGACTATCAGGAGGGTTTTAGCAGATAAATCCATAGCAGTAAGTATTCACGTGTAATAAAGCAGGGGCGGGAAACCTTTTTTGGGTTGGGGGGACTGCTGACCCATAGAAAAGTCAGTCAGGGGGCCACACACAAGTGAGAAAAAAAACCACACAAACCCTCATTGATGTGGCCATCTACTGAGAAACAAAAATACACCCCCTGCATTCCCCTCACACACCAGAGCATAGGGAACCCCAGGCTAGTAGATTGTGTGTGCTTCAGCCCCACAGTGGCAGGGGGACTGGCATGCTGGTATGGACTCCCCAATGCTGCAGTGAACCCTGAGCCTTGGGGACCGGATCCAGAGAAGCTGAGGGTCACATCCGACCACCAGGCCTTAAGTTCCCCTCTCCTGTAATAAAGGGACACAATTACAGGTTTCCCTAATCATTGCCCTTTCCAGTAAACTAATACATTGCTACACATTTGTCCTGATGTCATGTCCTCTTTGCTATTTACCTCCCTTCATTAGTTACATTGCTGTCTTCAGATTTCAGTAGTCTATAACCCATCTTATATTTACCCATGTAAATATCAAATATTTCAGTCCACAACCATATAAATTGCACATCTGTTTACTCCCTATTCACTGCATCTTTTTATTTACATCACCCAACAGCAGTCTAAACAGTTGTGCAGAGACAGCTAAGTATTATCCAGTAATGTTTGAAACTCAGATACTAATGTGGTAAAAATCTGAATTTGAAACTAACCATAAAATAGAAGTGCAAGTGACTTCTTTATCTAAAAGAAAGGAAAAAATAAACCAAAAAAAGACCATTAATTTATATTTTTAAATTCTTTCATTTATAATGGTCTGCTAGGGGTCTGTGCCCTCTACTTGTTCGCTTGCCTGCACCCTCCCCTTCTCCGTTTCAGGATTGCTGAGAGAGCCTGTTGATGCTGATGATGTGATGACATCATTCTGTCATTCAGAAGGAAAAACTTTCTATAGATATAGATTTAGATTTGTATTTTATTGTAAAATAGCATTTATTACAGTATTCTCCCACAATCTCTATATGTGATGTCTTTAGCCAATCAGAACAGGTGATCCCTACCTATATTATGGCATATCACAACAAACAAAACTTTAAAGGCTGACTTGTTTATTTCACAAAAGCTTAACTTTACTTTCTTCTGCTAAAATTAAAATCATATACCTCTTGATTAAATACTCTATTTTTAGAGTATGCACTTGATTGCTTTTAAAATACTCTAAAGTACACAAATATATTTTCACATTTTAAATTAGATTAACTGTAATTTAGAAACCATTATTATAACTTTTTGTATAAAACAAGCTAATACTATTGAATGGTGCTTTTGGTTTTTTTAAAGCCACAGAAACAAGATCATGAAATCGGCACGTATGGAGACAAACAAGTATGACAAAACACTGTAATAGGAATGGAGCTTCCATAGACTGGAATTTTCAAAGGTGATTAAGAGAGTTAGGCACTCTATTCTAACTGAATTTCAGTGGGAGCTGGACACGAAGCACCTGTAGGCCCCTTTGAATCTAAGCCATAGTTGAGAACACATTTGTGGATGAGGTATATAATGTTAACAAGTTTTGAACAAATGTTGAGCAGGAACTTTTTTTAGAAGTTGTAAAACCCAGTTTTAATGCCAACTAGAATAATGTTCTTGGATTTGAACACTGACATAGCAGTATTGAGAATTAAGTGCAGGAGAACCAGAAGGTACAACTGACAACACCTACTTTTAATGAACAAGATGAGTAAAAACCACATCAATACTGAAGAGTAAGTTATTTGCAAAGATTCAAACCATGCTCATTTGAAGTAACAACAACAACAGAGGTCTGGAAACTTGTTTTTAAGATAAGATACTTTTTAAAATAATAAAAACTATCCCTGTCAGGTTCCATATCCACTGTTTACTAGTATAGGGCCAGATTTCAATTACAGTTACACTGGGGAAGGGAGGGGGCAAATCAGCAGTAACTCCACTGACTTCTGAATCTGAACTCATCAGAATCCAAAAAAATGCAAAAAGACAAACCTGATATATCTGACCAGAATGGCTCACTGCTCACCGGCAGGCAACCAACCATCCAACCCTCTTAAGTGCAAAACAAACCAAAACTGTGATAAAGCACCATTCACCAACTCTGCTTTCAGCTGTAGCATACAGGCATGCAGCATACTTGTCATGAAGTACATACCAATGTAATCTATATGCGGATGAAAACTGGCTGTTCTAGTACTCTTTCCTGTTGTGGCTGGGGCTCTCACCTGCATCCTAGGCTGGTTCCCTGTGAGTTTCAGCTACCACAAGCTAAAGAGACAGACATGATACAGCCTTCCTCCTAACTCCGCTGCTGCAATCAATACTATGTCTCCGATAGGAACAAGGGGACAAGACAACCTAGAGCTAAAGCCTATGGATTACGCTGTCTCATGGCAAGAGGGGAATTTTGACAGGAAGGTCACTCCTCCAACTGCCACCTACCTCAACCATATTAAAGTCCCTTTTACAGTCAGAGCTCTACCCTCCCAGCCTGACAACAATCCTGACAGCCAGCAACCCCCCCATACACTAAAAATGCTTCCACCCAGAGTCCCCTATACCCTAGGGAAACCCTGAGCTCCAATATAATCTATGCCACCCAGACTCGCCTCCATATAAACACCTCAGCACAAAGCCCCTCTTCACTCTAGAAATTCCTGTTACCCTGCTGCTGCTCAGAGTCCCCCCTCCCCAGAATAACCCTGTCACCCCACTGCTGCCCAGAGCCCCCCCCCCAGGAATTAGCCTGTCACCCCACTGCTGCCCAGAGCCCCCCCCCCCAGGAATTAGCCTGTCACCCCACTGCTGCCCAGAGCCCCTCCCCCCCCAGGAATTAGCCTGTCACCCCACTGCTGCCCAGAGCCCCTCCCCCCCCAGGAATTAGCCTGTCACCCCACTGCTGCCCAGAGCCCCCCCCCCCAGGAATTAGCCTGTCACCCCACTGCTGCCCAGAGCCCCCCCCCCAGGAATTAGCCTGTCACCCCACTGCTGCCCAGAGCCCCCCCCCTCCCCCCCCCCAGGAATTAGCCTGTCACCCCACTGCTGCCCAGAGCCCTCCCCCCCCCCAGGAATTAGCCTGTCACCCCACTGCTGCCCAGAGTCCCCCCCCCCAGGAATTAGCCTGTCACCCCACCGCTGCCCAGAGCCCCCCCAAGTGACACCCTGCCCCTAATCCCGCCATGTGCAGCCCCTGAGAGGCAGCTGCGTATCCCTCCCCCCTAGGCCCAGCCAGGCTGCTGCTACCTCCGAGGCCGGAGCTCTCCTCGCCCGATCCCGGTGCCTGCAGGAGGCTGCCGGGCTCCAGCGCCTCAGCCGGGGCTCTGCAGCGGCGCTCCCGCCGGCTGAGCAGGAAGGCGGGCGGCGGAGAGCCCGGATCGGAGGCGGGTCCAGCCCTGCCCCGCTTACCTTATCGCCGGCTCATGGTACTGCCCTGCCCGGGGCGGGGGTGGCTCTAGCGTCGCCCTGCCCGGCTCCTCGCTCGCTGCCAGCCGCGAGCCCCAGCGGCGGGAGGAGGGGAAACGGCGGAGCTGCCTCTGCCTGACGCGGCGCGGCCAATCCAGGCCTGGCGGGGGGCCGGGCCTAGCTTGGCGCGGCGGTTGGCGCGGCTGTTAAAGGCGCAGGGGCCAGCGCGGGGCGCGCTCGCTGAGCGGGCTGGGCTGCGTGCGGGCCATTTAGCTCCAGTGTAACGGGCTCTGTGAGGGGGAACTGGGCTCCAGTAGAGCGGGGTGTATGGGGGGGGTGCTGGGCTCCAGTATAGCGGGGAGTATGGGGGGGGGGTGCTGGGCTCCAGTATAGCGGGGAGTATGGGGGGGGGGGGGGGTGCTGGGCTCCAGTGTAGCGGGGTGTATGGGGGGGGTGCTGGGCTCCAGTATAGCGGGGAGTATGGGGGGGGGGGGGGGTGCTGGGCTCCAGTAGAGCGGGGTGTATGGGGGGGGGGGTGCTGGGCTCCAGTGTAGCGGGGTGTATGGGGGGGGGGGGGGGTGCTGGGCTCCAGTAGAGCGGGGTGTATGGGGGGGGTGCTGGGCTCCCATGGGGGGGGGGGGGTGCTGGGCTCCAGTAGAGCGGGGAGTATGGGGGGGGTGCTGGGCTCCAGTAGAACGGGGTGTATGGGGGGGGTGCTGGGCTCCAGTAGAGCGGGGTGTATGGGGGGGGGTGCTGGGCTCCAGTAGAGCGGGGAGTATGGGGGGGGGTGCTGGGCTCCAGTAGAGCGGGGTGTATGGGGGGGGTGCTGGGCTCCAGTATAGCGGGGTGTATGGGGGGGTGCTGGGCTCCAGTGTAGCGGGGAGTATGGGGGGGTGCTGGGCTCCAGTATAGCGGGGTGTATGGGGGGTGTGCTGGGCTCCAGTGTAGCGGGGAGTATGTGGGGGTGCTGGGCTCCAGTATAGCGGGGTGTATGGGGGGGGTGCTGGGCTCCAGTGTAGCGGGGTGTATGGGGGGTGTGCTGGGCTCCAGTGTAGCGGGGAGTATGTGGGGGTGCTGGGCTCCAGTATAGCGGGGTGTATGGGGGGGGTGCTGGGCTCCAGTAGAGTGGGGTGTATGGGGGTGCTGGGCTCCAGTATAGCGGGGTATATGGGGGTGCTGGGCTCCAGTATAGCGGGGTATATGGGGGTGCTGGGCTCCAGTGTAGTAGAGTCTATGGGGGTGGGGACTGGGCTCAAGTGGAGTGTACGGAGGGGAGCTGGGCTGTAGTATAGTGGAGTTTATAGGGTGCTGGGCTACAGTACAGTGGGGTGTATGGGGGTGCTGGGCTCTAATATAGTGGGATGTTTTGGGGGAATTGGGCTGCAGTATAGTGAGGTGTTTGGGGGCACCTGGACTCCAGTATTGTGGAGTCTACTATGGGGGAAACTGGGTTCCAATGTAGGTGGGTCTATGGGGGGAGGAATCTGGGCTTCAGTGTAGTGTGGTCTATGAGAGGGAACTGGGCTCCAGTGTAGTGGGGTCTATGAGGGGGAACTGGGCTCCAGTGTACTGGAGTGTATGGGGGGGGAGAACTGGGCTGTAATGTAGTGGAGTTTATGGGGTGTGGGCTCCATTATAGTGGGGTGTATGGGGGTGCTGGGCTCTAGTATAGTGGGATGTTTTGGGGGAATTGGGCTGCAGTATAGTGGGGTATTTTGGGGCACCTGGGCTCCAGTATTGTGGAGACTATGGGGGGACCTAGGCTCCAGTGTAGTGGGGTTTATGGGGGGAAATTGGACTTCAGTGTAGTGGGGTTCATGGAGGGAAAGTGGGCTCCAGTACAGTGGGGTGTTTGTGGGTAATGGACTCCAGTGTAGTGAAGTGTATGTGGGGACTGGACTCCAGTGTAGTGGGGTATGTCATGACCCTCCATGCTTTATGAAAATTGGCTTATGAATATGCATTACTCAAAGATGCTTTATATGAAGTACATCATGTGACATGCCATTTTAAAAGTTATAATCTGCTGAACCTGAATATCCTGTTTGTGTACATGTAGCTTTCTTGTCTGTAAAGTTAGAAACATTAAGTGGAAATCTGTTTTATTAATCCAGCTATTCTAGTAAAGGCCATTAGTGATACTTTCGGAACTTAATGGCTGGGTGAGTAAATCAATGATCTGTAAAATGTTTGTTTTTTCTGTAAGCCCAAACTGTGGTTAGGCCACCTAATGATGACAACCGTTTTGGATCAGTACTTTTCCACTCAGGGGAGAAAAAATTGAACTCAGCGCAAAGAATTCTGACCTTAGGCAAAAAAGATATAAAGGGGGGAACCAAACAACAGAGGGAGTTGCCAGACACCAAGAAACCCACACACATACATTTACCAGCTAAGATACCTGCTGGAAACATCTACGACTGAATGGGGGAAGAATTGGACCCAAGCTAGGAGGCTGCTTAACTTGTGAAAGAGATGATTAAAACAACTTGTTAGGGTAAGAATTTTCATGTATCAAATTTCTTAGTGTATTAGGATTAGCTGTTGTTTTGCTTATTTTGGCTTAGTAACTCACTTTGATCTGTCTGTTTTCACTTGCAGTCACTTAAATCCTACTTTTTATACTTAATAAAAACACTGTTGTTTATTATCAAGCCCAGTGTAAATAATTGTAACCGGGGGAGGGGGAAGCAACCATTGTGCACATCTCTCTTTCATCAATAAAGACTGCGAACTTACAAGCTTTCTCTATGTAAAACTTCTATATAGACTAGAGTAAGATGAATTTATTTGAGGTTTTCATCCCTTTTGGGGGCTATATTCCTGAGAACTGTCAATAGTCCTATTGTTGAACCCTCCCAGAGCTGAGCTGGTTCAGAGGGTGTATTGTTCTGCTGGGGAGCAGTAATCCTAATTGTGCCTTAACTGAGAGAGACCAGAGCTTCTGGCCCAGCAGGACAAGGTGCTGGGGAGCCCCAGGGGACAGGAAGAGTGGGCATCAGTCACTTGATCAGCACACCAAAGGGAACCCCTGCGATCCAACCCATCACAGGTGTATGGGGGGAACTAGGTTCCAGTGTAGTGGGGTATATGAGGAGGAGCTTGGATCTAGTGTAGTGGGTCTTTGGAGGGCACTGGACTCCTTTGTAGTGGGGGAGAGCATGGTGGGGAGCTTGGATCCAGTATAGTAGGAAAGTGAGGGGAGCTGAGCTCCAGTGCAATTGGGTGGGGTGGGGGTTGTGAGAAGGAGACACAGAAGAATTGAGAATGGACAGGTTGCTGGAAACAGACAGGAAAAGACTGGCTGGGAGGGGAATAATTCTACAGAGAAAGGGAGAGGCAGAATGAACCAGAGGTAGGGATGAAGACAGAGAGGAAAAAGGAGGGAGAATGGCACAGAAAAGGCTATTCTAATGTACTAATCTCTGCAGGGCTTTCCCCCTCCAGTGGTAGACCTAGTTAAAGTGTTCAGTGTGGGGCATGGACTTACCTACTACTCTGTCTGTGGTGCCTAGCACAATGCAGCACCAGCGTTGGTTGGTCCCTAGGCAGGACCATGATAAGCACAATAAATAATACAAATTAGACTCAGATATTGCCCGTAAGAGTATTAAGCTGAATTAATGAAAAATTGAGTACTCATTACTCTCACGTGTTCAGGGAACTGTCAGATGTCTGAAAGTGCTTGCTAATCCTGAACTGTTGTAGGAATGATCATTGGTTCGAAAGGGAAGGTGCTCCATGCACTAGTGTCTTGTTTAAAAAGTTTAAATCATGCAGTCAGCAAACAGAACTACTACTTGTGGCTTCTCTGCGTGGGGAAATTTACTGGCATTAACATACTGGTATACAGGCAGTCCCCGGGTTACATGGATCCGACTTACATCGGATCCCTACTTACAAACGGGGTGAGGCAACCCCGCACTAGCTGCTTCCCCCCAGCAGACCAGGGAGACGCGGAGCGGCTTTTCTCAGCAGACACCTCAGCTTGAGAATAAAGGACTGAGGGAAGTGAGGTATGGGAGAATAAAACTGAGTTCTGGAGAAATGTTTGGCTAGAGTTTCCCCACAATATGTACCAGTTCCGACTTACATACAAATTCAACTTAAGAACAAATCTACAGTCCCTATCTTGTAGGTAACCCGGGGACTGCCTGTACTGGAATAATTATAGCAACATCATTATAACTCCCTGTGAGGACACTCTTATTTCAGAATTGTTAGAAGAAAAACTGCCCCCCCCCCCCCAAGTAAAAAAGTTTGGCCAGGCCGCTCTTGCTACAGTGGGTTGCAGTACTCTTTGGGAGAAACTGGCCACACACTTCTTGCATATTGCCTTTCGAAAAAGGGAAGGTACGAAAAGGGGAAAATAGCCTTAGATTCTCCCATCTGTCACCTTGGCATGAGAACTGCGGGGCTTACCAGGTCACATGAAATCTGCACAGTTTCGGCCCAACCCCTGGGACACAGACCCCCACTTGATGACCATTGGGCCATATATGGTAATATGCAAGTGCAGGAAAGCGATGTGCAGACTTGGGGATAAATACCCATTGCACAGTTCGCTCGAGGAGGTCTTCGCAACACGCGTACCACCGTGCGTGTGCCTTCCCGTATACTTCAAAGCGCCGCCGGCCTGATTAACCGACCAGCCACCTCCCCCGACTCTCGGGCATAACCAAGGCCTTCGCAACCAAACCGTTATCTTTGAAATGTTCCGTGTGCTGTGTAAGTTGGTATGTATGATTTGATTTTCTTTGTTGTATAAGCTTAGTGTTGTAGTTGTTTTTGGTAGTACATAGATTTTGTAGTTATCACTGTTATTTAATTAGTGTAGCTGGATATCTTTAGAATAGAGACTATTCCCCTTGCCATTCCCATCCTTATATTTCTGACACGTTTAACTAGAAATCGTAGAATATAATAAATACTGTAAATTCATTATTAACGCGGTCTATTAATCTTAGAATAAATACTATAAATTCATCACTGTTATAAATAAATATCTTTTATTTGCTAAAACGGTCCACCTGGTTCTGTCCTTCCCCCCTTGGGTATGCATCATCGGACCTGTGATTCTCACGACAAGAATGAGTGCCTTTTTCCAGTTTAGTTTATAGCATTTATAACAAAGCAACATGAGCTAAACCAGAGAAAGGTATTCATTCTAAGAAGAGTGTCCTCATGGGGAGTTATCCCAATATTACTATAGTGGTTCATTATATCAGCATAGTTGTGCTGATAGATTTCCTGGTGTAGAAAACTTATAGGTCACTTTATTAGATGATGTCAAAATAGTAAATCTAATTCACTAACAAATTTAAAAATGGGATATGAAATCAAATTACAATAGTTCCAGACTGGCTAATACAACCAAATAATGTCTTTTAAAATATCCTTTGACCACCTGTCAACATATCTAAATCTTATTATTAATAATTATATAACAGAAGCACCTAAAAACCCAAGTCAAGGATTGGGGCTCATTATCTAAGCACAGTATAGACATAAAGAGACTTATTTTTACTGTACAGGCAGTCCCCGGGTTACGTACAAGATAGGGACTGTAGGTTTGTTCTTAAGTTGAATCTGTATGTAAGTCGGAACTGGCGTCCAGATTCAGACACTGCTGAAACTGACTGCCAGTTCTGACTTACATACAGAATCAACTTAAGAACCCCAGGCGTCCCCAAGTCAGCTGCTGCTGAAACTGATCAGCAGCTGATTCCAGGAAGCCCGGGGCAGAGCAACTCTGCCTCGGGCTTCCTGTAGTCAGCGCTGGTCAGTTTCAGCAGAAGCTGACTTGGGGACGCCTGGGGCAGAGCAGCTGTGGTGCTACTGGACCAACCCAGTAGCACCCCATCTGCTCTGCCCCAGACGTCCTGATTCAGCCGCTGCTGAAACTGACCAGCAGCGGCTGAATCAGGACCTGGGGCAGAGCAGCTGGGGTGCTGCCGGGTTGGTCCAGTAGTGCCCACGGGCGCTGCAGGACCAATCGGCAGCGCCCCAGCTGCTCTGCCCCAGAGTCCAAAACAAAAGCCTGGTCTGCTGGGGGGGGGGGGAGCACACTAGCTGCGCCCCCCCCCCCCCCAGCAGACCAGGGACACGGGGAGCAGAGCCGCAGCGGCAGCGGGGTGCCGCGCCTCTGAGGCTTTGCTCTGGCAAAGCCTCAGAGGCAGGGACCCCGCCACGGCTGCGGCTTCAGTCTGGGTGCCTGTGGTCTGCTGGGGACGGCCCCCAGCAGACCACAGGCACCCGGACTGAAGCCGCAGCCGCGGGGGGTCCCGCGCCTCTGAGGCTTTGCCAGAGCAAAGCCTCAGAGGCGCGGGGAACCGCCGCTGCTGCCGCTCCAGTCTGGGTGCCTGTGGTCTGCTGGAGACGGTCCCCAGCAGACCACAGGCACCCTGACTGAAGCCGCAGTCGCGGGGGGGTCCCGCGCCTCTGAGGCTTTGCCAGAGCAAAGCCTCAGAGGCGCGGGACCCCCCCGCGGCTGCGGCTTCAGTCCGGGTGCCTGTGGTCTGCTGGGGACCGTCCCCAGCAGACCACAGGCACCGGGTCTCAAGAGGCAGCAGCAGCGGTTCCCGCGCTTCTGAGGCTTTGCTCTGGCAAAGCCTCAGAAGCGCGGGAATCTGCCCGGTGCCCCTGGTCTGCTGGAGACGGTCTCCAGCAGACCAGGGGCACCGGAGCAGCTTACGAACGGGGCTTTCTCGCCCCGACTTCCGGGGCGAGAAAGCTCCGTTCGTAAGTGCGGATCCGACATAAGTCGGATCCGCGTAAGTCGGGGACTGCCTGTATATGTCAAAACCAAATACAAATAGCATTCAGACCATATTTCTTTGCACATCAGGTGACTTGTAGTGCTTGTCAAAAGGGATGAATTAACAGCCCTGGAGACTGTAGACTACTTATGATACTTACATCAGTACATTATCTGAGTGTATTTATCCTCATGACACCTGTGGAGGTAGGAAAATGTTATTATCCCCACTTCTCAGATAGAGAGCTGAGAATCAGAAATAAAGGTATTTAGGCACCTAACTCACATTGAAATTGTGGGAAATCTGGGATCTAAATACCTTTGAGGATCTAAGCCTAAGTGATTTGCTGAAGATCATAGAGGATATCCACAACAGAGTGGAAATTGAACACTTTCAGAGTCCAGTGTTGCCTGTAAGCTGTACACTAGGGATGTTAGCTATCAGGTAATTGAATAGTCAAGTGGAATCTTAGTGGCTACTCAACTATTCTATAGTCCCCAGGGGCAGGGTGCAGCAGCTAGTGCAATCCGGCCTCACTCCCAGGGAGCCCCCTGCCACTCATGCTGCTGCCTCTGTATCAGAGGCAGCAGCACAGGGTGCCTGGCGAGAGCCAGTTTAAAAAACAGCTCCCCACATAGACTAGCTGCCTGCCACCCCGCGCTGCTGCCTCAGTGGGGTAGCAGCAGTCTAGTTTATTGGGGGTCTGAGCGCCCCACAGACAGAGACTGCTGGGGCGGAGACGAGGCAGGGGAGGCTGCCCTGAAGCCTCCTCTATCCACAGTGACCTGGGCTGCTGCAGACAAAGGCTGCTTCACAGCAGCAGCCCCTGTCTGTGGGGAGATGCTAGCCCCGCCCGACCACAGGCTGCTGCTGGAGCAGCCGCTGTCTGCAGCCAGCCCAGGCCACCACAAACAGAGGCTGCTTCATGGATGCAGCCTCTGCCCCCCCCCCCACACACACACACATTGCTGCCTCTGCTAGAGGCAACAGTGAGGTGGGGGGGGCAGGTGGTACCTCAGAGCTAGTGCTGGGGGAACCAGCTTTTAAGTCTAGGCTTATAGGTTAATCGTGTAGTCAACTACTCGTATACATACCTACTGTGCGCTTGGGCAGCCACTCAGGAAAGGTCAAATGCCACCCAGCTGATTAGCAGAGTGCCCACAATGCCCATAGCCAGCAGCAAGTGTTTCTATTAATGGTGCACAGCTGAACATGCCTCAATTCACATAACAACATTTATTCTGCACATGGATGGAAAAAATACATTTAGAACATTGGTCCTAACTCCAACTTTAATCATAAGGCCATACCTCCTCCTCTAGCCATAGACCAGGAAACGGTGCTACGAGCTTTCCCCATGCTGCCCTGTCATTAGCTTGCTTCTAAAGAGACCAGCTCTCTGACTTGTCTAAACACAGAAGATCGAAGCTGCCACAGTCAATCTTTCAAGGTTTGAATTAGTGGATCTATTGGAGACACGCTAATTCAAACTGAGAGGGCACTCCCATCAGCACTGGTAGTCCTGCTCTTATGAGGACTAAGGGAAGTCTAAGGGAGAGTGTCTCTTATTGACCTCCTGTTGTATAAATGGTGTCAAAACGTGATTTAAGACCCTTTGACTCCAGCTACGTAATTAACATAGCTAGAGTTGTGCATCTTAAGTCAACTTTCTCCTTGAATGTAGAACAGGCCTGATGGTACTACACTTCTAATACCCATGATGGACACAATCCTTCAGGGTGCTTAGCAGCTTCTCTAAAGGCTGAATACCAAAAACGCACACTGAAATGGTAGTTGAAGGGGTTCGGCATCTAGCAAGGCCTGTCCCTCTGTATACTAGGGAAATGGACTGAGTACCAAACTAAGAGCCAGATGGTCCAAGTTCCTCTTGTGACAAACTGAGCACTCCCAACTCTCACTGAAGCCCAACACCACAAAGGAACAGGCCCTTATTTCCTAGACAGCGTTCATAGAATACTAGGACTGGAAGGGACCTCGAGAGGTCATCGAGTCCAGTCCCCTGCCCTCATGGCAGGACCAAGTACTGTCTAGACCATCCCTGATAGACATTTATCTAACCTACTCTTAAATATCTCCAGAGATGGGGATTCCACAACCTCCCTGGGCAATTTATTCCAGTGTTTGACTACCCTGACAGTTAGGAACTTTTTCCTAATGTCTTGTTCTATTCTCAGAGGCCAAGATGAACAAGTTTTCTCCCTCCTCCTTATGACACCCTTTTAGATATCTGAAAACTGCTATCATGTCCCCTCTCAATCTTCTCTTTTCTAAACTAAACAAACCCAATTCCTTCAGCCTTCCCTCAGAGGTCATGTTCTCTAGACCTTTAATCATTCTCGTTGCTCTTCTCTGGACCCTCTCCAATTTTCCAACATCTTTCTTGAAATGTGGTGCCCAGAACTGGAAACAATACTCCAATTGAGGCCTAACCAGCGCAGAGTAGAGCGGAAGAATGACTTCTCTTGTCTTGCTCACAACACAACTGTTAATACATCCCAGAATCATGTTTGCTTTCTTTGCAACAGCATCACACTGCTGACTCATATTTAACTTGTGGTCCACTATAACCTCTAGATCCCTTTCTGCCATACTCCTTCCCAGACCGTCGCTTCCCAATCTGTATGTGTGATTGTTCCTTCCTAAGTGGAGCACTTTGCATTTGTCTTTATTAAACTTCATTGTATGTATCTCAGACCGTTTCTCCAATTTGTCCAGGTCATTTTGAATTATGACCCTATCCTCCAGATTAGTCGCAATCCCTCCCATCTTAGTATCATCTGCAAACTTAATAAACATACTTTCTATACCAATATCTAAATCATTGATGAAGATATTTATCAGAGCCGGTCCCAAAACAGACCCCTGCGGAACCCCATTTGTTATGCCTTTCCAGCAGGATTGTGAACCATTAATAACTACTCTGAGTACGGTTATCCAGCCAGTTATGCACCCACCTTATAATATCCCCATCTAAGTTGTATTTACATCCATCAGATGGGAATAACTTTTGGTCACATCCAATGTGAATTTGACTTTCAGCCAGTGACCTGTGCAGGTAATAGTCTCTGTATCCCACTACCAATTCTTTGAATCATCTACCAGCATTCAAATGTCAAATGAACTTGAAATATTGGTTCCCCAAAGAGCATAAGCTACATTTAGGTCCCTCTAGTTCTGTGATTTACTATTATTTACTGTTTGCTGTTATTGCCTAAATTTATCACACCAGCAAAAGATATAATAGGATCCTGAGAGAGTTTTACTTGGGTTATGGAAACAGAGTAAATATGATCTTTAAAAATGCAAATAATTATGGAAATCTTCCTCTTCTTCCTTTATCATCTTTGAATATATCTAAGGCAAATGGAGGCTGGAAATATATGTGCAAGTTATTTGCAGCTTTGCTGTTGTTGCTGTTCATACAAATCATCTTTTCGCTTCTGGTGTTAGCACATGATTCTCAACTACCTTGCATCTTGTGTTGACATCTACTCTACAGTGTCAAATCCTACAGCTCTCTCTCAGTGCATTGCCCCTTCTGAATGCAAAAGGACAGCTTGTTGACTAAAGACTGCAGGGCGAGGCCATTATTACTATTATTATTATTATTATTATGGTTTTTTTTTACCTTCTTTGCTATAAAAACAAAATCCTAAATTCCAGTGACCACTGTTGGCTGATTCACTACATCAGTTTCAATTCATTTTCAAGTACACTTTTATTTTAAAATGAAAAAAATATTTAAAATGCACACACCATTAAGTATACATGCAAGTAAGGAAGTGTATCCTTTTTCAGATCTCCTACCATACGTGGCAGTCCTTTTTCAGATGTAGTATTACACACAGCAAATGTTGGCATTCCAAAGTTTAAAGATAAGATAATGGTTTTTATTTTTCCAGCACCAAGTGTTCTATAGACGAAATATATCCCACTGCATGAAAGAGACCAGTGGATTGTTCTCTTTTTTTTTAGCTATATGTGACATAACAGAAGCACTGAAGTTATATTTTTTAATTCCTCAAAAATATGTAACAAAACATTACACTAAGATTCTAGTTCAGAAAAACATTTAAGTACAACTTAATTTTAAACAAGTTTTCATCTGATTGACTTCACTGGGACTTAAGCATCTACTTAAGTTCTTTGCAGAATAAATATAGGATTATTTATCTGCTTACAGATAAGTGTGACGGGCCGCCAACGGCCCGCATGCCGAACGGCCAGAACCCCCCCCCCCCGCGCCGCGGGGCCGCTGGACAGTGGCGGCGGGGCCGGAACCTGCCACCGCACCTGCACCAGAGGGAGACCACCGGCCCCTCCCCTGGGAGGGCTCAGGCAGGGGCCATTGCGGGGAGTGACAGCCGGGACGTGGCTGGGGAACCCACCACGTCACCGGAGGGGTGGGGCCTCCAGACCGCGTCCGGCCCAGCCGGCCATTTTAAAAAGGCCCGCTGGCAGGGAGGGAGGAGGCAGCCTCCTCCCAGGGAGGTAGAGATGGACCGGGGCCCAGAACGGACCGAGTGTGTGCCCGAGACCGGCAGGCGGCCCATCCCCGTCCCAGGGACTCCCGGGACGGCCCCCGCGCCGGAAGTTGGCCAGTCCCAGGTCAGAGGACGACCAGGACAAACCCCACCGCCCACGGGAAGAGCGGCTCGGCCGGGAAAAGATCCGCGGGAACAAAAGGACCCTCGGGACTCCTGCAGAATGACCCCCGGCCCGGAGCCCAGAATCCTGATAGGCGTTGGGAAACAGCAGGGGTGCTCCAGGGGCCAGGGGAAGGGAGGAAGCAGCCTGGGGCGGGGGCCTTCTGGCGCCCTTGGGCAGACGTGTTACGGGAGGAAACACCCCCCCGTCTGCCTTGCAGGGGTGACAGCGAGCCCCTGGACTTAGGGCCCCGGGCTGGGACCCGGAGAAAGGGTGGGCCCGGGTCCCCCTCCCAACCCCCCTTGGGCACCCAACCCCTTTCAGAACCGGAATGCACACAAACGTGCAAACTGCGGCGGCCGGCCAGCAGGGTCGGCCAGGGTATTGCCCTTCTGAGGGGCAAGACTCGGGGCACAAGCCCCTCCCTCCTGCTAAGGCGGGGTATAGACACGAGGTCTGCTGAACCCCCCCTCTCCTGCCCTGCAGGGAGGGGGTGATCACACCCATCTTACAGGACACACGACCGGGAATCCTGGCCGGGGGCCTGGTTAGAGGATGAAGGGGTTCGCTGAGTCCCCCTGCCCGCCCGGTAGGGGGTGATCGCACCCCACGACTCGTCCACACGAAGTACATACCTGATGTTTACATGGCAAGGACTGTAAACATGTTAAAACTTCCTAAATAAATAAAAATGTAAAAAAGATTTAAATACTTAGCTGAACTGGGAACTAAATGAGCAAATCCTCCCCCTGTGACCTTCCAATCTGAAGCTTTTTCACTATGTATTGACAAAACAACAAATTGGCAGCGTGATGGGGATATTCAGACTTATAATTTGAATGTTTTAACATGTCCCAGACCAATGTCCATGTAGACAATATTTAAATATTTTAAATGAAAATCAAAGCCTCCAGTCAGTCACTGCAGGATGGTATATTTGTTTTAGAACATGAGAATGGATACAGATTCCACGTAGGCAAATGGGTTAAGACTCTTTACCGTGGTGGCTAGTGTTGTTCCTTCTTTTGATATGAGTGTCATGTTCTGAACTTACTGTCACCCAGCTGCACATGCAGTAGCAGATGTTTTAGGCCTTGTAAGTAGATTTCCTATTGCAGGAGAAATCGTCAATGCAGAATCTGAATATATTTTAAGTATAACTTGTTTTATTTATCCAAACACACCAGTCCAGGGGCACAAGTGACTCCAACAGCATGCAGGCAAGATTCCCTCTCAAGAATCCCTGCTGAGCATCAGTACTTGGTTCCCAGGGAGTGTCTAGACACTGGGTTTTTTCAAAAAATAAATCGAAAGAACGCAGCAGTTTTTTCAACTACAGAAAACCTCGTTTTACAAGGAAGAACGCCTTTTTTCGAAAGTGCCCTTTTGAAAAAAGGCACTATGTAATGCAAACTGTGATTTTTCGAAAGAGAGCATCCAGACCAGCTGGGTACTCTCTTTCAAAAAAGCGGCTTGCTTTTTCCAAAGGACTGGTTGTAGTCTAGATGCTCTTTTTTGAAAGTATCTTTTGAAAAAGCCTCTTTCGAAAGAGGCTTGCAGTCTAGACGTTGCCCCGGAGAGCTGCTCTGTTTTTAAAACTGATGCTAATCAAAGACCAAGGCAGAGTGCAAATTCTCTGGCTGCTTGCACAGCTCTCTCACCATGGTCTATTGCCTCCAGCCAGACTCTTGCACATTCCAAGCTAACATCACTGCATGGTTTCCCAAGATGATTTCCTATGTGACATCATGCACCTGGAATGATCATTGATAGCCGGGATCAAAACCCTTGCACAGGAGTCACTACTGTCTGAACAAAAAGTCACAGCTTTGTTAGCCAAGGCTGCAGTAAACTTATCAGCGTCACTTTATGGCCCAGCCAACACTAACGGGGGACAAAGGGTTAGAGTCCCTATTGTTTAGCTACTCTCACTAGCCAAGGATGCTCCTGTTGCACTTTAACAATCCCCATCCTGGTATGGAACAACACAGTCTTAATTCAGGCAGTCAGGGTTCAGTCTCATTTCTTTAACTCTAGAGATCCTCAGTTCATTCCCCATAGTAAACAACCCAGCTTAGGGCCATTAGCAACACCCATATGCTAAGCATTAGAAAGACCGGGCATAGCAGGAACACCTGGTGATGCCTGCCATAAAGCTGTATCCAAATAGCTCTAGATGTAATTTTTATTTCTTTATGGCCTTATGTTATATTTTTCTGTAGGTCAGGTGAGAATTAAGAGGAAGAACAAGGGCTAAGGAAATCAGTGTCTAATATTTTTGTTCAGAGGAGCTGACAGCCTCCACAGGCCCCTAGGCATTGTATAGGGGGTGCCCGCTGCATTCCCCTGTAAGGGGTGGGGCCTTGGGCAGAAGAAGCAGGGCCAGGACCAGGGTCAGGGCCAGGACAGCCAGCCATCAGTGCTGCCCAGACCATGATGTGTCCTCCCCCACCCAGTCCCCAGTGCTGCCTGGAGCAGCACAGCAGGCCCACCTCACCAGGCAGCCCTAAGAGCCAACCGGAGCACTCCACGTGGTGTTCCAACGGTGATTTAAAGGACTCCAGGGCTTTGAATGGCCAGCCCCCAGTGCAATTACCCCCTTTAGCCCTCCCCCCGCCCGTGGGCCTGTTTTTGTTTTAAGCGCCATTTCTAACTGTAAAAAGCTCTTTAGCTTCTATTATAGTTTTTGTCAGGTATTTACAATCCTTGAAAAGTCAAATTATGACCGAGATTCTATTTTCGTACAAACAAGATTTCAGAGAATTTAGGGCCAGCAGGACTATTTCAGTCCAATGCCAAATGGCTTTTTTGCATGGATTTGACCTTCCCGCTGCACTGTTTCAAACAGCAGCAATGTATCGGTGTACCAAAAAGAGAGAAACTCACTGCAAACTGACTAGAAACAAAACAAACCAAACAGAAATCCTGCCTATACTGATGCTGCAGAGCTTGGCAATGAGCACAAATTTCCTTGGGTTCATTCCCTTCGCCGTGCTGAGCTGACAGAGCCAGTTCTACACCTGGGATGCACCAGGGTAGTTAGTACAGGGTGACCATGGCGTGGGCCTGAATTGTCAAGGTTGCATCCTTGTCCACAATGGAAAAAAATGCAAAAGTAAACAATCCACCATTGGATAAAGTAAGAGTTTTGACATTCGGTCAGGTTTAATTAATCACATTGGTCAGATATTTGTAACGTGGCATCATGGCAGCTAAGTTTTTCAGAAGCAGGCAATGATTTTGAGAGCCTGAGGGTATGTCTACACTGCAGAGTTTTTCCAGAAAAACAGCCATTTTTCCAGAAAAACTACACTTATGTCCACACTGCTATTGCATTCTTTTGACAGAAAGTTGAAAGAATGGAGGGGTTTTTCTGACTGAGGTAAACCTCTTTCTATGAGGAAGAAGCCTTTTTCCAAAAAAGCTCTTTGAGAAAAAGGTGTGTGTAGATGTGGAAGAGATTGTTTTTTCAAAAGAGGAGGCCTCCAGGAAAAAGCACAGGTGACCTGGTGGCCACTCCGTTCACAGTAACCACAACTGAAATGCGAGATAGCATCCAATCAGCGTGGACACTATCTTTCGAAAAAGCACATCACTTTTTCGTTGTGCTTTTGCTCTGTAGACGCTCTCTTTTGAAAAAAAAAAAAAATTCCGGAAGATCTCTTCCAGAAAAGCTTCTTCCGAAAAAAGCCTGCAGTCTAGATGTAGCCAGAGCTGAAGGCACTAATTTTGGGAGCCTGAGCAGAAGGCCTAATTTTCAGAAGTGTTGTGCACCTGCCTCCATGATTCAGATCGAGTCCTGGGTGCTAAGCATCTCTGAAAAGCGCTTGGACTAGTGTCCAGGGTCCCAGCTGCCTCCCTGCTCTCCTGCCAGTCCTGTGAGCCCCAGGCTCTGCTGCTGGCCCTGTGCACTGGGGGGCTCTGCTGCTAGTCATGTGCCCTGGCTGCTGGCCCCACACACCAGGGCTTTGCTCCTGGCCTCAGCTCAGTGAGCAGGACAGGGTAAGGGGGGGATGTCAGCACCTTAAAAATGTTCCTGCACCCCTGAGTGAACATAAATTATTCAAGGAACAATAGGGGAACTTCCCAAGCTGATCCTCACAACAGGATTCAATGGCATCTTTTACAAACCATAAGTCTGATTCTCAGTATAAATCAGGGATAGTTCCACTGAAATCATTGGATTTAAACAAGCGTTCTGGGAAGGGAAACATGACCTATGAGTAATGGAAATACAGCAAGTCTTACACAATGAGAATGGGAGTGTAGCAAAGACATGTGTGGGAGACTGTCTCTTTGTATTTAACAGCCCAAGTAATTCCTGAGTGAGGCAATGCTCTGAGAAACAGATCAGACCATTCAGCTGGATAATGTTATCTTCCACCCATTCTTCAAAAAATACAAGGGAATAGAATACACCTTGTCTTTCTTGGTACTCCTGTCATGAGTACAGGAGGATGGATTAGATGACCTCTCAAGGTCCCTTCCAGTGATACAGTTCTAAGATTCTCCAGGTAAATGTGAAGCAATTCTGAGAGAGAGCAAATCTGATAGGATCCAGCAATACACTGGGTCTTAATTGTGGCATTTGGAGAGCAGCTGAAATCAAAAGCCACTTTTGAAAAACAACTATTGATTTAATCTCTTAGTGTCTAAAATAGCTTTAAAATGAGAATTCTATTTATCTTTTTCATAGGGGCATTGTGAGGCTTAATTAATGTCTGTAAAGCACTAAGAGCCTCAGATCAGAATTTCACAGTTCAAGCTCACACTTATTCAGGAGAGAAGTTTGCTTGGATGCGTGGGTTACAGGTGCTTTTGAGAATGATTTGCTTCCATTCAACTAAATTCAGAAGTCTCAGTTTTCAGTGATCTCATGCCTCCAGTGACAATAGAATTTGGGAAAGATATAAGAATTATAGCACTTGGCCCATTCTAAATATCCTGGTTTGCTGCGTGAGTCCGGGGGTGTGCACTTGGCTTTAATTTGCTACAGTACTGTACAAAACACAAAGAGCCAAGACCTGCCTGCTTCAGGGTATGTATCATTCCAGTGAACACTTACAAGCAAGCTTCCTATTGCTGCAGTTGGTGCTGATCATGTGTGGAGAGTGGGAGTTTACTGAATAACTCTCTCCTTTAACCCTGTGTGTCTGCCCCTCTATTCTACCTGTCAATTAAATGCCTCAAAGAAAGAAACATTTCCTTTGTGAAAGAAAGCACCCTTGACAGCCTGCCCCCCTTTCCATTTCCTTCTTTGATTGTCGTCCTTGAACCTGAACTCTCCTCTTCCTCCTCCCACCCGCCCTCTGCTTGCAAATCTGCCAGTCACATCACCCACATACATCACTCTCTCAGTTATACCTCTGCTGATTGTCTCACCTATGCTCTTACACTACCCAAGGGGAGAGGCAGTTTTCTCCTTTCTCTTCCCTACCCGCTAGCCCAGGGGTGGGCAATAATTTTTGGTGGGGGGGGCCACTCCAAGATGTTGGAAAGTGGTCAAGGGCCGCACTTTTCTGTAGAGGAGATGTGGGGTGTAGGAGGTTGGGTGCAGAAGGACACATGGGGAAAGGGACTAGGGTGCAGGAGACGGAGAGAGGTCTGAGAGGGAGTTTGGGTAAAGGAGAGGGTTGTGACCTGAGTCTAGGGATTGGGGAATAGGGTCAGGGAGCGAGTATGGGTGCAGGAAAGGTTTCTGGCTTGAGGGAGCGACTTTCGGAGGGAGTGCAAAGTCTGGGAGGGAATTGTGACCTGGGTGAAGGGGAAAAGGGATTTTGGGTGGTAACCTGGGACAGGGGAAATGGGGTGCAAGGTCTGGGAGGGTGTTTGGGTGCAGAAGAGGATTCTGGCCTGAGGGAGGGGTATATGAGGGGTACAGAGTCTGGGAGGGAGTTATGACCTGGGGCAACGGGGTGCAGAGGGTTTGGATTGTGATCTTGGTGGGGTGAGTTGGGGTGCAGGAGGGGCTAGGGTGCCAGAGGCAGGCTCTGGTTGGGAGGCACTTACCTAAGTGTCTCCCAGCCAGCAGCCCTGCAGCACCCCCAAGGCAGGCTGGACTCCCTGTCTACTGCAGCCCCAGACTGCTTGAAACTGCAGACTGCTCCCACCACGTGGCTCTCAGCTCTGGGAGGGAGAAGAGGCTTACGTTGCCCCCATGCCCCAGGCCAATCTCTCAGCTCCTATTATCTGGTTGTTTCCAGCCAATAGGAACTGAGAGATTGGGCTGGGGGTGGGGTGATCACACAAAGCCTCATCCTACTGCAGAGCAGAGAGCCGCATGGACTGCTCGTTAAACCACGCAACTGTGTGTCTGAGGGTCCCGGCAGGGTGGTCTGCGGGCCAGATCTGGTGGCTTGGTCTGCCAGATTCGGCCCCTGGGCCGTATTTTGCCCAGCCCTGCACTGGCCTCTGCTCTCCAGCAAATACAGTCAGTGGCCCTTGTGCACCCTCCCAAAGTCACCAGGGCTGCACAGGTGTCACTGAGGTCATCCTTCTAAGGGGAGCTGGTCAACACTCAGAATTTCTGCTTGCCAGGAAATGCAATATATAGAAATGGGGATTTGGGCCAATTCAGCAGGAAACCAGATTTTTCAAATGTACCGGAAAGTCTGAAAAATGTTCATTTGGGAACATCTCCCCAGCGGGTGGAACCGCTGCTTGCCCCTGACTAGCAGCTTGCAGGGCTGTCAGGCTCCCTGATGCATGACTGGGAGATGCTTAAAGCTGGGCCTTCCCAGGCTTTCAGGCCCCCACCTTCATAGCAGGGAGCCAGAAGCCCTGATATGGAGGGGCTATCCCAGAGCCATACACACTGGAAACCCTAGGGTCACCAGCTCTGGGGCAGTCTCCGCAGGCTCCCCAGCAGCCCACTAGGAAACCAGAGAGGTTTCCATCATGGTGCAACAGAAGTTTGTCAAACTCAAGATGTTTCCACAAAACATTTCAGGTTTAATGAATTGGCATTTTCTGACAAACTTTCTTTTGTCGGATAATTCTGGGCAGGCAGCTGTAATTCCAGTGTGGAGGGGATAATACTGGTGCTGGGGCAGAGAAGAGTGGAGACAGCCTGGACCCCCTTCCCCTGGGCTCTGGGGTGCCATTTAGGAAAGGTTAGGGGGTGCTGTGCCCTCCCTGGAAGTTTGAACTGCTGCATTTCATACTTAAGATCTCTTAAAGCCCATGCCCTAGCCCAGAGGTGGGCAAAAGGGCCTCCATGGGTGGATCCGGCCCGCGGAGGCCCTGCTGCTCCCCCTCCCTCGGGCCAATTAGGGTCTGGGGGCGGGGGAGCACACAAAGCCTCCTCCCACCCTGCCAGGAGCACGTGGTGCTTTGAAGCGCCACACGCTGCTCGCAGGGCGGGGGGGAGAACAGAGGAGACCCCCAGGCCAATCAGGGCCTCCGGGCAGGGGAGCTGCATGAAGCTTCTTTCGCCCTGCCCTGGCTCTGCAAGCAGCCCGTGGCACTTCAAAGTGCCAGATGCTCCTTGCAGAGTGGGAGGAGGTTTCCCACGCTCCCCCGCCCCTAGGTCCTGATTGGCCTGGAGGTGAAGGAACATGCCAAGCCTCTTCCAGGGCATAGGTGCCTAATGGGAAGGGGGGGCCAAAGGGGCCCCCCTACACCCAGACCAATCATGGTCTGAGGATGGGGTAGCCCCGCCTCTTCCCGTTTAAGCCCAACCCCAGTGGCCCCCAGGCAAAAATTATTGCCCACCCCTGCCCTAGCCCTAGAGGCAGCTCTTAACTGCAGCAGACCTTGTTCTGCTCTCAGCTTTGCCTTTGGGGTAGGACCTTTGTTTATAAACAGAGGGAGGCAGGGTGATTAAGATAACAAAAGACTTGTCAATCAAGTAATTGAAGGATTGTTAAAGGATGATGAACACCCTTGCCAGGTATTGCACTTAAAAGATAGGGGAAAAAGAGTAGGCATAAATAGTGGTGAGCTCCAGGGGTTTGCACTGGGACCAGTGCTGTTTAACTTATTCATAAAGGATCATGAAAAAGGTGTGAACACAGGAGATTGGTGAAGGTAGGGCTGGCGGAGGCAACCCCCAAAGCTCACCTCTAGCCTTGCCCCTTCTGCTGAGGCCTCACCCCCCCACCTGCCACAGGGAGGCGGGGCAGTGTATCGCGTATGACCCTCAACAATAGGGAGAGGAGGGGAGCACCTGGGCACATGCTTGCCCCACCCTCCCCGGCCCTGGAGCACCAGGGGATGGGGGGGGGGGGGCGTGCCGCATGGCCCCAGCCCTAGAGCACTGGGGACAGAGGAGGGGGTGTGGCTCCAGCCTCTCCAGCCCCAGAGCACAGGGAGGGTGGGCGCTGGGGGTAGCAACACTCTGCCCCCAGAACTCCCACAGCAAGCATTCTTGGGGCGGAGCGTGGGCAGGGCCCTGTTTGGTGGTATGGGAAGGGTTTTCCCCCGCCTGGGCTACCAGATGCGCATGGGCATGAACAATGAGGTGGCAAAATTGCAGACGATACAAAATTACTCAAAATAGTTAATTCCAAAGCTGAGTTATAAAGGGATCTCACAAAACTGGGTGATTGTCTTGGAGGGGAAGCCCTGGAACAGACTCTGAACTTTGTTCCGAGTGAGGCAACAAACTAAGTGAACGGCATTGAACTGAGACACACTCTACAGAGAACACCGAGATGGGCCTCTGTAAGGGGTGTACCCCACAAGGAGTTTGTGATCACACACAGTGTAACTGGGCCAGAGGGCTGGGTAGCTGCAAGGCTTTTTAAAATGGAGGCCATGCATGGAACCCGCACTTGGCCAAAGGGGGACACTCAAGCAAGGTGAATGCTGACCCTGTTACAGCAACACAATAGCAGATGGAATTCTGTGATGCTAAGTAATGCACATAGAAAAATATAATGCTCGCTATACATATAAAATTATAGGGTCTAAATTAGCTGTTACCACTCAAGAAAGAAATCTTACAATCATTGTGGATAGTTCCCTGAAAACATCTGCTCAATGTGCAGTGGCAATTTAAAAAGCGAACAGAATATTGGGAATGATTAGGAAAGGAATAAATCATAAGGCAAAATATCATATTGCTTCTATATAAAGTCATGGTCTGCACACTTCTTGAATATTGCATCTAAAAAACATATTGGATTTGGAAAAGGGACAGAGAAAGGCAACAGAAATGTTTAGGAGTAAGGAACAGCTTCCATGTGAGGAGAGATTAGCAAGACTGGGACTTTTCAGCTTGAAAAAGAAATGACTAAAGGTTGGGGGGATATGTTAGAGGTTTCGAAAATCATGAACGGTGTGGGAAAATTGAATAAAGAAATGTTATTTACTCCTTCGCTAACGTAACGTAATAAAGTCACCCAATTAAATGTATAGGTAACAGGTTTAAAACAAACAAAAGAAATTATTTCTTCACAGTCAGCCTGTGGAACTCTGCCAGGGGATGGTGGGAAGTCCAAAGTTATAATGGGGTTTCAATAAGAACAAAGTAAGTTCAAGGAGGATAAATCCATCAATGGCTCCTATCCAGGATGGGCAGGGATGGTGCCCCAGCCTCTGTTTGCCAGAAACTGGGAATGGGTGATAGGGGGTGGATCATCTGATGACCAACTCTTCTGTTCATTCCTTCTGAAGCACCTGGCATTGGCCACTGTTGGGAGACAGGATACTGGGCTAGATGGACCATTGGTCTGACCCAATAAGGCCAGTCTGATGTCCTTATATAGAACCCAAATGTATCTACCCACTAGACCCCACTCCCGTCCCAGAGCTGAGAGAGAACCCAGGAGTCCTCCCTCTCCCTCTTCAGAGTTAGTAATGAAGTTAGACTACACATTACATTTTTAGCATAATATGTCCCTTAAGTGACTTGCCACAAGATGTCAGAACATATTAGTATTAGAGCTGAGTGGGTCTAATATTTATTCCATTTTATTACTTTCATATAGGAGTTAGAGACATTGTTCCTTTCAGCTAATTGCTAAGGTACCTGCTAAAAAACCCTAAAGTTTTCTAGTGCCTTAGTAACTCCTAGAAGGAGGAGAGGTGTGTGCGGGGGAAGGGCAGACAGTCGATTCCACCCCTGCCCCTCTGATTTGCTGCTTGGCTTGTACTGAGCATGCTCAGTAACACTGCCAAAGCCGCTTTCCTCAGTCTGTATCTCCATGACCTCACTGCCCCCTGCATCGTGGCATGCCCAGGTGCCCCCTAAAATCTGAAATGGTGCCCTGCTTGGCCCCTAAGAGCCTTGTGGCAGCTGAGAATAGCCAGGGGATAGGAACACCCCCCTCTCCCCACCACCATGCCTCTTCTATTCCCATCATGCCCCAGCCATACTCTTGTACTAGGGAGATTCTGCAGGGTGGTAGCACAGTAACACCAGAGCAAGGGTGGGCAAAAGGGCCTCCACAGGCTGGATCCAGCCTGCCCACGCGGGTGAATCTGTCCCGTGGAGGCCCTGCTGCTCCCCCGCCCCCAAGCCAATTAGAGCCTGGGGGCAGGGGAACACGCAAAGCCTCCTCCCACCCTGCCAGGAGCATGTGGTGCTTTGAAGTGCTGCCCACTCCTCGCAGGGTGGGGGGAGATCGGAGGAGGCTTCATGCACTCCCCTGTCCCCAGGCCAATCAGGGCCTGAGGGCAGGGGAGCTGCGTGAAGCTTCCTTCACCCTGCCCCGGCCCTGGGAGGAGCCTGCAGCACTTCAAAGTGCCACATGCTCCTTGCAGGGTGGGAGACAGCTTCCCATGCTCCCCCTGCTCCCAGGTCCTGATTGTTCCGGGGATGGGGAAGCAAGCCAAGTCTCTTCCAGGGCATGGATGCTTAGTGGGAAGGCGGGGGGAGGGAGGGCAAAAGGGCTCTCCCATCTCCAGACCAATCAGTCTGGGGTGGGGTAGCCCCACCCAAGAGCTAGCATAGTTAGTATGGCCCCTGCCACCGACACATACTGTAGCAGGGCTATTGCTAGAGTGGGTGCTTCTCAGCCTTTTTGTACCAACATGGCCTCTGAAAAGCAGCCTGTAGGCACTCACTAGCTGAGCTCAGGGTTTGCACAGTTGTGTGCAGGGCAGAATCAGACCCTTTGAACCCTCCTGCAGCTTTTTCAGATTGGCCCCTTGCATCCCTAATGCAGACTATAGGCAGCTGGCGACACAGCTGGTGCTTACCTGTCTGCTGTGCCTTCCATCTCTCACGGAGAGGTGATCCTGAATGCTGTGCAGCGTAGCCAAGTATACACTGGCAAAGTCAGATAAAGGTTGCAGGAGCTGGTATCTGGATTTCAGTGCACTCGACCTGGCTGTTGCATAAAGCTCTAAGAGGCTGAAATTTGATCTGTACGTGATGGAAAAGTCAATACCCTTCCTTTTGCAGAAACAATTGTGAATAACATTCACCAAGCTTTTGAGCACTTTATGGTGCAATCTTGATAAAATACAGTGGCGACAGAGGATAAAATAGCACTCATGTTTTTAAGTGCATCACCACAGATGTTATACCAGAAATTCCCAATAACAACTTTGGACAGTTCAGGTATTTGCTATTGGCTTGTTACTAAAGAAAAGCACAGGAAAGACTCTAAATAAGTGTCTGGCCCTGCTAAATTAGTCATTAATTTAAATTTATGAGTGAATTCACTGTTCCTCAGTCACACTCTCTCTCTCTTGCTCACTCTCCCTGCTCGGGGAATCTCAGTCCCAAGCAACAGGTGTCTGGAACCATAATAATCACTAAGGGCTGGAGAGACAAAGCACCAGAAGGGCTTATTGGCACAAAGCTTTAACTTGAGCATTGCATAGTGTTCCACACAGGCATAGAGTAAGTCTGAGAGTCAGCTGGTGCTGCTTACTCTTCCCTTAAACAACTCAAGGGTCACACTCCCTGCACACACAAGGGACTCCTTGGGTCCTTCCTTTATCCCCCATCCCACCCTGCATATGCTCCCCGTGTGCCACCCTCCCTTCCCCCTTTATTTCAGGGTCTTCCTACAACTCCCACACACACACACACACACACACACACACACACACACACACAGACTGACCCTTGCTAGAAATTCTATTTGCTTTCAGTTCCCCCGATCTCCCTTACCAGAGTCCCGCCTTCTCTCACTGCAGGGCAAGGTCTCCATGTATGGCCCCCTTCCTCCTTTTCCCCCAATCCAGGGGCTGTGTGCACGTCCTTATTCCCCATCTCTCTCCCATTTCAAGATGCTCTGAATGCACCCCTAAGGCCTCCTCTTTGCCAGATATTCCCTTTCCCACACGCTAGGGTCTCTTTGTTGCCTTCCTTTGCCATTATTATTTCCTTTCCTTCTGTCCACATAAGCCATTCGGCATGTCAACATGTTAAACCCCTTTTGGGAGGACGGGCAGAGATGGGCATCTGTTCCGACTTTGTACTGGTACCTGATAATCAGAGACGCAGCATAAAGGGAATTCTTGGTTGCAAATGTGGAATAAAGGACTGAAGCTGTAAACAAGATAGATCATTGTCACCAGTTAATGAGAGCAAAGCCTCTGAATAGTTCCAGGTAGTCAGACTTCAAAGTCCCAGTGTTGCAGGAATCGTTATGTAAATGACCTTTACAGAAGTGCCAGGAACTACAGTCTCTGCCGTAATTAGTTGCAACCTTACTAGGAACAGCAGAGGGTCCATAATTGCCTTTCATAGCTGGATCCAACACAACTGCAGCACAACCCAGTATCAGAAAAACAACCGGGCCCCCACTTTGGAGAGCCAGACCCTTTTCTAAATGAAGCAAATTAGTCCCTGGGCTTTGTACAACTGAAATTACAGCTGATAGAGGAATGTATTGGAAAAAAAGAAATGATCATGTATAATTCAAGGTTACAAGAATATAATTTAAGTTTCTAGGAAATGAAATAGTTACCGTAAGTGACTATTTCCCCAGCAAAGTTGGGGAGAAGAGATTGAGGTTGGCATGAAAACTCTACGTGACTTTGATTTCCCATGGCTTTTCTGTTCTCTTTCTTTATTTGTGTGATGGTCCACCAGAGAGCTACGGCCTACAGATTGAGAACTGCTCCTTTTAGAGTAGACATATCCAGCAGCAGCCTGGGAAGCTACATGTGTGTGCCTGACAGTGAATGCAACTTCCAAGGAGCCTTTTGCAAATATGGAGCTGCGTTCACTGCGCAGGCACTGACAAGAACAGAGCCTTGAAAAGTGGATAAAGGATAGGCTAGCCTTTTGCTGGGATACAGGGCCCCCCTGTGGAAGAGCGCTGGCCACTCATCAGTACCTTGCGAATAATCACAGGCCAGATGGATCATTTGATGTTTGTTTACCTGTTCTGTTCATTCCTTCTAGGGCACCTGGCATTGGCCACTGTCAGAAGACAGGGTCAGACCAAAGGTCTATCCAAAATGGCGGTTGGTATGTTCATTACATTCCAGCTGGTCATTTTACTGCTTTTTTTCAAAAGCTTCAGAGGGTCAGCCAAGTTAGTTTATACTTAACTTAAAAAACTGAAAAAAAACAATAAATAGTATGGTAGCCCTTTAAAGACTACAAAAGCTCACGATACTATCTACATGTTTTGTTAGTCTTTAAAGTGCTACCAGACTATTTGTTGTTTTTTAAATTACCGCTACACCCTGCAGGTAGTAAAGAGGGTTGTTGCTGCATAGCTATCAAGTTATTCTTGTCTAGTAGCAACAGTTTGCAGGGGGGTTCAGGGCAGGGCATATGATATAAACCCTGGCAGAAATCTGGGGGGGCACATGACCCATGCTCCATATGTAGCCAAAATGTAGTATTTTAGTGTTGGTGTAAGAATATAAGTTTGATATAGAATGACTTGCTTATAAGTTGTGTATGCTTCTATTTTACCCTGTTTCTCATGATAGACAATGTCTACACTGCAAACTTACCTGTGTCTGCTAGTAACTATAGTGATAGAAATGTAGCCGTGTTAGTCTGGTGTAGCTGAAACAAAAAACAGGACGATGTAGCACTTTAAAGACTAACAAGATGGTTTATTAGGTGATGAGCTTTCGTGGGCCAGACCCACTTCCTCAGATCAAATAGTGGAAGAAAATTGTCACAACCATATTCCTTTTCATATGTGTTCATTTTTTTAATTGTATCCTTTGGTATATATGGTTGTGACAATTTTCTTCCACTATTTGATCTGAGGAAGTGGGACTGGCCCACGAAAGCTCATCACCTAATAAACCATCTTGTTAGTCTTTAAAGTGCTACATAGTCCTGTTTTTTATTTCTGCTAATAACTATGTAATCCTTTGTCTGAAACTCTCTGCAAAATGGTGTGGTGGAAGTGGAGGGTGTGTGTAAGTGTGAAAGCTGTCACAAATCTCTAGGGCTGTGTCTACACTGCACCCCTTTTCTGGAAAAGGGATGCAGATGAGACAAGTCGGAATTGCAAATGAAGTGGGGATTTAAATTTTCCCTGCTTCATTTGTATAAACATGGCTGCCGCTTTTTTCCGGCTCGGGGCTTTGCCGGAAAAAAGCGCCAGTCTAGACGTGGATCTTTTGGAACATAAAGCCTTTTCTGAAAGATCCATTATTCCTGATTTTAAGAGGAATAAGGGATCTTTCAGAAAAGGCTTTATTTTCCAAAAGATCCCCGTCTAGACTGGCGCTTTTTTCCGGCAAAGCCCCGAGCCGGAAAAAAGCGGCAGCCATATTTATACAAATGAAGCGGGGAAAATTTAAATCTCCGCTTCATTTGCAGTTCCGACAGAACTCTGTCGACAGAAGGCGTTATGCCTCGTAAAATGAGGTTTACCAGCGTCGACAAAACTGCTGAGTTCTGTCGACGTTATGTCGACGTTATGTCGACAGAACTCAGTGGTAGTGTAGACGCAGGTATAGTTTTGTCGACAAAAGTCCAGTTTTGTCGACAAAACTCTGTAGTCTAGACACACCCTTGGGTACCAAAGCTTAAAGGGGCCACACTACAGGACAAAGGTAGTGTTGGGGACTGATAGGCCTGTTGTGAGAATTGGGCCTACCAAATTTTCCCTATGAGCTCAGCTACAAGGAAGTGACTGTACGTTTGTAAGCTACCACGAGAACCTATAACAACATTGATAGGAAAAGATACAAAAGGAAGACGGAGACACTAGCCCAAACCAAAAGGCCTTCTGATACAGTTTAAGAATTGTGTTAAAGATCATTCCTGGTAAATAAGAAAAGAGAATCGGTGAAGTAAAATTGGTGAGCCAAAAACTAGACCTACAGGTTGTACCTCCAAAAACCCCGTTCTCTCTGGTCTAGTAGTATCCATCGTCTGGCACCACAGGATAAGGGCAGCGTGAGACTGGGGCCAGAGCTCTGTGGCAGCCTCCAGAAGCCCGTGGGAGCCTACAGCAGCGCAGGGACATGCAGGAGACCCTCGGCAGCACAGATCGGTGCTGGACTGGAGCCCCACGGCAGCCGCCAGGAGTGTGGGGCTGGGGTTAAGCCCCGCAGCAGCACAGGGCTGGATCCCTGGAGCAACCCGTTGGAGCGCAGGGCCGGGGCTGGAGCCCCATGGCTGCCCCTGGATGTGTGGGGCAGCAGCCCTGGGGCAGGATTCAAACCCTCTGCTTCCCAGGGAGTCAGCAGCAATTGGGCAAGCAGCCCAGCCAGGGAGGAGAGGGGGTGGCGAGGCAGGGAGCCGGTGGCAGGAGAACTTCCCTGATCTGGTAAATTCTCTCATTCAGGACCAAGGAGGTCCAACCTGTACAAAATGAGGAAAAGGGCTATTCCACCTACTACTCCTTTATGTTCTTATGACTTATTATGTTCTTATGACTTTGAAGAGAAAAATTGGTCAATGGAACCAGCTTTACCATCATGGCTGCTACCCTCTTCATCTCCTGGGACAATGAACCTTCATCATTCTAATTCCGAGAGTTGTCCTGAAGAGACCAGGCCAGATAGAGCGACCCATATGACTTTGCCACCATTACTGGCTCTGTGGCTCCTGCTGAATCCCAACCACCACCTAGGATGAGATGATATTGGACATTTACAACAATCGCTCTAGCCCATCTCAACTAACTGCTCTTTTTCCCAAAAGGACAGTTTATTACCATCTTGGTACCATCTAAGAAACTGTCAAACAAGGGTGATTGTTTTGTTTTTTTTAATCTAAAAACTTACTTCAGCTAAAGAGAAAAGGAACAAGGGACATTGTTAAAAACAAAAGCATTATTTACTACTTCACATTTAAGATGATTTTACCAATTTTCCTTTTCTTTATCTTTAATAAAAGATTAAAATTATTTTAATGCTATATTTGCCATGGAACGGAGCAGGCTAAAATCTCTGTATACCTAATCCCAAATCTTGTTTAACACTATTTCAAGTGACTCGGTTATTTTATCACCTTTAGTTTATGTATTAGTTTAAATGGATTATAACAGGCCCTATAACCCTGAAGGGGACAACCCAACCTTGTTACATTGACCCTGTGGTTTTACACTGGCATAGGTGAGAACACAGCCAAACCCATGGTTTCTATGTGGTAGGGGAAAATATAGACATGACCTTTCTCAGACAGAGTCAGCATGCCAATTAGTGTGTCATGAATAATAACCATTAATACTTGATCTACTATAAAGGAGAAAAAGGCAGCAATTTAGTTAAGCCTAGTATTATGCTGTTAATGTTGGTGAGTTGAAAAAATATACCGTAATCCTGGTAATCTGTAATTAAAAAGCATAAATTATACTCTTTTCCTTGGAGAGGACATTAATGAAGTCTGCTATGCACAGCCATCTACAGCATAAGACAGACATGTAGGATTATATGAATTATCCCATAACAGTAAAAAAGGGAATAAAGGCACTGGGAGAAAAATCAGCTTCAACGGAGGAAAATATAATTAAAACGTGTCTGTAAAAAATTGTCAGCATAGCCCGTTATTTGACTAACCCTGATGTGCACCTGGGTTTTTATTACAACAGCAGGACTCCTTCAGTTCCCTAAGGGAGGGTCTCTACAGTAAATTTAACTAGGGGGGACATAAGGTTCTAAAATTTTTGGGCTGAGCCAGTCAATATCTTAGCTTGTGTGGACCACACCATCTTCCAAGAGCAAAGAACAAGCCCCAGTGATTTCAGTGAATGAGCTGGCTTATTCCTCACTCGTTTCTTGTCCCACCTGTTTCCCAAAGGTCTGACATCCAGACATGGGGCCAACTTTTCTAAAGAGCTGATGGCCACATTTTAAACTACTCACCACACACAACCAGTGTTCCCTCTAATCTTTTCCCCCCATCTGTGGATTTTTTCCATCCACATGTGGAATAAATATCTTTATGTGCATCAAGGCATGTGCGACTTTGCAACACCTGTAGGAACACCGGTAGGTGCTTTGTTAATCAGCTGGGTGGTATCTGAACCTCTCCTGAGCGGCCGCACAAGAGCACAGCATACAGGGAGCACTGCCAACAACCACAGCCAAATTTTCTAGAGCATTTAGAGCCCATCGGCTCCCGTTGTGACAACACCTGGTTGTCCAAAATTCTCAGCACTTACTGCACACGTTTGAAAAACTGGCCCTGGATGCATGTGCTAAGCCATCAGGAGTATTCCAGCCCTGGAGCCTGATTTTCCCCGAACTTGCCCCTTGCACAGTAATTTACAGCTGCAGCGGTGATACGTGGCAGGGAAAGATGGGAGAGCACTGGCCCTGCCTCTTCCTGCCCTGCCCTAGCTCCACCCTTACCCACCCATCCTTTCCCAGCACTCTCCAGAGCAGCAAGGTGGGCACCAAACGTCCTGCATCTTCCCCGCTGGTGAGTGAGTGAAGCAGGGAGGGAAGGCTGCAGACTGCCAGCACTCCGTCCTTGGGGGTGAACGTGCCGCCCGCGTACCCCTGCGCATGCCTATGTACAGCTGTGAAGACACAATGCAAAGCAGATGCACAATTTTCCTCTTTCCACGATAGTGAAGCCTCATCAGACTCCAAACTCCTCCATCCTCCAGGAGAGACCGTAACGTCCAGAATAGACACAGGAGCACAAAACTACAGGCTCCTCTCTTCAGCAGCCCCAGCAGCAGGTGAAGTGCAGTGTGTAGCAGATGAGCAGTTTTGGCCCCGGTGGGACGGGGCCGTGACTTCAGCTAGTTAAGGAATGTCCCACACTTACACAACACCCCTCCCATGCAGCTTTGAGGCCACCCATGCTGTGAACAGATTGATTGTTTAAGAAGGACACTTTTACCCTGTAGACCAGGGCCACTCAACACATGGCCCATAGGCTCATGCACCTATTTGTTTGTGGCCCACGGTGGGGTTTGGGTTTACGTGCTCCTTCCCTCGAACCCTGTGGCAGTGCTCACAGGCAAAGGCCAGCAGGGGTCATTCACAGCCCACAACCCAAGCACAGCAACCAGCAAGGTACTGACACTACATCGCCACATGTGGGAACCACACATCACAGCGCAGGGGGACCCCGGGATACAGAGCAGACAGCATCCCCACTACACCACACCTGCTCACCAGTCACACGCTCTGAGCTCAGAACACTATCAGTTCTTCAGCTTTTAATCTGACAAAAGTCTAAGTGTATTACATCGATGCTGTTTCCTTTATAAATCAAACTTGCAACCTCCCCAAAAAGGTATCAATATAGTCTGACGATCTATTTTCCATAATCCCATGTTGCTTGGCATTCATTACATTTCCCTCCTTTAATTCTTTACTAATTGTGCACTGTAATAGCCACTCCATTCTCTTGCTAACACTGATAGACAGGCCTATAGTTTCCTAGGTCATAGTATTTGTCCTTCTTAAATGTTGACACAACAATAGCTTTCTTCCAGTCTTCTGGAACAGTCACAGCATTCCAGGACATATTGAAATCAACACACACTGCCCAAAGATCTCCTCAGCCAGCTCTTGTACAACTCTTGGATGCAAGTTATCTAGACCTGCTCATTTAACAATCTCTAACTTTAGAAGCTATTGTATCACCATACTCCTTTCATTCTACTAATATTTCTGGAGGATATCACATGCTTCATCATATTTTCCCCAGAAATTCTTAGCTTCTGATTTACATTGATTACTATCCACTTCACCTTTCTTCCACTTGTAGCCCAACCTCATTGATTTCAAATGTGAACTTGTATTCCCCAAGCCCCGCTCCCGTGTCAACTTGGTGCTGTGGATATTTTTTTTAAAATGAATATGTGGCCAGCCAATGCAAAAGACTTAAAAGCTAGCACTTTGCTTGCAGGATCAGTAACTGCTTTGTGGAAGGAGGATAGCTACATTTGTGCTTACTCTGCAAACCATAAATCTCTTGGATATTGCCATCTAGGTGACAGATTAGATAATATCACTTTTGATTACGTTAGTTCCCATTGACAAATACCATGCTTTATAGTATCAATAGTCTGTAGATTAAAGGTCCCGGAATCTTATGGTCCTCTATTCCAATTCATGGACACCATAGATTGAAAAGATTCTCCCTGGCTCAGTGTATAGAAGAATCTTTTATTGACATCTGTATGTTTCTGTTTTACCTCTCAAGAGAAGGACTCAGACTTTTGCTGATTTCAGCTGAAGTTTGTGCTGTTCGTGTCTCTATTATTGCAGCTTCTTTCCTGGATGAAACTGCAATTCTGCACTGAATAATTCCATTCCCTCTATTGGGAAAGCTCTCTCAATCTTCCTGCACAGTATGCTGAGAAAACAAATTACCTGTATAAATATCCATTCTGATTTTAAATTCAACTTTCAATGAAAGCCACATTCTGATGATGCTAGATTGTCTGGGCTATTCTTTATAAGCTCCCTTTGATTTCAGACTGGTGCACTTCAAATAAGAAATAGACAATACAAGTCATTCTTTTTTGGTTCTTTAATGTATACATGACAGTCTGCACATTATTTTCCAGATAACTGTGAAAGCAAAGCCCTTTCTTTTTCCACCAGGAAAATTCCAGAAGGCATTGACATTCCAAACAAAAAAGCAGCTTGCATTTTTAAACATACACTGCCGAGGCTGGACAGCCATCAGTCTGATTCCTGATTAACTTAATTTATTTTACCACTTAACGTTTTTCTACACCTCTATTTGTTCCTTTTTTGTACATACACTTTGCTTTACAATATCTGTAGCCAGTTTTTCCTAAAGTACTCCCCGTTTCCAAGCAATCCAGGGGGCAATAATACAGCAAAACCTGGTGATGGATCCCAGATTAAGAACCTGCAAGGAGCAGAGCTCATGGTACAAGCAGTTAACCTGAGAATGAGCATGGACAAAAAGTGCACTGTGGGGCTCTCCTTGGGGAAAATGGAGCTCTGGGCAAACTTTATTTTGGTGCCCAGCCCCCATTGCCCCTGCCCCACATGTGCACCCCCCATTGTCCCTGGCCCCTGCGGGCTCCCCACCTCCCATTACCCTAGCCCCTGCATGCTCCCCACGCTTCCCATCCACCTAGGGCCCTCTGCCTCCCACATGTTTTTAAGTTGTATTGAGCGCGCTCTCCCTCGGTAGGCAGCTGGAGTGTGCTGGCTGGGTGCCTCATTCTGAAGGCAATGCCCCCACCAGCAGTAATGGAGAAGTAAGAGTGATATGCTCTATGTATTGCACTGGTGGGCAACTTGCGGCCCATCAAGGATCCAAGTGTGGCCCTCCAGACATTTTGTTCACTGTTGCCAAGCACAGGGTTGCCAGATTTCACTGCTTTCTGTCCATGTTTTTTCCTACCAGTGTTACAAGTGTAACACACACGTAAAGCAAGGGCAGGTGAAGTGAGATACGTGCTGATCATACACAACAACAGGAGTGCATTAACACTGCATTAACAGGAGTGTTGTGAGCAAGACATGAGAAGTCCTTCTTCCGCTCTACTCTGGGCTGATCAGGCCTCAGTTGGAGTCGTGTCCCGTTCTGGGCACCACATTTCAAGAAAGATGTGGAGAAACTGGAGAAGGTCCAGAGAAGAGCAACAAGAATGATTAAAGGCCTAGAGAACATGATCTCTGAAGGAAGACTGAAAGAACTGGGCTTGTTTAGTTTGGAAAGGAAAAGACTGAGAGGGGACATGATAGCAGTTTTCAGGAATCTAAAAGGGAGTCACAAGGAGGAGGGAGAAAAATTGTTCTCCTTGGCCTCTGAGGATAGGACAAGAAGCAAGGGAGGTTTAGGTTGGACATTAGGGAAAAACTTCCTAACTGTCAGGGTGGGTGGGTGGGTGGCCTGTGAAGATCAGGGTTAGGGGTAGCAGGGCTGTCCTGTGGAGATCCAGGTGGGTGGGCGGCGGGCGGCAGAAGCAGGGTTGGAGGCAGCAGCGCTGTCCCATGGAGATCCGGGCAGGTGGCAGAAGCAGGGTTGGAGGCAACGGGGCTGTACCATGGAGACAGACGGAGGAGGGGGCGAGCGGGCGGCAGTAGGGTTGGGGGCAGCGGGACTGTCCTGCAGAGATGGGGATGGGGCTGACGGGGGAGGGAAGCAAGGTTGGGGGTAGCGGGGCTGTCCCACGGAGATGGGGGGGCAGGTGGCAGAAGCAGGGTTGGAGGTAATGGGGCTGTCCAGCAGAAATCGGGGAGGGCAGGTGGCGGAACCAGGGCTGGACGGGGGGCGGGGGGGCTGGCCAGGGGAGAACAGGAGGAAGAGGACGGGAGAACCAGCTGCGGGAAGCAGGACTGGACAGGGGGCAGCTGGGCTGGTTGGGGGGGGGCGGGGGGGATGGGGGGGGGTGGGGGGGGAACTGGCCGCTGGAAGCAGGGCTGGAAGGCGGCAGCAGGGTTTGACTGGGAGTTCGGGAGGGGGAGGGGGAGAGCGGGACTGACCTGGGCACATGCAGACCCTGCAGACCCTGGCAGAGGAGTGAGTCTGGCCAAGGATTCCATTTTGCTCCCCCTCCCCCAACATACCCTCCCTTGAGTTGTTGCGAACTGCCTGGCAGGTAGACACACTCAGGCAGTGAGAGCACATCTACTATCCAGGCAGTTCGCAGCTAAGGACTGATATACCTAATTATAATAAAACTTACCTAATTAGAAAATACCAGGCATTTCATATGTCTGGTCATTTCTCAATTTGTTTCTCAGACAAAACCCTCAAATACCAGATTGTCTGGTACAAAACCGGACACCTGGCAACCCTACCCCTCCTTGCACCATCCCTCCTAGACAGCTACCCTACCCCCAGTCTGCTCCTGCTCCCGCCTTCTGCAGTGCCCATGCGGCGCCGGGTCCCCCAAGCCCTGGCCCAGGCTGGGTGGAGGATGTAGCCGGGTGAAAACTGAAAATTTATTCATTTTTCATTCTTTTTTGTATATGTGTTTATAGTTTTGGGCTGCAAAAAACAGTACTAAAAAAACCGGGTTCCAACTAAAGTAAAAAGTTTGGGAAACCATCTTACAGTCCATTTATCCAATCCATATTCCCTTAACTTGCTGGCAAGAATATTGTGGGTGACTATATCAAAAGCTTTGCTAATGCTGGCACTGGGGGCTTTGGAAGGACCAGAAACAACTTATTTGAATATTCATCATTTGCTTAATGAATATGAAAATATGCAAATGAATGTTACTGGTCCTCCAAAAGCTCGTAAATGGATTTACTGGTCCCCGTGTCAAAAAGTTTGGGAACCCCTGGGGTAGAATATTGAATTTAGATTCATGTTTTCCCAGGCTAGAAGGGACCACTGATCCTCTAGTCTGAGTTCCTGTATAGCACAAGCCAAAATAATTCCTAGAGCAGATCTTCCAGAAAAAATCCTCCCTTGATTTTAAAAATGGTCAGTAATAGACAATGCACCCCAGCCCTTAGTACATTGTTCCAATGGTTACTCTTCCTTGTAAAAACATTTCCATCTTATTTCCATCTATAGGAGCATATGCTGAAAAATTAGAGTCTGTTTAGAAATGGGGCAGCTGTTGCTTCAAGAAAACTGGAAAGCACGGGATCGACCGAGCATTCCATCTGTTTAGGAAATGACCTGTAAATTCTTTGGCCACCAGAGGTCAGCACTGGATTAGCACTCGAATAACTCAGGGGCCACAGGGAGCACTTTTAAATGGAAAACTCCAGCCAGGCAGTAACATAACATTGTGGGGGCCGATAACAAACAGGCTAAATTCAATGCCTGTGCATTGAATGGGTCCATCGGCCTCATGTTTGCATGCCCAGAAGTCTACAGGGAGAGAAACTGTAGTGAGAGGTTCAACGTTGTTTTGGGGAGAGAGGTTATTACCAAAATAGTTGGTACCATGATCTTTGAGGCATGCACTGAAGATCTGTACTGTCAGGCCATTTATTGTAAATATGAAAATGGTCTAATTTTAAGTAGATTCTAGGCCAAATTGCAAAACGGTGCTATTCATTTTACACTATAAGTCTGTATACAAGTTACAAAATAGATAGGGACACTCAGTTGCCTGAAACTAGGTTATCCAAAATTCCTTTGTATCCATAGAGAGGTCGCATTCACCAAGGTGAATCATTTAAATGACAAACACCTCCTCTGTGTTTGCACATGGACCTGCTTTTATTTGTTTTGTTATTAGGAGTGTGTCCTGTACACAACGTAGTTGTCATGGGCATCTGTGACAGAACGGAGGGAAGGAACAGGTGAGCTTGCACTCTGATCTCTAGCTCCCCTGGAGAAAGCTGACTGGGCAATTAGAAATCAGGCTGAGGGGGCAAGGTGAGATAATTAGCCCATCAGCTCAGAAGGCTAAAGAGACACAGGCAGGAAGTGAATGGGAGAGGGAGGAATGGGGCTAGTTGGAGCAAGAATCCTAAAGGCCCTAAGGAAGACCCAGAAGATACTGTAAATATCTGGTCCTCACGAAAGGACTGAAAACCCAGAAGATATTGTAAATAGATGTCTATATGGGGACTGTAGTGGCATTGGTGGAGGGAACTCAAATAAGCGGCACTATGAATCAATGTTCCCTCTCCTCTTTTCCATGCATGTGCAGAATACATTTTATGTGCACTGAGGCATGTGTGAATATGCACCACTAATAGAAACACAAAGCCTGTGAGTGCTCTGCTAATCGGCTGGGCGGCCTTTGAATCTCTCTTGATCGGCTGCACGAAAGCACAGCTTACAGGGAACACTGCTGTGAATGCCCCCATCAGTGAAGTCTGCATTTCTGCAGAGCAAGAAAATAGGAGCAAAAGCACGCTCTGCTACAGTACAAAAACGCCTCAAAAGCTTTTTTAAAGGAAAAAGCCTTCATCAGTTATGTCAACTTGTGTTTATACAGATAAGTGTCATGTTCACCATAACATTTCAATAACAGAGGGCTCACTCCTTATCCTGTACAGAGTATTAGCTATGCATATCTACAAAGAACATCCCTTATGGTAAGGTTTACACGTAGCCTATCTCCCCAACCCACCCATGAAGCTGTTTAAAGCATCACACCGGGACCGCTTGAATTTTTCTATTTCATAAGCTGCTTCAAGAAACATTGCACTGAAAGCACAATAAGAGGAAAACAATAAAAAAAATAATAAACTAACGTTCAGCGTTCCAACAAATCGCATGGTACTAACAGATGCTTTCTGGAGGCACCATCAGCTTAACTCCAGCATGAAATAGACAATGGAGCAGTAACTGCTTTGCACAAAAAATAAACTAAAAATAGTGTGCTGATAGTGGAGTGTTAATAATTAGCAGGGAGAAGAAAGTGTTTGTTTCAAGGTCTCCTGCTTTGCCTCCTCTCCTGTCTCATCCTTGAAGTATCTGCAGTGCCCCAAGACAGTGTGAAGAATAATAAAAATACCAGCAATACAAGTATCAGGGCTGTTCCCCACTCTGGCACTCTGAATGCAGGAGGTAGGGCCCACAAGAGAACTTAAATATCTTGCCTCTTTAGGCTCTGCTTTTAAAAACTCCCCACAGTCACTGATGCACCGGCTCTGAGAAAAAAACAAAAGCTGCCACCATGAAGTGATTTAACCCTGAAAAAACAAAGAGGAGGGAACACTTGAATTCCTTCCCCAGGGGTATCCCCAAGCTCTTTTGCCCCAAGAGAGCTTGAAGAGAGAAAAACAAGCTGCAGTCTCTAGTAGCGGACCGCTCAGTCTTAGGCAGGCAGACATACACCCAGACCTCCTGTTACTTTCCAGGACACAAGAATCAAATCATGGCCTTAAAAAAGGCGATTTTTATTAATAAAACAAAAGATATACTTGATAAAGCGTGCTTGGTTGTTAGGTGTTATAGAGCAACTATGCAAAACAAATTAAAACACAGAGGAAATCTCTGGGAACAAGTCTTAGGTAGTGAATGGGGGAGGGAAGGCATGGATTCACACAGAGAATTTTAAACCAAATAACAAAATACAGAAAAATACCTGGTTGCGACTAGATACACGTTTTCCCTCTACTCATGATTTGTGCTGATTTGTACTTCAAGGTCCAGTTCACACCCATGTCCAATATTTCTTATGGGCATGGTAAGTCTGATTACTGCATCTGCTCCCTCTACCCCTTAACTTAGAATCGCACAGAGAGAGCAAGCCAGGTACAATTCTAAATACAATTCAAATTTCAGCACTGTTTTCCCATTGGTTCTTCTGGACACCTGCCAACACCGTTGCTAGCTACCTGAGTTTAACCCCTTAGTCACCGGGTGCTGGCCAGCATGCCTCCTATCCATCACAATGAGAAAACAGGTTAAGCAAGCCACTGAGCATGGGTTGGGGCCCCCTTTTGGAACCAAGACTTAGATATAGTGGGTGCGAGTGACTATTAAAAACAGTGGGTTACTGTATATATTACAAAATAACACAAAGGTAGCTTGGAGCATTTAAAAAAATCAGTAACTGTGCCCCCCAGGATAATGCAGTGGTTCTCAAAGCAGGGATGTAAAAGTGTAGTTGATTAACCGATAAGCAAAAGCTTATCAATTAATGCTATAGACTACACGCATTCCCTCCCCCCCCCACACACACACTTGCCAGTACATTTTTTAGCAGGCTGGCCAGCAGCCTGGCTCAGTCCTGGTTTGCAATGGGTCCAAGACCTACCCCTGCTGCGGCTCTGCATTTAAAGCATATTAGGAGCCGGGCGGGCAGGCAGCCCAGCTCAGTTCTGGCTCACGTTGGGTCCGGGAGCTCAGACCACCCTAGACAGGGGCTGCTGCCATCCCATGTCGTTGCCCCTTTATCACAGGCAGCAGCACAGGGCGACAGGCAGTAGGTCTGCACGGGAAGCTGGTTTTTAAACTGACTCCTCTCGTGGACCAGCTCCCACCCGGCCCCCCGCGCTGCTGTCTTTGGTACAGTAGCAGCAGCGCGGAGTGGCAGGGGTCTTCTCGGGAGAGAGGCCAGAGTGCATTGGCTGCTGGCCCACCCCCAGGGACTGTAGAATAGTCCACTAACCGATAAGAATTCATGAGGTTAGTTGACTATTCAATTAACCAATATTTAACATCCCTACCTCAAAGTGTGGTCTGTGGCCATCTTGCAGGTGAGCTATAGGCTCGGGGCTTGCTGTTGTAGGGCGGGGCCCAAGCCGCATGGGCTGGATCTTTTTGCAGGGGAAGGAAGCGGCTTCATGCACTGCCACTTCCCCTCTCCCTGGCTGCAAGAATGGCAATGCAGGAAGTCACTTGCCTGGAGGCTTTTTCTGCTGCTCCCATTGGCTAGAATTGTGGCCAATGGGAGCAGTGTGGGGTGGTGCCTGAGAGCAGTGGGGTGCATGGAGTCAGGTAAGTGCCCCTTCATGCCCAGACCCCCCACTCCTGCACTCTACTTCCCACCCAGATGCTCCTCCACCCTCAGCCCACTTCTCCAACCAACCTCCCAGCCAGAAGGTCCCCTGAAGATCTACCCTAGACTGTCTAGGAGTACCAAAATATTAGTGGTATCAAAACGTTTCCAGCCATTTGCTATCAGGATGGAAGTGAGATCAGGGGGGGACGGGGGTGGGAGAATGATTGGTCAGAAAAAAGGGGTTTGTCAAAAACATTTTTTCCCCAGAAAAAATATTTTTCTACCGAATTATTCATTTTCTGAAAAATATGAACTATTTGGAGGAAATCCTGTGACTTTTTTTGAAATAAAAAATGTTCAGGAAAAAGCCTGGAATTTTTCAGTTTCCTAACATATACATTTTAAAAGTTGTCACTTCCTGTCCCCCATTTTGAGTTTTCTAGCTTTTACCAGCTGGAAAACAGGAACAAAGGGTTGAAAATGTTACTTTCAGAGAGAAAGCACATAATCCTTAAATGTGAATTAAGTGCAACACTTCATAGTGAAAGTTACATTTAAAAGTTGTCGCTCTTTTTAAATGCTTTCCCAAGTGAAAAAAAGTTGAGAATAATAGGAAAGTTGGGGGGAAATTGCTTTCTTACATTTTTAAAATTTCTATGGGAAAGTGAGATTTGCCCAACAAGAACATTTCCAGGGAGTATTCCAAGCCCTCGGGGCATTTGCAGACAGCTCTAACTAGGACATAAATCCCAGATGACTATTTCTGAGGCTAAGCTTCCTCACCACGATGTATCACAAAATCCAGAAAAGTTGTATTTACAAAAGTTTTGCCATCTAACCTTCTTGCAGGCATTGGATGACTGAGTCAGGCCACCCAGTTGCTTTGCAAGAAAGACGAACACTTTGCATTTCATGGCATCCTCCATTCCATGATCTCAAAACACTTCAAAAAGTATAAGGGGAAATATTCATTACTGGGCTCTGCTTTTCACTGCCACCATTTTTAGGTGCTCATTTGGAGACACCGAAGAGCATGATTTTCACTGCTTCTGAGCAACCACGGCTCCCGTTGACTTTAGCTCAAATAGTGCCCCCTCTGTACCATCACAAATTAGATGGTGTCTCAGATGCAGCACCCAAGGCTCAAAAGTGGCTTTTGAAAATGTTGCCATTACTTAAGCTTTACAGACTCCCTGGTGGATAGACCTCTGTTGGCTTCATTTCACAGCTGGGAAAACCTGCTCAGAATCTTGGGGGATTTACAGTGTCTTCTACAAAGGGAGGAAAAAACCCTCACACTGCTGCAACTCAGTCTGTTCTCCTTTACCCAGCTATCCCCATGCAGGGACGAATAGGACCCTTGATGAGCAGTGACTTCATATCACATGCAATCAATTATTCAAATCTGCAAATAACTCTAGAAAATCATCCCCGCTATGGCAGCGCCAGTGAGGGATGAAATTGCTAAACACCATGAGGCACAGCTGGCAATCTCAGAAATAATAAGGGAAACATCATTAAGCACTTAGGAAGGGGAAGATAAATAAATTTCTCCTGGGTCATCTGAATTTTGCAATTTCTCTTGGAAAGTTTAGCGCGAGCCAGGTGGGTCACCAGGCCAAGATATTCCAGGAAAATCCTAATGTGGCTGAGTGTTTTCTGGAAATCATGTAGCACCCAAACTTGATTCCATTTAAGCCAATGACAAAACAGCTGTTGATTTCAAAAGGGGAAAGACTGGACTTTTAACTAGGTTTCAGTTAGGAATAAGCAGCAGAAGTAATTGACTAGCATTTCTTAGGGCACATTTGAATACAAGGCTGAACTTTAGTACCCACGAAGCCAGTGATCACTTGGGGGTGCCTATTCTGGAATCCCATTCAGACCCATGCTAGTAGCAATGGGATCAGAGTGGGAAGGAAAGTTACCCCCCCAATCCCAACCAGGCAGCAGAATAGATTTTTAAGGATGAGGAACAAAGAAAGGAATTCAGCAGCAGCCTGACTAGTAGGATTTCTGGGTGCCTTGCAAGTTAGGGATTTAGTAGGTTTCTCTTTTCCTTGCAACCACCAGACTGTGACTGAGTAAGGAAAAAACAAATAAAATGGAACTTTAAAGCTCAACAAAGAAATTTACTGTAACAATAAGATGGCTGATCTCTGTGAACTGAATTTGGTCCAGTTCCTAGTGGTCCATAAAGCCAAAGCCACCCCTCCCTCATTTGGCAACATCAGAGAGGTCCACACAGGATGAGTTCAGAGATAAAAGTACCCTCTTGCTAACACAGGTAAATGATCTACCCAAGTCACAGGATTATTGTTAATTCATTCTTTAGAAAAATATCAATATGTTCCTCATGTCAAGCATACAGCGATCACTCTGTGTCATCCCTAAACAACTGAAGGAGATACCGTAAGTCTAATACATTTCAGTAAAAATTCATTTAGCAACATGAAGCCTAAGAAATCTCAGTCATTCAAGACTCAGGCTTCAAAAGATAGATAGATAGAGAGATAGAGAGATAGAGAGATAGATAGATAGATAGATAGATAGATAGATAGATAGATAGATAGATAGATAGATAGATAGATAGATAGATAGATAGATAGATAGATAGATAGATAAAAACCCAAGCCCAACCAACCAAAACAAAAATATCCCCACAAACATTTTTTTTAAAGAAGTTCTGAGTAACTTTCATTTGACATCTAGTATCTGGGCTGTTCACATGTACCTGGGTCATGTTCCCAGGCTGTTCTCTGTAATACTGGGAGCCATTTTCTGTTGTCATTTTTTTTTAAATGATTCTCTTCTCATTTGACTGCAGAAGCTGGAGCTGTATGAAAAGCATCACATAACATGAGATTTGCTGATAATCTTGGGCTGGTAACACTGAGATTCATATAGCATTTGCTTGTCAAAGGAATGCCCCTCATGAGGTCTTTATCAGAAAGGAAAACCTAAGCCCACAGCATATATAAACCATGTGTGCTTGAAAATTGTACATTGGCGAGGCAGAGTGGACGAAGCTGTCCTGCAGCTGTCCTGGGGAACAAGAGGGTTTCAAAGTCTCCAGACATCTCACTTCATCACCCTGCAAAGGCTGCTGTAACTTGTGGCCCTGCTCTAGAGGAGCAATAGAGCTTGTAAGGAATTCAGAATAGACAGAGCATAAGAGTTTCTTGGCTACATCTCAGACCTCTTCCAGCCTCTACCCATGCCCTGCCCTGGAATGCCATCTTCACCTGTGAAGTCATCCTGAATTTCCCATAATGCCACTATATCTGCCCTGCATCTGCTTTCTACTAGCAAGGGCCAGATCACAATGATGAACAGAGCCCTCACAGTCACAGCACCCTAAGCTTTAGAATTTCATTCCTTCAAAGCTCTATTGGGCCATAGCGACTATGGAAATCGAGTGAGTAAATGTTGCAGGCTCAAGCCTCAGAGGCTGAAACAGCCAGGTAGTGATGGCTGATCATTCCTGCTCCTCTGTCTGTGCTGTGCTGATTGATTCCAGAAACCAAACTTCTGAAAGCTGCTACATTGTCTTTTGAAATTATTATTAAATTCCTCCTGGCAGCCTTCTTCCTAGCCACTGCTTTTCCTATGAAGGCTTCTTGGCTTCTGATGTCTCTAACTTAGAACAAGGAACTGGCTTTGTGCTTTTTCCACTTTTTTGAAGAATCGGTGTTGGCACAGTCATGATGACCAATTCAAGCTCCCTCCTGTGTGCTTTAAATGAAGGGGATCCAGGGTTCCTTTCTACTTGCTCTGTCTCTGTGTAGCCCCAGGGAGAACAATACCCCCATGTTATCCTGGGATAGAGAAAACACCCTGGTCTCTCTCACCACACTGGCTAACACCTTCTAGAATAAGGCAGTCATTTCGGGGACACATCTCCTACAACTGGCTAATATTTTTGTTTGGACTGGCTGCTGTTGCTAGTATATTTTCTGCAAGTGAACCTGAGTCCGCAGTCAAGCAAACCTGCTCTGAATGCAAGAAAATAAACCATCTCGTATAAAATTGGTGAGACACCATCTATACTCCCTCTCAGACGTGGGAACACCAGCTCTCACGCCTGGGAATAACATATAGGGCCCGTTTGATGAAGTGATTTAATCTGTTGCTTCTCACACCATTGGATAAACCTCATGCAACCACATGTCCAGTCTGTCTTATGCAAAATGGCTTTGTCCAGTCTTTCTTACTGTGGTAAAAGGATGGGAGGGAGGAACTGGGGCTTTTAAAAGCTCCTTTCCCCTGCTTTTTGAAGGTGACTATACTTACAGTGCACTTGGTTTTACATATGCTGAAGCAGAGACTTGGAGAGAGAATAGAAATGTGAAGAACTAAACTCATTTGGAATGGCCCATTGTTTTGAGTCTTAATTGAAAATGGGCATCGTTTCAACAACAGACACCAGAAGCTTACCCAAGCGTTCAGTGCAGCAGGTTAACAAATGAGGCTCATTTGGCATCTGAAGCCCCATTCTGTAGAACAGGAAACTGAGCTCATTGCATACGACTGTTCCTTGCTTACTGGGCAGGTACGTTAGCTTTGGCTGCAGCAGAGAAGTTTACTGATGTGCTGCCTGGCATGTCAGTGACACACTTGTTCACTCCCCCTCAGAAAAAAGTGCTGAGACAGGTCACATGAAGGATTTACTGTCATCCCGGAGCATCTCCTTGCCTGTGGGCACCTTAGCACCAGCATTGCCCCCCCAATTCCTCTCTCAAGGGCTCCAAGACAGGCTCTCTTGGATCAATAAACCAGCCCTAAGGCAAAGTAGCATTACAAGACATAGTGCCAATAACATGTAATAGGAGTCCCAAAACATGGTGCATTGTTCACTCCCCCTTCATGTAGGCTTCAAATCTCACAACAGAGAGTCCATCAGCCTAGCTCATACCATGCCTAGAGGTCTTGCGCCAGACAGCCACTCCTTCCAGCTCCTCACCAGCGCACTCCTGGGAATTCCTCCTCCGACACCCTGTTCCATTAGCCATTCATTTCAGACAGGTCCATGGGGAGGCTTCGCTCTCAGCCCTGCAGCACGGAGAGGTCAGCAGGTAAAGTCTCCCCCTTGTACATCCCTTCAGCTCAAGATCAGCTAGCAAATGCCCTTGCCAAGCCTTTGTAACACCAACATACCCTGGTGCTCTGCAGGCAGAATCAAACCTGGGACTGCTGGAGCCAGGTGCATGAGCCTCTGCCCATGAGCTAAAAGCCAGCTAAGGCTGTAGAGCAGACTCATTATTTTCTCTGTAAGTGGTCTCAGTGCTATTAGAGGGGATAATGCACCATACACAGAAGGGCTGCATCTAGACTGGCAAGTTTTTCCGCAAAAGCAGGTGCTTTTGCGGAAAAGCTTGCCAGCTGTCTACACTGGCCGCTTGAATTGGCGCAAGAACACTGACGATCTAATGTAAGATTGTCAGTGTTCTTCCGCAAATACTATGCTGCTCCCGTTCAGTCAAAAGATCTTTTCCGGAAATGCTTTTGTGCAAAAGGGCCAGTGTAGACAGCTGAAAACTATTTTGCGCAAAACAGACCTGATGGTGAAAATGACGATCGGGGCTCTCTTGCACAAAACCGCATCTAGATTGGCACGGACGCTTTTCCGCAAAAAGTGCTTTTGCGGAAAAGCGTCCGTGCCAATCTAGACGCTCTTTTCCGCAAATGCTTTTAACGGAAAAACTTTTCCATTAAAAGCATTTGCGGAAAATCATGCCAGTCTAGACGTAGCCAAAGTGTTTAAGCTACATCTTGCTTTCCCTTGCCTTGCCAGCTTGGCCTATCATGGCTAACACCTCCTTCAGGATTTTCCCACAACTCTAATTCTCCCTAGTACTTTATAGTCCCCTGCGCTGCATTCCATTCTTAGGCAAGGTCTATACTAGACCTGGAAGGTCAGGTTAAGTCAAGATATGCAACTCCAGTGACATAAAATACATAGCTGGAGTCAACATTCCTTAAGCTGATCTTGGCACCATCTTCACAGTGGGAGGCCGATGGGAGCAAACACTCCCATTGGCTTACCTTACTTCTTGCAACTGCAAGTAGTACCAGCGTCAACTGAAACCACCCTTGGTGTTTGATTTAGTGGGTCTTAATTAGACCAGCTAAATGGAACACCAGAAGATTGATCTCCAGTGTGGCAAGTGGAGACATGGCCTTAGCTAGACAAACTGGGAGAATCTACACTGACATGGAGGAGAAGGGAATGGGTTGGACCTGTTTTATTTATTTTGTGACATTCTAAGAACCAGATAAAGTAAATGAATCTATCAGCAATGTAAAGAACTGGTTCAGCCTAAACTGTTCCAGTTTGAAATACTTTGCACCAGTGTGGACACAGTCAAGCTGAAACAGCCCCGCTGGTCTTCTCCTTTTGAAATCTCCAAAAATCCATGAGTTCTGGGAGCCATGCCAGGAAGTGTAGGACAGATTTCTGGAGGGCCTGTAGATTGAAGTGATTTTGAGCTGCACTGATGCAAATAAGGGGCAACTCGCAATACTTCTTAAAGGGATTCAGCATGGCGGGTGTGGATAATGTAATCAGATTCATTTGTTTCATTACAACAGATGACAGAGTTTGAGCAAAGTTCACGCTTTCCCCTGCGTTCTGTGATGTGATGTGTGAAGAGACCTTCCCCCCTCCCCCCCACACACACATAGTTTGCCATTTATAACAACCCTTCCACACGGCCATTTGTGATTTGCTAATTAAAAAAAAAATCCAAGGATGCAAAGTTAAGTTCAAAGATTTCTTTATTAAAATACTTTTTCCAAATTCACTGCAATAACATTTGGGGTTGGTGAAGGGAGAGGGCAGGTTGGTGGGATGCTAGAATGTATATTTGCCAACAGAGATGAACTAACAAGCCTTGTGAAAGGTTTAAATGTTTTAGGATACAAACAACCTTTTCCTAGGGAAAAATAAATTAATAAGGTATTAGTCAGTAAGAGACTAAAGAGTGTAAGTTTGGTGGGGGGCAAAACAAACAAACAAACCCTTTGCTCTCAAAGGAGGTATATAACTTTTCTGTTTCAGAGCTTTTAATACAGAGTTTCAAGCAGTAAATATACATATATATGTGAATCCCCTCCCCATTCTCTGTAAGAATGACTTATATCCTCATTGGTTTAATTATTTTAAATACTAATTGCCATTTGAAATGAGAGCTTTCTTATCTATGCCCCTGATCCCATGATTGAATTTGCAGTGATACACGGGAACAGACTGCAGGATTGGAACCCACTTTACAGTCTGAAAAACCCCCTAAGTTTGGAGTTTTTGTTAGTTTGTATTTTCTTTGCAACAATAAACCTGATATACTGTAGAGATAAGTTAGGGACAGGTTTGAGGTTACAACCAAATAAGCTTCTGAACTTCATTAAAGTTTGTGGATGGGATTTGATTATGGGTTTAGCTTCAAGCCCAAATCTGTTGACCTGGGACCCAACATCTGTGATCTATATTTTGTCTAATCTGGACTGCGATGGGCAGTCATTCTTTTGAGAGAGAATAAATATGCCAACCAGTTCAACAAGCATTGAAACATTTAGATAAAAGAAGCAATTTAACAAAGAACAGGGAATATTTGTGTCTCTAATGATGTATGCAGTTGGTAAAGTTCTGAAACTCTGTACATTATTAAGTTGTAGAAGAGCTCAGAATATACTCTTACTCAGCTGCAATTTACACTCCTAACTCTCCAGAGCAGGATGAATTGGAGGATGAAGAAAAAAAACTCTTTTAAGTGAGAGAAATTAATCATGTGGCAGCCATGTGTCATTGGTTTCCATAGGTACTTTCCCATTTAAATCTTTATTTGTAATTTTTTAAAATTACATGTTTTAGGAATGTCCCTATTGTCCACCCTGAGGAAATGAACATTGAAGAGAGAAGGCTGGCAGGTTCATAAATAAGTGCCAAAGAGCTTTTGAAACAGGCACATCATCTTGCATCTTGTTCTTTTCTCCCAGCAGATGATATTTCCAAAGACGCTTTTAAGTGGCATCTGGAGAACCTTCTATTCTCTATTGGCAATGAGGGAGGGAAAGAAAAAACTATAAGACTAAGTTAAAGAAACTCTTGGATCAATGAAATTGCATAAAGAGATTAAATATAACAACTGTTCCAAGAGCTACACAATCAGCTAAACAATAATCATGCCTCTTCTTCAAGGATAGTCAAACATCTCCATTGTATGGAGAGGAAATGAAGATATCAGAGATGTAGGCTAACATTCAAATCTGCTTTCCTATAGTTAAGCACTTACATCTATATTGGAGGTCTGACTAATAAATAAGTGGATACATTTTCAGTTCTCTAAGTGGGAAGAGAGCTGCAGACGTTTGTCTCCAGGATAGTACATTCTGTATTAGTACAAATGTACACCTGAAAGTACAACACGTCCTGAGTGAGGCTAATTAGTCCACTTTTTCCCCACCAGAACAAAATAAAACAAACAAACAAGTCAAAATGACAGGGGAGAATATGAAGTCAGAATGTACGCCGGCAGCAAATCCAACACAATACCAAATTAGTATTTGGCGAAGTGGCTATCTCATTGTTAAGATATTTCCTTCAATATGTTTTCAGAAACTAGGACCATTAAATAACTTAGAAAGATTGCCAGCTCTGATTCCAGGAAGGAAACCTCCTCCCAGTTCCTCTCTGAGTAATTCAATTAATTTACTCCAGACACTTCCAAGCCGATTTTAGGTTAAAACGAAGAAAGAAAGAAAGAAAGAAAGAAAGAAAGAAAGAAAGAAAGAAAGAAAGAAAGAAAGAAAGAAAGAAAGAAAGAAAGAAAGAAAGAAAGAAAGAAAGAAAGAAAGAAAGAAAGAAAGAAAGAAAGAAAGAAAGAAAGAAAGAAAGAAAGAAAGAAAGAAAGAAAGAAAGAAAGAAAGAAAGAAAGAAAGAAAGAAAGAAAGAAAGAAAGAAAGAAAGAAAGAAAGAAAGAAAGAAAGAAAGAAAGAAAAAGAAAGAAAAAGAAAGAAAAAGAAAGAAAAAGAAAGAAAATGCAAAGACACCCATTTCTTTTGCAAACACTTCCTATGGATGAAACTAGATCTAAAATCCTATAGCAGACAAGATAAACAGAAGAGGACAGAAACCCAAAGTTTGTATTTTGTTCTAAATATCCCAAAAGTCCAATGGATCCATGCCCGGGTTACTTTGGTCAGTGCAGGGCATAGACTGCAATTTGATTTTAACCCAGCTAAATAATTCAGGCTTCAATGGGAAAGTATTTATCGAACACACCACTGTCACCGACTTAAATGGGATCAAGCCTTTACTGTGAACGTGTGTAATGTGACAACCCTTTGTTGTCAATGTGTGGCATTTATGACAGCACTGGGCTCACTTGTCTCCTGGCCCCGCATGGTGTGCAGGGAGAAAAACTCTTTATTGCTTTCATTGGATTTGATTTATTCTGACAGTGACACAACTTCGTAGAGGCTGAGGTAGGAATAATGGAGGGGAGAGAGCTCGTTATAAAGCTGTTTTCTTCAGCACAGCAATTCTCAGCTTTGCCTTATGAGTCGCTCACCATTAATGCAGAACCTCATCATTGAATAGGTATATTAGAAGCATTATCTGAATTTGAAGTGGGACTCAAGACCCTAAGGATCAGATTTCAAATCCCCACACTGTGGCTGAGGTCAAAAGGAAGGCATGTACCCCCATCTCTGAAACCCGGACTCCAAATAGGGGTTCAGTCCCACAGTCCTTATTCCCATCTATCTCCCCAATACATTTTAATAGTGTATTGCCACAAAAATCTCCTGAGATTTGGATTCTGTCCCTGATGATGTCAGATAATGGTCTTCAAGGCCTACTCTCTGACAGGAAACCTGATTATCTTATTGTCCTGAACATGTTTCCTTTAGGATGCCACAGTGTCAGGACTGGAGACCGAAGGCCTCTATCCTCTGAACCTGGGCAGCAACACCAAGGGCAGTCTCTCCTGCAGCGCGATCATGTCCGCCTCCCCCAAGCACTTCCACAGACCTCTACAGTAGGAAACGGCCTGGAGGGGAAGGTTAAGCCACTTGATCAGGTTATTAGGACTCTGTTTTGCCTTGATGAGTTTGCCTCTGGGGAACTGTTCCTGTGAGGCATGACAGAGCCCCTGCTGCAGGAAAATAAGCTACAGAAGAAAAACACTTCAATAAAACCAGGAGAGAAGACACAGCCAAAGTTTCTCCATCTCTTTTCTCTCCTCACTTGTATGTTGCCTGAGCAATGTTAAGAAGCAAGGGGGGGAAATAAGGAAATTCACTTTCCGTGCCTCACTGTGGCTCACTTATCTGGAGAAGAGAAAGGAACACTGGATTGTTCCTGCTCAGCAGCCAAAAGAACAAAGGCCAACGCTGCTTTTTATCCAGGGAAAGTCATGCGGGCCGCACGGGACACTGTAAGGATGAGCAATGGTGATTCAAATAGCTATTTAAATCGGGAGACGTTACAGTATTTGACTGCAACAGGGATGCCTGGTGGGGTGTTTCCTGTCCGATAAGAGTATGTCAGAATTTCTGGGAGATGCTTGTGCATAGCAAAAGCGTCATTTCCTGTGACGTGTCTTTAGGCCCATATTCAGGAATTTCGGGGGAGGGGTATGGGTGAGCTTTCTTTTGTAATTGAATGTACACCCGCCGTGGTTCCCTGAGTAAGCAGGGAAATGAGCCCCAGTCTTCCCCTGGCTGGCCAGAGCATGGGGGATGGAGGCTCGGGCAGCATATTGCTCCTGCCTTCCCCTGGCTGGCCGGCACATGCTTACTTGGGGGATGATGTGGAGGTGCTTTTGCACCCTTTGCACCTCCCTTGCATCTGGACCTGATCTTGCTCAACCTCAGGGGTTAAGTTTAGTGACACATGCACATTATGATCCTGCACATCTTTGGGCTGCCTCTGTGAAGCCCCCAAGGACATATGGCTGGGGAAAACTCAGGTAAAAGCAGGGTTTTCTTTTGTGTATTGATGAGAAACTAAAAAAGCTTGCGGCAGTCTATTGCATTTTACAGGAGAGCATAATTACTACTCTCCAGTGGCGAACAGGAATTTGTGCACGCACCCACAGAATCCAGCTCCTCTCACATTGCTTGCCAGGAGATGGTAACATTTCAGGGCCTAATTAATTAAAGCCAAAATTATTTACACAAGGTGCTGAGGTGTTTTCTCTGCATCTTGTTCAAGTCCCAAAGCAGCCTCAATCTGTCTTCAGGTCAATGGTGTCTAGACCCAATTTTCATAATAGAAAAAAATGATCCAAATCATCATCATCAATAGCACCTTGCATTCAAGGATCTGAGTGCTTTGCAAGCATGCATTAATGAAGCCCCTCAGCACTTTTGTGAGGGAGATATTACCTTTCTTTGGCCCAGCTGTAAAATAGTGATGAATGATTGGGTCAAGCCCAGAGAAGACAATGATAATTAATGGGCAGCAGGTTTAAAACAAATAAAAGAAAGTCCTTCACACAGCACATGGTCAATCTGTGGAACTCCTTGCCTGAGGAGGTTGTGAAGGCTAGAACTATACCAGGGTTTAAAAGAGAACTAGATAAATTCATGGAGGTTAAGTCCATTAGTGGCTATTAGCCAGTCTAGGTAAGGAATGGTGTCCCTAGCTTCTGTTTGTCAGAGGGTGGAAATGATGGCAGGAGAGAGTTCGCTTATAAAATTGACCACAGAATCCAGGAGGACTGGCTGTCCATGGGCTCACACTTACTCTCTAGACCTTAAAAGCATTGGGAAATACCTGTGTAAGGCTCAGTTCACATGAGCAGTGAAAGTGTACGTGGAACCTTGCTTTATGTAACCATTATGGATAAAGGTGCAAAGACAGGCCTGAATCCTGCATGCCCAGAATCTTTCACTGAAGTCAAAGGGCACAGAAAATATGCAGGCTTCATTCCGATAGGCAATCCACTGAGAAAGAACAACACTTCTTATTCATGTAGGGATGTCAAGGGCTTACCAGTAACAGGCGACTCGGCTGGGCTGGAGCAGCGACCCACCTGCCTGCAGTGTGGTGAGATGGGCGCAGCCTAGCCAGAACAGCCCCCTGCCTGCATCGGGTACGGGGCACTCCAGCCCTGCTGGGCCCACCATACTGTGGGCAGGAAGCATTCCAGCCAGCTGGGCCTGACACCCATACTGCAGGCAGGGAGCTGCTCCAACCTCCCCACCTGCCCTCATTCAAACGGTTAACCGATCAAACATAACATTTAACTGATTAACTGATTAAATGGGATTTACATCCCTGCGTTCAGCATCATGCCAGCTGTTTGCTGCGGTCACTTCTCTCTACCTTCTCCTGTGTATACTAAGTCCTTATCCCTGGCCCAGATTTAAAAACCAGAGCTCCTCTGTGACACCGTGCGGCTGCATTCTTGTAACTGGGAGGAGAACTAGGCTTGATTTATTTTTAGAAAAGAGAGAGGAAAGTAAAACTCCAAACTTTTAAATGACAATGAAAAATAAATCCCATTCGCCTATTAAATCCGCCTGTTTATTGTTACACATTCCATGACCTTCAATGCTCTGCCAATAGACTGTAAATAATACAGAAGGTTTCTAGTGTATCCTATGTGGACTTGAGTGCTGATAGAGGGTGGAGGACCCTGCCTTTCAGGACAAGTCTGCTATAAAAAGTTATCCTCCAGCCACCTCAGTAATTCAGTCACTTTTCCATGTCTGCCCTACACTCCTTACATCAGTGGGGCATGTCCTCAACAGGACAGCTTGCACCAAATTAACTGTCAGCATGGGGTGTTGTGGGACAGCTTCTGAAAGGTAACAATCGGCAATGTAAATAATGCTGTGTCTACACAGGGGTGGGCAATGACAGGCTTGTGGGCCAGATCTGGTTGCCCAGGACTAGTCCCTGGTGAGCCATCACTATATTTACCTGCGTTTCCCACAGGAATAGGTGATTGCAGCTCCCGTTGGCTGTTCCTGGCCAATGGGAGCTGTGGGAAGTGGTGGCCTGGTCCACGCCACTTCCTCCAGCTCCCATTGGCTGGGAACCATGATCTGTGGCCAGCAGGAGCTGCAATCACCTGTACCTGTGAGGCTCACAGCGACAGCGGCCCACCAGGGCTAACCTTAGCAAACTGATGTCATTTTCTTGCCCACCCAGATCTACATTGACACTGCACTGACCTAACTACATCAACCTGAGCACTATGCCTCTCTCAGAGGTGGAGTTATTAAGTCGGTGGAGAGGGTGAGTGACGTCGGTGGAAGCTACATTTTAGTGTAGATGCTTACAGAGTTAGTTCACGAATGCAACTTACGTTGATCTAAGTATGTAGGGCAGAAGAGGCCTGAATGTGTATGGTGAGCTGACATAGAGCCTGCTACTGTGATTGTTATTTCCAAGTCTCATTTTTTTCAGGGTTTTTTAAAGCAAATGCTCCAGAGTCATATAAAATAAGTGGCAAGAAAAACACATGCCCACCCAGGTTTGTGGGAGGGATCTTATGCACACTCCTCTTTTGTAGGCTTCTGCCTAGGGAACCAACGCTGGCCCTGCCAACAGCTGAGACTTCCTCCGGCTTTATCCTAACACACGCCTGTGCTTTACCAGCTACCATTTAGGGTCCCCACCATCTTGTCTAATACTAGGAGGCAATTGGGCCTTCGCAGACTTCTTCCATTTGTGGCAGTTCCTCCCTTCCCTGAGGGCTTTTCTTTTTCAAGAGTCACCTTTGACACCCTTTTCCTGTGTTCAAATCCTAAAGAACTATAATGAGTTTTGCCTCAGGCTATGGCTACCCTGGGAAGGTTTGGCAACAAAAATGCTGTTGACATACAAAAGTCGGCAAAAGTGAAAACCAGTCAAACCGTTTTTTCTGCCTCTCACTGTCAACATTTCATGGCCACATTGCTAACTCCCCTGACAACAGACAGAGCAAAGCATTGTGGGTAAACATCCTCCAGTGCAGTGTTGTGGGAAGGCAGAGCTGATCCCCTGTGCTTCTTGGGATTCCCTCAAGTTCCATGAGCTCTCAGTACTGAGGAATGTCAAAGCAGCACAGCAGTCTCTCCAGCTCTCGCCCTGCAGTAGCAGTCTGCCTGCCACTGTGTTTCTAGCAGAGCAGAACAGAAACAATCCAATGATTTGCTCTTTTTGTTTGTTCCCCTAAGGGAACAGCTCACTCAGCTGTCAAATACTTCCCAGAGCTTTGAAAGGGGAGGAGTGCATCCCTGCAGGGCAGCAGCAATCACAAAACACTGAGCACAGTCATCAGGACAGGTATGGTGGGATACCGATGCAAGCCAGTTCTCTCAGGCTACGTCTAGACTGCAAGCCTCTTTCAAAAAAGAGCGTCTAGACTACAACCAGTACTTTCAAAAAAGCAAGCCATTTTTTCAAAAGAGAGCATCCAGGTAGTCTGGATGCTCTTTTTCAAAAAAGCACAATTTGCATTACATAGTGCCTTTTTTCAAAAGAGCAATTTCGAAAAAAGGCATTATTCCTCGTAAAATGAGGTTTTCCACTGTCGAAAAAACTACTGTGTTCTTTCAATTTACTTTTGAAAGAACACAGCAGGAGTCTAGATGCAGGGGAAGTTTTTTCGAAATAACTCTGTAGTCTAGACACATCCTCAGAATCCACACTGGCTCTTTGTTGACAATAAACGGAGGAGAAATGACAAAAGTCTTAGGCTGGAAGATTTTTATCGCCAAAACTAGGTGTTTTTCCTGACAAAAATCTCATTGTAGTATAAACACTCTTGCTGTTTTGTCACCAAAAGCCAGTTTTTGGTGACAAAACATGCCAGTATAGACAAAGCCTAAGCAGGGACTGAGCAAAAGATCTCAGAATTTAGCATCTGATAGGATCCTTCTCTCTTTTATTCTTGTTAGTTTTATGGGGGCAGGTCTTATCATAGTGTTGTTTTCCTTGTGTGTGTCTCAATTATTTATTAAATAAGATTATAAATCTATTGAAACAAAGACTGTATCTTCCTGTGTGTTTACCCAGTACCCAGCCCATTTTGGGTGCTAACAGAACAGCATTAGGACAAATAATAATCATTACATTATTGAACAGTGTAGGCAGTATTTGATAAATAACATTAATGTAGTTATTATTTCTGAAGTGCTTGTTCTTTGCCTTTTGCATATCAGCAGAGCAAAGTGATCACTCCAGGGAGGCATTTAGCCTCTCGTTTGCTCCGCAAATTGGCTTTTCCTCTGATTAGTTTGGTGTTCCAAGCTATTCACCGTATCATTCCTTGACTGTTCAGGAAATCTGTGCCATGAAGGTTAGTTCGGCTGGGCCTTAACCTCACATGGCATTGCTCCTGTTCCCTGATTGAATGATCATACTAAGGTCAGAATCTGCTTTCTATTAATATTTGTTTAGAATGTCACAATCTTCACCAGCAGTCCTGTCAGTCAACCCATCTTCAAATATCCTTGTTGAAGGTGCTAGATAGCACAGAACAAGAGCACAAGCAGAGCTGATGCAAGTTTCTGCTCAAGCCAATAGTCACAGCCCAGTAATCACCTCACTCTACACCTTAAAAAGAAAAATCATATTGGCATATAGCAAAAATCTTCCAATGTATGAGTGTGTATGAACATGCACTGATAAAATATATACTTACAGAGTGCCTGTTTCCCCCAGAATCTGCAAAATAAAATATAGTTTAGGAATGGCATGGTACATTTCAAACTGATCCACTTTATATACAAATGAGAATTCTGAGTTAATTGCACTTGGTAATTTTGCAGGGATATAAACTAGTTGGCTGAGAAATTACAAAGTGAAAGTTCAGACCCCAATCCAGCAAAGCACCTAAGTAGATGCTTAGTTTAAGTACAAGAGAAGTCTCATTGATTTCAAAGACTGAATTCAGTAGATCTGTATGTAGCTCTGGCTGACTGTGGCCTACCAGTTGTGACTGGTTTGACAGCAGTTACTCTCCCTCACCTGCTCCACGTGGGGATCAGAAAGGCAAAAGTCTGAGTGACAAAACATTCTCTCCTGAGAATAAGCAGCTGTTGCACATGACAGGAGCTTCCTTTGAGTGGCAAGTTATCTTGAGCAATATATTCTACTTTGCTCTCCTAAAGGATGTGTCTGACAGAGGCTGGGTGAGGTAATCATTTTTTATTGGACCAGCTTCTGTTGATGAGAGAGACAAGCTCTTGAGGTAACACAAAGCTTTTCTTCAAGTCTGGGAAACTGACTCTGTCTCAACTAAATACAAGTTGGAACAGATTGTTTGGCGTAAGTAGTTAACGTATATTTCAAGGGACCATTCAAGATGAAGTGGCACTAGAGTCAGTGAGGCATAGGCGCTGACTTCCCCTCTAGCCAGGGGGAGCTCTGGCTCAAATTCCCCCCCTCTGCCCTGGCCACACGCCACCCCTTCCCTCAAGCCCACACCCATGCCCTACCTCTTTCCACCTTGCTTTGCCCTCACCCCGACTTCCTTCCATCCATCCCTTCCCCAAGACCCACCCCACCTCTCCACACCCCTTTCTCCATTCCACCCCATCTCCTAAGGCCCCACCTAGCCTCCTCTCCCAAGCACACCACATCTTAATTTTCTCCCTCCCTTCTGGAGCTCCCAGAACACCACAAAACAGCTATTTGCAGAAGGCGGGAGGTGCTAGGAAGGAGTGAAAGGAGCTGGTCAGAGGGGCCACTGTGGGCAAAAGATGCGGGAGGGAGGAGACAGTTTGGCTGATGGTGGGTGCTGAGCACCCGATAAGTTTTCCCCATGGGAGCTCCAGCCCTGGAGCACCCATAGACTCAAGTGCCTATGTAGGGAGGGGAATGGTTGGAGAATCCTGGAGAAGGGTACAAATGGAAGGATATCCCAAAAAGTTACGCAAGCTTTAATTAATAAAAAGATTCTTTAGCCTGATCCAAAGCCCCTGAAGACAATGGGCATATGTCCATGCAACTTCAGTGGGCTTTGGGTCAAGCTCCTTGTGTTTATTTTTAGTGTAGATTTAATTACTGTCATCTGAAAAAAAAAAAAACCTTTTGCGTTGGTAAGGAAATGTTCCCTCTCTAAAAAGTGGGTATGCATTGAGGTTAGAAGAGTGACTCTTGTCTTCAGCCATGTCTTCACTTCCCATGCTGGAGATCAATCTTCTTCGATTTAGTGGGTCTAGTTAAAACCTGCTAAATTGAACACGGAGGGTGACCCCAGTCAATGCTGGTACTCATGGCAGTTGCAAGGAGTAAGGGAAGCCAATGGGAGCTAAGTAGATATATATATATGATCTCTATTATCAGCATTTTTATTATGTTAAAATTGTAATGGTTTTAATTAACTTTTCATTTATATTCCAGGAGTGATGTCTAAAGAAATCATTGCTTGGGTCTTGTCTTCTTACCGGGCGATCGACATTACAGAGCTCAATCTCCCAGGATTTGATTTAGTGGGTCTAGTAAGAACATGCTAAATCAATCACTGATCGCACTCCTGTCGACTCCACTGAGTCATGAGTAGTAAGGAAGGTCAATAGTAGTTTCTCCCATAAATTTCTCACAGTGGAAACGTGGCGGTAAGACAAACTAAAGTATGTTGACTAGAGCTACACTATTCATGTAGCTCGAGTTGTGTATCTTAGTTGGACTTTGCCACCTGGTGTAGACCTGGCCTCGCTCTTTTCAGTCTTATCAATGGAACTTAGTCAGGGATCTGAGTTTGCCTTAAGTCACTTTTTTTTTATGCCAGTGCAATTCCAATGACTTCAATATGAAATTGGGCTCAATATTCTTATCCTGTCCGAGAGGAGCAAAAGAAAAGATTTTTGGAAAATATGCAAACACTTCTTGATTGCTTCTGGAAGCAGATACGGCTCAAAACAATAATGCCATTTACCCCCGCCAGATCAAAGCCAAACTTGAAATGGACAAAACTAGCTATTTGATTTATGAAACAGCTTATTAAGGAGCATGCACGCAAAGCTTCACTGTGTATTGTGCTCTCACAAAGAAGGAAATTATAAATTTTATATATTTCCCAAACTTCACATGAAAGGATGTTTGCTAATCCTAAGCTACTTTGTACTATGTGACAACAGATCACTCACCTTTTTGTAACAGTGTCACACAAGATCAAAAGACAATAACTAATTGGGTTTCTAGCATGGGCGATTGATGCCTGCAGGGTGGGGGGAGATACACGGAGGGCTACCCAGAGGAACAGAAAGGGGGCATGATGGGGCATCCCATTTAGTAATTATTTTTTTGTAGGAGCTTTGGGAGGCAGTTCGCCTCCTGAGCGCTACCACAACGATTTCTAAGTAAACACTATCTCTTCTGCCAGGTAAATGTCACACACTGCAGTTGTCTGAGGATACCATGTTGGCTGTTAGAAGGTGAAGTGATTTCTGCAATGTTGTGAACCAGGTAAACACAAATATACTGTAATTAAAGTATTGGGCTGCTTACTTAAGTCATGCTTATTGCAATAAGTTATTAATGTTTTACACACTTTTTCCTACTGTAACATTTAATTACATGTACAGTGATTTTTTATCTAAACCAAACTCATTGTTATACTGGGAGATGCTGGTGTTTTTGAAGGAAACAGAGCTAACTCCTATTAAAGGAGGCAGGAAAAGGTGCAGAGACATTCTGGGTTCTGCTCATGTATGGGTAGAGTTGCCAACTTTCTTCCAGAGAAGTGGCAATAAGTTCTGTTATGGGCACCAGGGAATAAGTGACCTGAAGTTACAAATCCTGTGATTACTGAGATATTTGCCAAGTATAAAAGAGGTAATATGCCTCTATTAATTACTAAGGGACTAAACGTGCTTGTTTTTTCTCACTGATGCATTAGGTTCAAATAATACATTTGCATGGTAGAAGCAAATACTGAATTTGCCACATAGCATGAATGCTGGCCCTGCTTCCAAATATGGCTGCTTGGTATGAGGGAGCATGGATGGCCATTCAAGCAGAGAGAGAGAGATTTGGAGATCTCATATGTATACAGGCAGTCCCCGGGTTACGTACAAGATAGGGACTGTAGGTTTGTTCTTAAGTTGAATCTGTATGTAAGTCGGAACTGGCATCCAGATTCAGCCGCTGAATCTGGACACCAGTTCTGACTTACATACAGATTCAACTTAAGAACCCCAGGCATCCCCAAGTCAGCTGCTGCTGAAACTGATCAGCAGTTGATTCCAGGAAGCCCGGGGCAGAGCAACTCTGCCTCGGGCTTCCTGTAGTCAGCCGCTGGTCAGTTTCAGCAGCGGCTGACTTGGGGACGCCTGGGGCAGAGCAGCTCGGGTGCTGCTGGGTTGGTCCAGTAGCGCGGCCGCTCCTCGGTGCTACTGGACAAACCCAGCAGCACCCCAGCTGCTCTGCCCCAGGCGTCCTGATTCAGCCACTGCTGAAACTTATCAGCAGCGGCTGAATCAGGACTTCTGGGGCAGAGTAGCTGGGGTGCTGCCGGGTTGGTCCAGTAGCGCCAAGGAGCGGTGCTGCGGGACCAACCGGCAGCGCCCCACCTGCTCTACCACAGGCCCCGGGCTTTCCTCCACATCTCCCTGGTCTGCTGGGGGGGGCACTAGCTGCGTCCCCCCCAACAGACCAGGGAGACGCAGAGCAAAGCGGCGGAGGACCCGGGCCGGACCCGCGGTGCTTCCAGATCAGCTGGAAGTGCCGCGGGTCCGGCCCCGGGTCCTGCGCGGCTTTGCTCAGCGTCTCCCTGGTCTGCTGGCTCCCGCAGCAGACCAGGGAGACGGGGAGCAGCTTTTCTCACCCTGGAGGAGGCGGGCGGCGGGACCAGGCGTCCTGCCGCTCCAGTCCTCCAGGGCGAGAAAATCCCCGTTCGTAACTGCGGATCCGACATAAGTCGGATCCGCGTAACTCGGGGACTGCCTGTATATCAAACAGTCAGCGGCTCTGTTTAGACTTAGAGCTTGTCTCCATTTATCTGGAGATTGACATTGTGGAGATCAATCTCCCAGGGTTTGATTTAGCTGGTCTAGTAAGGACTGGTTAAATGACTGCTGACTGTACCCTCATCAGCCACAATACTCCACTAGGTCATGAGGAGTAAGGGAAGTTGATGCAAGAGTTTCTCCCATTGACCTACCGCAGTGGGGATGCTACAGAAATTTGACCTAAGGTACGTTGATTCCATCTATGCTATTTATGTTGTTGGAGTTGCGTATCTTAGGCCAACTTTCTCCCCTAGACCTGGCCTTAATCATATGTCTGTGCTGGATTGATTGAATATGGAGAAGTTGGGGGGGGGGGGGCAAATATTGATTCAGTTAAAGCAAGGAAGCTTGCAGTAGCTCCACTGCACACATTGCATAGCCCCACAGATGCCATTACACACGGGTGTGCACATATTTTCCCTTAAATTTGCACTTCAGCTGAACCCAGTAACTTCATGCATGCACAGATGGTGCTGATACCACTAAGCTTTGCCTGGTTTTTGGCTGAAAACTAAAAGCCAGGCCCACACTACAAAATTTGGGTCTGGCTCTGAACTCTGCAATTGCCCTGCAATTGAGAGCTATTCAGGTCCAGGTTTGGTTCACACATTCCTGGGGGAGAGAGGCTAGACAGAAGATTTGGACGAGAACCGAATCTTGAATGCGTCAAAGTAGGTAAGGAGGATATTGTGAGCCCAGCTTTAGTCACATAGACACAAAAAAGTCACCACCGTGTTTGGCCAACCTGGCTTTGAGCTTTGAATTTACAATGAAGTTCCCAAACCAGGGGAATTCCACCTGGCATCTTGATTTACTGATAAAAATTTCTCGCTGTGCTAGTGAATATTCTCCCAGCTCAGTGCAGAGATGTCACATCTGGAGCCTGGTAGCAGGAAAGTGGTAAAACAGATTTTCTGATGACTGGGTGTAATTTCTAATAGCTTGTTCCTAACAGCGCAATGCAAGTGGGGATTTCTCATGCCTCTTTCCGCTAGGGAATATTTGTTTTTCCACAGTATATTGTTAGTTGTAATAGGCATCTTAAAACTTCCTGTCTCGCCACTGCAGCGGCCTCTCAGTGATGGATTCATTTTTCCAGTATAAACAAACCTGGGTTAAGCCATGTATTTTGTTTGCCAGATTTCCCTTTTTCCAAAGAGGGATTAAAAATAGACAACAGTCCATAAACCCCCTGGTAATGAATCACAATGAGATCTGTGATGCCACACAGTATCCAGCGCCCACCCAAAGTCATTGAAAACCTTCCCACCAGCAACAATAGCTGCTGGACCGGACACAGAGCAAATACACTGGACAAGCAGAAATTCACTAATACAGAGTAGCTCCACTACAGGCTGGATCGATGGGCAGCGATCGAGCCAGTGAGAGTCAATTTATTGCGTCCAATATGGATGTGATAAATGGACTGCCGAGCGCTTGCCTGTCGACTCCAGTACTCCACCAAAATGATACGGATAAGTGGAGTCAATGGGAGCGCATTAGCTATTAACTTACTGCGTGAAGACACTGCAGTAAGCGGAGCTAAGTATGTCAATTTCAGCTATGTTAGTCACAGAGCTGGCGTTGTGTAACATAGGTCCACAGTCTGCGGTAGTGTAGAGGGGGCCCATTTCCCACAAACTGTGTCCTAAAAATCTTAGGGAGGGCTCTAAACACTGGATAGTTATTGTGGAACTGAGGCAAATCCAAAGCTTCCTCCCCTAAGAATCCAACATGCATTTGGAGCAGCGTGGTGGGGGAACAGCCCCACATTCGCTGGAAAGGGAAAAAGCAAACTGGGGGGAGCCTGTGCAGAGCCCTGGCTAATCAGAAAGGGGCTTTTAAGGAGCCAACCCGAAGGGGGCATGATAAAGCAGCCCAGTTTATAAGGAGCTGCCCAGCAGAGAGAGACATGATGGTCCTGACCAGAGAGTGTGCAGGATGGGTTACCTCAAAGAAGGCACTTTCAATACAGCAGTGCTAGGCAGGCTAAGGGGAAGCTAGAGACAGAAGCTCCAGCTGGATACCAGGCTGCAGGCCTTGGGACAAGGGACAAGTAGGTACAGGGGCCACAGGGGAAGTGGCAGGAGCGTAGTGAGGAGAGGTCGGGGGGGCAGTTGCCCCTGGGTGCCATACTAGGGAGGTGCCAGTTTAGTTCCTCTCCATTCCCCCTGTCATCCCTCGGCTTACCGGCTCCTCCTTTGCCCGCCGCCGCCAGCTGGAACCTCCTCCCTGCCTCTCCGGCCCCAGCCCCAGCCTCCTCCATCTCTGCGGGCAGGTTAGTGCATGTGGGGGCCCGGCCCCAAACTGGAAGTGACGGGGGAAGACGTGATACAAACTCCCCCCAACTCCTCCCAGAGTCAGGCTCAGCCATGCTCCAGGTCCGGGGCCCCGCTGCATGGCGGCAGCAGCAGGAGTGTGTGTGTGTGAAAATTTTGCTTTTGCCCCCGGGTGCAAAACACCCTTGCTACGCCTCTGGGAAGTGGCCCAGGGAACAAGGGGCAGTGAAGGGGAGTAGAGGAAAGCAGGACAAGGCTGCTGCCAGAGGATCCCTGGGTCAGGACTCAGAGTGGTGGGTAAGCCTGGGTCCCCGCCTTCACCTTTATACCACACCTTGCCACCAAGGCATGGCCGATACAGACAGAGGGGCTAGGCTTGGAGAGCACAGCTTGCCACGAGGCAGTAGAGACCAAGGACTGCGGATACAATCCCCGGAAGAAAACAAGAGACCATGGTAGTGAGCACTGCCAGAGGGCAGTGTCCCAAAGAGGACACCGCAGTCTGAGAGCATCGTGGGTCCAGAATGTGAATCATGGAGTGTGGATGGGGGGAGACACCAGCCAGGGAGAGGCGCCCTGGTGGTGGTCAAATTAATTCCCTGGAGCTACCAGCAGGAGGCGCCATGCGAGGTTCCAGTGGCAATTTAAAGGGTGGGGGCTTTGGCCACTACCAAATGGAATTGTCAGGCTCAAGGGAGTTGTCCCTTTTGCCTTCCCTCCACCTTTAGTGGGCCTGAATACAAGCCTAGATCCTTGACAAGCCGGAAGGAAAGGAAAGTGCTCAGAGGACTGACTGGCCATGGAAGAAGAGGCAGTAAAGTTCTGAAGCAGGGTTGCCCATTTTGGTCAGGTGTATTCCTGGAGGTTTTGGCACATGGCAATCTTGAATTCCTGGAGGCTCTGGGACAATCCTATTCGGAAGCCCAGCGACTTTAGACTTCCCTTAGGGTACGTTTACACTAGCCCCCTAGTTCGAACTAGGGAGGCTAATGAGGGTGACCGAAATTGCTAATGAAGCGCGGGATTTAAGTATCCCGCGCTTGATTAGCATATTCCCATCTGGTCGCTATTTTGGAAACTGACTAGCCCGAAGTAACTGCCCGCGTCTACACGCGGCAGAGAAGCGCGATTGTGAGATAAACCCCTTAGTGCGAAGGAACAGTTAAACTCTCATTCCATTCCATGAGGTTTAACTGTTCATTCGAACTAAGAGGTTTATCTCGCAATCGCGCTTCTCTGCCACTTGTAGACGCGGACAGTTACTTCGGGCTAGTCCGTTTCCAAAATGGCGACCGGCTGGGACTATGCTAATCAAGCGCGGGATATTTAAATCCCGTGCTTCATTAGCAATTTCGGTCATCATTAGCCTCCCTAGTTCGAACTGGGGGCTAGTGTAGACGTACCCTTAGTTCATTGAGCTGAGAAGTAAAGAGGTGCTAGCCACAGGTAGGGCGTTGGAACAGCACACTAATGACAGCAGGGTCAGAAGTGAAAGCCAAAGAAAACGGTGGCTCAGTTATCACATCAAATTGTATCACCAACGCATGAGTTACTGACCTGGGAAATCCCTGCTGCTTCTCCCCCCACAAACTGCTCTTTGGCCACACCCACATACATTCTTTGGAAGGGCAAGATTACACATGAAGCCCTGTAAAGAGCTCTATCTTGGATTACAGACTGATGTGGCCTTGAATCACATACTAACAGAATACTGAGCACCCACCAAACGTTTAACACCAACAAAGCAATGTGACCAATATTCGTTCATTAATTCGCACTATGCCCCAAGCAATTGGCAGACAAATATTATCCCTAATTTATTAATGAGGAGCGAGTCCAAGAGGCACAACAATCATGCTTGGTCTATGCTCATAGCTGCTAATTCTGTGGGGGCTCCAAAAAAAATTAGTGGGTGTTTTAATATGATAGAGGTATATACGATCATGAGTGGTGTGGAGAAAGTGAATAAGGAAAAGTTATTTCCTTGTTCCCATAATATAAGAACTAGGGGCCATCAAATGAAATTAATGGGCAGCAGGTTTAAAACAAATAAAAGGAAGTTTTTCTTCAGTCAACCTGTGGAACTCCTTGCCTGAGGAGGTTGTGAAGGCTAGGACTATAACAGGGTTTAAAAGAGAACTAGATAAATTCATGGAGGTTAAGTCCATTAATGGCTATTAGCTAGGACGGGTGTCCCTAGCCTTGGTTTGTCAGAGGGTGGAGATGGATGGCAGGAGAAAGATCACTTGATCATTACCTGTTCAGTTCACTCCCTCTGGGGCACCTGGCATTGGCCACTGTCGGCAGACAGGATACTGGGCTGGATGGATCTTTGGTCTGACCCAGTATGGCCGTTCTTATGTTCTTATGCTTTGCACCTTCTGGCAGCCAGCTCCGCACTCCCCTAAACACTTCCTGTCTGGCATGCCCCTGCTGATCAACTCCTCCCCCTTCCTTCGGGTGCTTCCTGTCTACAGGGATTAGCTGCTCTGCAGCATGCTGGGGGAAGAGTGAAGTTGGGGTGCACTGGGAAGATGGGGTGGAACTGAGAGGGAAGAGATGGGGCAGGGGTGGGAGCTTGAGACAAAGGGTAGGGTGGGGGCAGGAAGAGGAGGGGTAGGGGTGAGTTTGGGGGGGAAGGGATCAGGTGGGGGCAGGGCCAGGAGTGGAGCGGGGGGGGGGGGGGAAGGGAGGAGGTTGAGCACCCTGAAGGCCCAGAGGAAGCCAGCACCTGTGTCTATATTTAAAAATCAGATCAATCTCAGGGCCAGATTAAGGGGTGGGTGAGCCGGGCAGCTGCCCGGGGCGCCAACCGATGGGGGGCGCCTGATAGCAGCTGTAAGGGGCGTGCGGCATCACTTATAGCTGCCATCAGGCACCGTGCGCCTGGCTCCCGCAGCGCCAGCCCCCTCATCCCCGCGGCGCCGGCCAACAGCGCCCTTCCTCACACGGCCACGGGGCCCTGCATGGCCAGGCGTGGCCCACCTCAGGCTGCACGCCAGCAGCGATGGCCGGGCCGGGCTGGGCAGCGCATGCCCCATGCACCCCGGGGACGGGCCCGCGCATGTGCCGTGTGCCCGGGGCGCCAAAAAGGCTCGGGCTGGCCCTGATCAACCTAACTGCATCATACTGTCAACCTTTTGTGTAGACACGGCTAGGCCCATGGAAGGATTCCTCCAACCACCTACCTACCGCTTTTCTGAGGCTACGGCTACACTGCAGGGTTTTTTTGGAGGAAGATATGCAAATCACACTTACATTTACAGATCTTCTTCCGATTCTTTTTGCAGAAGAGATTTTTCCCTGTGTAGACGGGGCAAAATGTCAGGAAAAAAAAAACCTCTTTTGCAAGACCCCTTATTCCTCATAAATCGAGGTTTACAGGGTCTTGTAAAAGAGGGTTTTTTCCCAACATTTGGCCCCATCTACATGGGGCCAAATAGCGGCAAAAGCTCTTCCGCAAAAAGAATCGGAAGAAGATATGCAAATACAAGCGCGATTTGCAAATCTTCTTCCAAAAAAACCTGGCAGTGTAGCCATAGCCTGAGAGTTCAATTAATGGGAAAAAAACCATCAATGCCTGTTGCTGTAGAGAGTGACTGAACTACAGCACTATTGCCATGGTGATGCAGTACCATAGCTGGAGCACCAACACAGGCTCAACACTGGGTGCAGGGCTGAGCCTCAAGCCATGGCCCATTTGCTAGGCAACCAGGGACACAATGTAATAACCCCTGGATTAAAATTTAGACCTTCTTGGCTCTCAGTACTATGCTCAGACAACACCGCCTTTCTGATTATTTGATAGACCCATGGCTACTGTGCTGCAGATCACATTGGTTACCCTCAGAAGAAATTTCCCTTTAAATACTGAGGATCAAGTTCTCTTTTACAATAAGACCCCTTTACTTCTCCCTGAAAGAGTAAAAGGGGAATTAAAGTGGTTTCAGTGTAATTTACACCTACTACCAGAAGGGCCTTATTGTAAATGAGGCCACATCTCCACTTGCCATGCCGGAGATCAATCTTCTGGCATTCGATTTAGCAGGTCTAGTTAACACCCACTAAATTGAACGCTGAGGACAGTTCTGGTCGGCTTTGGTACTCCTTGTAGTAAGTTGAGGGTCAGTAACATGGACTCAGCAGGCCTGAATAGAGGCCTGTAACATGAAAACAACAACAGGCCTGCAATCTAGTGAGCAAGACTTTGGTTCAGTAACAGAGGAGCCAAGAAAGAGGCCCTACTGATAACTGTGTAATTGTGTAAGTTAGGTGAAGGACATAGGGAAGCACCAAGTACAGACTGTAAGCCAAAAGGGAATAACGGAACATCTTAAGGAATGTCCTGGTACAAAGACTCCCTAAAAACTAATGCACATACCGACCTAGGTTCAGGACCAGGTCGGAATTGACAGCATGAAGGATAGTACATAAGCCCCCCTTCCGTAAGGTGAGGGGTGGTATCTAGGCAACAGAGGGTGGTAACCTGGTACGTAAAGAAATGATGTAAGTTGTTTGTAGCTGTCTATAAGGACACCGCAGAGGGTGCTCTCCGGCCGACCTTGGGGGGGGAGGCGCACTAGGCGCCTGAACGGCAGGTGTCATTGCCCGAACTTACAGAACGCACAGTAGCTTAACTTTGACTAATTGCTGTTAATATCTGATATATGGCAATAGGTCTGCCCGGTGTCGGTACCTTGTCAACGCGGGCCATAGTGCCCAGTGGTGTAACATTGTACTGATCTCTGTTACCAACTGGTAGAGCTTCGCATTTGACAATAAACCTGCTCGACTGATTTCGAACCTTGCCTACATCTGTTGTTTCCGGGGCCTCTCAGAGATCTCCTGTGTTGACCCAAGTGCACGGGGTCTAACATGCTAGATAAAGGGAGCACCGATTGTTACGCACGCAGCCGAAAGTTTATCATCACCAATGGAGTAGAGGTCCTGTCAGGAGCACGCCAGGACGATCCGGACCAGACGATGCTGACACTGACAGTTCAGACCACCGAAGGTACTGAGGTACAACACTCCTCACAGTCGCGAGCAGTAAGGGAAGCTGATCAGAGTGTTTGTTCCTGTTGGCCTCCATCTGTGAAGATGGCAGCAAGGTTGGCTTAAGGTAAGCTGACTTCAGCTTCGTATTGCATACCTTAACCCAACCCTCCAGGTGTACTGTAGACCTGGCCTACAAGCAGGGCTTGTCTGCACGTAGCATTATTCTGGAATAACTCTCTGTAGCGAGACACTTATTCTGGAATGAAGGCGTCTTGTTCCTGGATTGTTTAAAGTGAATTAAGCTAAACAGGAACAAGGCCATTTTATTCTGGAATGAGATCATCCAGGGTTTATTTACACTACAGAGAAGATGGACACTGCCGCAGTTAATTTGGGATTCAAATTAATGGGTCTAGTGAAAACCCGCTAATTTGAACTGAGAGGAAACTCCTGTTGGCATCAGTAGTCCTGCTCCTCATGAAGCGTAAGGGAACTTGATGGGACATGTGCGCCTGTTGACCTCCTGCTGTGGGGATTGCGCCAAAACATGATTTAAGATACTTCAGCTCCAGCTATGTAATTAACGTAGCTGAAGTTGTGTTTCTTAAGTCAATTTTTCCCTTCAGTGTAAACCAGGCCCCCCACACAAGTCAGTCTGGAATAGCTATTATGCTTTACATTCACACCTCATCTTAATCCGAACTAACTTTCAGGGAAGCAAGCCCTCAGACTGATGCCATGGAAAACCAGTCTGCCGCCTTGCTGTACCAATGTGTGTCAGATACAGCAAGAGAGACAGAAAGAAAAAAAGTGTCAGCATTATGCTCAGGGCTCGACAAATAATGTCATCTACTCGCCCGTAGCGAGTAGATTACAACCCGGAAGAGCTGGCGCAGAGCGAGCTGCGCATGTGCAGAGTGCAGAACCGCGCAGCTGGCGAGCGGGGCTCACTGCCGCTTGGCGAGCCCTGATTATGCTCATAACATGAATTTGAGTGAATTAACTCCCTGCACTGGAAATACGGTTGCTAAGTGTCCGGTATTCAACCGGACAGTCCGGTTTTTGGGCCCTCTGTCCGGTAAAAAATTCAGAAAATACCAGACATGTGCAATGTCCGGTATTTTCTGGTTTTCTGGCTGGGTGCCCGACGGAAGCCTGGCGGAGGCGGAGGAGTGGCTGGGAGGCGGGCGTGATCGGTGCTGGGAGCCTCTGGTTGCGTCTGATGTTGGAGTGATGTTGGAGGAGGAGAAGCCCTGTCCGTGCTCCTGAGCGCTGTTCAAGCGCATTGTGGAGCTGTAACTGGACTCACTCGTGCTTTGCCGGGACCGTGCGCAGGACGGGCAGCACCCTGGGATCTGCATGTGCCTGTGTCAGTCCCGCTCCCTATTGGCCAATTCTCTTCCCTCCCCCCCCGCCCCGCTTCCTCCCCCAGCCAGCCCCGCTCCCCCCGACTAGCCGTGCTTCCTGCTGGTCAGTTCTCCTCCTCCCGATCTCCCCTGGCCAGCCCCGCTCCTCCCAACCTCCCCCCGCAATCTCCCACAGCCATCCCCGCTGTCCCTGACCCCCCGATCTCCCCCAGCCATCCCCACTGCCCCGACCAGCCCTGCTTCCCACTGGCTGCCCCCCCGATCTCCCCTGACCCTCCTGACCCCTCTGACCAGCCCTGCTTCCCGCTGGCCACCCCCCTGATCTCCCCTGGCCAGCCCTGCTTCCCCAACCCTCCCCAATCTCCCCTGGCCAACCCCGCTACCCCCGACCACCCCCCACCAGCCCTGCTCCTTTTAGCTCACACTTCCCATCAAGTGTGTCCAGTATTTTTTCTGAAGCTACCTGGTAACCCTACACTGGAATAATAGCAACACTTTGCACTTATGACATCTTCCCATCTCAGAGCTCAAGGCTCTTTACAAAAATTAAGCTCATCCACCCAACATCTCTGTAAGGATAATACCTGCAGCTGTTCAAGTTCTGGGAGGGAGGAGGAGGAGCAGGAACAGAGCATGAATCAGCAGATTCATGGCTCTCTGAAAGTGCTGGGAGAGAGGGGAGGAGTAGGAAGTGTGGGGCTACAGTGTCCCAGTGCACAGAGGCATGGGGGAAGAGCCAGAGAGGGGGGTTGCAGGTATCAGCCTGTAGTATCAAATCGATTGAGGTCCTCAGCATCTCATAGGATGCATTCATTCTCTTGCAAGATCGTGTTCTAAAACATATATCAGTCTGAATTGCTAATGATGCTCCAACTGTCCAGGGACTCTGACCCTTGTCATATCTGTGTGGACATTTCGCTACAGTGATATTATGCAGCCTAGCCAAACAAAACAAATATTATACTTCAATATGTAATGTAGCCATCCAAAACTACGGCAAGCCTGTATGATGTCCTGCTTATCTAGTTGAAACACTTTTCCTGTGTGTCAATCAGGAAAAACAAATGCAGTTAGAACAATACCCCGTTATTACGTTTCCAAAAATAACTTTGAAACTGTAGCCTTATGTAGACGAGAGCAGGTGGATTGTAAGATTAAGGGGGCACTTGCGTATCATCTGTCCAATTCAGCCCAGACTTTCAATCGAATCTCATTGCGCTGAATTTCCTGTCCTACAACAAATACAGTTTTAGAAGGGCCTTAAATAATAATCCCCTCAAACACACTTGATTTGCCGAATTAGGTCTCACAAAAGGTCACTACAGTACATACGGCTCTCTGCTCTGGGAAAAGCAATGCTATAATGAAAGGCAAAATATTTCTGGCTTCACCACCCTGGCACAAAGAAAGACGTACACGGTCTGTTTCTGCAATCCTTTAAGGGTCTGATCCAAAGTCTGTGCGTCAGTGGGAATTTTTTCACTGACTTCAAGTCAGATTCCGGAAACATGCAGTTTTATAAAACTGCAAGGGCTCTATGCCAAGTAACTGATCTCTTCTTTAGTATGAAGGCTATTTGGCTTTTTGATGAAAGAAAGACCACCAAGAGGGAGCATGAGCTAATGGTTATAGCATTGAGCTGAGAATCAGAACTTCTAGGCTGTGTTCCCAGCTGTGCCATTGTCCATCTATATGTAACCTTACACCAATTACTCAATCTCTCTGTTTACTCAGCTGAAAAACGGAGATAAAACTGACCTGCTGTACCTCATGTGATAAAATTAAGTAAGATTTGTGAAGTACTTTGAGATTCTCAGAAGTGAGGTTCTATCAACAGGCAAACTGTCTCTGGAGAGGGGGAGGACAATCACAGATAAAAACTAAAAAATAGGTGGGGGGGGGGAGAAGAGGGGGAGAAAATGGGACTTGCACCACAAAAGCCAAATGGTGAGGGAAAAAAAAGACACTAACCAGTGTACAGCTTGACATTTACAAATAGATATTCCCTAATACAAAGGAGATGGAAGGAAATCCTCTCTGATGGAGTGTTTGACAAGCCAGCAGGAAGCACCTTAACCTAGTGTCTCTGGAATTTCAGTGCTGCCAAAGCAAGGGTGGATAGTCACCAGCTGTAAGAAGGATCCTTGCTGGCCTCAGAATCTGTGAGGAGGAAGTGGGGAGTGTCCACAATTTGGAGGGAATCCGATGGCATTCGAACAGAAACGAAGCGTGATAATAATGCTTCAACATGTGTTGGTTTAGGGGCAGGATGGGGTGGAGGCTACAATACAGATGTGTAGAAGTTGTATCATAGGAGGTTGGCTGGGCCATTATTGAGACAGGAAAAAAAAGAAGCAATACCCTGAAGTATATAATAGGCCTCCGTTTCAGAAAAAGTGAGCCTCTGCATGTACATTCTGGACCCCCAATGAGAGGGTTGGGGAGGCAAAGGGGCCAAATACCCCAGGGCCCAGTGATTCAAAAGGGCCTCAGGTTCCCAGCTGCTGCTACTGCAACGGTGGTGGCGGCCAGAGCTCTGGCCCCTTTAAATCACCGCCTGAGCCACAGGCAGTGTGCTCCAGGCAGCACTGAGGGCTGACCGGCCCCCACTCCTCCCCTTCCACCGGGGGTCCTGCCACTTCCGACAGCCTCTATGGGTCACTAGGCAAAGGAGGAGTCCACACTCCCGGGAGGGGCAGGGCCAGGGGCAGCTGGCCCTCTACGGTGTCTAGAGTGCAGTATGTCCCCCCACCTCACTGTGTGGTGCTCTGGTGGAAATGTAAAGGGCTTCAGGCTCCAGCTGCGACAGTAGCAGCAGCAGCGTCCGGGAGCCAGGCTCTGGGGCAACTGCCCCCCTTTGCCCTCCCCCATTGGCAGGCCGGCCCCCACCTTGCCCAGGGGCCTGGCGAGTCTGTAGGCCCCACTGTATAAATTCCAGCCTGGAAGGACAAATTTGGGCTTGTGCTAGCACTCTAAAAAGATACACACCACTTTCAACTGCAGGTTGGCTTGGGCTTGGGATTTGAAGCCCACAGAGAGGAGTGAGAATCAACCCCGGCCCATCAAACCGTGAACAAGGTAAATATTAGCAACTGGAAACAGCCTTGATTCAGAACACACAACCCATCCCCCTCCACACATTTGGGGCATGTTCAAAACCAGAATCAGATCTCCAGCAGCCCTTGGCAGATACAACATGAATAGATTAATAGAACAGATGTACCCAGTTGTTCATCACACCACACTGTGGATCATGATTACTCTGTCGGGACTCACAAAGACGCTGTGAAATTTTGCAGCACTTAAATTCACTTAGCTGCTACGTGGGATTTATCCATAGGACCTCACTTTTTTCTATACACTATACTATCTAACTTCTCTAGATACAGATGTTTCCAAACTTCCTTCCTGAGTTTAATTTTTCACTAAGCTTACTTACCATTATTGGCTTTTCTGATGTCACTATATACTGTATCAGTCCCCTTCTTTACAGGAGCTGGAAAATGGATTGGCACAGAATCAATTTATTTCCCTTTTTTGTTTGCTTGATGTAAAGCTCCTTACAGTAACAGAACACACTGTTTTACTTTCAGAGGAACCCGTTATATAAACAGCAGTGCGCCATTCCATGTCTGGATGAAAAAAGCAGCTATGCCCCCCCACTTCCCACCCTGTGTCTATGGTTAGAGACATGGGCTCTATCTAGTTAATGCTGCAATTAGCATCCCATTATACATTTGATTGGCCCTCTACCACGCATAAGTTTCCCCAGCATTAAACCGATCCTCAGATTTGGCAAAGAATATCTTCCCCTGGGGTAGAGCTTTCCCTTCAATAGTTTAGTAGAAAACTGGACAAAGCTGTTTTAAGTGACACAAGGGCTCACAAAATGAGCTCTGTATTCTAGAAATTGCTCACGCACTCTGTGTGCCTTCCAGCTCCAGCTTCCTTTCATGGAGCTGCTCTAGTTGTGTGGAAAGGCTCAAGGGAACAACCTCACACTCAGCACTCTAGGGTTCAGGATCAATGAGATTTTTGCAAAAGGAGATCTCCCGGTTCATGGTGATGGATTGTGACTATGCAAGAAGTCCATGGGTGTAGGGCATGAGCTAAAGACAATGGAAAGGAAGTCTGAGATGGTATGGATGAGTAGGAGAGATGGGGGGAAAAAGGACAGAGATTAAAGCCTCAACATTTAATGCTGCTGGGTTTCCTCCTCCAAAATGCTACAGCTGTCCTTTCCCACACAAACTTCATACAGCCCCCTTTCTGGCAACAAAAATTACTTCACAGCCCCAGGAGGGGGGAAACTGAAGCTTGAGTCTGCTTAAACCCCACTTCTCCAGGTGGTGGTGGTGGTGGAAAAGCCCCAAGACTTATTAACCCTAACCTTAAAGGGCCTGCAGTCTGAGTCCTGCCACCGAGGGCGGAAGCCTTCAGGCTTTGACTTCAGCCCTGGGCAGTGGGATGTGGGCTTCGGCCCTGGGTGTCAACAAATCTAAGCCAGACCTGGCATCCCCACTCAAAGGAGGTCATGACCCACGTTGGGGTCTCAACCCAGAGTTTGAGAATCTCTCTACTATGCAAAGAGCTTTTATTTGTGGGGGGAGGGGGGGGGGGAGAGGGAGAAGATGAGAGGGGATCCAAAAATGCCCAAATGGGAAGAATGACTTTTCCTGTCCAATGCTTGTGTGGAATCATTTTTGGCACAGATGAGGCCAGCTGCCCGCAGAGCTCAGGCTCTGGCCGTTGTCATGAGCTCCTGCAGCAATGCAGCTGTGGTTAACCTGCGACTCTAACATGGTTCTCAAGAAAAACAAAAACAAAACCCTGGGGAGCTGGGCTAGAATCATTCCTAGCACGGTTCTGCTCCTCGTATGGACAAAGCCTTTAGCTTTAGGAGGATTTCTGAGAATCCCAGAATGTGCACAGGCAGGTTCTTCTGGCATCAGTGGGAGTTTTGGCGGTTCAAGAATGGCAGGGCTGCACCAAGGCCTTCCATTCCTTCATCTCCCCGGAGTTCTCTTAATCTTCCCCACCGGAAGGATGGCTACCTTGCAGCATCACAGCAGGCGTGCTGCTCAAGGATGACATTTCGGGGGGAGAGGAGGGCAGCAGCCGTACATATCAGGATGTGGTATGGAGTCAGAGAGCGAGGGGAAAGTACTTACATTTTGCAATGCCTCTTATTCCTGGCTCGGGAAGGGAGGGGGCAGAGGAATAAATCACAGAATCCAACTATTTTCCCTTTGCTCACTCACTTTTCTTCCTGTTCCCCTGACTGGAAGTTGCATCACACTATGTGCACCTATTGTTCCTCCCTGCTCTCTCGAAATGGCATCCTTGGCTGCTGCTGTAGGGTAGATGCTTCCTACATCAGCTGAAGAGGTTTTTCTGTTGCTATAGTTAACCCATCTTTCTGGGAAGCTGTAGTTATTCTGGTGGAAGAATTCTTCCATTGGCCTATCTGCAGTGGGGAGGGGGCAGGAGGGAAGGTTGGTTGTTCTAACCATGTTGCACAGAGCATGAAATTTCTCACATCCCTGAGCGATGTAGTGAGGTTCACCTACGTTTTAGGTGTAGATCAGGTCTGAGTTATTTTATTAGGTACCAGGTTTATAAGGCATGGCCAAATTGCAGCAGGCTGATAATCCAACAAGGAATGGGTGCAAGAAAGTAGCATTTGGATGCCGGCGCTGAATTAAGCTTAGCTGGGGATACAGGGTTGGTTGAGAGGCAGTGTGGCCCAGTGGATAAAGGACTGGACTGAGCTACGAAACTTGGTTCTATTCCCAGTTCTGCCATCGGCCTGCTGGGTGACTTTGGGCTAGGCATGTCACATCTCTGTGCCTCAGTTTCCTCCTATGTAAATTAAATTATAGTGTGCTGAAGCACTCTGAGATCTACTGCTGCAAAGCATCATATAAGGGCTAGATATCATTATTAAAAGCTGTCTCCGGTGGGTGTAAGTGTGATTACTCTCTGGTCTTGTGAGATGTTAGCTCAAAATGGGGAAAAAGACTCATAAGATTGCTTCTTCCCCTTTGATACCAGCCAAACCAAAAGATAAGCAATTTCTTACTTTTCAGTATTAAGCAAAAAGCTATGACAGAGCCCTGAGGTAAAGTGCTTATCAACTCTGGGTCACAAACTAGCTGAACAATGTTCAAAATAGTTCAAAGTCACCTCACTGTAATTATAGTTTGTCCAATTCCTGTGGGTGTGACAAAAGAACCTAGAAGGAGGTTTGTTAACATGGTTTGGCCTGTGTCTGCAGACAAAGTAGTGGAAGCAATTTAGATGAACTATGTCTCGAGTGAACTTCGATAGCTCCTAATTCTGCCTAAAGACCAATGGAAGCTGGGCCTGTCTACACATTTTAAAAACATTAGTTAAGGAACTCAACATTCTGAGATTGGTTATCTCCACTTTTCCTTAGGTGAGATGGTTAAGTGATTTCACCAAGGTCATTCAAGAAATATGTTGCAGAACTGAAAGGTGTCTGAACTCTTAATCCTGTATTTTAGACACAAAACCATTAAAACCTATAAACCGGGGTACTCTTATATTTGTTGTGCATTCAAACTGAGAATCAGGGTAGTGCATTGTGAAATAGCCTCACACATACCCTGGGACCACATTCTGCAATCTCCAAACGATTTCTTTTAAATTAATTTGAAATAATTCTGCTACACACATTTTAGACACTGGGAGCTAAGCGCTACTGAAGTCAATTCCAAAACTTCCACTTGTTTCAGTGGCAGCAGGATGCGAGTTTCAGCAAGCACTTAACAGGAATATTGATTTGTTATGAATTTTCATGCTATAACAGCCTCTGGATTTCACATGCTTTTGGATTTTTGTTAACTTAACTTATATGGCCAGGGAAGTCAAAAGAAGTCTTCCCACAATTCTGACCAAATTTGGAATTAACACCTTTAGTATATTACAAGCCTGGGTCAACTCCCATTGATTCAATCAAATGATTACCAAAGGGAGCTGGATCCTTTTTGATTATTTGATTATTATTTTGATTTTATGCCAGTGTGTGTCTACATATAGTTAACCTTTTATAAGTTGTTCTTTTCCTAGCTCTGAGTAAAAGTGCTAGCAGAAAGGACTGAAAAATAATGACATTTAGTTCCAAATGACCTTATAATGCTGCACCCTGCAAATGATCAGCCAGCTATAGAAGTAAAAGGAGGGGCATTTTCTTACTCAGCCACCCTTGGCAGTTTCTCCCTTCCCCTTTTAGGGATATTTCTTGACAATGCTTTAGCTTTGGTCTTTGATTTCCTTGTATTAACAATAAAGGGCCTGACTCACTGCACACACACAATTAGCTTAGAAAAGATATGGAACATTTTTTTGTTAAGCACAGTCTCTCCTTAAAGATTTATTACACCACTCCTCATCACCAGCACCTCTTTAAATATCAAATCACCAAACAATTCTAACCTCCAACAGATAAAACTGTACTCAGCAGCTAGCTAGCCACTTTCATTAGAGGATCGCACTGCTACTCACAAAGGGGGGTATCGAATTATCCCAAATGTACAGCTGGAGAAAAATAAGGCAGTGAAGCCTTGTCTACATTAGCTTTTTTTTCTGGCAGATTTACCACCCTTAATACTCCTGGTGCTGCTTTTCTGTGAGCGATGGTGAAAGGGAAATCTGGTACAGAAATGGTTCCCATAGCCACCGCACATTTACCACCCTAAGGTGGTCAAGAATATTCACAAGCCTAGAAAAGAGATCAGTCAAAGATTTGGCTTGAGGGAAAAGGACAAAATGTTAATAGCTCTTTAATGCTCATTGACAGCATTCTATAATTGGATTTCTAGGAGGATGGGGTGGGGGGGATGTTTATTTAATCCTTATCCTCAAAACTGCCCCAAATGTTACTATTATGCATTAATTATTGATTCTGTTCCTCTTGAGGTCAGCAGGAGTTATGATCCTGACTTCCCTGGCTATAGGAAGAGACTTTTGTATAATTAGATATAGTAATTTAGGCCTTGCCTACACTACTGCAGGCCATCAACTTAATCACACAAATTCAGCTTCATGAATAATGTTGCTGACGTCAACATACTTAGGTCTGGTTACTGCAGTATTTTCACTGCGATACATCGACAGCTGACACTCTCCCATTGACGCTGCTAACTCTTCTTGTTTTAGTGGCGTACTGGTGTCAATGGAAGAGCATTTGGCGGTCAATTTATCATGTCTGTACTAGATGTGATAAAGTGACCCCTGCTGGATCGATCGCCGCCTGTCTATCCTGCTTGTCGTGAAGACGCCCTTAGGGCCTGATCCTGAGTGATTGAAGAATACCTGAGCTTCCATCGAAGGCAATGAGAATTGAACGTATTCGGGGCGGCCCGTCCATATAGGCAAACTAGGCGGTCGCCTACGGCGCCAAGCTAAATGGGGTGCCAAATGGTGGCGCAATATCATTGAGGGGGTTTGGAGGTGGGGGTGCCGATTGCATGGTTCGCCTAGGGCACCAGTTGCTGGCAGCTAGTCTAGGGCCTGAATGTATTCATCATCTTGCAGCGTCGGGGACTTCATTTTTGTTGTTTTTTTAACTCCGTCTGCTCTTAATAAAAATGAAAGAGGCTGCCTGTTGCAAACGCACTGAGCTCTGAATGCTGCCTTCTGGATGAGGAAAGGATCCCCCAAGAGCAGAACATAGATCTCGCTTTGTTGTTGTGTACTTTGCCTTCATCCAGGAAAACAGACAGACCCTGTAGGGGATTTAATTGCTTAATATTTGAATCCTTGAGCTCGGTATGAGGGTCCGGAGGTGTTCACTCAGGCCAGAAGTGCTGGTAATTGTCATGGCAACACAGACATGAAAGAACACTGCCTTGAAGTAGAACATGTGCAATGCCAGCATGATAAAAGCGTTGCTGCAAAGCCAGGGGCCAGAGCCCTTTCTATGGATGAGAGTAGTTATTGAAAATATATTTAAAAAAACAACAAACAACCCTGGCCTTACTCCTCTCCCCCTGAGATGTAGGCTTTGTCTACTACACGTTCAAGTTTAAAAGTAGCAGTATAGTCACAGCAGGAGCGCTGGGAGAGAGATCTCCCAGCACTCTGTATAATCCACTTCCACAAGGGGAGTAGCTAACAGTGCTGTGAGCCTATTTACACTGACCCTTTATTGTGCTTTAATTTGCTGCGCTTGGAGAGGGTTTTTTTTTTCACATCCCGGAGTGAGAAAGTTACAGCCCAGTAATTTGACAGTGTAGACAAGCCTTAAGGCCATCTCTGTACTTGCAAGTTTACAGTGGCTCAGCTGTTCCTGTAAGTGCTCTCCTGTAGCTGTGTTATGCCTGCGAGTGTGTCTTCTGCCAGCATAGCATTGTGCACATGCGTTCATGCCAGCAAAACTTATATCACTCAACTATGTTTCCACACCCCTGTGCAACAAACATTTTGCCAGCATAAGTGCTTGTGTAGACACGGCCTAAATCTTATCCTGTATCATGCAGTGCAGTGCAGAGTTGTAAGAATGAATCTTTTGCATAGGCTGCTGTTTGGGTTTATTTAACAGCTTCCATTCTAGCAGTATTTGGCCCAATAACACAGTGGATACTGGTAGTGCAATGATCACATATAACCCCAGCAGACCCCAGTTGTCTGCAGGCAGAATTGAACCTGGGACCTCTGGAACTTAGTGAACGAGCCTTTAACATATGAGCTAAAAACCAGCAGGCTGTTAGCTAAGGCTGCAGATTAGACTCATTCTCTCTGTTAGTGGTCTCAGTGTCACTAGCTAGATGATACAGTACACCATACCCAGAAGGTGTCTGAGTTACACATGCACTTACATGCTAAGTGGTAGTTTTTGTCTTGTCTACACTGCAGAAGCTGCAACAGTGTAAGGAGTGTAAGCATGCAGAGTTGCATGGCTTAGTACAGCAGGACAGAAAGGACCAAACCCTGCTTTACTCAGATTCCTGAACCATGATACAGATCTGTATAGCCCAAGGCTAACTTGAAACAGTATCTTCAGGGGATAGCCGAGTTCTTCTGTTACGGAAAAAAACAACAAATGGTCTGGTAGCACTTTATAGCACTTTATACCATCGACATGTTTTATAGTCTATAAAGTGCTACCAGACCATTTGTTGTTTTTTTGAAACAGTATCACGTAGTTAAAACATGCTCCAGTACTATTTAAAAGAGGATCTTTTTAAAATGTCAGTGCACTACTGTATTTAACTAAATCAAAGTAATAAGGCATTTTGTATAGTATAGACTGGACCTTACACTGAGCCTAGGTATTAGGGAAATATTATTGAGAGAGGGATGTAAAGGTTATCCCCTGCTCTTTTAGGGGTTAAGAACATAAGAACGGCCATACTGGTCCATCTAGCCCAGTATCCTGTCTGCCAGCAGTGGCCGATACCCGATGCCCCAGAGAGAGGGAACACAACAGGTAATCCTCACGTGATCCCTCCCCTGTCACCCACCTCCAGAGAAACAGAGGCTTGGAATCTTTAACTTGTACCTGACAAAAATCTTAGGTTAACATTTCATCTGATAGAAAGTATTTTTTATAACATTCCACGCCTTTGTACTGCCCGGGGAATGACTAGAAGTGTGTGAAACATGTAACTGTAGACATAACTGTTATTAATCCCTTAAGATACAATACAGTGGTCCCAATATCTAAGGGCACCATTTAGCAATGGTAAATAGGTTACCTGCTTCGAATGCAGCCAGAGAGCCCCAAGAAGAGAATTACAATGAATCACTGCTCTGAGACACTAGCCGTCTTGCTGCCAGGCTCAGAAGCAATACATTTGTACAAACAACCCTTTATACAGCTAGGCTACATCTACACTGGCACTCTTTTCCGGAAATGCTTAAAACGGAACAGTTTTCCGTTATAAGTATTTCCGGAAAAAGCACGTCTACATTGGCAGGATGCTTTTCTGGAAAAGCACTTTTTCTGGAAAAGCATCCGTGGCCAATGTAGACGCGCTTTTCCATGAAAAAGCCCCGATCGTCATTTTCGCGATTGGGGCTTTTTTGCAGAAAAGACTACTGTGCTGTCTACACTGGCCCTTTTCCGTAACAGTTTTTCCAGAAAAGGACTTTTGCCCGAACAGGAGCAGCATAGTTTTTCCAGAAAAACACTGACAATTTTACAGTAGATCGTCATTGCTTTTCCAGAAAAGCAAGCGGCCAGTGTAGACAGCTGGCAAGTTATTCCGGAAAAGCGGCTGATTTTCCGGAATAAGTGGCCCAGTGTAGACACAGCCCTAATGAAACAAGAATGTCTTCAGCACAGAAATAAACCGGTGTACTTTGGTAGCTGGAAAGAGCAAGTTTGTGATTTTCTTCCTTTGGCTTTTCAGCTTGTCAAGCTAAAGTTGAGTGCTGAGATGTGATTTAATATCCCCAAAGGATTGCATTTATTCCTAATGGCTTGGACTTTTGTGTGTGTTCTGAACAATTTGCCCACTTTCTGCACAAGGAGCCTGAGGATCCCATGATTTTTTGGGTGAGGTAAAAAGATTGAGTTGTACATGCCATCATTGGGAACAGGGTCCAGCAAGCAGATTACCTGAAAGGCTACGAGGAAGATGCACTAACACCAGGCTAAGAGGTCTGGCTACTGCCATCATTATTACTTGTATTACACTCATGTGTGGGAGTTCTGGTTATGGATCTGCTATGCTAAGTGCTGTACCTTGGAACTATTAAGACATGTAACAATGAGGCCTACAAATTTTCCCAATTTGTGAGCTCAGATTTATGTATATAAAAGTTCATAAGATATTACAATAACCTATACCAACAAATGTCGATGGAAAAAGATGCAAAGGGGTGACAGATGAATTGAGTTACTTTAATTAAAAAGGCCTCCTGATGTCATTCATGGACTGTATTGAAATTATGCTGGTTAAAAACACTGGAAAAGAGGAGCTGGAAATTAATGAGCCAAAATTAATATATTGGATATGAAGCCAATATAGTGGAAGGAATGGGCTATTCCTCCTACCAAAGCCTTTCTAGGGCTCTAACAAGAAATATTTGGAGGGGAGAGTATGAAGGAATAAAGGAAGAACAGAAGAAGTAAAGACAGAGGCTACTAAAGTGAGCTTCACCATCAAGATTCCTATGCCCACATTTCCTGCTATCCCAGGCATTCACCATCTTGATCCTGAGAGACGTTAACCACACCAGACCATTCCAACCAAGGGGGGTCAACAGAATTGCCAGGCCCCTGGTAGGGTTACCAGGTGGCTTCAAAAAAACCACACTTGATCTCAGATGGGGAGGGGGGGACCAGCCGGGAGGAGATGCGGGGGCGGGGGGAATAGCCAGCGGGAAGCAAGGCTGGGGGGCGGGGATAGCGGGGCTGGCCGTGGGAGATGGGGGGGGGGGGAACTGGCTGACGGGAAGCAGGGCTAGCCGGGAGGAGGTCGGGGGGAGCGAGGCTGGCTGGGGGGGGGAAACCAGCAGGTGGGGAGCAGGACTTACCCAGGTACACACAGATTCTGGGGTGTTCCCCGTCCCACATACAGTCCCATAAAAGTATGAGCGAGTCCGGCCCCAGGGATTCCCTCCTGCACCGGCCCCGCCCCCCCTTGCGTAGTTGCGTGCTGCCTGGCTGGTAGACACACTCACGCAGTGTGAGCATGTCTACCAGCCAGACAGTTCACAACTACATACTGATACGCCTAATAATAATCAACTTACCTAATTAGAAAATACCGGACATTTTACATGTCCGGTATTTTCTCAATTTGTTCCCCGGACAGAATCCTCAAATACCGGACTGTCGGCTTTGAAACTGGCAACCCTACCCCTGGGCAAGGGGGGCAGTTCAATACTCCCAGAAGGGACGGGGCTGGAGCAGCCCAGCCCTCGGTGCTGGCCAGACCTCACCGCGCCCCTCCCCCACCTTAGCATGCCGGTGGTGATTTAAAGGACCCAGCCGGAGCCCTGAACCCTTTTGAATCACTGGGCACTGGGGAAGTTGCCCCCTTCCCCTCATCCCTCCTGTCAACAGGTCTGATCCCACCACATCAGTTCCAGCTGAATCTGAATTACCACCTCCTGGGGTGATGGTTATTACTATTTAAGAGACGTTCAGATGGCAGGGGAGGGGAGAGATGGGCTTCCTTCTAAAAAACCATCTACAGCAGGGGTGGGCAAAAGGGCCTCTATGAGCTGGATCCGGCCCGCCAAGCGGGTTGATCCAGCCTGCACAGACCCTGCTGCTCCCCCGCCCCCAGGCTAATTAGGTGCGTGAAGTGCAGGAAGCCTCTTCCCGTCCAGTCAGGAGCATACGGCACTTTGAAGCGCAGCGTGCTGCTTGCAGGGCGGGGGCAAAGCGGAGAAGGCTTCGCGTGCTCCCCTGCCCCCCGGCCCTATTTGATCTAGGGGCAGAGGAGCACAGGAAGCCTCTTCCCATGCCAGGGGCATGGACACCTAGGGGGAACGTGCGGGCGGGCAACGGCACTCCCACACCCCCAGACCAATTATTGTCTGGGAGCGGGGAACCCAGAAGTATCTTGGCCCCGCCCCGTTCGCTTGATGCTCCGCCTCTCCTGCTTCATGTCCCGCCCCTTCATGTGCAGCCCAGGGACACTTCAAAAATTTCCAAAGTGACCCCTGGCAAAAAATTATTGCCCACCCCTGATCTACAGCTAAATGGAAAAGGAACAAGGGATGTTGTTCCAATGAAAGCCCTATGTAATACTTGACATGTCAAATGCTTGAACTGGCTTTCCTTCTTTTCCGTCTCTTTCAGATACAGAAGAGTTTTTACTGGTGTGTTTGCCAGGGCATTAAGTGGCTGAGGTCTCTGGGTACCAAGCACCAGACTTTGTTTAACAGGGACTGGATTACGTTCACTCCTTTAGCCCAACTAATCCTTCTGAATGAATACCACAGACAGCAGGAAGCTGCTGTTACCAGGGCAACCAACATTTCCACTTCCCTGCATTCTCCCTGGGTACCTCTGCACTACACGTGTGACAGCAGCACTGTCACCTAAATGCTACCACCACCACAAATTTACCGTTTTCTATCACAGTAAATCCCCTCAAGAGGCAGAAGCTGTGTCTACAGAGTTCAGTTGACATAGGTTTTAGGCGTAGGCCAGGTCTCTGTTTTCCTGTAGGCCATAGGACACTCTCCAGCTCCCCTCAGGCCCTACGGGACTAATCCCAGTTCCTATGCTCTATCTCCTAAAAGAAAAAATTAAAGTACCCCTTAGTGGGTATGAGCCACAGCAGGCTGCTTTCTGCTCAGATCCCAGCTGCCTAGCCAAAGATCTTACATGGCAGGGTAGGGCATGTGCACAAGAGAACCAGGGAGGAAAGGGAAAGGCCTGGCTGGCTCTGGTAACTGCAGTCCTGCTGATATCACAATAGTCCCTGCATCACTGAGAGCTATTACCAGGGAACTACCCTCCACACACAACAGGACCTACTCCAGCTCCCAGTGAAATCAATGGCAGAAAGAGCAGGTCTGAAATGACTCCCACTTCATAACTATATAAGTCAGCCAACTAATTACCTCTGCAAGGATCAGGCGTTGACACTTCAACTTCAGTATATTCCACCTCAGCACTCTCCTGGTCAGGTCCTGGCCCAAAATAGCAAGAAGACGTTTCTTTGTAGCACTCCCCATTCCCTACTCACTGTGAGCCTGAGCCCGACACAAGTGAAGTCATGGTCAAGCGTGCAAGGACTTTAGTGGACACAAGATCAGTGAGTCTGCTGTGGGAGGTTGGGGATCAGCCCAGCATGGAGACAGCAGCTGAAGCAGAATTCCTTCCTAAAACTGTGGAGTCTAGATGGTGTCTGAGTGGGGCTTTTGTCTTTTATTGATGGTCTTGAAAAACACCCTTGCCCCGCCCCTTTTTTGAGGCCACGCCTTACTCACTCCACCCCTTCCCTCCATTGCTTGCCCTCCGCACCCTCACACGCTCATTTTCACCAGACTGAGGATGGCCGGGAAGGGTCCTTTTTCAACTGGTTGTTCAGTTGAAAACTGGCCACGTGACCACCCTGTTCCCTACACCAGAGTTCTCTATGTGCCTGTTCCACTCTCCCCCCTTTTGCTGCCCTTTTTCTCCCCATTATTTTCTCGTTTTCCCCAGTCGTTGAAAAAGTAGCATCTCATCTGCATTTCTTTAACCTCTCTGCTTACCTCAGTGTCCTCCTTTCATCTTATGATCTCTGGCCCCTGCTTCTGAGTCCCTCTCATTAGTCTTCTTCCCTTCACTGTGCAAGTATGTTTTAGATGCTAGCGTTTTCAAATAGCCCACTATTTTACCTCCAATGGCCTCTCCAACTACTGCCACATGTACCCTCTAAGGTCATTGAATGTGCCACCAATTGCTGTCTAGAGCTCTTCTCCACTTGTTCCAGGCTTGACCCTCCCCAGTCATCTCTTGCCCACCACTAAAATAGCTCTCAGAATCTTCAATAGCCTTCTCCCAGCCAAAGCTCAGAACCAATACTCTCTGCTCGTCCTCCTGGGCCTGCATTCAACATTTTCTTCTTGAAATCCTGCCCTCTGCTTTCATGAATCTGTTCGCTCCTGACTCTTCTCCTTCCTCCCTAATGAGCCCATCAGCATTTCACTTAAAGGATCCTCATCATGCCTGCCCTTCAATTTTCTTTTGGAGTTCCTCAGTCCCTTTCTCATTTCCTTCTGTATCTTTTCTCAGGAGAAAACTATCATCTCTAGACGGATGACTCTCAGAGCTTCCTCTCCACTCTAGACCTCCATCCTTCTGTCCAAGATAATCTCGGTCTTTATAATATCTCCTTGGTGATGGCCATTTTATAAGCATAAAATCAACACGGCTAAAAAAAAACCTCTCAATCCTTCCTCACCTGCCTTCCCAAAATTCCTCTTTTCTCAGTCACCACGGACATCGCCACCATCCTGACTGTCACTCATGCCTGTAAACTTTACCTGCCACTAGGCCCTCTCTCTAGATCTTCACATCCAGGCTTTGTCCACATCCGACTGCTTCTTCCTAAACAAGATCTTGAGCCTCAACCAGCCTTTCCTCTCCATCTGTGCTGCTAAAACTCTCATCCAGACCCTCTCAAGTCTTGACTATGGCAGCCTTCTGCTCACCAGCCTTTACTAATCCCACTGTCCCACTTGTATCCATTCGAAATGCCGCTGCAACTGTTCTTCTGGTTCGTCACCTGGAACTTTGCGCTCTCCACTGGCTCCTCCTTCGCTACTGCACTACTTGTCTTCACCTTCATGGGCTCTCCCAGCTGTACCTATTATTACATACGCTGCTGGGACAGTGACCCTCACCTCTGGTCTGCCAGTGATACCAACTTTCAATGCCCCTTTGTTATATTTTCGACAATGTCCCATTGTGCTGTCCCCCCACGCTGCATATGGGGGGGGGGAGCTTCCAACCGAACATCGGCAGAGCCACCTTGGTTACCCTCCTCCAAATCCCTTTTTAAAGCTTTTTTGCCACAATGCCTATAAAAAGCTTGACCACAGGTAGCCAGCTGGTGTGCTGAGATTGTGGCTTTTCATACTGACCAGAGGATCTGAGCGTTGTATCTATCTACTGTCTCTTGCCTCATATTTAGACTATCAGTTCTCTGGAGCAAGAAACAGTCATAGGATCCATAGAATTTATGGCCAGAAGGAACCAATCTAATCTGACCTCCTGAACAACACAGGTCATAAGACATTTTTGCTGTAAATTTGCCCAGCCAAAACCATGTTATCCATCAGGTTAGCAGGAATCACATTTTGAATGCTCACATGCCTACATGGCAAGTATTGACATGAGCAGTGAGGATTGAGGGGAAACAATAGTATCCATCTATGAGTTTTCAGCCATAATATCACCAGAATATTTACATTTAAGCACTGCTTTTTAACTAGTTTTTTTAAACACTTAGCCCTGAAAAAAAAAGTATCTGTATACAGCTATACATCTAGATGACACAACACCTGATACCATGATGACTTTAAAAAGGAGAATTTTTAAAAAAGCCTATCTGGCATCATAATTAGCTGGAAGATCATTTTCTTCATATTTCATACAGTTTAAAATGTCAAGAGCTGAAAAAATTATAAAAGCCAAGATAAATAGAAGGCAAAGGAAGCCTATGAAAGATTCTCTGTGGAAGATTCAAACATAATATTGGTAGTTTGAAATACATTTCTCAGTAAATAATAATAATAATAATAATAACTTTCCTTTTTCCTATGCCACTAATTGACAGAAGCAACTCATTAGACTCAGAACACACCTGGGACATAAACAATGTTACTCTCATTTTGCAAGTGGGAAATACAAAAAACGTAGACACAGAGAGATGAATGACTTCCCTCAGTATTACAGGCAGTCCCCGGGTTACGTACAAGATAGGGACTGTAGGTTTGTTCTTAAGTTGAATCTGTATGTAAGTCGGAACTGGCGCCCAGATTCAGCCGCTGCAGACCAGGGGGACGGAGAGCAGAGCAAAGCCGCGGAGCACGCGGCCAGCGGACAGCCCAGACGCGTCTGGGCTGTCCGCTGCCCGCATGTTCCGCCGCTTTGCTTCCTCTCCCTGGTCTGCTGGAGACCAGGGAGAGGAAGGGCCCCGTTCGTAACTGCGGATCCGACATAAGTCGGATCCGCGTAACTCGGGGACTGCCTGTACATGACGATGAGGTAGGAGAAAATTAATGAACCCTAGAGGGCCTAATTGCCAGTCCCCTGCTCTCACAATCAGACATGAACCCACCACCTTTATTTCCAAAATGATAAAAAGTTGTGGTTAAAAAATGAGTGTGAAAATTACCTTTATTTTCATCTGTTGATTTTACATGATTTTCACCATCTTCGCTGTAAACTGACTCTAAAACTAAATATGCAAGCAGAAAGTGAGCCAACAAGCAGCAGAAGATAGCTGTGCTTCATTCATTCCTTTTGCTTTCTCATTAAAATACAACAGAACTGTATTTGTGACAGTATCACCCCATGCAATGATTTAATTATTTAGGGGAAATTCTGCCCTTGAGTATGTGTCTAAGCCCCTCTCATAATATAAGAAAGAAGAATTTGGACTTTTAAGAGGACCAATTTAAAGCTAAAGGAAAACAAGGAATATCTTGGTTCATGTTGTGTGATCTTTTCATAATGTGAGAGTTTATCTGCATTGGATCACTGACACCAATGGAATTCAGACTCAGACTGAGGGCCAGAAATACCCTGCTGAGGTCAAAGAACATACTGAGATTGTTTTGGAATGGGGAAAAAAAAACCCTTATCTTAAAGACTGGTGTCTTCCGGAGTTTGGAAAAGATAAACAAGACAGGGGTGTCTTCTAGTGGAGAGGCAGGACTTGATAGTAGTTAAAAACAGGGACAGTAAGTGAGTAGTCATGGGCGGTGAGTGAAGGCAGGGCTGGGGGAGGCAAGCCCCCAGCCTCAGCCCCTGCCCTGCCCCTTCTGCTTAGGCTCTGCCCCTCACAGGAGCCAAACCACCTCACTGCCTTGCCTCCACACCATGAGGGGCCGGGGCAGCATGCTGCACCCCCCTCCTTGAGCAACACTCTGCCCCCCAGCATGTCTACAGTAGGGGTATGTCTAGACTGCATCCCTCTGTCAGCAGAGGGATGCAGATTAGGCAGGTTGACATTGCAAATGAGACAGGGATTTAAATATCCCGTGCCTAATTTGCATAAAAATGGCCACCGCATTCTGCCGACTCAACACTTTGTCGGCAAAAAGTGGCAGTCTAGAGGGGGATCTGTTGAGAGAGAAAGCCTTTTTCGACAGATCCTGTAAACCTCCTTGCAGGAGGCATAAAGGATCTGTCAAAAAAGGCTTTCTTTCTTGACAGATCCCCCTATAGACTGACACTTTTTGCCGACAAAGTGTTGAGTCAGCAAAGCGCGGTGGCCATTTTTATGCAAATTAGGCATGGGATAGTTAAATCCCTGCCTCATTTGCAATGTTGACCTGCCTAATCTGTATCACTCTGCCGACAGTCTAGACATACCCTAGGTGTGCTGGGGGCAAGGCCAGGCTGGTGGTTTGGGAAGCCAATGCCTTCCCCTGCCTAGCATACCAGCTGCCCATGTGAGTAGTTCAATGTTCTACTGTCTCTTGGGCAGATCACCTGATCTCTGTGTCTTGGTTTTTCCTTCTACAGAAAGGGGGTAAATGGCTTATCCACCTTTATGAAGTGTTTTCAGACCCTGGGATGAAAGATACTGTAAACATACACAATTATTAGTATTTGGTGGTCTGAGCACAAAGCTGGAAACAATGAACTCCTATTGTCTTAGATTGACAATAGGCATGCTTATGTTTCATTATTCAAAGAACCAGCTTGGTACTTTACCATTGAACAAGTCCTGGGCGTATGGATGATTGATAAGAATAGACCTCGGTCTCTCCATGCAGGAGTTCAAATACTTCAATTACTAGCTTCCATAAAAGTGCTGACTTTTTAGACAGTACTGTGGGTAGCATCATACTACAGCAGTCTAACCATAAATGCAGTGCAGGATGGTAGGATGGGGAGAATTTCCTTGGTACAGGTTGAACCTCTCTAATTTGGCATCCTCAGGACTCTGACCAGTTCCGAACCAAAGAATTTTCTGGATCCCGGGAAGTCAATATTGTCTGTCAGCATTATCAACACTTCTACTGCTTACTGGGATGTTACAGGACATTTAGGGGTAAATTAGAGCTTAATAACATCAGAGAACACTGAGAGCCAAGATTGGTGGCTGTACACAAACTTTATGGGACCACGGAAAAGTTGGCTGCACCCATGATAAGTAGACATGCAGCTAATTAAAATCATGCTGGATGACTGATGTTTCTGAACCAGAGAGGTTCACCTGTATTGATTTAATAAAGCTTGCCATAAAAGTCTGCCGCAATGCTCCCTCTTCAGGAAGTTCCGGTAGCCTGATACTTACTGACCTTTCTTTCTTTAGCAAGAGTTTAAGCAACGCATATACAGCCGGTCCCCGAGTTGTGAATGGTCGACTTACGACCATTTGCAGTTACGACCAAAGCTGTCGTAAATGGTGGACCCCGAGTTACGAACACGATCTGCGCTTACGAACAGCGCAGTTGTGTGTATCTCTATGGGGTCTGACTTACGAACAAACCTAGTTATGACCAATTGCTTGGTCTGTAAGCAGTTCGTAAGTCGGGAAGAGGCTATATTGGCAAAACTTTGCTCAGAATAAAATGAAAGAGAAATGTCAGCAAATGGCTCCAGCCAAGAAGTACTATGAAGATTACCACGTTCAGCTATGTGCCAAAATGATGCAGGCTAGGACCAGGGAAGAAAGGGTGCGTGAGTGTGCTTTTTTCCCTTGTTCTACTAGGGAGAAGACTCCAGTATTGAGTGAGCATCTTTCCCCCTTTACTGTGTGGTGTGTATTTATATTTGTGAGAAATCAAAGTTTTTTGGTACAAAATGTTAGAGGCCAACTAAGCTAAACAGCACAGGCCATGAAGATCCAAGCTCCTTCCTTCTAAGTGTGGCTCTGTTAGTTTTTCTGGCAGCAACCATCCTGGAGCCAAGAGCTTCTAAACATCCACATGGTCTACTCTTGGAAGAAAGCATACGTAAGACTATCTGCTGGATAGTCATGTCCTAATTGAAATGATTGTTCTCTAGAAGGACTGCCACACATTAGAGCAGCCACCTCCCACCTAAACAAAAGCTACAATGAACTTTCACTGTTGGGCAACAAAAGCTACTGGGCTTAGCCAAGGTGGGACAGTAGGGTCCAACTTAGTAAGGAGGAAGGGAGGGGAGGGGAGAGTGGGGAGGACAGTACAGAACAGCAGAGGGAACTATTTGGGGAAAGGAGCTCTCTTCACCATTAGCTCGCAAAGATGAGTTTGGAGAATGTTTCTATTGGTATCAAAAGTAAGGCGCCCTTAACTTTCCTTTTGAAAAATGATTAAAAATGACACCCCTCAATCAGTTAGATCCTTTTTAATGTTACAAAACCTACTTTATCTTTTTTACTGTTGTACATGCATCAGCTATGTGGGAGGAAGCTGAATTCTAATTCTACTCATGCATCAATTCATTATAAATTGCATCAATGAGATTTAGGTTGGACATTAGGAAAACCTTTCTGTCCAAGGGGTTAAGCACTGGGGAGGCTGTGGAATCGGAGTACAGATTTTAAAGAGCAGGTTAGACAAGCACCTGTCAGAAATGGTTTAGAAAACTTAGTCCTGTCATTTACTGCATGGGACTGGATTAGGTGACCTCTCGAGGTCCCTTTCAGTCCTATGATTCTATCACGTTGAGGACCAATGCTGCCCTCAGTTATTTTAACTTGATGAGCGCAAAGATGATAGAGTTGTAACAGGAGTGGTGATCTAAGGCGAGAACTGTGCTTCAGGTTGCATGGAGGAGTAAGATCATCTATGTAAACAGCAAATATTGAGTCTGATTGGGCCTCAAAGATCAACATGAGCCCAACTTGATTTGGTCCCTATCCTATGCCATGTCTCATGTTTACTCCTATGTATGACTAAGGCTTGTTCCATTAAACTATTTCCAACCACTATATCCACCTCATTTTCAGAGAAGATTTCATTGTGCATACACAAAAACAATAAAAAACCCACCCCTTACATTTGTACATGCAGACTGGATAACTGCATTTCCGCATTATCCAATCTACACATACAAAGGCCTTTTTTGTGGGTACATCTACTAGTCCATCATTTAAAAATTGGGCTCCAGAACAAACCATGATCATGCAAAGCCAAATTACTAAACAAACATTCATTGATTAAAGCATAAGGCTGACAGAGAATATTAAACACTATTTTACCAGGATAGAATTCCCCATCATTGTTCTGTCCAGATGCCGGTTTCTCACTAGTTGAATTAGTGGCTGCTGTGGATCTAAAAAGGAAATATACAAAAATAGACATGACTAAGGAACCATCCTTGAAAATAAAAAAAAGTAAGAATTGTTTAATTTGGCACCACTCCTTTATTACCCTTTTAAATTAATAGAAGTTTTGCTATTGACCTCAGTAAGAGCAAAAACAAACCCCAACGTCCAGAGTTATCCCCCTTGTCTTCTACTATATGTGTATTTGATTTTAACCCTGCATCTGTAGGCATTCAAATCCCAGCCTGACATTCCCCATTTCTAGCAGCTGGCCCATTTCCATTTTGAATATTTCCTCATCCTGTTACTTGGGTCTGCTGCAAGTAGCTGCAAGCATCTGGGCATTTCTTCATTATCTGGGGCTATGTTTACACTACAGAGATACCACCAGTATCCCAGAAAAAATCTGCTGCATCCAGGGAACACGTCCGCTTTTTTGGATCAGTTTCTGAAAAAGTGGGTGCATTCTTTAGGAAGCCCTGTATTCCTCCTTCCATTTTATGAGGAATAAAGTCTCTTCTGAAAGAGGAGGTTTTTCCCACATTTGGTCCCACATCTGGCCAAATGTCAGAAAAAACTCTTCCAAAAAAAGAATCGGAAAAAGGTATGCAGTGGAGATATAGCCTGAGCTACAAGTACAAATGCTGTTTTTGTGGGTGCGTCTACTATTCCATACTGTTTTCTAGCTGAGAGAATAAGATACATATGTACGGTGAAACATAAGCCTCCAGCATTTCAATCAGAAACATTTTATCATTTCCAAAAAAAAAGCCATCTTACCCAGACATCTCCACAGAAGGATGTTTACCTTGCAAGGGAAAGAGAAGAGATAATCTGTTATATCCTGAACAACTAGAAAGATAAACTTAATAAGAGATGAAAATGAAAGCTACATGTAGGGGCCCATTCATCTCTGAGTTACGATCATTTCTAGAGACCAGGGTGAGCTTTGGTAACTTGTTTAGCGGATGTAGAAGTTGCCAGATTGATTAGAGGACTTCATGGGCCAGGATGAGCACAGAACAGATAAAGTGCTGACAGTCTCAATACAGGAGCCCATATTCCCCTCTCGATCGAATGGGGATGCTTCCAAAGATGAAAGGATAGCTCAAACCCATGGCCCACTCAGTTCTTGGCCTCCTATCTAAGACTGTCAACTAAGAGGCTAAATGTGATGGTTTTGTGTACAGACCGCTGAAAAACTTTCATATCTTAACTTTGGGTGGCAGAGCTATACTGACCTAGACCAAAATTAAGAAGTTTCTTAAGCACTCTATATCCTATTTCCAATCCCTTTGGCCATGCAGTTCTCAATCTGACAGAGATGCTATGATCTAAAACCTTGCTCTTTAGGCAGGCCAATATGCAAAATATCTGGGAGTGTCAGACACCCTAAAGGTTCCCAAAGGTTTTGGTTCACAATGGACCAGTCCTTCCTATTTTTCTAGAACAAAAAACATGAAAGAATAATGCAATTGTGATTAACCAAATCTGGAGCTCACTATTCAGTCAAAACTCACAATGAATAGGAATTGCTTTTGAGTAGAGACTGAATACATGCTTAATAAGAACTTTAAGTTTTTGAGGCAATATGCATTTAGAGAGGGGCCTGACCCACCCCTACATTTGGGGAAGGAAGAGGGAGTCCAGAACTTGAACCCAGATCTGCATTTCATAGCTGTATGATGGATCAAACCAAACCAAACCAAGGCAAACGACCTGAAGCACTGGGGTGATTTAAAAATCCAGATCTGCGTCCAAATTATGTGACTTTTACCCATGTATAACACCACTTTCTACTAGCCCCTTCTCTTCCGTAGGACTGTTGCCAGGATTTGCCATCACTTGCAGGTGTTCAGAATGCTGCAGCATGTTTACCTCTCCGTCTGAGCCACTAAGATCATTTTTCTCTCACCCAGGATCTCTTTACATTGACTGATCATGAAGCAGTTCAATCATTAAGTTGGCTCTGTTAGTTTATAGAGCCTCTAAATGGATGGGCTAGCTGTTCGCTCCTGGAGACTGGTCATGATGGGCATTTGTGCTCTCGTGTGTAAAACATCACTTTTTCAAGATCCCACCATCAGAGCTTAGGCCCCTCTCACTTTGGTTGAGAAGATATCATGATTTTACAGGGACAGTATTGATATTCTGAGTTTTTTCTTACATAGGCACCTACTTGCCATCTGGTCACCCTATCCTCCCCTGGAGACCTTAGTTCAAGGGGGACTTAGGATGAGGACACACTACCTCTTGACAGCCAACTCAGTCCTTGTTTAAAAACATACTTTAACCTCCCCTCCAAAATATGATTTTGTAATCATCATTTTTGGCCCTACATTCGTCACCTTTGCCCCCACACTGCTATTTCAGCCCTGGGTTCTTAGGGTATGTCTACACTACCCCGCTAGTTCGAACTAGCGGGGTAATGTAGGCATACCGCACTTGCAAATGAAGCCCGGGATTTGAATTTCCCGGGCTTCATTTGCATAAGCCGGCCAGCGCCATTTTTAAATGCCGGCTTGTTCGAACCCCGTGCCGCGCGGCTACATGCGGCACGGGATAGATAGTTTGGAATGGCTTGCTAGTTCGAACTATCTATCCCGTGCCGCGTGTAGCCGCGCGGCACGGGGTTCGAACAAGCCGGCATTTAAAAATGGCGCCAGCCGGCTTATGCAAATGAAGCCCGGGAAATTCAAATCCCGGGCTTCATTTGCAAGTGCGGTATGCCTACATTACCACCCTAGTTTGAACTAGGGTGGTCGTGTAGACATACCCTTATAGCCAAACCCTCCATTGGTTCTATTAATTCAGTACCCAAAGAATAGAAGCAAAATGCAGGACAATGTAGCACTTTAAAGACTAACAAGATGGTTTATTAGATGATGAGCTTTCGTGGGCCAGAACCACTTCCTCAGATCAAATAGTGGAAGAAAATAGTCACAACCATATATACCAAAGGATACAATTAAAAAAATGAATACATATGAAAAGGACAAATCACATTTCAGAACAGGAGGGGGATGCGGGGGAGGGGGGAAGAAGGAAGGAAGGAAGGTATAGAATAGAAGAGATTCATCGTTACCCTTTTCCTTCTTACGCAAGTACCACCAGAAACCAGAAGCTGCTATGGCAATTACAGCCAAGACAATTGCTGCGATAAACCCTTTCTGCCATGCAGCCAGGATGACTGGAAATGAGAAGAGACACGTGTGATAATACATGCAGCGGTACAAAGTCACTACTGGCTTTAACCACTCCCAGCTCCTCACTGCAAGCGGTGTCGGCATTACGAAAAGCAGCGGGAGCAGCACAGTATTTCCGCAAGGAACACTGATTTCTTACATGAAATCATCAGTGTTCTTGCGGAAATTCAAGCGACCAGTGTAGACAGCTGGCAAGTTTTTCCGCAAAAGCAGCTGCTTTTGCAGAAAAACTTGCCAGTCTAGACACAGCCTAACAGTATATGTCACAGAAGATTTGAGATAGACCCATTCTATAGTATTCAGAGCAGCGTAAATCTCCCAAGTTGTCCTCTCAGGGTGTGCCATGAGGAGCATAGCTTACCGTTAATGAATAGCAAGTTGCTTCGCACAGGCAAGCTGGCCCGGTTGGAGACTTCACAAAAATATTTCCCTGTGTCTTGCTTCTTCAACGATGTCATCTGCCAGATGACTTTAGTGCTCATTTTGCTTTCATAAAATAAAGGTTTCTTGTCATTTTGTTTAAAAATGCTGAAGTTGATTGGCAAAGATCCTTCTTTTACAGAGCAGAAAAAAGTAATATCTCCACCACTCTCTGCTTCCTGATAGAGTAAACTTCCAAAGCTTACATTCCTAATAGGAGCTGCAGATGAAAGCGTGGGGGGAAAGACATATCAGGTTATAAAATACTATTGTAGAAATGCTTCATGTGGTGCCAGTTCATCTTCATGTCAAACAGACTGACAACACATGACGTGTGTTCATTTATTCCCATGCTCCCTAGACAGCCTTTGTTCAGGAGCAATGCCCATTTATTTATATGTAACTCAATAATGTCTATTCCCTCGTCTACTTATGGTTGCTCAAAATAACCAAAAACAAAAGGAGAGAAAGTCTGAACCAAAGCCTATTAAAGTCAATGAAAGTTTTCCTATAACTTGAATGGGTTTTAAATCAGGGAACAATTTAGATATTACTAGAAATATCAACCACTTCCTCAGCTTGTGTAAACCATCATAGCAACCTTGGCTTCAGGGGAGTTATGCTATTTTACACGAGCTAAAAATCTGGCACAATACTTCTAAATCTGTCTATCTATAAAATATACATAATTTAGAGGGTTTGTGTGTCATCCATCTGAGAGTCCATTTGTTCAAGAAGTCATCCTAAACTAAAAGAGCTAGGGCCACCACATTTGGTATGCAACGTCTTGTTATCCTAACTTAGGCAAAGTTTGGTTTGCTTTGGTTGTGCCAGGAAAATGGGAAGTGCCTGGAATTCGATTGTTTTCATAACACAGAAAGGGAGGGGGCTGATAGAAGGGACAGTTATATTGCAGAGTGACCACTGGGGGCAGTGAGCATGGGGGACAGCTGTACTGCAGGGTGACCACAGGGTGTGGCCAGCTGGGGCCAGAACTTTCCATGTTACTAGCCACCAGCCCAGGTAAGTGGTCCCCCTGCCTCAAACCCTCCTACTCCTGGCCCTCAGCCATAGTACCAGATGGGGGGAGCCCCGCTAGCCTCAGCCCCACCACCCTTGAGGAGCTACAGAGCAGGGTCAGGCAGCAGAGCTTCACCACCCCGACAAGATGGAGACTACCAACACCCTCCCTCCCCAGTAAACTGGAGGCCAGGGCCAGCCAATGCAGCCCCTGAGGAGCACCACCAGGGCTGGGGCTAAGGCTGAGCCATACAGCCCCACCACCACCCCAGGAGCATCACCAGGGCCAAGGCTGGAGGACTGTGCAGCCCCGCTCCCATCCCCAGAGGAGCACCAATGGGACCAGAGCTGAGAACTGTGGCTCCAGCCTCTCCTGAAGAGAACCTCCAGGGCCAGGCACCTCAGCCCTGGCCCCCACAGGAGGAGCCCATAGCAACAGAAGCATTCTTGCTACCGCAGGCGGCCCCAGTGAGCCTCCCCAGACCTCCCAGCGCCCTACCCTGAGACCCCTGGCCTGAGCCCCCCAACCCCTACCCTGAAACCTGCATCCCCTATGCCCTGAGGCTTCCCACACTTCCCAACCCCTGCTCTCACTCTTACACCCCACTCCTGCCCTGGGCACCCCCATAACAAATTCCCTGCCTTGACTCCTCTACCCTGCCCCACTGCCAGCCCCCTGCCCTGAAGGAGCCAAACAATGCCAGGTAAGTATTCTAGTCTACAATATATTTCAGAATTTGTGTGTCCAGCTGGCTGTGAGTCTGTTTGTTCAAGAACTCCTCCTAAATAGTAAGAGCTAGGACCCCCAAATTTGGTATCCAGCCTCCTCTCATCATAACTTAAAGCAAGGAAAGGGTTTGGTTATGCCAGGACAATGAGATGTGCTTGGAATTTGATTCTTTCTTATAAAATAGAAAGGGAGGGGGTCTATTGGCATGTACAGTTTACTGCAAAATGACCACAGGGAGCAGCAAGAAGCCAGAGATGCGGGCTGGAACAACTATACTCCATTGAAGGGGCGGGGGGAAGAGGTGTAGAAAGGGACAGCTATCTGCTATATATTTGACAGAGTTTCTCTGTTTGTGTGTCTGTCTGTCCCCCAGCTAGAAGAGATGTACCCCTCCCCCAACTGTGCTCACTAGCAGCCATGGACAGGTGCTTCTCACCTGGCCCCAAGCTGCTGCGGTGAGAGAGGGCTGGGGTTATCCTCTCCCCAGGCCACCCTGCATACTGAACCCCTCATCCCCAGCCCCAGCCCAGGGCAATGACTTAAATGAAGAAAAACCAAAATTATTTCAGTTAAGGATCTGAGCAACACTGGGTAAATCCTCCAGTAATGTATATTTTCCAAATCAATTAAGAGTGAACACAGGCAGCAAAGGACCACGTTCTCCCTAGAGGAAAGAATGAGATAAATGGTCTAGATTCCTCATTTAATAGCGTATGGAAAAAAATAGGAAGAGATCAGTTACTTTGTATCTAAATGAATATATTATGGTAGGTGCTGTCAAAATACAGTGTTTAGATTTGATGTTTTGTTATATATGCCAGTGCTTAAAACATTAACCTCTGAGACCATTAGTTTATCCAATTATATAAACAATATCAATGTAAAAGAAAAATGCGTATATGTCATACATCCCCGAAGCTTCCTATATTAAAAGAACATTAACGTGGCAAAAGTCAAAAGGCTAACAGAATCAGAACTTAGGAAATGCCACAGTTCAGGTTTCCCGTGGAACCTTCATTCGGCCCCTTTTTGCACGTGTATTAAGATACAGCCTTTAACGACAAGAACCCATACTAATTCCACAGGATTCCTGTTTCATTCAGTGTACCAGGTGGATGATAATGAATCATAGAAGAGTAGGGTTGGAAGAAACTTCAGGTATGTCTAGACTACACCTCTCTGTCGACAGAGAGATGTAGATTAGGCACATCGAAATTGCTAATGAAGCCAGGATTTAAATATCCCACACCTCATTAGCATAAACATGACTGCCTTTTTTTTTCAAAATGGAGTTTTTTCGGAAAAAATGGCAGTCTAGACGCGGATCTGTCAAAAATAAAGCCTTTTTTGACAGATCCTGTAAACCTCATTTTTTGACAAAGGGATGCAGTCTAGATGTAGCCTTCGGGAAGTCATTTAGTCCGACAACTTGCTCAAACTCCTAGACAGAGTTTTGTCAAGCTGGGACTTAAAAACCTCTTAGGATAGAGATTCTACAACGTCTTTAGGTAAACCACTCCAGTTTCACACACCCCTCCTAGTGAAATAGTTTTTCCTAACATCCAACCTAGAACTCTCCAACTTGAGACCAACTTGAGACCATTGCTCCTTGTTCTGTCATTTGCCACCACTGAGAATACCCTGGCTCTATTTTCTATAGAACCCTTCAGGTAGCTGAAGGATGCTATCAAATCCCCCCTCACTCTTCTATGGATTAAACAAGCCCAGCTCCTTCAGTCTCTCTTCACAAGTCATGCACCCCAAGTCCCTAATCATTTTTGTTGCCCTCCCCTTGACACTCTCCAATTTGTCCATCTCCGTTCTGTAGTGGGGCGCCTGAAGCTGATGTGACCTTCCCAGTGCCCTGCTGCCAACTGCTTACCCCTATTCCAGCTGTTTTGGCAGTGCCTGAGCATTCTCAATGCAATTTCTGCTGCTTTGGCAGCCAGTTAATTCCAACACTTTAGAACACTCCCATGTATCGTTATTACATTGACAGGCTGCCAATGTTTTCCCGAGTAACACATGTCTGGGAATAGGTGGATTATGATTTTTTTTAAAGTTTTTGTTAAGTATCTTTTAAAAATTGAATAGAATTTCACAGGACACAGAAAAGACACTTCTGCATCCCATGGGTAAAGCGCTGCAAATCCATGGATATTCACTTTATATTTGCAGTTGTCTGCATTTGCACATGTGAATGTGAATATCCATGTCTCATTTTTGTTAAGAAACAGATGCGTGATCTGGGCTGCTGTTGCCGGCAAGAGTAAATCTCAGGTCCGACACTAGGTTTTCAAAGTACAAAGACACGCTACACAAGTATCTGTCAAACACAAGCAGTTTATTTTCTGACAGCTATCAGCTGCGCCCCTTAACTAAAAGAACAACATGATAGAAAAAGCGACATTCTTACATCCCTTCTGCAAGCTGGGGACCCAGTTTCAGCTGCGGATGAAGCAGGAGATCATCTAGGGCCTAGACTTTCGAGGTGCCGGCACCAAAGCCCATCGGTGAGGTCCAAATAGCTGTGCTCTGGGGCAGCTTTAAATACAGTGTCTCTACCTTGTTTGGCAGTTTGGAAATTTCCAGGGAGTTACTCATTGCTTGTGACAGTATGGCTCAGCTGTACAGACTGTCCTTTGACTTTGTTTACATGATCAGTACATTTGGGTAAACAGGATTGTTATGTTCCCGCCCTTATGTACAATTATGTACAATTCTTGCTACAGTGGTGTATGTTCCTAGAGGCTTGCTTTTGGCTCATCAGTAGTAGGGAAGGAGGGGTGGAGGAGAAATAGGAAAGGGGGCGGAGGGGAGAGTACAGGCCTCACCACCCCTATACTTCACATGTACAGAGTTCTTCCGCAATTAACCCCTACAGCTGCTGCTTCCTGCAGTTCCCCTTGGCTGCAAATGGCAAACTGCAGCCAATGGGAGCCAACAAGGCTCTGTAGATGTGGAGCCGATAAGTAAACAAACCGAACCAGTCCAGTAGCAGCTCTCTCAGAGTGGGTCTGCCGACCACTTTGAGAAACATTGATCTAGAAACCCTGCAGATTTGAACCCTCCACTTTATATCCATGAGGATGGATGCAGATAACCGTGGCTCATTTTTGCATATATGGACATAGATATGCATTTTGTATCTGTGCAGGGCATTCTCCCAACTGAATATCAAAGAATTGCTGCATCAATGAGTCACAAAAAGTTGCAAGCAGGCTTTACAATGGCAAGTGTTAGGCAACCTAAATCCAGGAGTGTAACCATCTGCCCCTTTAATAAGATTATACACAGTTGACTGTCTTCCTTTCCTGCATATCTCATATCCTGCTTGCCTTCTTATTGCAAGCCCTTCCAGGCAGGGGCCATTACTGCAAAGATTATTAATGTGATTAACTTTCAGCACAAAGTTACTGGGATTACTCACATGCTTAACTTTAAACACATGCATAAATATCTGCAGGAGGAGGGTCTATCATAACCCCTAGTTGCTAATATGACATAATAAATGATAATGAACCTGGTTTTCAGAACTACTCAGCTCCTGCAATTCCTATTAAAATTCCTATTAAAATTCATCTAGAGTTGAAGGGACTCAGCATGTCTGAAAATCAGGACTAACAGCAGCTGTGTGTTGTGGAATGATTAAGATGTTAAAACTGCAAATCTAAGGATATGTCTAGACTACATCTCTTTTCTCGAAAAAGAGATATAAATGAAGCACTTCAAAATTTCAAATGAAGCCAGGATTTAAATTTCGCATGCATCATTTGCATAATGGCCATCATGTTTCTTTTTTTTTTTTTTAAACAGAGCTTTTTGATAGAAAAATGTCAGTTTAGACTGGGATCTTTTGAAAATAAAACCCTTTTTCGAAAGATCTTGTAAAGCTCACATGCACTGTCAATATCAAGGACCACCACGAGAACAGTTTTGTGTATGTAAAAACACATCTATTTCACACTGCCTACAAAAGGTACAAAAGTTAGGCTCGATCCTCCAGCTCTTACTCATTAACTTCATTGGGACTATTCTAATGAGTAAGAAATACAGGGCTGGACCCATATTTATAATTTCAAAGACTTAAGAACAAATCATTTTGGTTTTGCAAGTAAGTCTGAATACAGTAAGGAGATTTTTAAAAAAGTCACAGCTAATGTGAAAGATATTTTCCCATTAAAATAAAAGTGGCTCTGGTTGATCTGATCTACCTTTCTAGGAGAATTTGTGTTTTATAGACCATCACAAAATGGTCTGAAGTTCAGATCCTCAAGTATTTTATGATTTGTCTGAAAAAAATGTTTAATATACATTTTAGCCTTATCTGCTCAGTCCACACACACACACACACACACACACACACACACACACACACACACACACACACACACTAATAGAAAATTAAAATTCTCATTCATGTATCTTCTTTAACAGTTAATTGGACTTACTTAGCACTGTGATGTTCAACCTTTGGCTACTTATCTTCTCATAGGAGTGACGGTTGCTAGCTTCGCATCTGTATTCTCTCAAATCATGTAATGTTGTTTGTATGTCCCTGAATTCAGCATACGTATTATCCAATACTGTGATGGTCTGAATACTTCTGTTTCCTCTGAAGAGTGTATAATTTATAGGTGGAGTTCCAAAAACGGATTGACAACGTAGGAGTAGAGTATCCCCTAACACCATCTCAGTGGATGAATTGGAAACAGAAAGAACTGGCTTTGAGACTGGCGCTAAAAGAGGGAAAATGTTATTGAAGTTGTATTAGGGTAAGTCCTAGTACCAGTAATTAATTGAAGACTGCTACATTAATGTAGACATGATCTATAAAACATATGCTACTTATTTGTTCCAAGTGATAAAGGAAGCCCCGCACATTGGCTGCATGAGTGTACTTCTAGCAAACAACTTGATTTCCTTACGGTGCGGTCCTCCATGATCAAGATAACATCTGCCTCCTACTGAGATCTGGGAAGATTGCTGAGGGCAGGGTGGGGGTGAAGCAGAGGGGAGCTAAATCAAGGCAGAAGTGGATAGAGTTTCAGACAAAAATTGAAACAAAATACAGGACTATGTAGCACTTTAAAGACTAACAAGATGGTTTATTAGATGATGAGCTTTCGTGGGCCGGACCCACTTCCTCGGATCTGAGGAAGTGGGTCTGGCCCACAAAAGCTCATCATCTAATAAACCATCTTGTTAGTCTTTAAAGTGCTACATAGTCCTGTATTTTGTTTCAGCTACACCAGACTAACACGGCTACATTTCTATCACTATTCGACAAAAATTGGTGACTGAAAAGGTGTGTAGGGTATGGCCAACTACTGAGAAAGTTAAGATGAGGTAGGATAGAGGGAAAGGACAATGGGAGAAGGATGCAGCAAGCTTTTGAAGAGAGTGAAGGGGCATGGAAAGGGGAAGACTTACTGATTTCCTTCCCTGATTATTGCTGGCCCTGGAAAAAGCTAACGAGTGTGCATCAGATCAGAGCTAGTTCTGTATGTCTTGTGACTACAAGAAAGTCAATAGAAAGTGACTTGCTGTTTGCAATTCAAGGGTTGCAGTCTGACCCTGCAAACCACTGGGCTACTGATCTGCACAAGTGTTTTGCAGGATTGGGCCTTTAAATCTCTTTATCAACTCACCGTAAACAGTTATCTGTACAGGGTTACTCTCCTTGATGACTCCTTTTATCTCAGCTCTGCAAACATAGGATCCGGTATCATTCACCCGGGCTGTGATAGTGAGGTTGCTGGAACTTTTCAATAAGATGCCGTTCTCTGGAGGTCTCTTTATGATAGAGTATTTTGCATTAAGGGAGCCATTAATATGGCACCATAGGTTTAAACTCTGATTCTCATCTAAGTCAGTCAAAGAAGGAGTCAATATTGGCTTGGAGAACAACTCTAGACAACAAATATAGAGAACGGAGAGAATTAATTCAGGTTGTGCATAGGGGCGAAGTAGCTACACTTCCCAAACTATCTGGGCAAAGGACACAATGAAATGAAAAGGGGTTGCGGTGCATTAGCTATTTTTATCCATCAATGAGGTACGTAGACTATTGCCATCCCAGGGCATCCTTTTATGGCCTGGGGTGGCCCTGCAGGAACCCTGCCTCAGTTTCCCAGAATAATACGGTCTTTAAAGTAATACCCCTCTCGATAAAATTCAGCTCCCCCCAAAAAAGTCCCTTTTCTGCTCACCCCTCAAGTTTCAAGTCCTTTTGGGGACTATGTTCCAGGCCTGGCTTCCCTAGCCCATAGATTGTTGACCCAGGTTCAGTGGTTTCCCATCCCTCCTTTCTGGGGCTCTGTCCAGGCTGAGTTCTTCCCCCCGACTCATCAATTTCTCCTTCAGACAGATTTCCCCTTGGAGCTTCCTTTTGAGTCACCTTCCAGTCACGACTCAGGCTCTTGATCTTTCCCAACTGGGTCTAATAACCCCCAAATCGTGTCTCTGGTAACAGGGAAAGAAGGGAGCTTTTGCCCCTCCCATTCTACAAGGCTCCTGGTCCCAGATCTTTAAAGAAATGATGGTCTAGGATGACCCTAAACCAAGGCTGGGCAAAAATGCAGCCTGCGGGCTACATCTGGCCCACCACGTGGCTGGATCCGGACCATAGGAACCTCAGCCAGCTCCCCACCTGGTCTGTCCCCGCTCCGCACTCAGAAAAACCAGCTGCGGGGGTCTGTGAACACTGCAAGCTCAGGGGAGGGGAAGAGGCTTCTCATGGTGCTCCTGCCCCCAACAAAATCTTGCAGCTCCCAAGACGTAGAATCATAGAACCATAGAGCTGGAAGAGACCTCAGAAGGTCAAGTCCAGCCCCCTGCTCTAGGCAGGACCAATCCCAACTAAATCAACCCAGCCAGGGCTTTGTCAAGCCGAGACTTAAAAACCTCTAGGGATGGAGACTCTACTACTTCCCTAGGTAACCCATTCCAGTGCTTCACTACCCTCCTAGTGAAATAGTTTTTCCTAATATCCAACCTGGACCTCTCCCCCCACAACTTGAGACCATTGCTCCTTGTTCTGCCATTTGTCATTACTGAGAACAGCCTCTCTCCATCCTCTTTGGAACCTCCCTTCAGTAAGTTGAAGGCTGCTATCAAATCCCCCCTCACTCTTCGCTTCTGCAGACTAAACAGACCTAACTCCCTCAGCCCTCCTCGTAGGTCATATGCTCCAGCATATTCAGCCTTAATCATTTTGGTTGCCCTCCACTGGACCCTCTCTAATGCGTCCACATCCTTTTTGTAGTGGGGGGCCCAGAACTGGACACACTACTCCAGATGTGGCCTCACCAGAGCCGAATAAAGGGGAATTTACATTTCCCTTCCCCTCTCCCAACCCCGGTTATAAAATACTTGGTTTCTGTTATTTCTCTCCAGTTCATCAATTGATGAAGTGAGTTTTACCCATGAAAGCTCATGATACTATATATATTTTTGTAAGTCCCTAAGGCGCCACAGGACTACTTGTTATTTTAAAAGAACAGATCGGAGAAATACTGATGGCTGGTAATATAAGATCCTAGTTTAGATTAAACTGATTAGATAAAATAGGTATTCACCCAATTTCCACATGCTGTTGGCCATGTTGTTAAAAGCAGGGCTCGCCAAGCCGCGGCAAGCCCCGCTCGCCAGCCACGCTGTCCAGCAATCTGCGCATGCGCAGATCAATCTCTTCCGGATTGTAATCTACTTGCCATGGGCGAGTAGATTACATAGATTATCGAGCCTTGGTTATAAGGATATTCTGCATATGACAGTATTAAAACCCTGGGAAACATCAGTATTCCCTGTAAGCTGAACACTTGGGCAGCCACCTAGTAGAGTCAAATGCTGCCCAGCTGATTTGCAGTCAACCACAGCTGGCAGCATGTGTTTCTATTGGTGGTGCACATCTGCACATGCACCGATGCATATAAAATGTATTCTGCACATTCATGGGAAAAAATTAGTGGGAACACCAATCTTCATTCATTATAACATAAGAAAAACAACAATAAACTCATGCAAGGTCCCAGCTTGGGCGTGGCACCACTGTCTTCTACTGTAGCAGTGCGCAACCTTTTTTCAGACGTGACCCCAATATACTCATGTTGCGACCCCTAAGATAATTTGAGCAGCACAGCTCTAAGATCCGGCCAGCTGGGGGCTGGGGCTGGGGCTGGGCCTGGTCATTGGCAGCCCCGCAGTGCAGCACGGAACTTAGATCCGGCCAGCCGGGGGCTGGGCTCAGCCATTGGCGGCCCCCCAGAAAGACATCTGCAACCCCCTTGGGGGTTGCAACACATGGATTGCACACCACTGCTCTATTGGATGAAATGAGACTTGCCCAATGGCAAGTCATAGAGTTTGTAAAAACATTCTCCTTTAGCTGAAATAATAGAAGAGTAATTGTGCTTCTGGAGCAGATGGATATGTTTAACCCCGTTGTCATGGTGAAGTTCCAAATGCCCATGACACGCAGTTTAATGACAACCATGAAACACCCGGTTGCCAGGGATTTGTCAGTACCTGCGCCTGGTACAGTATTTTACAATTTCAAACTATTTGTTAACGTCTCAGAAAGTATTACTATCTTCATTCTATCATAGGAGCAAACCAAAATTCAACACCCGGTGGATGTACCATGTCTGGACTATGGTTCTTCTTCAAGGGCACCATTTCAGAAGAGTGCGGGAGGAGGGAGGCAGCATCTGTGTATCAGTGAGTATCAGGGAGTGAGGGGAAAGTACTTGGATTCCGTAGATTACTCCTCTACTCCCTCCCTTCACCAGCCAGGAGTGAGAGGCATGGGCAGAATCCAAGTACTTTCCCCTCACTCCCTAATAGTCAGGGGAATGGGAAGAAAAGCAAGCCACGTCCTCGTACGCATGGCTGCTGCCCCCATTCTGCTCTCCTGAAATGGTAGCCTTGCCTTTCTCCAACACTGGCTGCTCCAGCCATTGTGGAGGAGACAAAATAATTTTGTAATTGGGATTTAAAAAAATAATCACTCTCCTTCCCCCCAGCCCTAAGTAAACTTAGTCACCTTTGTAGTACAAATAGGATCTTTGCTGAACGGCAAGCAGTGATCGGGTGCAGATCCTCAAAGTTATCCAGGTGCCTAACTCCCATTGAAAAATCAGTGGGAGTTAGACACCTAAATACCTGCGCCTGAGCGTCAGCCAGGATTAGAACTCAGGAAATGTGCATTTGAGTGTCACTTTCGTGAGCGATGCAAGATCTAGAATGACCGGCACTCCTACCTGGCACAACAATGTTTATGCTGCTGCTTTTCGACACTCCCCCCAGTTCCACTTTGCATGTGTAATTGCCATTGTTCTCTACTGTGGCTATTGCAGAGTAAGTGACAGAATTCTGTCCGCGTGTACTGTTCAATATCTTTCTGTCTCTCTGGATGAGAATTTCAATGTCCTGATTCCGGACTTGAACCGTTGTACATTCAATGTCAATTCTGTCTCCTTCTGTGATGTTCTGTGGGGGCCTGACAGTCATCTTAGGTTTTGAAAATGGTTCTGAAATGCAATAGATATAAAATTATTCGGACAACAACTTCCTCTTTTTTTAAAAGAAAATATTTGTGTGGGGGGATACGGTGGGAAAGGAAAAGGGAAATTGGATACCATTCTTCTTGAGGAACAACATGGTTTTAGGCAAGGTCATTCATGCACAGATGTGATTTTCACTTTAAGTAAGAAGGTTTATGAAAATGTAAATGAATTTCTAGGAACCCTTGGTATTAATTTCAGACTTTCAAAAAGCATTTGATAGTGTAAATTGGGATACAATGTGGAAAATTGTTAGGCAGTATGGAATTCCAATTAAACTTATCAATGTAATGAAGCCATTTTACACTAATTCCAAATATTGTATTAAAAGGGATAGAGGATTAAGTAATTTGAAATTAAGACAGTGGGAAGGCAACGGTGCTTCCTGTCTCCATTCTTTGTTCTTAGTCATCATTGATTATGGCCTCAAGCAATGTAAATATAATCCATGTGGCTTAAAGTAGAATCATTCAAGATTATTTGATCTAGATTTTGCCGATGACATTGCTCTTCTGTGTGAAAATGCTGAAGGATGTCAAGCATGCATAGATGAAGTTAAAGAAATGATGAAGAAGGTAGGACTGATTCAATGTAAAGAAATGTAAAACCATGATAAACAGATATATGGATTTAAACATCAAAACTGATGATGAACAGCTAGAGAGGGAAGATGGTTTCAAATATGCACAATAAGCCAAGATGGCATACGCTCAGAGAATATAAGAATAAGGATTGGCAAAGAAAATCCAGCTACAATTGCAGAAAGACTCCAACAATCTTTGATCCTGCAGATTTTCATCCTCTTTGCTAATGACAATAACAAATGTCATACAGTGCCTGGCATGGACGCATATGTTGCATATCCATCAAGACTCACATCTCTCTTGGGGAACCAGTTGTGCATGTCACGGAGTAACCTCCATTTCAACTAGAGTGATGGGTGGGCACATTATAATCAGCTGATTTAGCAGTACAGATCAAAACACATTAGAATGTAACCCTGATGACATCACATCTGGGTTTGGATCCTAAACTTGGATGATGTTTGGGGGCATATGGGATCTAGGGTTTTAGTTCACACCTATCTGCCCCCCCTCGCCCCGCCAAAAAGCCAAGAAACAGACCTGCTCTGTCCCCTACAACTACTGAAGCATTGGCCCCACAGTATGCTAACATCTTTATGGCTGACCTAGAACAACGTTTCCTCAACTCCCGTCCCCTTTCACCCCTCCTCTACCTACGGTACATCGATGACATCTTTATGATCTGGACGCATGGCCAAGAAACACTGGAGATATTCCACACAGATTTCAACAACCTACACCCCACCATCAACCTCAGCCTGGACCATTCTACACGAGAGATCCACTTCCTGGACACCACCGTACAAATCAACAATGGAAAATTAGACACCACTCTCTACAGAAAACCCACCGACTCATACAGTTACCTACATGCATCCAGCTCCCATCCAGAACACACCACACGATCCATCGTCTATAGCCAAGCCCTTCGATACAACCGCATCTGCTCTAATCCCACTGACAGAGACCAGAAGCTTCAGGATCTCTACCAAGCATTTATAAATCTCAACTACCCACCCAGAGAAATAAAAAAGCAAATTGAAAGAGCCAGACGAATACCTAGAAACCATCTACTTCAAGACAGACCCAAGAAAACCAACAATAGAAGACCACTTGTAATCACCTACAACCCCCAACTTAAACCTATCCAACACATTATCAATAAACTACAGCCTATATTGGAACAGGATACCATACTCAAAGAGGCTCTGGGAGACAGACCCATAGTCTCCTATAGACAACCACCTAACCTCAAGATGATTCTTACCAACCACCACAGGACATACCACACTAATACCAACCCTGGTACCTTCCCTTGCAACAAACCCCGTTGCCAGCTTTGTCCACATATTCATTCTGCTGATACCATTATTGGACCTAACCAAGTGAGTTATAAGATCAAGAACACATATTCCTGCGCATCCAGAAATATAATTTATGCTATCATGTGCCGAAAGTGTCCGTCTGCTATGTACATTGGACAAACATCTCAGACACTTCGCCAAAGGATTAATGCCCACAAAACAGATATCAGACAAGATCACAAAGAGAAAACAGTTTCTTGCCATTTTAACCAGAAAGGACACTCTCTAAATGACTTAGCCACCTGCATTCTGCTACAAAGACCTTTTACATCTGCACTTGAAAGGGAATCCTCTGAACTGTCATTCATGTTAAAATTCGACACTTGCCAACAAGGACTTAACAAACATTTGAACTATCTCACCCATTACCAAGACAGTTTCCCCAATTATCACCTCTAATACCATTAACTCACAAACATCCCACTCTCCCTACCTCTAATATCATCAATTCACAGACACTTACCTTCCTTCCTCCCCCCCCCCCCCCGCATCCCCCTCCTGTTCTGCAATGTGATTTGTCCTTTTCATATTTGTTCATTTTTTTAATTGTATCCTTTGGTATATATGGTTGTGACTATTTTCTTCCACTATTTGATCTGAGGAAGTGGGTCTGGCCCACGAAAGCTCATCATCTAATAAACCATCTTGTTAGTCTTTAAAGTGCTACATTGTCCTGCAGTTTGCTTCAACTACCCCAGACTAACACGGCTACATTTCTATCACTATTCTCATAGACTGCCACTGTGGACAACTTTATAACTAACAACAACGATATCACCATTTTAAAATATCCACGTTTCCAACTCAGGCAAACAACAAATTACCAGAATTACAAGCAATCCCAGGGAACCCCTGACACAGATGCCCTCCTGTGGATGAGCCACAGCCTACCTCGGTGCCCCCTTCATCCACCTGAGCAAAAAAACAGTGTCTCTGTGGCAAATTCAGCCCACTTTTTTTCCCCCATATAAAGCACCACAATCCACAGATCCTTTGTAGTAAAAACAATTCCTTTCAAAATCGCACAGTAAAACACAGTTACAAGGCAGCAGCTCTTCAGTCCCACGGGTTGTGCACTCCTTTGGCCCCACTCGCTAAGTATCTGTCTACTAACACCTGCTTCTTTCCTTCAAGGCTTCTATAGCCCCATATCAGGTCTCCTACAAGAGGACTCCCCAATGTTCCATTCCCCAGATCTCTTCTGAGAGTCCTGTTCCTGCTCCTGGGAGCCTCCTTAATCCAGAGTCAACCCCTTTTGAGTATGGCTTATACAAACTGAGTGATTCTTCTCCTCACTCTTAGGGGGCCCTGCATACGTCTTCCTGAAGCTCAGCAGGGTTCCCCAACCTCAGCCTCCCAATAGTTTTCCTCACAATTCGTCACCAGCAACTCAGAGTTACCACTTTCCTTCCGGTCTCCTGCAAGTCTCTCTTTCTCTCTGACCACTCACTGCTGCTGTCTGTCTTTCTCTCCTCTGTTCTCAGGCAGCATTCACCAGCCCCTTCCTGATTCTCCAGCTATGTCTACACTTCAAGATGGGGGCATGATTTCCAGCTCAAGGACACGTATTTGAGTGACAGAGGGGTAGCCGTGTTAGTCTGGATCTGCAAAAGCGACAAGGAACCCTGTAGCACCTTATAGACTAACAGATGTATAGGAGGATAAGCTTTCATGGGCAAAGACCCACTTTGTCAGATGCATGTCACCTAACATGCATCTGACGAAGGGGGTCTTTGCCCACAAAAGCTTATGCTCCAATACATGTTAGTCTATAAGCTGCTACAGGACTCCCTGTCGCTTTTGTATATTTGAGTGTGTGTCCTAAAAATAGACACAGTACTACAAGCAATGGGAGGGACCACTTCCCTGAGTACTGAGTACATACCTATGGTTCTGGGTGGGTATGTCCTGGAGGTGGCTAGTCCCTCCCACCACTTGAGTCGCCATGGCTGCGCTCCATTGGTAGGGCACCACCTCAAATCAGCACTAGCACATACATGTCTCCTAAAGCTGGAAACCATAGCTCTAGCCCAAAGAGCGGACATGTCCTCAGTCTAGTCTCAAGCAGTTCTTCCCTGCCTCTTCCAGTCTCGGGCACCCTCCTTTATGCCCCATTGAGAGTCAATTGGCCCCTCTTAAAGGTGCCCATCACCCTGTGACACAAGCAAAGAAATGCAAAGGCACAAACTGAGCACACGTCTACACTACAAAATTAAATTGATCTAACTTAGGTCCACATACAGCCATCCCAGTAATCACATTCCTTGTAGGCTCACTGATGGGGGGAGGGCAAAGGGGGCAGGTGCCCTGGGGCCTGGTGCTCCTGGACAACACCACTGCAGCAGCAGTAGTGGCTGGAACCCTGGGCCCTTTAAATTGCCTTTGAAGTGCTACCTTGGGCTCTCTGGGTGGCTCTAAGGACTGGGGGGAGGGGGAGTTTACCGCCCTCTGGGCAATTCTGAGGGCTGGTATGTGGGAGAGGCCACAGCATGCTCCAGGCAGCACAGAGAGTTGGCTGCCCCTGGCCCTGCCCCTTCTGCCTGAGACTCCCCCCCTTCCAGGAGCATGAAACCAGGCCCTACCCACCTTGCCCAGAGGTGTATGGAGGCTGTTGGCTCCCCTGATAGCTGGTGTGTTTTTCCACTTTACCTTAGTGGTTTCATGTCCTCACCAGGAGTGCTTGTGTAACTGCCACCAGGCAGATTTGAACCTGGGACCTCTGGAGCTTAGTATGGGAACCTCTACCCTCTGAGTTAAAAGCCAGCTGGCTCTCAGGCCATGCTGTAGACTCTACAGTGTAGAGGTCTCATCTGTTGCTGTGGTCTAAGTGCTACTGCGTGGGACAGAGAACCAAACTAGGTGCATGGGTTACACTTGCACCAATTGAACTGTCAGCGCGGGGCATTGAGAGAGAGCTTCTGAAAGCCAGTAACAGTTGATGTAAGCAATGCAGTGTCTGCACTGACACTGTATCAACCTAACTACACTGATACTGATTCTGTCTCTCTTATGGATATGGATTTGCGAGGTCGATGTAGCAGGAAAGTGACATCAGTGGGAGAGAGATTTTAGTAGACACTTACATAGTTAGGTCAACATAAGTTGCCTAGAGTCAACTTACTTTATAGACTAGACCAGTTCTAAGCAACTTACCCACAACTGTAACAAGTGTCATATTACTGGGGTCTGATGTGGAAATACCAAATGGTGACATAACCTGGACAATACATTGAAAATTCAATATTCGATCCCCCTCTTGGACTGGAAAGTCAACAGATGCAAAGTTTTCCCTTAATTCTTGCTTCTTTTTGGTTTGTTTCTTTTGATCCGGCAAGAGTTTGTCGAACAGGAAAATGAAGGGAGGCTTTTCTTCTGGTTCTTCACATCGTAAAGTCACAACTTCACCCTCCGTTACCTCTGTTTTCAGGGCAGTCAATTTCGGCTGGAACAGCCCTTTGGAAAGAAAACAAGCAAATATAATTAGACAAATCTAAAGCAGAAGTTCTCTCTGGCATTTGTACTAGTGGCTATTCTAGAGTATGGGCAGAATCAATCTGATCCCAGACTTAGGCCAGATTTTTACAGTTGGCCAAAGTCTGGAATAAGACACTCAGGAAGTTTAGGGCAAGTATTATGCTATATGGGTGGGCATTCCGATCATGCTGCTGTGACCAGTGAATCAAGACTTCTCTCATCCCATCACTCTGCAACATTGAACATTCCACAGGGTACTTTCCTAGCAACCTTAGATGATGTTTGTTCTACCAGTATACGGTACTGGCAAAGTGCTCCCTGTGTGAATGTAGCCTTCGCTCAGTGGGGCTGGAGCACCAGAGGAGTGAAGTGTTTCATTTGGGAGCCACATCGATACATCAGTGAGGTTTGGGATATTTGGAGGTGTTTTTTTTCCCTCACTGTGTGGTCCCCAGCTGATTTTTCAGTGGCCCCTGACCCAAAAAAGGTTACCAATTCTTGCCACAAATAAAGAAAACATGGGAACCTTTTGTGTTGGACATATACAACTCACTGATGTATCGATGTATAGATATTTTACTTGATTTAAAATGAAGTTTGATAAACTAACATGAGAAAGTTAGAGCTTAATCTATTTAATAATTTAAATTACTATTTCCTGACTGGTTAATTAAACCATTCTCCCTAGCTACAGCACTAGCAAGATGGCTTGGGCTTAATTATGTAATTAATGGCAAGTTTCCATTAGCAACTGGTGGTCCACGGAAAGGTTTGCATTGAGCCAGGTGGGCCATAGGACAAAAAGTTTGAGAACGGTCATTAAGAACACTTCCCCATCAACACTTCTAACTCCCACATCATAACAAGCAACAGGTAAAATCTGATTTCTCCATTTGGATATTGGAACGGGGGATACTGGTCATTTAGGACAGTGGTTCTCAAGCTAGGATACGTGTACCCCTAGCCTCCCCCCCCCCAATGCCAATGAGTGCCAGATGCAGAGGATCTGGAGTGGAGATCTGCCATGGGCCTGCTGGGTGACCTTAGGCCAGGCTCTTCACCTCTCTGTGCCTCAGCTTATCCTCGTTTTACTGATACTGCAACACATTTTGAGAACTCCAGATGAAAAGTGCTTCAGTATTATTATTAATGTACATTGAGAGAGTACGGGTTGCTCCTCCCTGGTCTGGCACCCTCAGGACCTGACCGGTTCTGGATCAGGGATTTTCCAGACCAGGGGAGGTCATTTCTGGACCCCCCTGACACCAGTCTCTTCCAGCCCCTCTTGCTGGTCCCCACTGCCCTGTCAGCCCCCACTGCAGCGCTCAACAGCCCTGCCACCTCCATGCGCACCAGGCTCCCGCTGCAGCACTAGCACATGTGGGGCTCCCAGTGCCCTGCCCAGAAACCCCACTGCCACATGTCTGTTTCCCACTGTTCTGCCATCCCGCAAAGGCTCCCAGGCACTAGCTCTCCACCAGGACTTTCTGATCCTGAAACATCCATGGTCCTGTTAAGAGAGTTTAAACCTATAGGACATAATCTACCCTGCTTTTTGTAACATAAAAGACTGCCACAGTTGGAAGGGTACTTACCCTCCACTTGAACTTCCAAATCATTGCTGCTTTTTGTTTTTCCTTTTGCGTCCACGGTGCACCGATAGCTTCCTGAATCCACTAATCGAGCTGGGAATATTTTGTGACGTGCTTGGACATCCTTCAACGTGGTGTTGTGCACAAGATTGTCGTCTTTGTAAAATAAAAAAGTGAGCTCCATCTGGAAGCTGGTGCTTTTGCTAATGTCCGCAGAGCAGTTCAGTTGGATTGACTTTCCATTTGTCACTTTGTGGGATGGGCTAGTGAGTGTCACTTGGTTGATGGTCACTTGAAAGGGGAACGGAGAGACAAAAGTCGCATTTAGTTTCAGTCTGACCAAAGTCCTGTTTGTTCTCTGATGTTGCTATGTAATGCTCATTACAATTGCTAAAGGCTGAGAACTCTATGAAATAAGCACTGTCCTACTTTATTGGGGGGGACCATATTTCCTTCAGTTGAGTACAGGATACTTGGTAAAATTACTTGTAGTCAGGTGAGTTCTATAGCAATCAATCAAAATTGTGCTGTACAAACATTCAAATTATAAGATTGACTGAGCCCCTGTGAGGCATAAATACTGAATAACTGGAATCCTTTGTAGTTACTTTCTTGTCTTTAAGGCTTTAGAGTTCACAGGAGGAGATATACATACACACACACACACACACACTCCCGTACACCTCTCTCACATAGGCAGGTGACCGACCATCCGGACTCTCCCTGGCTGACGCTCTCCACCCTCCTTGCCTGACTGGGTCCCCAGGGTAGACTCACCTCTCCTGGTACCTGGAGCCTCTTCTTCCCAAGGCAAAACATGGGGGAAGGGACACAGAGTCACCGGAAAGGGGTATGGAGAAGCAGTGGGCCTGGGAGGCAAAAAGGAGCAAAGCAGAGAGGGGCAGCAAGAGCAGGAGCATGTAAAGAATCAATGCGCGGTCAGCAGAAGCAATAAGTAATTGGCTGCCATCTGGAACCTGTTCACACTCACCAGCCACCACTGCTCGCAGTGCACAGTCAGTGCCGCCCGGAAACGGGATGGGGCGGGACCCTGCTGGCCAAGAGCTGGCATGCAGTAGGGACTGTGCTGATGGACCAGTAGGGGGAGCAGTTGACCCCATGAACTGCTTTGCCCCACCACCAGCTTTGCACACCCCAAAACCATCGTGGGGCACTGAACCCCCTCACTCATCACTGATAGGCCAGCAGCTGGCAAGCGGGGATCTGGCTAGCAGCAGGACCCACCAGTAGTAATGGGGGGAAGATAGAAAATATGGGACAATTTGCCTGTTTTTAAGAAAAAGTCGGGACACCTGCAGAGGGGCTTAAATAAAAGGTTGTCCCTTTAAAAATGGTACTTCTGGTCTCCCAATACTTTCCGGCCTTGAGTCTGCAACTGGAACCACACAGGCAGTCTCCCACTGAAATGTATGGGGCTCCAAGCAGGTGAAAAGATCCATTCAAGTGCTTGTGATTGCAGAATCAGTGTCTATGTTTGTATAATGCCTTGCACAATGGATCCCCAATCAGATGTGTCAGTGCTACCCCAAAACAAATACAATTCCAGTTATCTGAATTCCCCTTTTTCAAAAATCCTCATCTGAATTCACAGCAGTTTCCCCCATTAGCCCTATTTTATTTAATAGCACTTCTGTTTATCTGAAACCTGGTCATTTGAAACTTTTGGACGTCTACCAGGCTTTTAGGATATATGTCATTACACTGTGTTACCACTACTGTCTTAGCCCACCTCTCACATCCATTGTTTAAGGATTTTTGTGATTAAAGCTCAAGCAGGATTGGCTTGAGCCATTCTTGTCCCCCGGACAGCGGGCGCACAATGCATGCACGGCTCCGCCCCGGGTGCACTGCACATGCGCGCCCCGCCCCCCGGCACGCGGTGCACCTTACAGCTGCAATTGGGCACGTGACGTCCCTTACAGCTGCCATCAGGCGCCCCACATAGGTTGGCTCCCCAGGCAGCTTCCCAGCTAGCCCCCGCCCCCCTTAATCCGGCCCTGAGCTCAAGGTTCCCCTTCCATCTAGAAAAAATTTTCATTTTCAAGCAACACATCTGTACAATGAAGTAGGTTTTTTTTTTTTAATTACAAGAAGAAATGGAGAACAGGGAAGGGGAAAAGCAATTTTGAGCAGTTTTGCCTGTTTCTGTGATTATTTTGCAAAGCCCTCACTTTAACATGCCACTCAGGAAAAAAATGAAGTCCTTGTCCACACTGGTCAGAAGAAAAACCTAGGAACCATTCTGGCACCAGCTCTCTCTCACAGCTGTTGTCACTACCGTCTGAAAAGTCATGTGGCCTAAATACAATCCATGCTGGGCCGTCAACTGAATCCTCTGAGTTAATTCAGCGTTCTAACATAGCCATTGGGTGGGACTGCTTGAAATTCCCTTTCAACTGAGGAGCAGTTAGCTTGCCAGAGAGTCTCATAATGTATAACTAAAGAGAATGCTCTTTTGCTTCAGTTATAGTTAAAGATGACCAGACTGGGTGAGATTAATGTGCAAAGAGTCATCACACACTATACACACTTGAAGTCAGAGGGTGGGCAATAATTTTTGATTGGGGGCCACTTCAAGATATTGGTAAGTGGTCAAAGGCTGCACATTTCTATGGAGAGGATGCAGGGTCTGGAACAATGTTGGGTACAGAAGGAAGCTTGGGGTAGGGGACTGGGTCTGAGAGGGAGTTGGAGTGAAGGAGGGGGTTGTGACCTGGAGCACGGGAGTGGGGTGCAGGGTCAGGGAGGGGGTTTGGGCGCAGGAGAGGATTCTGGCCTGGGGGAGGAGTTTAGAAGTAGGTGCAGAGTCTGGGAGGCAGTTATGACCTGATGAAGGGGAGGTACAGAGTTTGGGTGGTGACATGGGGCAGAGAGTTGGGATGTGGGAGGGAATGAAGTGCCAGATGTAAGCTCCAGCCAGGAGGCATTTACCAGGGTAGCTCCTGGCCAGCAGTCCAGCAGGTCTCTCAGGCAGGTGGCCTATATGAGGGGCCTGGCAAGGCAGGCTGTGGGCCGGATACGAAGGCTTGGCAGGGTGGATCCAGCTTGTGGGGCAGTTCTTGATACTCCCCTCCCCCACTTTAAGTCCTACTTAAATGATGCATAAACTTGTGCTGGCACTCAGCTCTAGAATGAATTTACCTCAGATGGAGAACAAACGTGAAGTCTGTAGGAAGTGCTAAGCAGAGACAGGAGAGAAGAGAAAAGAAGTGAGAAAAAGAAATAGCAGGAGAAGAAATGTGGCTGCTTAAGAAGCTAGGGGCATGGTCCGTAAGGGGTTTGTATGAAATACTTCAGAGACTAGTCCGCCCTGTTGAGCTACATGGACATTTCACTATTGATTTCAAACAAGAGCAGGAAGAGGCTGATGGCAACCAACGTCTGTATTTAACACCTGTATTTCCCCCCCCCCCCATAGTGTTATCTTAAAATGCCACTCCCTCGAAGAGGCAAAAGAGGGGAAGATAAGAGAAGAGGGAATTCTTCACCCCAGAAAGCAGCTGTTTCCTCCTGAAGCTCATGGTAGCCTTCCTAGGCTCATCTCCAATTTCCAGAGACTGCTAGGAACTTGACCATGGGAAAATCTTCCCTGAGGTCACTGAATTTTAGATATTGGGATAAACTAGACATTTTTAATCACATTTGTACATCCCTTCAAAAACACACACACACACACACACACACACACACACACACACACACTTGAACTGGAGGGTCTTGGATGGACTGGAAATTGGTTACAAACATCATCTCTGGATTGGGATTGGCAGAACAAAACCCCCAGCAAATGAGGTTTTGCAAAAGGAAAACCCAGTTTGCTTGACCCATCTTTAATGAAATTCCATTCTCTGTGGTGTGATGAGAAAAGCATGTACTAGAACAGGGAGGACAGAGGTAGCTAAATGTGTCTGCAGCTGACTTGTTCTGGTCCGCTTATCTGTCATGATTCATTGTTTCCAAGTCCGATAGCAAGAGAATCCCAGCAACAAAGGAAAAGCCAGCCATTTTACTTATCTGGGCAAATGGAAAATTGCAGAGCAGTCCAATGTGCTGCTCTATCTAACCCTGTAGGCCTTGGAGCAAATTGATTGCTCGAGTAATGTGGCAGAAATCCTAGGATTTATTCAAGGGCCCTCTATCTCACAGCATAAAGTTGTGTCACTCAGAAAATCTTATTTTACATGAATATGTAGGAGCAAAACATGCAGGAACAAAGCTGAGATCTCTGTATAAGAACCATAAGTTCTCCCAACTTTGGTAAGTAGAGTCCAGTGTTTAGACAGAAGTTCAACAGCTCAGGACAATTTGAACAACACGGATGATGCATTTACATATGCCTAAGGCTGAATCTTCATTAGAAATGCTGCAGCACTTGAGAGCTACGCCACTGTTACACTTCAGCATGGAAACACAACAGCAATGAGAGGGATTCTGGAGCCTATTCCTACGACCAGGGTCTCCTGTTGCTGTAGTTAATCCACATCCCCAAGAGTTGGTAGCCACGTCAATGGAAGAATTCTTCCATCAACCTAATGTTGTCTACACCTGGGATTAGGTTGGCTTAACTATGTCACTTGAGGTATGGACTTTTCATAAGGTAGCTGGATTGACCTCATTTGAGAAGTCCCATTGAGTTCAATTGGCCAGCTCAGATGTGTAAGGTTACTCAATGCAGACATGTTTGCAGAATGGGAGCCCTGAATAACCGTCATCTGAGAGAACAAAGTAAAAGTATCAAATTTCACACAATCTCCCCAAAATGCAAAGCTTTTGAGCCTGAAAAAGCTTCCTCAAAATTTATACTGAATCCAGCATTTATGTTAAAAAATCCTAAACCACAGTACACACACAGAAATAAAACTCTGCATTTAGCTAGCTCTAATTATGGGCCTGGTTCTATAGCTTTACTCTCACTGCTTGTCCTTACCTATGAAAATCATCTCACTGAAATTAGTGGGACCACTCCTATAGGGTAAGGACTACTCACAGGAGCAGAAGTTGGGAGATCAGGCTTTATTTATTTTCCCTTTCCTGAAAAGCCAGCCTCAAACAGCAGGACAGAAAAATATGGCCAACACTTCAGTTGTGTCTCCAATCACTGCATCTTTTATCACATACCAGGTAAAGCAGCAGCACAGTCAAGTGTCACATTTCCGGCGTTTTGTTAGCTGAGGTCACAACACTCACATTATTTAAATATAGGTCTCACTCGGTGAAAAGCAAAAAATCAGTTCAAACCCATAATTGCAAAGATCGTTTTCTCCCATTTTTTTTTCCTTTTTCATTTTTTTCCCCAGTGGAAATAATTACAGTTTATTACATAATCTCCCAGTTTTCTGGTGGCCCAAGTAGGAGAGACAAGCTCATGATTGCAAGTTCAATCAGCTTCCCCGTTCCACCAACCTCCATCAGGCAAACTTTGCACAGCTCGTCAGCTGTTTTACACTAGGTCTGCTATTTTGTTAAACTCTAATGCACTCCAGTGTGACAAAAATGTTCTAGTAAACACTTCTTTTAAAACTGTGCACGTTGCAGGTCTGACCCTGAAATCCTTGCCTAGCCAAATCCCCCATCGCTGTACGCACACCTCTGAGTAGGAACCATTGAGGTCCAGAATATTGCAGCAAGGAGACAATTGTCAGAATTACAATTAATCAGGGAAATCTACATAATACCTGCAGGCAGTGGGCCAATTTCATCCTTGGTGTAACTCTACTGACTTCACTGGGATTACATCAAGATGGACTCTCACCCATTCTGACTTCAACAGCGCTTGAGCATGTATTTCAAGAGATTGCAGGTTAAGCCCATGCTTATGTACTTTGCTGAATCAAGGCCCCTATCTCATTCTAACCCCTTTGGACCATTGGGTATGATTTTTTTAAGCAGAAGTCCCCATTAAAAGGAAAGGTGAACAAGAAAAGTAGAATCTGACCCTGTAAATATCTTTGCTATTAATAAATATACTCTCACCACTGAATAAGAATTCCCTCCAGACCCACTGGATTATCGTTACAATTTTCCAACAGATGGCAAAGTAATATCCTAGCAGGCTTTTTAAGGTCATCCAAGTATTTGTTTAATAAAAAAGTGTTTATTCCTTTATCATCTCAAACATGATATATAATTCGCTGTAAGTCTTATTCATGTAGCTATAAACAAGTCAAGGAAAATAAGTTTATGGGCTTTGTTTGCTTTTGCTCACCCTAACACTTGTGACTGGTGGCTATGCCCAGTTCGCTTGGAATTTAAATTACCGATTAGTTAGATGAAGCTCATGGGAACCCTTGCTCACATTCAGCCACCATAGTGAAAGGAGTGGGATGGTTTCCCTGCCTCTGGTGGAGCTGCTCTATTCTTGTTTATTTGTAAATTCTCCTAGCCAGAAAAAAAACATTTTCCTGGCACTCATGAAAATCTGAACAATTCTGTTTTGGATTCAACTGGACTGGGTGATATCATGGACCAGGCATTTCCCAGCATAAGGGAAGGAGATTGGGGGAAAAGAGGAGGATAACACAGAAAATTATAACTTACTTCACCCAGTTTCAAGAGGACACATGCTGAACTTTCAGTGCTCTCTGGATATTTTGAAGTTCAAAGAGCAAATACATCCAGCAAGTGCCCTTAATTTATCTCTACCAAATGGTCTCTCCTCCCTCCCGCATTATGGGGACAAGACAGCAGCTTTGTTAAAATATGACAGCCCTAGGAACGAGATTCCCCATTCCTTCCCTTCTTTTGTGAACCCTGTCAAATGAGATTTACTGCAGGGAAAGGGTGAATGGCGGGTCTGAAAGAAAAAATATTGGCAGCAGGTTGCTGATTGAAACAGTGTGCAGTGCGGATTAAAGGCTACATAAAGATATTTATCAGAGGGGTAGTAGCCATGTTAGTCTGGATCTGCAAAAGCGACAAGGAGTCCTGTAGCACCTTATAGACCAACGGATGTATTGGAGCATAAGCTTTCGTGGGCAAAGACCCACTTTGTTAGATGCTCCAATACATCTGTTAGTCTATAAGGTGCTACAGAACTCCTTGTCACTTATGAAAGTATTTGAAAACTTTGTATATTGTACATAACTAATACTGTTAGATAACAAACACTGAACATTTATAATTGAAATATGGAATATTGTTTGATAAATACTCCCACAAAGCCCCCATTGACTTCAGTGGAGTCAAAATTTTACCCTAAGATTTCTGGGTGTGATTCTGTTTCTAACTGGCAATCCAAACTCTTTTTTTCCCCTTTTTTGAGCCATTTTATAAACAAACAAACAAAAAGACTTCACGTTAAATCATTTTACATGGGTCAAATTCTGCTCTGAGTTAAACCCGTGCACATCCAGAGTAACTACTGTAGATCTCTACTACAGTAACTGAAAACAGAACAGAACAAAATCTTTGACATATCCAGAATTTTAGAAGAAAGGGTCACAACTCACCAATGTCTTGAGCTTTTAGACTTGGACCTGGAAAGATGAGAGGAAATGTTATATTCAAAGCTTAAAGACTGAGCTTAAGGACAAAATGCAAAATATGGAAATTCTTCATGGCAGAGAATTCTGAAAAATGTTTGTTTCCAGCTAATCAAAACATATATATGAGGACAACATTAAACATGCCAATATTTAAACAATGAACTTACAGTATAAGAGAATCACCAGCACAGCGAGATACATCTTGTCATTGGAGAGCAGTTACCTAATTACCGAAGAAAATGACCACCCACTCTGGTAGTTATGCCGCGCAGCCCTAAAACTCCACAGAAATTTTGATTCTTAGAGAGAAACCACTAACGCAGCTTTGCTATGAAAAGCCGTAGGTTTTTCCAAAACTTCAGCAGAAAATGGCTTGTGTTGGTCAAGTAATCATTCCCATTACTGGAAAGTGGAAATGGCAAACAATGAGAATCTATCTGCTGCTAACAGGCAGATTATTGCACAGGAAGTGACTGGTCTTTTCCTGAGGAACCCACTGAACACATTTGCTTTGTTTAGTTTCTTAAGGTGTATGAAAAAAACAAGTAGTCCCAGTGACATTTATCCTGAGACGCCTGCTCATGCCTATGTTTTTAAATCATGCTTACCAGTTTAAAATCAGAATTTCATTTCCTATTTGATCTCACTGGATTCTCAATAAATTCTGCTTAGTACTGAAAATCCTTCTGTCAACACACAGGGCCAGAGCCCAACAGGTTTGTAGATTCACTTCATGACAGAGTCGATGAGGGATAGTTGCATTTATTAATCTCACTACGTCACTACTATGGCAGGCTTAATACTGCCAGATGGTTACACAGCTACTGCAAAGTAATATGCCAATAAGCGTAGGCAGAGCAATGCATAAAAGTGAGCAACAGGCATTTGGAAATGCTTATGCCCCTTCAGTCTACGGGGAGTCCCATTCCAATCACCTTGCATCAGGTGGAGGTGGCTCTAGCTGGTGGGCTCCAAGACTCCCATCAAAGTCTAGGTCCCTGGTGAGACTCAGCGGACACGGGACTCCCTACACTAGTTATATTACAGGGCTATGTCTACACTGGCAGCTTCTTGCGCAAAAACTTGCCTGCTGTCTACACTGCCCAAGCGTTCTTGCGCAAGTAAATTTACAGTATAGCGTTGTAAAACAGGGCTTCTTCCAGAAGAGTTATTCCTCTCCCCACAAGAAATAAGCCTTCTTGCGCAAGAGCTCTTCCACAAGAGGGCAGTGTAGACAGGCAACATGACTTTCTTATGCAAGAAACCCCTATGGCTAAAATCACAGGTTCCTTGCGCAAGAGAGCGTCCACACTGCCATAGATGCTCTTGCGCAAAAGCACGTCTCTTGCACAAAAACCCATGCCAGTGTAGATGTGCTCTTGTGGAAGACTTTTTGCACAAGAACTCTTCCGCAAAACAGTTCTTGTGCAAGAAGCTGCCAGTGTAGACATAGCCCTGCAGTTGTTTACTTTCAACGCCATTCTTATCACTCTTATGAGCTGAGACTGAGGTCAAATTTGTTTACCGCTTAGTAGTTTCCCAGCTCAAGTCATGGGTTAGAGCTGATAAAGCCCAGCTGCTGTTTGTACTTGCAGAGTCCCAGGCTATGCTGAGCTGGGTAAAGCAGGGATGGAAACTTTCATCCCAAGCCTGCTGAGCTGCAGGACCCACATATGCAGGGGCGGATATAGGGCAGGGCGAGTAGGGCAGCAGCACTTCAAGAAGCCCCACGTATGCGCCGTGGCGCCACCGCGCATGTGCCGTGTCAAAGGGGGGGGCCCCACGAAATTGTGCTGCCCTGGGCCCCGCAAAATCGTCATCTGCCCCTGCACATATGACTTTTTATGTGACACCTTCAGGGTATACGTCTAACTCAGCAGAGCTAAAGTTGAATTAAGCTGCACAACTTCAGCTACGTCAACTGTGTAGCTTAAGTTGATATAGCTCAATTCGGCTACACAGCAGAAAGTCGAAGGAAGAACACTCTTCCTTTGACTTCCCTTACTCCCCATGAAATGAGGCTTACCATGAGTCGGAGTAAGAAATCCCCCAGTTCGATATTATTTCGAAATAACAGCTTGTAGTGTAGGCGTGCTCTGTTCTTTTGGAATCATGTCAGTGATTCCAAAATAACGCGGCTGTGTAGAAATACCCTCAGAATGGATTTAGATCTGAGCATTTGCCCCACAAAAGTTGTTTTGCTGCATTCTCTATGGGACTGGAATTTCTATTGTGATTCATTGGCTGCACTGTAGATACCATGGCAAGTTAAATTAATTTAAGCAGATACAATTGTATAGTCCCTAGATCAATGTGATCCCAATGCAGGGGTTTCAATATGCTGCCATCAAGCATTTAAAATAAATGTATACTGCTGGTTTTTATCTTGTTTGTTTAAAGCTGACTAAAATATACACACTCAAAACCCAAATCCACCCAGAAGTTGTCAGATTTGGGGATTTGTCTCCCAATTAAAAATCTGAGCCAACGATGCTCATAGGTCAAATTTCAGAAGCATAGCTAAATTTTCCAAAAGTTTGAGGCTGTTTGAATCTGGGGATTTGAACAAGGGTGAAGTTAGAGTGAACAAAAATTGATTTCAAGTAATAGAGGGGTAGCCGTGTTAGTCTGGATCTGCAAAAGCGACAAGGAGTCCTATGGCACCTTATAGACTAACAGATGTATTGGAGCATAAGCTTTCATGGGCAAAGATGAAGTGGATCTTTGCCCACGAAAGCTTATGCTCCAATACATCTGTTAGTCTAAGGTGCCATAGGACTCCTTGTTGCTTTTGAAGAATTGATTTGTGATTTTTTTTAATTGAAATCTGCAGTTTGTAGACATGGAAATGAAAGTTGAAGTTTATAATTTTTGTCAAGTTTCATTTTGAGCCTAAAGTACAGAAATAAAATTAGGGGAAGTGTGAACTTCAGAGGAACGGAGTGTAAAGTGAAGGCAAAATGGGTGGAAAATGCTACCATGTAGATTGTAGCATTTTGCCCCAGAGTGCACTGGTGTAATCATTTGCACAATGTACAGGGCAATAGTGAATTAAGCCCACGAGTTGAACTTAGTGTCAAGCTTGTTGGAGAGGATGAAAATTCAGTTTGGGGAAGCTCTTTGAGATTGACATTTGATTTTGTTACAAACTGGAATGCAAACCAAAAATTTTGAAAGTCTTCATTTCAAGAGAATTCCAAAAAAATTTTTGTTTTGGATTGTTCAGAACATTTTGTTTCCATTTAAATGTTGCATTATGTTCAAATATGATACAACATTAAAAAGTACTGAATCAGGCCAATAATATTTACCGATAGCTGATTCCAATAAAACAAGGCTATACAAAACAAAACAAAAAAAAGCTGGCAGCCACAATGAAAAATAGGTGTCTTGATATTTCATCACACTCCGGCTACATAATCAGAGCAATCAAGCATATTGCACCACTCTGAGGACACGGACAGGATTTCTTATTACAGTTATCGCTGCTCCGTGCGAGATCTATCAGAAAGTGAATGGAAATATGATAAATAGCTCATGGTAGTAAATTGCCCCAACTAGTTTACAATTTAATGCTCTACTTGCGTAATGAGCTCTGCCCAGGCAGATCCCAGGGGCCCAACACACACTTACCGACTTCAGTACAGCTTTGCACAGACACAGAGGTTTGCCCAAGGACAACTCATCACAGGATCCGGCCTGAACAAATAAACCAGAGACTAGGTTCTTTGCAACAGGTTTTTAGGATTTTTTTCCCTTTATAAAATAGATGCAAAGCCATTTTTTTACAACCCTGTTTTGAAGAGACATATGAGTGCACTAGGGGCAACATCTTGACTCTATTAACGTCAGTGGAAGTTTTGCCATTGATTTCAGTAGAGTCCAGATTTCATACCAAAAGTACAGAAGACAATAACTGTGCAACAAGTCCAGGTAGAAATGACAGTGCTGAGAAGTCCTGGGATTTTACCATGAGTTATTCTTAAAGCGCTAGATAGTGTAGTCAAGCACTCCACTTTCCTTTTATATACAAATGGGCAAATCTTCATGTTTCTGGAGAAAAAGTGAATCCTTAAGCCTCCAAAATCAGAATGTGTAGCCTATCAAGTTACTTTCCTATCATGCTAATATAATGTGTGTGTGTTAATTTAGATTAATTTGGTAATAGTTAAAAATTCTAATACAAGAAATCTTCAAGAAGCTGCTCTCAGCATTCCTGTAGGCCCTTTGTGTTAGCTTGACTGATGTCTGGGTTCAGTGCAATACACTAAGCCTTATGTCTGCCCAAGTTTGTGAATGCCGCTAATACTAACACAGCAGTACTCACCTCTTTGGGGGAGGGCTTTGCCATTAACTCATCTGGGTACAGTACAGCTCAGTCCTAGGCTGCGTGGTGAGTCGGGTTCCCTTACAGTGCAGTGGCTCCTGCACTAGAGTATAACAAGATGGTACAGCCTCTGAATGCACTTTCCAATACGTGCCATGTCTGCATTACAATCAAAGGACAGGCTTATACTTGAATGAGAGAACATACATAAGCTCACAGTCCAGGTCAAGTAATATGGGGTTATTATATTTTATCTTTTGTCCATGCTGCAACAGGCCGTTTGCAAGATAAACAGGAGCTAAGGTTTGCAGACTTCCATGGTTGGGACACTGTCTCACCCAAATACTGGTCATAACTTATGTATGGTTTCCCGGGCCTGAAAAAGGGAAACTTAGATCTGGACCGTTCAGGATGACAGGAACAAGACCCTCAGACTCAGCAGATGTATTATTAAATATAAGTCTCAAATAATTGGTTCAGGCTGGGTTAAGCAATTAGGATACAGGTTGCGATAGATAAACACAAAGGCCCATGGCAACGAATTGACATGTGATAATAAGTTAAGAGCAATGATATATAGTCCAATTGGAAAAGAACACTTCAGCATTAGAAACACCCCCTATTGAATATGCATTAAACATGGTATCATTAGTGTCACTTGGTATAAAAGTAGGACCCCGGCCCAGGAGGATAGGGAGGAGATGTAGTCCTTGGAAGGGCCAGAAGGATGGCCCCAGTGATGATGGGGAAGGTGAAGGCAATGAGAAAGATGATGGGCTAACACCTAAGATTGTTCTAGAAGGAATGATGTAAGTATATATGAATGTACATTCCCTGTCTTATGAAATTGAGGTGTTTATTAATAAGGTTAGCACAGTCACAAACTATAAATATTGTAAATATACAAGAGTTTCTATATTGTGAGTGCTGTAACTGTGCACAACAGGGTTCCCAATCATAGTATAATTGAATACTGGGCCTAATCCTGGGACAGAGAACCTGTTAACCCAGGTGTGGCGGGATGAAGCAACCCTGCTCTTACCCAGGGCCAGGGGGAGACCCAGGAGCCGAGGCTAGCCAGCACCTGCCATGACCAGGAAGCGGTGGGGCCGGATCTGGAGGCCCCACTCAACGAAGGAGGAGGGGCCGTGCTTGGAGGGAAAGCCCAGAGAACGGCCACAAACACAGTGCTGAGGGATGACGTCACCCGCCGAGACGATGTGACGTCGAACCAGCAGTGGGGAACGAGCGAGGGGGGAGAGTGGGCGCAGGGGCCGGCATGATGTCACCCCATCAAACGCCGGGGATGGGGATAAAAGGTGCTGACACCAAAAGTAAAAGAGGGTGGGAAAACAGGAGGAGGAGAGCGCCAGGGTTGTGTGGGGACATCGTCCCTCCCTCCCCCAAGAGAGAGAGACTCAGACGGTAGAGGTAGGAAGTGGCCCAGGGCGGGATCATGGAGCCCGTGAGCAAATGCATTTAGAGGCATCTCACCTGTTTGCTAGGTTAGGGAGTCAGGCTCCCTTCTTTAGGGCCCTGGGCCAGGACTCGGGAGAGAGGGTGGGCCCAGGTCCCCCTACTCCACCGTCGGAAGTCGAATATTGATGCCCAGGCCAGTGCAATTGTCCATTGTGCGTTATTGTCAAACGGATCCATAAGGGACATGTACTGTTGGGGGTTGTAAAGGTGATGGAGGGCACAATAAAACGGGTGATTGCATGAGATACGAGTCAGGACTTCTTACAGTGGGTAATTAGAATTTAAACAATCTTAGATCAGGCTACAAATGCAACAAAAAATCTTGTGGTTAGTCTTAAAATCTCATGATTTTTTATAGACCTGATTCATGACTTTTGAACAGTCAGAACTGGTAACACGGGAGTATAAGGGATTACATGGAAAATGGTCCCAAAACAAGAGCGGAAGAAGCGAACAAAAACAGGTGAAGTGGAAGTATTGGGCACAGCAAAGAGAGTGGGATGTGGTTTTCCTTAGCTCTCTTCTGCCTCTGTTTTCTTTTTCTTAAACTATGTTACACTTTGCAGAAGTGGCAGGTTTGAGTATTGATTTGAATTCAGAGGTTTGGACATTCAGACCCTGTCTTTGCAAACAGAGTCAAAGATTCTGAGAGGATATTATACTGTATAGTCAGCAGAGCCCATGGAAAAAGTTACTTCTGCTAAAATAAACATGCACTGACTTGGGCGAGAAGTTGGGGAAAAAGAAAAAAGGAACTATTTAACAGTATTCATAAAAAAATAGAAATGGATTCATTAACTCCAGCTCTCTCTGTTATATCCTAACCATGTTAACTTTTAATGTGGCCTAAGATTTGCAAACATACATGTGGAAAGTAACATGGGAGGGGCTGTTTTTTTATGCCCATTAATCCACTTCCAATAAAAAATATTCCATTACAGCAACTCAGGCTTTGTTCTAATTCTGTTTTGGCAAAATAGGAATAAAAGGAGCTGGCAAAGCAGAACTCAGGAAAACAGCACACGTCTCTGATGGCTGGAGTTGGATGAAGTATGCTTTATGGATTTTGCACAGCCACATTTTAGGGCCTTTATATACATATATGTACATATAATATACACACAAACACTTCTGGCTCATAGCATTGTCTACATACATACAAGAAATTATGCTATAAACACACAGAGTAAAAATTAAGTAAGTACTTCAGAATATTGCTAAATAATATTGCAGGTTGAACCTCTCTAGTCTGGTACCCTCAAGACTTGACCGTTACAAACAAGAGAATGTTCTGGACCACGGGAGGTCAATATTGTCTAGCATCATTGCCAACACTTCCACTGCTTACTGGGCTGTTATTTGGGGATAAATTAGAGCTAAATACAGCACAGACCACCGAGAGCCGGGACTGGTGGCTATAACCAAACATTATGGGATCATGGGAAACTTGGCCACATCCATGAAAAGTGGACATCGGGCTAACTAAAATCATTCCGGACGACGGATGATTCCAGATGAGAGAGTTTCAGATTAGAGAGGTTCAACCTGTAGCAGACAAATATTAAATGCACGGACTTAGTTCTTCTGTTGGATTCACTTTATTGCATAACACAGCTGCTTGTGACTAATAGATAATCTACATACTTCTCAGCTTTAAGGTTATAGATTTTCCAATAACATTTTTTAAATGGTGAAGGGAAAGGTAAATTTTTCCATGAAAAAAATGTCCAGTTATGCTGACCTAAACTATATAAAAGCTGAGTAAGGATTTAAGGATCTGATCCATTATTGTTGTTATATTGTTATTATGCAGGACACAAAAGGGGATGTTTTTAATAAACTAAAATATGAGCATCTCAAATATATACCCAAGGTTTCTTTAGGAACTTGGGTTTTTTTGGTTAGTATCAGACCTATACTCTAATCTTGGACTATAGCACAGCCAGGAGGGAGAGATACTGGAATCCAGTTAAAAAAAATCTCAGAGGAGTAGCTGTATTAGTCTGTAACTCTAAACACAATGAGTAGTCCTGTGGCATCTTAGGTTATGTCTACGCTATGCGCTTATTTCAGAGTAAATTATTTCAGAATAACACCCAAAATAACTATTTCAAAATAGCACATCCACACTATAGGGAAGCCTCAGAATTAGTCCGAGGTAGGCTCCCCTAACGTGGATGTGCTACCTTCATGTAGAGCCCCAGGAAGCACTGAGGAGTCATTACTCTGAATGGTCCGGGGGAGGAGCTATTTCGAAATAGTAGCAGTAGAATGTTCACACTACCCTTTTTCGAAAGATCCTGTAAACCTCGTTTTTTGAAGAATACAGAATCTTTTGGAAAAGGGTTTATTTTTTTTGACAGATCTGCATCTAGACTGCCGTTTTTTTGAAAAAAGCTCCATTTAGAAATAAGCGGCAGTCATGTTTATGCAAATGAAGCACAGGATATTTAATCCCAGCTTCATTTGCATCCCTCTGTCGACAGAGGGATGCAGTCTAGATGTAGCCATAGTTCCTACAAGAGGTGGAACTGCAGCAGGAATAGCAACGGGTAGGAAATTTCATTAGAGGAATTCTAGAGCCGTCGAGGCCTTTCTGTGCTGCGTGTTCATCCCAAGGTTTCTTCAGAACTGAAAGCAACTTGGCTTACTTCCTGCCTGTAAAAGATCTGTCCTGTGGCATTCTGAACTGTGGCATATGTGGATTTTATAAGAAAGTGCTGAATAAAAGCATTATTAAAACAAATTAGGATAACATTAAAAAGAAAATAATGACATGTTCCTAGCCCTGGCCAGTTTGTGTAATCGGAATTTCCTAAGTAGGGTAACAAGGGCTTTCCTTGTGTAGTGTTCATAACATTCCCTCAGCACATCAGTCCATTTTTAAATCAATCCACTTTTATTCTGAGCCAGGAACTCCTGAGCTCCAACCCTCATTCTGACATTGACTCACCGCACAGCCTTGATCACATCAATTAGGCTTTAGTTTTCAAAAGTGACTAGGGATTTTGGGTAACTACATTGAGACATTACAAAGTCCTTAATTTCATCAAAAAAAGGCTTCACTCTTTTTGAAGGTGAGGCCCCTTCCAAATTAGGTGACGGATTTTAAATCACTAGTCTCTTTTAGAAGTGGAGGTTTTAATCTCTCTCTGGCTCCGTTTTTTTCCATCTTGATGATGGGGATGATCAAGGGAGCTAAGAGCTCCCACAGGCCCCTGGGCAAGGCAGGGGTGGCTTCTCGCTCCCAGAATGGTGGGGCTGAGGGCAATCCCCATGTGCCCCCCCATGCCCTCAGAGCCACCTGGAGTGCACATCATGATGCTCCAGGGGTGATTTAAAGGGCCAAGTAGCAGCAGCCAGGAGCCCTGGGTCCCTTTGGATCTCTGGGCCCCATAGCAATTGCCTTTTTGCCCCCACTCCACCCTGTCAGCAGGCCTGGCGATGGCAGATGTATGTTAAACTCTAGTGGCACTGGGAGGGTTGATTAGTAAGAGCACAGTATTAGCGCTATGTGATAAAATCAAGGAAGTATGAAAATGGAGAGGCCTGGTTCTCAGAGGCTTCATTGTTTATATAAAACCCCTTTGTTTCTCTTGGGGTCAATGGGAACTGTTTTCCCCAAGTCAATAGCTTTCAGGTGTAAGCTGTGCTATAGTCCTTGCAGAACATACACAAGTATGGTATTTTGCAACAGGGAACAGGAAGGAAATACTCATCTGTGTAACGGTGCATCCGTAACATTAGCAAGCTCCCAACTAGCTATTTTGCAAAGGAAATAGCATAGTAGCCATAGCAATTAATAACCAGGAAGTGTAAGCTAGCTTGTTAGCAATAGTAATTATTCTCCTTAACCTGGTTCCCTTGAAATACATTCATAACAAAGCATTGAACACTTGGCCAGTTTCCAGCAAAGGGTCTCCAGAGCCAGGTAGAGGAAAGGAGGAGGAGGCCACATGCCAGATGGAGCACAAAGACTGATAAACGTATTGCTATTGATAGCAAACATAGGAAGGAAGGAGATTTTTCCCAGCCCCTTCAAGTAATGCAGCCCAGATGTACAAAAGTCTGGACAAACCAACCAGCTTTTCCCACCAGGAGACAAAGGCAGTACATCCTCTTAACAGCAGAGGGGGAAAGAGTTTAGCAAAATTATGTGTGGGCTAATAGAACACAACTAGAGTGTGTCAAAACAGCTATAGGTTCAGACTAAAGTATCTGGCTTGAGGATGAACCAGGGTTAGAAGTCAGGTTGAGTCACCAAAATGTTGTGAGTTGAGCCTCAAGACACGTCAGCACAAAATGGAAGCCCTCTCAGAGGATCGAACAACCTCCTGAGAGCGCCACTACCTTGGGGAGCATCAAAATGGTTCTGAAAGAAAAAAAAAAAGAGAGAACCCTTGTGGTTCTTGGTCTGGCTCAGAACCAAAACCACACAAGTGATTTTGAACCCAGGAAGCAGGAGACCAGAGGGTCTTGGGCCCATCTCCAGTTTTAATTAAATTGACCTGAACCACAGTTGAATAGGCACCTTTGGACCTGCGCTGGTGAGTAATTCAACTGTGTATTTTCCCACAGTCCCCATTGTCTCCATTCTATATATTGGAATGTCTGATACGATGTCAGACAAAGCTGACCGGGAGGCATTTCCTACTTGGACCAGAATTGAGAAAGGAGGTCAAGGAGAACATCAAAAGAAGTTTCTTCCATCCCCAGGATCCACTGTACTTGTGGCCAAGTGGGGTGTGGAAAAAGATACGGCATCCACAGACACTCTGACTTCAATTCTTTCAAACCCATCTCACTTTCTGAGCCAGAAGGCAAAGCGATGAAAGCCCAACGCCTATCAAAGTCAGTGGCGACTGACTGAATGACTTTAATGGCCAATGGATCAGTCCATCTCATCTGGGAACTGCTGATGGTTAATACGTCTGTTTGCTCTTTCTTCTGGTATTTGCCTAGTTAAATAAGCAAGGATGCCGACAGACTTGCCAGGCCCCTGATGCGGGCAACGGCTCCACACTCCTGGAAGGAGCGGGGCTGCAGTAGCCAGCCCTCAGTGCACCTACCGGGCTGGCCCTTAGCACTTCCCAGAACGTGCTGTGTGGCAATTTAAAGGGCCCAGGGCTCTGGCGGCCAACAGGAGCCCTAGGCCCTTTTCAATCACCAGCCCCCAGGGCAACGTTCCCTTCCCCGCCGTCAGCGGGCCTGTAAATAAACCACCAGCAATGTCATCTCTTTGAAATGGAGCTTTGCCTGAATTTGGCTGTGAAGACACTTTGACTGAGTATGGACTACGTAAACGTTAAACGAGAACTTCTGAATGTTGGCCCATAAATGTTCAGTCTTTTCAGCTGCCCTGTTTCCTGTGACAAAAAAAAGAAACTCAGAATTCATACATCGTTTCAGCCAATTGACTTTTGCCAGCCCCTCAGCAGGCCCGCGCTTAGAGTGTAGCAGGAGGCTGCCGCTCGGCAACACAGGGCCTTGCAGGACATCGGGGTCAACTTCTACTTTCTGCGTTGAGCACATGCTGATCCCCGTGGGCCCTCTACCTTGCTCACTCCCCTCCTTCAGTTCTGTGGGGCTCTGCCTCAGGCCCTGACATTTCTACGCGTTGTCTTTAGTACTGGCACACTGCTGTGGGGGAGAACCTGCCACAGGTCTGACAGATGGGCCATAACCAGAACGATTCACCTGCATTTCGGTTACTGGGTTGATTCAAATATGATGTGCAGCCAAACAACTGCCCATTTCGGTTTTGCCACACAACCCCTTTGCCCAGCATATAGCAGACGGTGGATCTGATTCCAAACCTCTTGATATCAATGGGAAATTTGCCACTAATTTCACTAGGATCAGGCCCAGCATATATTTATCTTAGCTTTTCAATTATTTTTATGTAACCCTTCTGCCAGTAGCACCAGCAGCAGCCAGGGATGGGTTCAATATCTGGGGGTTCTTCTCTATCCATCCAACACAGAACTGGTTCAAGCCCCCACCCAGTGATGTGGGAAATTCACACCTGGGGTAACAAGTTTCACTGTCAGACACCCCTCGGCTGGCAAAGGCCACAGGTTTATGTTTGCCTTCCGCTTCTTGGTATAAGACCGCTCATAAGCCCTCCGAACTGGCATCTGTTTGTAGGAGAAATGGCTTGCTCGAGTAAGCAAAAACTAAGACTGGAGCATGAATTAGGCAACGAATGAACTCTCAAAAAGCCCTTTCTAGAGTCCCATCATGCTCCAAAGTACTCTAAGGGACCATAGTGTTTCAGCTCAGGAGACCTTGGGGACCTCCCCTTACTCTTGATCTTAGACTTGTTCTTGCTGGACGGGTATCTCCTGGTCAGATCATGCAGAGACTTTACAAAAGTAGCTTAATTCTTCACAAACCTGTGGTAGTAACTACTAAATCCAAGAAAGGTCTTAAACTCTCTGTAATTGCTGGGGTGTGGCCACATAGTGAGTGCTTCTATTTTATCTGGATCAGTACTCACACTTCCTTGGGACACAACGTGACCAACATACATCACTAATGTTCGGCAGAATTGGCACTTATTAATGGAAAGATTCAGTCCATAGGTCTCCAACCTATCAAGTACTCTAAGAAGTCTTTCTTTGTGATCCTTCAACTTCCAAATACAATCAGATCATTCAAATAGACTGACACTTGCAGAAAGTTCATGTCTCCCACAACTTTCTCCATAAGACACTGGAATGTGGTAGGTGCCCCAGAGATCTCTTGAGGCATGCGTTCAAACTGATAAAACCCCAATGGGCAGATGAAGGCTGTCTTCTCCTTATCCTCTCCTCCCAAAGGGATCTGGTCGTATCCATTTCGAAGATCCAATACTGAGAACCACTCGCTTCCCAGAAAACAATCTAAGGCATCTTCTAATCAAGACATTGTGTATTGGTCAACCACAGTATGACTGTTTAGGGAGTGGTAGTTGATATACATCCAAATTTTCCCATTCTTTTTACAAACTACCACAATGGGTAAGGCATAGAGGCTATAGGACTTGGTAGTGATGCCATTTGCAGTCAGCTCCTGAAGATGATGTTTCACATCTTCCATCTCTGAGAGAGCAATTTTTCTAGATCTCTCCCTGAAAGGTCGAGGGGTCATGTAGCCTGATTTGTGCTTTTGCATACCCCAATGTAGCCTTGTAATTTTGTAGGCAATAAGTTAGTTATAATGAATGTATTGTTATAGCATTAGGTTTGGATTAAACTTAACACAAGATATAGGTCTCAGACAGGCCAGGCATCTTTGTTAATTTAGCTCCAGCTCTGTTTGATGTTAGCATGTTCCGATGTTGAACTGAAGGGATGGAACATTGTAATGCATAGTGATGCTAGTGTTAGATAAGCCTTGTAATAGATAGAAATAAGTTTAATGTTGAAAGACCTTGTACTTTAAGTGACTAGAAGTACCCTCTTTGTTCCATGCTGCAATTATGTAAATGCATTGTTTATGTGAATGAGAGAAAATGTTTTATGAGAGGGAAGCGTGAAGGCTATTGCATGCCTAGATGATCAGAGGAGGAGCCGGAAACTCAGTGACACCAAACAGTTTTCAGTCAAGCAAAGCACTTTGAAGATGGAGATTGGACCGGGGCAGTTTGACGAAGCCTGAAGTTAGTGGCAAGCACCCCTCGATAGGGAATCGATAACTTTTTCTGGAAAGACAACACCCCCGAGGGTATGTCAGCATATGGATATCAAATGACTGAGAGAACAACTGCTTCCCAATAAGCATATGTTGTAGGAAGATGGATTGTGATGCGGAGTGACTGATTAAGGCTTGACAATGCAAAATGTTTAGACTTGCACGGAAAGAAAATCCTATAAAGGAGGAGGTGACTTATATGGTTCTTCAGGTTCCATCCTGCTAAGACCATGGAGCATCAGTTCGGACTGACAAGAACCAGGCTCCCCCTCGTACTCGACCTATCTGGCCAATAGGTTGGGTCGAGCAACAGATTGGTAACTATTCCGTCAGCAGGACTTGTGTGTGTGTATGTGTAAATGCATACGCTACTTCATTATATTATCAATAAATGCGGTGTGTTGCCTTATCCCCCTGAAAAAGGTCCCGTGTGCTTCTTTTAAGCAGAACACCATGTCCCACTCATGCAGTGAAAAAACCTTGGATCTTTCACAGAGTTCCTTCCTCAGATGATCCTTCCACTCCCTGGACAATTGTGAATCTCCGAAGTCAAACTTTGCTGGATTTATAGTTGGAACTTGAGTTTCACACTGGGGTCTCACAATTGATTCGGGCTCGAACAGGTCTGCTATCTTTTGTTCTCAATTCACAACAACATCACAACTTGTTTTATTAGCAATCAGTATAGTGACCTTGTCCTCAGCTGCTGCCAGTAAGGTTATAACTCCACTGGGGAACAGGACCCCTTCAGGAAGCTCTCCTTCAGCTGGTTGTTCTATCATGGCAAATGCTCCTTTATTCCCTTTCAGACAGGTACCCATGACAAGCACTTTCTTGCTCTATCCTTGCAGGCACTATTAAGGGGGTCGTACCCACTTACCTCAGCACCTCCATCGGTAGCTCAGACATCTCCTTTTTAGCATCCTCAATTTTCCTATAGGCGTCAGCACAAAGTGTATGGATCATCAGGATGTCCAGATGTTGGGCCCCAGCCCGCTGTCTGCAGTAATCTGTGAGCACCTTGAAGAGACTGGAGTTGGTCCCTATCACCACAGACACATCAGAGACTCATTTAGGGTTGGGGCATATCAAGGCAGCTGCGTCCATCTCTTCTCTTACTCCTGCCACTTCCTCTGGGAATTCCAGGTGTACTACGAATACCTTCGTAGGGGTATTCATTCATGCTGAGGCCACGCAAGGCAAGGCCAGTCAATGGCTGGATAGGCGGGTGCCTAAGCATCCGTTGGTAGATTGACTGAAATGTAATAGTCACCTGCAATCCAGTGTCAAGAACTGCTTTGCACTCCGCTCATTCAATCCTCACTGTGACCTCTGCTCGAGGTCCTATCAGTCCTGAGGGGATCCCAGCTGGGCAGTCTTTTCTGGGAGATCCTTCAAATCCTATAGGCCTGGGTGGCCCCCATCCCCAAACTCTGGCAGTTCCCTGACCTTTCACAACTGATCCTCAGCTTTTTATAAACTAAGCCAGGATTTTCCTCATTTCGGCAATTGGCTACACTGTGCCTATTTTGACCACACTGGTAGCAGAAGAACTGTCCTCTCCCACTTGGCCCGAGTGGGATGGCGGCTCCAAGTGCTGACTTCTCCATCACCACAGCCTCAGGCTCCTTACCCCTGCAAATCCTAGCTTGCTCAATGACGCTTTGCAACACAGCCATGTCAGAACCTGCACTTGTTGGGCAAATTCCTCTTTGGTGCTCTCCATCAGTGCACTGGATGTTTGTTGGGGTGCTGTGCTGACAAGCTCAGATGTCCAGACTACGCGAAACTCATGACAGCCTTCCTTCCTTCCTTCTTTATGACCTCTTTTATCAGCTGGGAATAGCTAGGGGGATGTTCCTGTCACATTCTTAGCTGGAGATTAAGTAGAATCGAGCTATAACATTGAGTTCTTCTTTCAATTTGAGCCAATTTGGTCTGGTCCATCTGCTCGGCAGTCACTGCTCCCCTAATGACAGCTCTCTGTAGCAATCTCTCTAGAAGATGCATATCTCCTAGAACTGGAAGGGACCTTGAGAGGTCATTGAATCATAGAATACTAGGACTGGAAGGGATCTCGAGAGGTCATTGAGTCCAGTCCCCTGCCCCCATGGCAGGAGCAAATACTGTGAGACCATCTCTGATAGACATTTATCTAACCTACTCATATATATCTCCAGAGATGGGGATTCCACAACCTCCCTGGGCAACTTATTCCAGTGTTTGACTACCCTGACAGTTAGAAACTTTTTCCTAATGTCCAACCTAAACCTCCCTTGCTGCAGGTTAAGCCCATTGCTTCTTGTTCTATCCTCAGAGGCCAAGATGAACAAGTTTTCTTCCTCCTCCTTATGACACCCTTTTAGATACCTGAAAACTGCTATCATGTCCCCCCTAAATCTTCTCTTTTCTAAACTAAACAAGCCCAATTCTTTCAGCCTTCCCTCATAGATCATGTTCTCTAGACCTTTAATCATTCTTGTTGCTCTTCTCTGGACCCTCTCCGATTTCTTGACATCTTTCTTGAAATGTGATGCACAGAACTGAACACAATATTCCAACTGAGGCCTAACCAGCGCAGAGTAGAGCGGAAGAATGACTTCTCATGTCTTGCTCACAACACTCCTGTTAATGCATCCCAGAATCATGTTTGCTTTTTTTTGCAACAGCATCACACTGCTGACTCTCATTCAGCTTGTGGTCCACTATAACCCCTAGATCCCTTTCTGCTGTACTCCTTCCTAGACAGTCGCTTCCCATTCTGTATGTGTGAAACTGATTGTTCCTTCCTAAGTGGAGCACTTTACATTTGTCTTTATTAAACTTCATCCTGTTTACCTCAGAACATTTCTCCAGTTTGTCCAGATCATTTTGAATTATGACCCTAACCTCCAGAGCAGTCGCAGCCTCTCCCAGCTTGGTATCTTCTGCAAACTTAATAAGCGTACTTTCTATGCCAATATCTAAATTGTTGATGAAGAGAGCCGGTCCCAAAACAGACCCCTACGGAACCCCACTTGTCATACCTTTAGATTACTCTGCCCCTTGCCTGCAGTGACCTTCATATATTTATATATTTACCGTACAATACACATAGACCTTTATGGTATTTTATAGAGTTGTATGAAGTGCAGGATATTTTCACTGGTCTAGACAAGTCACAGGCAATCAGGATTGTGAACCATTAATAACTACTCTCTGAGTACGGTTATCCAACCAGTTATGCACCCACCTTATAGTAGCCCCATCTAAGTTGTATTTGCCTAGTTTATTGATGAGAATATCATGTGAGACCATATCAAATGCCTTACTAAAGTCTAGGTATACTACATCCACCACTTCTCCCTTATCCACAAGTCTCGTTATCCTATCAAAGAAAGCTATCAGATTGGTTTGACATGATTTATTCTTTACAAATCCATGCTGGCTGTTCCCTATCACCTTGCCACCTTCCAGGTGTTTACAGATGATTTCCTTAATTACTTGCTCCATTATCTTCCCTGGCACAGAAGTTAAACTAAGTGGTCTGTAGTTTCCTGGGTTGTTCTTATTTCCCTTTTTGGGCACTATATTTGCCCTTTTCCAATCTTCTGGAATTTCTCCTGTCTCCCATGATTTTCCAAAGATGATAGCCAGAGGCTCAGATACCTCCTTTATCAGCTCCTTGAGTATTCTCGGATGCATTTCATCAGGCCCTGGTGACTTGCAGGCATCTAACTTTTCTAGGTGATTTTTAACTTGTTCTTTTTTTATTTTATCTTCTAAACCTATCCCCTTCCCACTAGCATTCACTATGTTAGGCATTCCTACAGACTTCTCAGTAAAGATGGAAACAAAGAAGTCATTAAAGCATCTCTGCCATTTCCAAGTTTCCTGTTACTGTTTCTCCCTCCTCACTGACCAGTGGGCCTACCCTGTCCTTGGTATTCCTCTTGCTTCTAATGTATTTATAAAAAAAAGTCATCTTGTTTCCCTTTATGCCTGTAGCTAGTTTGAGGTCATATTGTGCTTTTGCCTTTCTAATCTTGCCCCTGCATTCCTGTGTTGTTTGCCTATATTCAGCCTTTGTAATTTGTCCTGCTTTCCATTTTTCATACGACTCCTTTTTTATTTTTAGATTATGCAAGATCTCGTGGCTAAGCCAAGGCGGTCTTTTGACATATTTTCTATCTTTCCGACACAGCGGAATAGCTTGTTTTTGGGCCCTTAATAATGTCCCTTTGAAAAACTGCCAACTCTCCTCAGCTGTTTTTCCCCTCAGTTTTGATTCCCATGGGATCTTACCTATCAGCTCTCTGAGCTTACCAAAATCTGCCTTCCTGAAATCCATTGTCTCCATTTTGCTGTTCTCCCTTCTACTCTTCCTTAGAATTGTGAACTCTATGATTTCATCATCACTTTCACCCAAGCTGCCTTCCACTTTCAAATTCTCAGCCAGTTCCTCCCTATTTGTTAGGATCAAATCTAGAACAGCTTCAACCTCCGGAAATAAAAAGTTGTCTCCAATGCAGTCCAAGAACTTATTGGATAGTCTGTGCCCCACTGTGTTATTTTCCCGATATATATCTGGATAGTTGAAGTCCCCCATCACCACCAAATCTTGGGCTTTGGATGATATTGTCAGTTGTTAAAAAAAAAAAAGCCTCATCCACATCTTCCACCTGTGTAGGTGGCCTGTAGTAGACTCCTAGTATGACATCACCCTTGTTTTTAATCCCTTTTATCCTAACCCTGAGACTCTCAACACTTCTGTCTCCTATGTCCATCTCCACCTCACTCTAAGTGTGTTCATTTTTAATATATAAGCAACACCTCCTCCCTTTTTTCCCTGTCTATCCTTCCTGAGCAATCCGTACCCTTCCATACAAACATTCCAATTGTGTGTATTATCCCGCCAAGTTTCTGTGATGCCAACAATGTCATAATTGTACTTATTTATTAGCACTTCCAGTTCTTCCTGCTTATTACCCATACTTCTTGCATTTGTATATAGGCATCTAAGATACTGATTTGACTTTGCCTCCCAGTTTTGCCCTGATCCTCCTTTCTCTCTGCCATTATAGCCCACGCTCCCTCCCATTTCCGACCCATCTCCCAGGTCTCCATGTTCTCCACTTACCTGTCCCCGTCGAACCTAGTTTAAAGCCCTCCTCACTAGGTTAGCCAGTCTGTGTCCAAATAGGGTCTTCCCCCTTCTTGAAAGGTGAACGCCATCTCTGCCCAGCAGTCCTTCCTGGAATAGCATCCTGTGGTCGAGGAAGCCCTCCTGGCGACACCATCCTTGCAGCCAGGCATTCACCTCCAGGATGCACCTGTCTCTGCCTGGGCCCCTACCTTCGACAGGAAGGATCGAAGAGAATACCACCTGCGCTCCAAACTCCGTCACCCATACTCCCAGAGCCCTGTAGACACTCTTGATCCACTCAGTGTCACACCTCGCAGTATCATTTGTGCCCACATGGATGAGTAGCATGGGGTAGTAGTCAGAGGGCTGGATAATCCTCGACAATGTCTCCGTAACATCTCAGATATGGGCCCCCGGCAGACAGCATACCTCCCGAGATGAAATGTCAGGGGGAAAGATGGGTGCCTCCATCCCTCTCAGAAGAGAGTCTCCAACCACCACTACCCTACGTTTCCTATTCGCAGTGGTGGCAGCAGACTTCCCAGCCTTGGGGGTACGATGCTTCTCCTCCTCTGCTGTAGGGAGTGATTCCTTATCTCCTGTATAAAGAAGAGCATAACGGTTTCCTAGTACCACGGCAGGAGGGTTCGGAGCAGGGGTGGACCAGTGCCTGCTACCAGAAGTAACCAGCTGCCAGTGTCCACCCTGAGCCGTTTCCTCCTCCACCAGTGGTGTGCCCGCATTCCTGTGTACTGGGACAGCTACCTCAGCTGTCTCCTCATGAACACGATTCAGGAATTGCTCATGGATTTGAGTGCTCCTCAATCTAGCCACCTCCTCCTGTAGCTCTCCCACCTGCTGCCTGAGAGCTTCCACCAGCAGGCACCATTCACATAAGATGATCTCCCCAGCCTGGATATCAGTAAATGGGAATTGCAAGCCACAGTCCCTGCAAAACCACACCAGGATCTGGGTAGAAGCATCCATGCTCAGGCGCTCTGTCTGGCTACAGGCGCAGGTGGAGGAGACAGAAGCAGCGCTGGCACAGGTGTTGTATGTCTTCCTGACCATCGTAGGCCTCCCTCTGTCAAACTCCCATGTCTGCAGCCCCCTGTCCGCTTTCGTAGACAGTCCCCTGCCTTCACAGCAAGGCCAAGTACCATCCCTAACAGATTTTGTCCCAGATCCCTAAATGGCCTCCCTCAAGGATTGAACGCACAACCCTGGGTTTAGCAGGCCTAACCATTGAGCTATCCCTCCCCCCACAATAGCTACAAGCATTGGTGCAATTTCTGCATTTAGCTTCAACACAGTTTGTGACCCCACAACAGCCAAATTGGTTACAATGGGCAAAGCACCTTCTAGCAGTTGAACATCTAGCAAGCCTGAGCAACCTGTTTGAAGTGTATTTACATAACCACACACAGGATTTCTTTCCCATTCCAGCATGAACGGTTTTTACGTAACAGTTGAATACCTTACAGGGCTAAACAACTGAGTGAGCACAACCACACCCAGGATTCCTTTCCCATTCCAGCTAGCTGTATTGGATGCATTGATTCAGACCTGCTTACATTTAAAATGACTCAATTCTAATCCACCAATTTATGATCAATCTAATCTGCCCCTTGCCTGCAGTGACCTCCATATATATATTTACCGTACTATATACATAGACCTTTATTTTATAGAGTTGTATAAAGTGCAGGATATTTTCACTGGTCTAGACAAGTCACAGGCAATCAGGAAATTAACCGGGTAAGTTCTAGAAATATATATTTTTAAAAATCCATAGTCCTCTTTTTTGGAGAGTGTGACATTTGAACATTTTATGTACTGCAAAAACTGTCTCCTTACACTTGTGATAGAAATGTAGTCGTGTTAGTCTGGTGTAGCTGAAACAAAAAACAGGACTATATAGCAATTTGTGACAATTTTCTTCCACTATTTGATCTGAGGCAGTGGGTCTGGACCATGAAAGCTCATCACCTATTAAACCATCTTGTTAGTCTTTAAAGTGCTACATAGTCCCATTTTTTGTTCCTTACACTTGAGCAGAGATCAATGTTATTCATGGATTTGTATGTTTACCAACAGCTTATCCTCTTTCTAACATTCCTGTCATCTGAAGAAGTAGGTTGTGCCCACGAAAGCTCATACCACCATCTACATGTTTTCTTTGTCTTTAAAGTGCTGCTAGACTATTTTTTGTTTTGCAAGATTTTCCTTACCCTCTTTGTTGGGGTCAGGCACTTCTGCCAGGGGTCTAAAAAGCTCTCTATAACTTAAAGCCATGAACACCAAACTCTGGGGTGCACCCCCCTACAGAGGCACAGAGGAACATTCAGGTGGGGTGTAGTGAGACTTTGGCCAGATCCCAGAAGGGGTGAGGAGAGAGCCCCACTGAGCCCCAGTCTACCCCCAACTCCACTATGGCCCTGCCTAGGATAACCAGACAGCAAGCATTTACAAGTACATTTGTTCCAGTCCCTTGGACAGACAAACACATACACGATCTTTATCAAGCATTCCCACCTGGGGAAGTGATGAAACAGACAGAGCCAGACAGGTACCCAGAAGTTACCTACTACAGGACAGGCCCAGCAAGGAAAATAACAGAACACCACTGGCCATCACCTACAGCCCCAGCTAAAACCTCTCCAGCACATCATCAATGATCCCTTATGCTCACTGACCATGAAAGAGAGGCCAGTCCTCGCTTACAGACAGCCCCCCAGCCTGAAGCAACTACTTACCAGCAATTACAAACCACACCACAGACACACTAACTCTATTTAACTGGGCAGGGGGGTGAAGCACTGGAATGGGTTACCTAGGGAGGGGGTGTAATCTCCAAATCTCAAGGTTTTTAAGTTCCAGCTTGACAAAGCCCTGGCTGGGATGATTTAGTTGGGACTGGTCCTGCTTTTAAGCAGGGGATTGAACTTGATGACCTCCTGAGGTCTCTTCCAACCCTATAATTCTAGGATTCTATAACCAATCCCTGAAACAAATCCTGTTGCCAATTCTGCGTATCTACTCAGACAACACTATCATAGGGCCTACCCACATCAGCCATTCCATCAAGGGCTCATCCACCTTCACATCAACTAAAGTGACACGTGCCAGCAATGCCCCTCTGCCATGTACATTGGCCAGAGCAGACAGTCTCTACACAAAAGAACAAATGAACACAAAACAGACTTCAGGAACAGCAACATACAAACCCAGTGGGAGAGCATTTCAATCTCACTATACACTCAGTAAGGGCACATCTAGACAGCGGGGCAAAAGTCGAATAAAGCGATGCAACTTCTGCTACATCAATTGCATAACTGAAGTCAAAATAGCTTAAGTCGTTTTTTAGCGCTGTCAACACAGCAGGAAGTCGAAGGAAGAACACTCTTCCTTCAACTTCCCTTACTCCTCATGAAATGAGGGTTACCACAAGTTGGAGTAAGAAGTCTTCCTGCTCGATGTTACTTCGAAATAAAGACACGCACTATGTTATTTCGGAATAACGTCAATTTATTCCAAAATAACGCTGCTATATAGACATAGTCTAAGAGACATAAAAGTATCCATCCTTCCCCAAAAACACTTCAAAAGCAGACATCAAGGAGAAACTGCAAAGCTGTAATTCATTTGCAAACTTGACACTGTTAATCTGGGTTTGAATAGGGATTGGGAATGGCTGGCTCACTACTAAAGCAACTTTCCCTCCCTTGGTATTCACACCTCCTCAGCAACTGTTGGGAGTGGGCCACATCCACCCCGACAGAGTTGGCCTTTTTAGCACTGGTCCTCCACTTGATAAGGTAACTCCCTTCTTTTCATGTGCTAGTATATTTATGCCTGACAACAATTTCCACTCCATGCATCTGACAAAGTGGCGTTTTGCCCTCAAAAGCTTGTTCCCAAATAAATCTTTTAGTCTTGAAGGTGCCACAGGATTCTTCATTGGTCTTGTGGATACAAACCAACATGGCAACCCTTCTGATACCAGACATCAAGAGTGGGATAGAGGCAGGGATGGGGTGGGAGGGCAGTAGGCACCTATATAAGAAAAAGGCCCAAATAGCAGGGCCTATAAGACAAAGGCCCAAATAGCAGGGCTGTCCTTGTAAAATCAAGACATCTGGTCATCCTTCTCAATCCCAGCTGCAGATCTGAGCATGCCTCAGCCCTGGCTGTGACCCCTACTCCTGACCATGACCCCAGCTGCTCTGGCCATGGCCCCTGATTGTGGGTTTAGGCCTGCTTCTGGCCCCAGCTCCCAGCCATGGCTCCTGGTGGGAGGACAGATCAGGGAAGTGGGGGGCACCACTGAAAAAGTCTGGGTTCACTCTGTCAGTGGTCCCCACAGTGCTAAAAATGTGGCTCTCTGAAAATAAGATTACATTTCACAATGGCACCACCTAGTGGAAGTTGATCGCTAGTAAAATGGAAAGAAATTCTGCTCACTACAATCCATATTCTCTGCTAAATCAATGTTTGAAAGCTTCATTTAAAGGGTTCTCCTAGTATCACTGATGTCTTATAGCCCCTCCATCAAACTGCAACATACAATAGAATAAAGAGAGTCGCTGAGCCTTTCCCATCAAAGTTGTCCATTCCCATCTTGCTCATGCTCGTTGCAGGTGAAAGTCATTGTTGCCATGTAACATGGGCTCAGCGCCTGAATGAAGAAGCTGTGGTAGTCACCTACTACTGCACTGATTATTTGCACTGCAGAAACATTCAAAAAGCCCCAAGCTGGCAGGGGCTGAGGATTGACATAGGAGAGGTTGGACTGAGACCTCCAGCATCATAGGATTTTAATGCCTCGGGCAACTCCTCCAGAGTCAGAATCTCAGCTTTCATTTAAAAAATAAATGTTTCTAGCCCGTGTGATTGGGAAGAGAAACTTGAAAGCACAAACAAAGTATATCCAATGCAGTTACATTGGCCAGAGTCTGAAAACAGCCTGAAATAACAGCTCCAAGAGGTGTGAACTTTTCCATTAAGCTCTCTGATTCCAGGAGTCACTTGCACTGGTGGGAACTGTCAACACCTCCCTTACTCATTCCCTCATAAGGGTTTGGATTTAAATCCCTGGATCCAAACACAGTGCTGTGGTTTTGAGCCAAACGCAGAACTGGAAGCGGGATGTGGATTTATTTTTTCAAATTCATTGAGGCTGCTGCCCAAGATGTTAGTATCTGCCTGTTTGTGCAGACAGCCTGAAAACAAATCATCTGGCAGAGCCCACTATACTTTTCGGCTGTGTCTAGATTGGCAAGTTTTTCCCAATTGGCAGCCGCTTTTGCGGAAAAACTTGCCAGCTGTCTATACTGGCCGCTTGAATTTCCGCAAGAACACTGACGATCTCATGTAAGAAATCAGTGCTTCTTGCAGAAATACTATGCTGCTCCCGTTCGGGCAAAAGTCCTTTTGTGCAAGAGGGCCAGTGTAGACAGCTCAGATTTGTTTTGCGCAAAAAAGCCCCGATGGCGAAAATGGCGACCTGGGCTTTTTTGCACAAAAGCGCATCTAGATTGTCCACAGATGCTTTTCCGCAAAAAGTGCTTTTGTGGAAAAGCATCCGTGCCAATCTAGACGCTCTTTTCCGCAAATGCTTTTAACTGAAAACTTTTCCGTTAAAAGCATTTGCGGAAAATCATGCCAGTCTAGACGTAGCCTTCCTCTGTGTGAAAACAGAAGAAAGAAATAAGCCAGAGGGAACCCAGCACTACGTTACTTATGGCTACCATTCAACCTCAACCTACCTAGGCTTTTGTGCTACAACTATACAAACACAATTTATAAGCACAAGACAAAGGTTCCAAATAAACATTCATGTGACTGTTTACATAGGCAGCAAGTAACATAGGCACAAGAAGGCATTGCCTTCCCAAAACTGCCTACACTCCATTCTTTGCTAGCCACCTGGGAGGGCTGGGATCACAGCGCAGCAATATGGATAGCCAGGAATGATCCGGCTGCTATGTGGCTGCCCCATTGCTGGGTCTAGGGGCAGCAGCCTGGGGTGGGGGCTGCCTTTGATTCCACTAGAGGGAAGGTTGCAGTAGGGGGTGGGGCCTCAGCTTGCCTTGCCCAGCTCAGCCTTCACCTCCCCCCCATGACTATTTAAACAAATTCCATTTGAATAGGTTTGGGTTCCTTTTGGGAGGGGGAAGGAAGAGAAGGGGTTCAGTAGATTCAGGCAAACACCACCACCATCAGGCCATGTCTACACTATGCAGAAGATCAATGCTGCCATGATCGTCCGGGGTTCAATTCAGCAGTGAGAGATAAAAAGGCATCGTTTAAAATGTGGAAGTTAAATCCTAGTGAGGAAAATAGAAAGGAGCATACATTCTGTCAAATTAAGTGTAAAAATATAACAAGAAAAGACAAAAAGGAGTTTGAAGAGCAGCTAGCCAAAACGTAATAGCAAAATGTTTTTAAGTACATCAGAAGCAGGAAGCCTGCTAAACAACCAGTGGGGCCACTGGATAATCGAGATGCCAAAGGAGCACTTAAAGACGATAAGGTTATTGTGAAGAAACTAAATGAATTCTTTGCTTTGGACTTCATGGCTGAGGATACTGGGGAGATTCCCAAACCTGACCCATTCTTTTTAGGTGACAAATGGGAGGAATTGTCCCAGATTGAGGTGTCCATTAGAGGTGGTTTTGGAACAAAACTGTTAACTTAACTGTAGCAAGTCACCAGGACCAGATGGAATTCACCCAGGAGTTCTGAAAGAACTCAAATGTGAAATTGCTGAACTATTAACTGTGGTTTGTATCCACCCTTTAAATCAGCTTCTGTACCTAAAGACTGGAAGATGGCTAATGTGACGCCAATATTTTTAAAAGGGCCCTAGAGGTGATCCTAGCAATTACAGACTGGTAAATCTAACATCAGTACCAGGCAAATCAGTTGAAACTATAGTAAAGAATAAAATTGTCAGACATATAGAATAACATAATTTATTGGGGGAAAGTCAACATGGTTTCTATAAATGGAAATCATGTCTTACAAATATACTAGGCTACATCTATACTGCCGGTTTTGCCGGAAGTTAGTAATGCTAATCCATGCCTCATTTGCATAATTTATGCAAGCTGGCTTTGTGCAGAAAAAGTAGTGTGGACCTTTTTTGCACAAAAAAGTTCACATTTCTTTTTTCCCCGCAAAAATGGCTTGCATAGTGCATTCAAATGAGGCATGGTGATATGCTAATTCGTGCCTCATTTGCATACTCACTGCCAGGAAAACCAGCAGTGTAGATGAAGCTCTAGAGTTCTTGGAGGGTGGGGCGTCAACAAACATGTGGACAAGGGGAATCCAGTGAATATAGTGTACTTAGATTACCAAAAAGCCTTTGACGAGATCCATCACTTGATGATCACTTGATCACTGTTCTGTTCACTCCCTCTGGGACATCTGGCATTGGCCACTGTTGGAAGACAGGACACTCTGCTAGAAGGACCTTTGGTCTGACCCAGTATGGCCATATTTATGTTCTTATGCTCTTATAGAATGAATCTTCCTCAAATGCCATCTCTCTGCACAGTAGTTGCTTGAGCAGCTTTGATTTTTAATTCTGCTTTGATTTTTAAACATATCCATTGAGAGCAGTACTAAGGACAACAACTGAAAACTCCCTGCCCTAAGTGCAACCACTTTATAGAGTGAGAAAAGTAGGACTACATACCATTTCCCAGTTGACACCAACCTGGTCACCATAACCATCCAGAACTTTCTGGGAACAAGTCTCAGAGGGGGAACCAGCGTAGTCTATAACTTTAAAAAAACAAGTAGTCCCGTGGCATCTTAAGGACTAACAAACATGGGATCATGAGCTTTCATAAGTAAAAACCACTTCATCAGATAAGTTGGAGTGGAAATAACAGAATCCAAGATCTATATAACAGCAAAAGCAGTTACCTGTCAATGGTAGGACCTGTGTTAATGAAGCTAACACAGTTGAATCAGGCTGGATGTATCCCATTAATAGCTTTTGATGTGAAAATGTGAATGTCAAAGGCAGGGGAACTGGCTTTGTAGTGTGTTAACCAGTTAATATCTTTATTTAAGCCCAGGCTGACAATGCCAAATTTGTGAATGAATTCCAGTTCAACAGTCTGCCTTTGTAATTGGTTAGTGAAATGCCTTCATAGAAAAATGACTACTTTTAAATCCATGATTGAGTGTGCAGGTAGGTTAAAATGTTTCCCTACAGGTTTAAGTGTGTTACCATTCCTGATGTCTGATTTGTGTCCATTTATCTTTTGTCAGAAGAGGCTGTCCAGTTTGGCCAGTATACATGGCAGAGGGGCATTGCTGGCACATATCACATTAGAGGATGTGCAGAGAACCCAAGATCGCTTGTTTCATAACCACAAGCCCTTATTGCTTGAGCTAAAGGAGAAACTATTTATGGGTGAGCAAGAGAAGCTATTTTGTTTTACACAAGGAATCTCAGTGTGTTAGGGTCAGGATTGGGGGGTCCCTGACTTCCTTAGGCCTTGCTACATGAGCAAGGCACACAAATATAACTAAAGATGAGATTTTAAATGGATTTCTTACACCAGTGCAACCTATATGGACAATGTTTAAAACTAGTCTCCATTTAAGATCAAAAGGAATAAGCCACTCTTAGACTGACATAAGACTGACCACACAAGCATGTGCACCAATTTATAAATGTGATTCAAGTTAAACCAATGCAGTTTTCTTATCTAGACAAGGACTTAAGCGCTTTTGAAAATCTGAGTCACAGTGCTTAACACACAGTTCAGCAGCTCTCAATCCATCCAGTAGTGGGCAGTGGCCAACCCATCACAAGGACATGCCCATGTCATTCCAACAATATTTGCATTTCATCTTTTAATGAACGATCCCCCTGTATAGTCAGATCCAACACCAGGACTATCTGTTTGGTACAAACTCATTTCTAGTTTATGGGAAAATACATCCATTTAGGCTCTGCTGCTAACTTTGATGCACCACTGTAAATGTCTTTCCTTCCTGCTACTGCAAGTTTCAGCGCAGTTGGTCACCCGTTCCAATAGATAATGTTAAAAACTCTGCCACAATTACTTCCCTGAAGCTCCAAATCACCTTCCTCCACTGACTCATGTCCATTTGGCCACAGCTGTTGGCCACTCATGTTCTTTCACCACAGTTGCTACACACTAACCCTCAACACCCAATATGAAGCTCTTCCTTCCTCCCTCCTAGAGTTACAAAACTGTTCTTAACACTAACACCACTGTAAATCAGAAGTAACTCCACTCTAGTCATTGGAGTTTCACCAGGTCTTCCAACAACCTACCCTCAAGGAACAACATTTGCAAATTCTGCTTTCCAATGAAGTGAGACTTTTACTTGGAGGAGACACAGCTTCCCTTCCTGAATTTTTGGCTCCTTTCCAGAGATGGTCCCAAATTCTCACCTCCAAACATGTTGTATCGCAAGTCAAATAGCACAGTTCTGGGGTCATCTCTACCATCATCTCCCTTTAATATACAAAAGAGGGCAGCACTGTACAGGAACTAGGATTCAAAGAAGTAGGACAGATACAGTTCATATATTCAGATTTTGCCTTTTTCAGCTCTGGGTTTATGAGAAGTAGGTTTTAGAATGACATCAAAGTTCACCCCTTTATGAATTGTTTTAAAAAAAACTCAACCCCCAAAGTATTTCCAAAAGACTATTGAGTAAAGATTACCATTTTATATTTGCTGTTCAACTAGAGAGGTTGAACCTCTCTAGTCTGGCACCCTCAGGACGGGACCAGTGCTGAGCCAAGAATTTACCAAACTATGAGCAATCAATTTTGCAAAGTATTTGCAACACTGCTTAATAATCATATACGACTGTACTAATACACCTTATATAAGCCTATGCCTAGCCAAGGCTTACCAGCTCTTCTCATAACGAAGTGTTAGTGTAATTTTACAATTCTACTGTATTGGCACAAGGAAATAAGTGAAGTATAAAAACCATGAAATAATATGAAAAAGAACAAAATAATATAGGTAAATCTATAATGTAGTCACCTAAAACAATGCTTGAATTCCGCTTCCAAAGTGATAGGACAATAGCTGCTAATTCAAATTACAGTACCATCTGGGGTCTCTGCAGTAGGTATATTCACCTTTTGCTGTATCAGTACGGACATATGCCACATTTAGCAGCGTTACCAACATTTCCTTTGTTTGCTGGTCTCTTAGAAGACATATTTAGGAGTAAATTAGAGCTAAATGACAGCATGGAACCCTGAAAGTCAGGAATGGTGGCTGAAAACAAACTTTGTGGGACCACGGGAAACTTGGCCATACCCATGATAAGTGTACATCCAGCTAACTAAAATCATGCTGGACCACGGATGTTGTCAAACCACAGAGTGCTGAACTAGAGAGTAGGCATCTAGAACACCACTGTCTGGTGACTAGAATATTTATTAGCATTATATTCCAACCACATATGGACTCCTCATATAACCTGGTGTGCATAACCAAGACATTGCAAAGATGTTAATTCTGTCTTTCCGTGCCTTTGGCATTTATGGTTCATTTTAAGTTGCATCTCAGACACTTGCTGGGGAATGGCACAGAGAAACAAACACGTCTGGACATATTCTAGAAGTGCAGAAACATTTATGCAAATCTAACCAACATCTAACATCCGTCATTTGAACTTCCTCAAATCGCTTGTCACATTCCCTTCAAAGAGCCTTTTACCAGCAGAACTACTAGTTCCTCCTTATTGTTGTAAGAAAATGCTTAAACTTATGATCATTCTATTCTTTCTCCCATCCTTATGTAAGCCATGGATTTGCTATTATTAACTGTATTTTATTCCAAAGAGGGACCGTTAACCTATTTTGCTCAAGTTCTTCTTCTCTCTTTTAGCTCAATCCACTCAAGAGAATCAAACATCCAATGGGAAAGACTGTGGTAAGTTTTTGTTTGCAGATTTATGATGTTACTCGATTTATTCAGCTTTGCTCGGGTCCTTCAGGTCAAGGGGCTGGGGAGGTAAGTAGGTTCTGGAGTCTGGGTAGGGGATCAAGGAGGGGCTCAGGGCAGAGTGCGTAGGGGGAAGGGGCTGGGGGCTCAGGGCACAGGGTGGAGGTGTAGGAGTCAGGGCAGTCAGTGGGGGAGGCTGGCAGATGTTCCCCGGGGCTGCTTACATTGTTTAAAATCCCACTAGAACGGTTGAACACTGATCCCTGTACCTCATTTTACACTCTGTAGCTGGCTCTAAAAAGGAAAGAGGATTTAAAATACTAGAAATACTGTAATTCATACTACACATATGCTGGAGATCAGCATTATTCTATAGAAGGAGTTCACACATTTTCCTCCCGACAGTTACATTTATGGTAAATCCATAAAAAAAAAAACCCTGACATTACCAGAAAGTTGTCTCACACTTTAGAATGCCCAAGTCAGGGTAGGCTAAAGTTAAAGCTGCTCCCACAACCTTAACTCTGCTTCTTTGTACATATCTATCTTTACAATACAGTCCATGTACAGTACATCTTCCCATACTATTTTGCAACTAATCAAATAATGGGTTATACTCTTTCCCCCCAACAGCTTTCGATACACTGCTTTCTTTGCTATAGTGGACCAGTAGAAATTTGTTGGCTTAGACTTTTTATATCTTAACTGCTGCATACAGCTGTGGGTTTTACTATGACAGTTTGCAGCCATGTACTGATGACGGATATGAAACCAGGTGATTCAGTCTTTCCTAGGAAATGAGCAGCTAAGTATTGTCTGAGGCTTCTTTCTTGCACAGAAATGTCCACATCACGGGCATGAACTTTGGGTGAATTGCTTTAGGACAGAAATAGGGAATATAAGGCCTGGGGGCTGTATATGACCCCCAACTTGCCTGGATCCAGCCCCCCAGGCTCAGCATGAGCCCATGCTGGCGCGCCAGTCCCCCCACCTCCCTACCGTGGGGCTGGGGCACACAAAATATACTAGGCCGGGCCTCCTGCAGGCTCTGGTGTGCGAGGGGGATGTGGGGGTGTCTTTCTCCTTCTCAGTTTGGGGCCACATCAGTGAGAGGGGTTTTTTGGCCTCTCACTTGGGTACAGCCCCTGACTGATTTTTCTGTGGGACAGTGGCTCCCAACCCAAAAAAGGTGCCCTGCCCTTGCTGTAGAAGGATTCCCTTCTGGGAAGTGTTCCATGCAGGGACAAACTTTGCCTCCTCTCTGCAAACCATCAGTAGTTATTCTGCCCCCCACTTCTACATGGCTCCCCAAAGGTTAAGACACAAGCTAGGTTTACACTACAAGGTTTTTGTGCAAAAACGGCCATTTTTGCGCAAAAAATGGCAGAGCATCCACATCTCAAGCACGTTTTTGTGCAAAAAAAATCCAGTAAATAGACAGGACAGAGGACTTTTGTAGGTAGAATTATTCCTCTCCCCACAAGGAATAATTCCTTTTTGCGCTACAGCTCTTGCGCAAAAAGGCATGTGTGGTCACACCATAGGGGTTTCTTGCATAAAAAGAGCCTATCAGAAAAAGCACAGGTACTCTGATGGCCATTCTGTTCATGGCAATCAGAGCTTTCTTGCACAAGACCATCCATGCAGTGTGGATGCTCCTTTGCACAAAAGCACATCGCTTTTGCGATGCACTTTTGAAGTGTGGATGTACTTTTGCGCAATCATTTTTTGGGGAAGATCTCTTCCGCAAAAAGCTTCTTGTGCAAAAACCCTGCCAAGTGGACAAAGCCACATTGAAGGACAGGAGACTTTTCTCTTCTTCTCCTGACACAACATCTGAATTTTTGAAAAAGATTTCCTGGGGGTGGCAGGTGTGTGTGTTTGAAGATTATTACGCTGTGGAGGGGACAGGAAGAAGCCCCATTGTTTAGAACAGTCCAGACCAGTAATTCCAAATTAGGGAGCAAATCCACACTGCGAAGGGGATGGATATAGCAGGTCTTTTTCATCTCTAGATACCCTGAGCCTCTTGTCACACTGAGAAGCTACTCAAAAGGTGTGTTGTGTAAGGATTAGGTAATGGGTATAAAATGCATGTTTTCTGCATGCTGCAGTTTTTACTCCATCTGAATTTCTACCCTGTACCTGGGAAGACAGGTACAGAATTTCCTGAGAGAGAGAGAGAGAGAGAGAGAGAGAGAGAAATAGTTTGTGCTCCTGGGAGCGAATCTTCCTTGCATTAAAAACTCTAAGGCCTGGTCTACGCTAAAGCGGAAGGTCAGCTTAAGATAACCAACTCCAGCTAGGCTAATTATGTAGCTGCAGTCAACATCTCTTAAAATCACCCTCCACACAGAGGGAGGTCAATGGGAGCAAATGCTTCTGTTGGCTTCCCTTACTCCTCATGAAGAGCAGGAGTACCGGTGCTGACGGGGGCACCCTCTGAGTTGGAATTAATGGGTCTCCACTAGACCTGCTAAATTGAATCCCAGAAGATCGACTGTGGTGGCAGCATCTTCCACGTAGTATAGACATGGCCTAAGAGACTTCATGGGAAGCAAGAGTAGGAGCAGGCTCTTACACCACAGTAACACTCACGAAGGATCTCAATCCACTTGACAAACATGCACTAAGGATTTGATCTGTGTATGAAATTCCATTGATGGCCTTGTTCAGAGAGCCCTTTCAGGTGTGGAACATAAGCTTCACAACAGCCCTGTCCATTAAGTGATCCCTAATTAGAGTGAGGTATCTGGTGAGCAACTGCCGAAGAGTTGAGCAACATTCTCCACTAGTGTAGTCCTTGAAAGTCAAACCAAACTCCGGGAAAACCATGAGTGTTCTGTAAAGAGGTCACAGTGTGGTTCTTAGTGTTTCACTGCGTGTCCATTTTACAGATGGGGATATGTAAGAATACATAGTTCAATTTGGAAGTCTCAACTTTATGTCTGCTTACCAACAGTTCTGATCATCATCATCACCACCACCACCAACCATGGGCTCAAAGCACGTTGGTGTCTGATGCCTCCCTCACTATTTCCTTCCATCTTTCCCTGTCTAGTGTGGAGTGGCTTAGTTTCTGTTGACTAGCTCCGCACCAATCTATTATATCATCTCCCCATTCTCTGTGGGGTCTGCCTCCCCTATTTGGACCATCCAGAAACAACTTTAATTCTTCAAGTCAATGGGAATTTGGGGGAACTGAGCTCTTTTCAAAACCTGGTTTAAAGAGTTGACATTTTTTTCACCTGTAATTATAAAAATGCTGCCCCAGTCATTATTTCATTATTGTCTAACGCCAAAGAAAACTCTCCCATGGCTCATAGTTTCTTTTTTTGATGTTTGAAAGATCTGGAATGTTATTGCCTCAGATACTGTCCTCATCAACGTAAGGGGGTGCAGGGCTTGGGACAGCCCTCCCCCCCATCAGTCCCAGGCTCTGCCTCACTTCTTCCTGCTCCCCTCCCATCCCCTTGCTTACTCTCATTTCATTTCTTCCTCAAGGCCACGCCCCTGCTCTACTCCTTCCTGCCCCCAGCCAACCTCTTCCTCCAAGTAACATGGCCAGGGGATTTAAAGGGAGGTGGGGGCATGGCTCTGGCAGCAGGGATCAGCCCGCCCCCATGCTCACAAGTGGTGGCAGGAAATGGTGCAACTCAGCCTCAGCCTACTCTGCTCACTCCCAGCCTAGTTATGAACACATTACAGATCTGTCTCCCCTCAGCCAAGGAGCGTTCTCCACAGCTGAAATAGCAAAGGTTTTTGGAGCAGGTTGCAAGAAGATATTTGTACACTGAAACTTGGGTCTAATGGCCAGGGATGGACTGTCAGGTGCTCCAGCTCTCATGCCCTGGGCTCACTCATGCCTCCACCTAGTTCTCTGGGGTTTTGTGAAGCTATTTGTGGATTGTTGTTTCACTCAGAAATGTTTCCTTTCCCCAGCACCGCTGTCTAACCCTGAGCTCAAGTCTCTCCAACCAAGCTTAGAGATAGAAATTGGCCAGAACGTGACACTGTCCTGTCTGTGCACCAATGGCGCTCTTCCAATCAACTATACGTTTTTTAGAAATCAGAGTCTGTTGTCTATTATAACCATGAAGGATAGGAACCCAGCTCTGCATAACCTCACTATCAATTCTGCCAGCGACTTGGGGGAATATAAATGCAAAGCTGAAAACAGAAATGTCAACAGCTCAAGATACAGCACGGGTCTCACCTTTACTTTCCTAGGTAGGTACTTGTGTGTATCGGTGGCATTTTTCAACATCAGGAAATGAATGTTCCTAATAATCCATCCCAGCTGGCCTGATCCTGCCAGGAGCTGGAGGCACTACCTCCTATCTCTCTCTCACTTCGCACCATGAGGAAAGGGAACAAGCATTGTGGAATAAACCTCCTCAAACCCGTTCAGAACAGTTTTAAAATACTATGTGTTAAACATGTAAGCTCCAAGTCCAGAGAGGACTCTGGCAGCTGGGACTGTCATCAGATGGGGGTCAGACCATCTAGATCTGACCCTATTGTTTTACCACATCTGCGCAAAATAGCTTGCAGAATACAATCCAGGACCATTTTAGGATTGTGCTCCCAGGTGACCTTCCCCCTCCTGCCTTTAACTTTAACACAGAAAGTTAAAGTACTTGATCTGTGTAATAATTTTGATTAACATTTCCATTCTTACTGGTCAAATTAAACCTTTTCCCCTAGCAGCAGCACTATCAAAATGGCTCGGGTGTAATTATATATTTAATGGCAAGTTTCCATTAGCAGCTGGTGGTCCATGGAAAGGTTGTTCCTGTGCCAGAGAAGGCAAAAGCTGTGTTAAACATAACTATCAATTCGCCAAGCTGTCATACAGTAACATTTGAGCAGAAAGATCAAAAACAGAATGCCATTTCTTTCAAAGGGACAGAGCCTTATACTTTTCATTCCATTCATCTTGTAGCAGCAGCGGCCAGCAATCCCATAATGCTTTCCAATAGAGGACAGCGTTCTATAGCATAGAATGCCTCTGTCTAGAATTTGGACTACCAGACCCACAGCTGGTTTGAACTGGGGTTCTTCTATTGGAATCAACAGAGCTACATTGATATGGGGCAGCTGAGGAGCTGATCCTGTCTACACGTCTCCGTTTTAAATCTCATGTTTGCTTTGCACTTACTTTTGCATTCCACTGGTTTCTTTTCAGATCCTGTATCCAAACCAGTGTTGAGCGCGACTACTTCCTATGTGAAGATGGGCCAGAACGTGACCCTGTTTTGTCACTCAGAAAATGGTTCTTTTCCCATTGATTACATGTTTTTTCAAGGAAATAGGAGTATATCACGCAGAATACCTGTGTCAGAAAAGGCAAAAGCTGTGTTAAATATAACGATCAATTCTCCCAGTGACTTGGGCAACTATAAATGCAAAGCTAAAAATAAAATCTCTAATCATATAAAATATAGCAGCAGTCTCAACTTTACGCTGGCAGGTATGTGCTTCTGCTGTTACTAATAGAGCTGTGCCTATCTATGTAAACGGGGGTAGTAGGTCCAGCCCATTGATGGAACTTTGAGTGCCTGGCTGCTGGATCCACATGGCATCCTGAGGCCCAGCAGGTTAGAACGCTGCACATTCACAATCCGACTTGCTATTCCTAATGTTTTGTTCCAAGATTTTACTTTTGAGGTGAGAGGTGTGTGGAGGTGAACAAAAGAAACAAAGCCAGGGCTTTTCATTTAAACAGACAGAGCTTGGATTAGCCTATAAAGGAACACACTAAGAACAGAGGCATGAGCAAGGAATTACTTTTAAATGGCTTGGTAGAATTAAATTTGTATATATACACACACACGAGAGAATTTACCTGGCATTGGCCGGGTCCTTGTGGACGCTTAAGGCAGAAGGTCAGGGGTTCAGGAATCAGGGCTGAGAGATCTGGGGGGGCTGAAGGACTCACCTGAGTTGTCATCAGAGCAACATGACCCTTGCTGCTGCAGGCATCAGCTCCCTGGGTTTCCCAGGACCACACTGCTCAGCTGGTAGCTCTTCCGGGGGAGGGGCAGGGGTTATATTGTCCAGTCCCAGCCAGCAACTCCTTCTAGGGGAGCTGGGGCTATGCTAGCTCCTCCAAGGGCCAGGGTGAAGGGCTGGGACTAGGGCTACAGCTAAGGGCTGAGGGGGGGGGGGATTAGGGCAAAGGGGCCACTTACCCTTGGCTGGTGTTCGGCAACGTGGAGAGCCCCGTCCCCATCTGGCCACTCTTTTCCTGACGTGGCCACTTCCTTGTGGTCATTCCGCAGCATAACTGTTCCTCGCACTCGCTGCCTCCAGTGGTCATTGTGGAGCATAACTGTCCCTCTGATCAACCCCCTCCCATGTGCTGGAGAACAAGCCCATTCCATGCACTTCTTGTTTTCCTGGCACACTGAACCATGACCTTACTTTAAGTTAGGGTAAGAGGAAGCTGCATACCAGATTTGGTAGCCCTAACTCTTATACATTAAGAGTTCTTGAACAAATGGACTCATAGAAAGACAGATTCATGGACAGAGAGATACGCACAAAGTCTCTAAAATATAGATAGATATGTATAATTTCAACAAATAATATACATTTTTATTTTAATGATTTTTAGTTTTACTAAATTTTCAATTGTGGGAAATTATGGAGGGGTTAGACAGCAGCATGGTTAGACAATAATTATTTAATTGCAATAGATATTTGAGATAAAAATCCAAAACTTCGTACCTGTTAAAGCACAAATCACCAACATCACACACCAAAAATATGCAAAGCAAATACCCTCAAATTAACTTTCAACATTTTGTGTTTGATGAAACTCATGTTTACCAACCTTGACAGATAAAAATCTAATCCTTCCAAGACTTGTTTTTTATAGTCTTCCCCGGCACTCCTCTACCTCTAAGTTCATCCTGTACACATGCAGGACATCTTAGCCAAGACCCTACCTCCTGTGATAGGGCAGGATTGTGGCCAGGTACTCCTTTCTCTACATCTGTAGGGTTCTCAGTTTGGAGCCAGCTCTTTACTCTTTCTCTAGGCTCAGGTTAGGGCGCCCTGCCACAGTCAGTATTAAGCACTGCTTTGCTGCTTTGCTACTTCTCCAAACTGTGATAGAAAAGGCCGGGCTTCAATTTTAATGGAAAGAAATACTTGGAACATTTTGCTGCACCTGCTCTTGGTCCCTACAAACACCCTTTCTCCTGTTGACAGAAGAGAATGACCCTTCCTATCTCCTCTGCATTTTTCTTGGGCTGCTGTTTCTGCTGGTGGTGATAGCGATTGCCCTACTGATTCCATTTTGGATCCTGCCTTGGTGTAAAGCAAGTGAGTTCTTTTGGCTTCTCCATATTTTCATTTTTCTTGTAAAATAGTGCTGGCTTTGGCTCCTTATATTACATGCTATGTCCGTGGGAATGGAAGGGTTAGCTTCCTTTGTGCACATCACACACTAAGGATTCCCTGTTTCTTAGCAGCTGGTGTCAGTACTGACAATGGGGCCTGGTCCAGTTGGTATTTCCTGGCCAGTTCCCATTAAATAGGAAGGGATGGCCCAATAATATAAGCTTCAGGTTGGTAACATCAAGAGTCCAAGGGACAGATTAATTAAATCCAGTTAAGGTTAACTTATTTCACCTTTCTGAGGTAGTCATAGAGCAGTAGCCATGTTAGTCTGATCTTGGTAAAATGAAAAAAGCAGTCATGTAGCACTTTAAAGACTATCAAGATAGTTTATTAGGTGATGAGCTTTCGTGGGGCAGACCCACGTCTTCAGATCATATTCTGAAAGTGAATAGGCATGACCATTTTATAACAGAGGGATACAATGAAAGAAGGTAAAAAAATTACAAACTGGCAAATCAGCTACATAGAACAGAAGGTGTGTGTGGGGGGGAGAAGTGACAAGGAAGGAGGAAATTGCTTACTGTAAGAGTCAATTAAGTGGCTAATCTGGGGTCACTACAAATATCAAAAGGTGGGGAGGCTGACTTTGTAATATGTAAGATCATTATCTCGATTAAGGCCCATTCGCAACCTTTTAAAATGTCAAATTTTAGCATAAATAAGAGTTTTGAGGTCTCCCTCTAATCTGGTTTCAAAATCTCTTTGTTGTAAGACACATGTTGTCAGGTCTTTAATATCTTCTGAGACAGTTGTTATAATGGAGCCCTTAGAAAAACAATATCCAACCTCCTCTGAGTAGATACAGATCTGGTGGTACTTTTAAGTGAATTTTGCCCTCGGGTAAAAAGGTCTCTCCTCACTCTAGTAGACACCTTCTTCCTCTACTACATGCTAGAAGAGGCCACGTTTCAATACAGATATAAATAAAGGGTAGCTATTAATGTAAGGTAATAAGACCCAAGAGGCACTACTCTCCATCTTTTAACTGACTCCAAATCTATCTTTAAAGCCAAATATGTCTCTTCCTATCAAAATGACACATTTTCTGGATACATTTTAGATTCCCAAAGGCAAAAAGTTACAATTATGCTTATTTTCATATAAGTATTTTTTGCCAAGATCAAGGGGACTGCTCCCATGCCATAAGTTAGGTGTGTGCACAACTGTTTGCAGAATCAGGGCCTGGGTATCTAGACCAGGTCTACACTAGACCCAGAAGGTCAGCTTAAGGTATGCAACTCCAACTCCGTAAGTAACGTAGCTGGAGTCAGCATACCTTAAGCTGAGCTTGGTGCTATCTTCACAGGGGTTAATTGACAGGAACGTTTTCTCCTGCCTGCTTCCCTTGCTCCTTTTGACTGTGAGGAGGAGTACTGGCACTGACCAAAGGCACCCTAAACTGTCTATTTAGCAGGTCTTAACTAGACACGCTAAATTGAACTCCAGAAGATTGCTCTCCAGCCAATAATTATAGATGTGGCCTAAAATTAAATTTCTTGCAAGAACCCCAAGATATATCTCCAATCCCTGCTGTCTTTGGGAGCAACTATTTTCTTTTCCCACACATGCATGTAAAGATACAGTCATGCATGAATAGCACTCCTTGCCAAGGAATTATATTCAGACAATTGCAATACTGTATTTAAAATATCTAACACCACCCCCCAAAAATCATAGGACATGCATTTTTTAAACCGTTGATATGTAATCACTTGAATAATTTTGTTTCCTTTGCATCTTGCAGGAAAACTGAAGTCAGCAGGCTCCTCAAGAAGTTTTGTTTCAACAGAAAAGGCAACAGGGTCTGAAAACTATGTGACATATACGGAGATTGGTAAATTACAAATGGCTCTTTCTTTAATCATGAAACTCACATGCAGGAATTACAATTAATTAGTCCTAGATAAATTCCATGGAAGATGCATTTGGGGCTCAAATGGGAAAGATGGGAAGCAAGTTATTGAGCCAACAGAACTCCCATTGACCTTAAGCAGACATTGCTCGGTGACTCTTGGGATCAGGCCCTATGCGAAAATCTTACGCGGCCCAATGGCTAAATTGTAGCCCACAGAATGAGATCCTTAGAATCTTGTGTGAACCATTTCTCAGGTCCAGTCAGGGAAGAATTAGAAGGAAAGTTCATGTGTGGGAGTTGTGGAACTGTTACGAGAGTGAAAACCACAAAGCAGAGAGAAAATGAAATACTAGTAAATGAAAGAGCTTAGTTTTACACATTAACTTCTTGCTAAGGTAAAAAGATTTCTGGGTTGCGAGCAAAAGTGAAAACACAATTGTACAGCTTCTGCATTTCACTTTGAATTCTTTAGTGTACACTTCAGTTCTTCACTCTTAGCATTGCTCCAACCTGAAGAGATTTAGAGCCACTTTCCACCAAAATGGAGCCACAAAATAACTGGGCAGCAGCTGACAGTGTCTCCATGTTGTGTTATAATGAAGGATAAGGTTTTGCCACAAGCACTGTGGGGATTCCCTAACTTTAACGGGCCTGTGTGACTTCAGGGCTAGAGCAGCTGTCAGCCCTTTCCATAACATTGAGTCTGGACCAGTGGCAGGCAGGGCCTTCCACAGGAGCAGTGGCAGGGTTGGAGCTGTTGGTCAGTGCCCAGTGGTGGGACTCAGATTAAATACCAGCGGGAGGGGAGATTTGCAGCCAGCCAGACTTCTATAAACGTTTATAGCCCATGACCTATTCACAGACCCCGCCAGCAAGGAGAGCAAAGGGGTCAATTGCACAGGGAGCCTGGTGTTTCAAAGAAGCCTGGAGCTCCAGGCCCCTTTGAAACACCACAGCAACACCGCTCCATATGGCTTCGAGGGCTAGGGGGAGGGCCCAGCACCATGCTCTGGGAAGCACTACTGCCCTCAGCTCCACCCCTTCAGCCCAAGGCTCTGCCCCATCTGTTGACAGTCAACCCTGCTGCTTGTCTGCAACTTACTAAAAATACCCGTAACACAAATTATAACCTTAATTACTAGCCAATAGCCTGTCATAAGATGGGATTTTGAGGTCTCTCCTCCACATCCATCTCTCTCTCTCCTCCTCCTACTACCTCTCCCTCTCTCTCTCAGCTCTCCTCCCCCTCCTGCCTCTCATCCGGGGGACCACGGAGCCCAAATGGGAACAAGCAGCGCAAACGGCCATTTAGACTTTGTGCTCCCCATGAGGGAACAAGCAGCTGTTTGGGCACCTCGCTCCCCGTGCTGCATAGGGAGTATGGAGCCCAAATGGCTGCTTGCGCCTCTTGCTCCCGTGTGGCGACCCGGCTGAGCGGTGCAGAAGTCAGCTGAGTGCCACGGCGGGAGGCGAAGGATATGACTGAGGCAACAGCGCCACCCAGAGGCAACAGCCAGCATTTCAGTGTTACAGAGTCACAGATATTGAGCTACTATATATCTGATAACATTGTGTTGTCCCTGTGGACTAATGTTCCACCATAATGAAAACGTTGCAGGACGGGTACCACACTAGGATTATCTAGAATTTGTCAGTTCTCTCCTTAAAATTTCCCCCACCACACTTAGAGGCTGGGAGTAAGGGAAGATGCCTCCCCTCTCACTATCTTCACCACTCTTGTTTCAAGCAACTGGAATAAAGATAGGAAAATGGGTATCTTCCCTCTCTCTACCCTGACCTGTCAGAGGAGGAATAGGGAGGCATGTTGGCTGTTTTGCTCCATTAGCTCTGCATTCTGAAAATTTTCACTTGAGGGAGAGATGAGCGCTCAACTTGCTCTGTCCAAGAGTAAGTAAAGGGAACACAAAAGCAGACTTCTGTGAGAGGCACAAGGGGGGCGGGGGTATCTCTTATATTGCAGGCTGAGTCTCAGTGCCCTTTCAAAAGCTTAAATTCACCATGCGGTCATCTCCTGCAACTGAACCTGAACTCTTTATCACTTGTTTCCATCCAGAGTATGCTAAAACTGAAGAAATGGAGTATGCTAATGTATTGATTACTGGAAAGGAAGACAACAGGAAAGGTAGCAACATGGAGCTTTTCCTATTTGCAACATCCACCATTTGCAAATTTATACCACTAGTGTTCTGGAAATGGAATAAAAACTGATTTAAGCACAAATGTGTGCACAATGTTCACTTGGAATAGAACCTGTGGTTAGCATTCAAAGGGCATTTGAAGATGAAAAGATTGAAATGAATTATGGTTGCAAACAAGCACCAAAATACAACCGCAATTCATCTACAAGCGTAACCTACCAACATCTAGACTAATGGATTGGAGGTACAACATTGGTTGTATATGGAAAAGTTTGAGCACAGGACTGGCCAACAGGAATTCCCATGCATTAATACTGCTGCTGACATTGAGTCAAAGTACTGAGTCAGTTTCTCCTTTCTAAAATAAGAATAATACTATCACACCTTGTAGAATTTGTGAATTCCAATCAATTCCCACACTACAATCTTCATTAAGCCAAAATTAAGGTTTATAGTATATACAGATAACTTAAAGGTTTTTTTTGTTTGTTTTTTGTTGTTTTTTTTAAACAAATAGTGTAGCTAATTAAAAAAACCCTAGGAAAAAAGTCAGGAAATGGTTAAGATTAAATATTTGAGTATGAAAATCAGTGGTAGGGAGGGGATGAAGTGGTCCACAAAAAAGCTCCCCACTTTATTAGGTGTCTGTGGGATAAAATAGTTAAGACTGCCTGCTAAATAGGCAAACTTATAACTCCAGTTAGAATCCTTGATCTGAGAGTAACTACCAATAAGTATCTTGGATCCCAAATATAACAGCTTCTCTCTCAAACTGTCCTATTTGCATTGTTCTTTTTTGAGTTGCAAGAGGCATGTTTCAATGTAGATTGATTACTGTGGACTTTTTTAAATAGTTATTGATCATGCCTTTTCTGACTTACAGTAAACATAAGGGCAGATACTACTATTGTCTACTCTGAAATCATCAGGAGAGATGAAATTCAAGGTAAGTTTCCTTTATGGTGATTTACATGAGGAAGATTTATATAAAATATTCTTAAAAAGAGAACCTCTACCCCAGTGAATTTTGCTAGCATCACCATGCTAGTATAGAAAGCTCACAGGAAAACAGTTAGATGCTGGTTTCCTGGCCTAATTATTCTGTAATCAGATAATGATGTTACTCTCCTCCCTTGCCAATCTTAAAGAATGACTCCCTCTGACTTTGAAACTACAATTTGATCGAGATGGAAACACAAAACATATTAGAAAAAGTTCATTGATGCCCAGATTTCTTATTCCACAAGTAATGCCATTATAGCCAATGTGGCTAGATTTTTTTTAAAAGGTACCAACAACATGGTGGTACAACTTGAATTTCCATTGGCATTACTCCTTTGACATAAGGGTGAAGGAGTAAGCCAGCAATTAGCTAACATGATCCAATTGTAAGGTGCTCATACAGAGAGCTTTGCTCCATCAGGAATTTTAGGAAACAACAGGATTTTAAACAAGTAGAGAATAAAAAGGCCTTTTTCAGCCTGTACTTACATTAAAGGTCTGTCCCAGTAGCAGTTTGTTTGGCAGGCTCTCTCCCTAAAAGATCCATTGTTATCAAGGCAAACCACCACCGCCTGCCAAGGAGCAGCTTCCCACGACTCCCAGGTACCAATTTTTTTACTTGAGTAGGACTCCTGCTGGTACTCTCCCAGTGTTTTCCATTTCTGGGAGTGGAGCTTGACAAGACACTGCAAAAGTTAACTTTTCCCCTGCCTGGGTCCGTTACAAAATTAGTACATTACCCACTCTCTAATGCTCCCCACTCACATTGTAGCAATTTCCCCCCTATGTTAATACATTACTTGAAATAATGTTTACAACTTAGTCCTTCAAATTGGTCTGCAGCTTTCAAACCCTTGAAAAGCTGAAGAAACAACTAATAATGTATTGCAACAAAGGAAGTTTAGGCTGGACATTAGGAAAGACTTCCTAACTGTCAGCACGATTAAGCACTGGAATAAATTGCCTAGGGAGATTGTGGAATCTTCATCACTGGATATTTTTAAGATATTTATAAACACTAGATTAGAGAAACACGTGTCAGAGATGATCTAGATGGTGCCTGGTTCTGCCATGAGAACAGGGGACTGGACCCAACCTCTACAAGTCCCTTCCAGTTCTATGATTCTTTATTATATTCAAACAAGAAATCATAGTGGTCAGAAGACTTAACTGGAGAACAGAAACAATATGGAGAAACATTCACCTAACGCATGCTTCCATTCTCTAAAAACAATGCATTCCAACAGTCTTACTTTTCAAGTGATCTTTTCCACATTTAAGTTTTTTAAAATCTTATGTATTGACTCCCCTGTTTATCTTCCTACATTTGTCACTATATCTCAGTATTATCTAGACTGTCAACCACCGAAAACTTACTCAATTTACTAAAAATATCCTTTCCTACAGGAGACCAAATTCTCTAGAACATGCCTTTGAGTCTGCACTGCAAAAAGAAGCAAAACCAGATCTATCCATCAGAGGCAGATGAGGGCTAATAACGTTCATTTGAAGAGACTACCAATTAGAAAACTTCCACAGCCAGCAAAGCTTACCCTTATCTCAAACTGGCAGACTTGGCAGCCAAACATGATTAGTGATTTGCCTCCCCTGCTTATGGAGGATAGATCTGGTTTTGTCTCTTTCTTCAGTGTAAGTTGAAAGATCTTCATAGGAGGATTTGGATTTAATAGCAAATGGGCGCATTACAAAGCTTTATCAATACTGGTTTTGAAGGACGTCATGAGTATTTCCCCACTCATCTAAATAAGAACAACCGATCTCTAGCAAACAGTACGGTATTGTGACTCATCAGAATTCCTGACATGTACTCCATCTGGGCCACTGATTTTGTTTGGAAATCAATGCAAACACAAAGATACAAAATTCCTTTTATTAGAGACGTTTTCATTTATACATTTTTAGCTGCTGTAATGTACTTTTTAACAAAGTCCTTCAGTCGAGAGATGTGCATCATTTCTTTCATGGTGGTGTCTCTGCTTCTTAGCTGAACCACGCCATTCTCCAGAGTAGCATCACTGATCAAGACTGTGAAGAGGACACTCATCTCATCATACCTGCCAAAGAAGGAACACTCATTATTGCTGTAACAGTATTGGTGTCTTGGTGTGCAACAGACTTAAATTGGGGTTATATCCCAGAGCACTGTATATATGTTCAAGTTTTTCTATTTTGTTCTGTGTCCAATATGAAGAAGCCTGTTTTCTTACTTTCAGCTGCTTAAACCTTCTCTAGTTAACTGTGGTAAGTTATTAGATTCCTTTGCAACAAAAGGAGAATTTAATTTAATAATCTACAACAGGGACATTTTTCATAGTGGAGAAATAATAACATTTTTCTCCTCTTTACTAGCTTACACAACCATGCTTCAAAGAGCAATGTACATGTATGTGACTTATTAAATTTGCTATGTTAAAACAGTATGAGTTATTGCTTGTTGAAAAACCTCAATTAATGTTAAGAGAAAAGCACAATCTAAATTCTTTTCACTCCTTAAATCTATTTATGTCTTGTAGACTAATATAGACCAGTTTCAGCCATCTTAGCTGGCATGAGCAATTCTTATACAGCAGGACTGCTTGAACAAACAATTACTACTAAAGCTGGTAGTGACAGCAGGGCTGGATTCTATATAACAATTGTTTCAAATCAAATGGCTTAAGAATGAACTGCAGAAATCAGTCCTGACACAAAACTGGATGCAAGCTGATTCAGTGGATGTGTAATTTACTTTAGAGAACCACAATTTTCAGTCAGAATTTCCCAAATGGTTTATTATTAGCAACTAAAGAGAAAAAAAAGTTGAAGTATGGAAATTAAGAGTACTGAAATCCCTCGTTATTTGAAGTGAATACGCATTAGAGATAAAGTCTCAATCTGTGTTTTAATACATATCTTCAGTTATTTGATTACTGTACTTGATGATTTCATAATGAAATCACATTGATTTTTGCTACCTTTAAGGAAAGTCAAATTTCTACCTGACATTTTATTTCTCTCTTACTTTGAGTAGAGTTGCTCCAAAGGCATCTGCATGGTTTCAAGATATCCAGGCCACACAGAAATTCCATTATCTATTAATTCGTTAAACAGCCCCTGGCATACCTAGGAAAAAAAGAGGCTTAAAATATTGGGAGAAGGAGCTATGTCAACTGTAGTATCTATTTTATATTAAAGCTGATTTATAATGTTTATATATTAACAGCAACACACACTCGGATAAGAGAGCACTACTGCTAAGAAATCTTCATTTTTATACATATGCATGCCTAAATATATAGGTGGGAAAGACCTTTTTATTTCATACACTAATTTGAAAAGTCAAGTTTTCATCTGCAGATTTCCTCCCTACTACTGTTAGTCTTAACACTACTATGAAGGATTAAATAAATTTAGGTGGGTTTTTTAAAGTTTGTTTATTCTGCATGTAATTAATGTCCCTATTCTATCAATAGTGCTGGAGGAAGGGCAGTCGTTAAAACGCTGGACATTTCTGTTCCCCATTATATGTGGGATTAGTCACAGTGGAGCCAACAGATATGCCAATGCCCCCAAATTCACATGGCAACGCCTATCATGCAGGGAATACGGACTTTTGCAAGGATTCCTAAATCCTGCACAGTGTGAACATTGCTGTTTCACTGCAGTGAAGACCCTCCATGCACACGAAGGATGAAAACATTCACTCAGTGTGCAGCGGCAGTCAAAAAAGCATATAGACTATTAGGAATCATTAGAAAAGCAAGAGAATAAATCTTATTGCCTCTATATAAAACCATAGTATACCCACACCTTGAATACTATGCACAGATGTGGTTGCCTCATTTCAAAAAGATATATTGGCATTGGAAAAGGTTCAGAAGAGAGCAACAAAAATGATTAGGGGTTTGGAACAGGTTCCATATGAAGAGAGATTAAAAAGACTGGGTCTTCTCATCGTAGAAAAAAAAAAGAAGAAGAGACTAAGGGGGGATATGATAGAGGTCTATAAAATCATGACTGGTGTGGAAAAAGTGAATAAGGAAAAGTTATTTACTTATTCTCACAATATAAGAACTACGGATCACCAAATGAATAGGCAGCAAGTTTAAAAACAAACAAAAGGAAGTTTTTCATCACTCAGTGCACCGTGAACCTGTGGAACTCCTTGCCAGAAGATGTGGTGAAGGCTAGGACTTTAACAGGGTTAAAAAAAGAGCTACTGTATTTTCCGGCGTATAAGGCGACTGGGCGTATAAGATGACCTCCTAATTTATTAGTTAAGATAGGTTTTCGTCTTATACTCGCCGTATAAGACTACCCCCCCTTAAGAGGTCAACCGGCAGCGCCCCAGCGCCCCTCCGCCTCCCCAGCTTTGCTCCCGGTGTCCCTGGTCTGCTGGAGACGGTCCCCAGCAGACCAGGGGCACCGGGAGCAAAGCCGAAGCAGCGGCGGTGTCCCGCGCCTCCCCGGGAGCAAACTGGGAGCAAAGCCTCTGAGGACGCCGGCAGCGGGGCAGCCCAGGCGTGCCTGGGCTGCCCCGCTGCCGGCTTCCCCCGAGGCTTTGCAAAGCCACGGAGGGGCTCGGGCAGTGGGGTAGCCCAGCCGTGCCTGGGCTGTTCTGCTGCCCGAGTCCCTCCGCGGCTTTGCTCCGCGTCTTCCTGGTCTGCAGACCAGGGAGACGCGGAGCAGCTTTTCTCGCCCCGGAGTACACGGGCGGCGGGACCACGAGGTCCCGCAGTCTGTGTCCTCCAGGGCGAGAAAAGCCCCGGCGTATAAGACGACCCCCGATTTTTGGGGAATGTTTTTTAGCATAAAAAGTCGTCTTATACGCCGGAAAATACGGTAGATAGATTCATGGAGATTAGGTCCATCAATGGCTATTAGACAAGATGGGTAGGAATGGTGTCCCTAACCTCAGTTTGTCTGGAAATGGGTGACAGAAGAGGGATCACATGAGGATTACACCTGTTGTGTTCCCTTCCTCTGGGGCATCTGGTATTGGAAGACAGGAAACTAGGCTAGATGGACCTTTGGTCTGACCCACTATGGCCATTCTTATGTTAAGCAGAGCTTTCCTCACATGAATAGAAGATTAAAAAACGTCAACATGAGAATTATAGCACAAGACTAGATGGAATTCCAACTACCACAATTAAATACTTAGCTGCAACACACCTGCCTCAGCTCCATTGTTGGGCCTCTTCCCATGTCCAAAGCAACTTTTATTGGTGTTAAACAAGGGTGCAGCTTAAGTACCTACCAGTATAGCAAGAAACATGTTACTGGACATTTACATTAAATACATGGAACAGAATTAAAAGGGTATTAGTGAGATATACAGGAATATCCAACTGAATTTATGTTTTTGAACGAATGAAAAATAAATGCTTAGTAAATATATTCAATATGTACAGTCTTATGTTCTCTCAAAACAGAAATCCAGACTAGAATAAAGTGAGTCACATTTGATGTAACACTCAAGATGTTGTAGCTTCCTAGTAAAAACTATTTTCACAATCTCTTCTACCTGACACACACTCCTGCGAGGAGTCAAATCATAGAGCTCCCTTGAGACTAACCTGATGTGCTGATCATACCACAGAACCCATCTTCTACCTGCCCTCTAGGGTTCACCCCAACACCCTGTCCTTCTGGACTAGATGCTCCAGACTCTCCCAAAGTAACAGAGGCTCTATGTCTAGATTACATCCCTCTTTCGAAAATTTTTGACAAGATCTTTCGAAAAAGGCTTTTCTTTTCAAAAGAACTGTGTCTAGACTGCGGTTTCACTTTTGAAATTGTGTTTTTTTGAAAAACGCTGTCACACAATTATGCAAATGAAGCGCTGGAAATTCAAATCCCGGCTTCATTTGCAATTTTGGTATGTCTAATTTACATCTCTCTTTTGAAAGAGGGATGTAGTTTAGATGTACCCAGAGTTGGGTAACAGCCCCTCAGCATAACACAGATGCTGACAACGACTTAGGTCTGGGAGGGCTCAGCCAGAGACTTGTCAGCACCCATGAGCACAGCCCTAAACAGGACCAAAACCCCAAGTTAATCCATCTTATTCTGTATAACAGTTTTACACAGGGCAAGCTCAAAGATATTGGCCCCTTTTAACAATGAAAAAGATATGCACAGCTGTTGATCTCCCAGTTAATAAAAACCCACCATAAATAACAAAATTGGATACAAGTGATTGCAACTGAAAGTAGATGGACCAAAGTAAGTTACTAAGCAAAAATAACAAACACTCCAGCTAAGCCTAATACACTAAGAGATGTTGTTACAAATCATATTTCTCACCCTAATTCTTATTTCAGAAACAATTCTTCACAAGTTAAGAGATGATCTTTCTCTCTGATGTGGGCCCAAGCAGTTTTACTCAACCCTTCTTGTTACAGTTCTCTCTCTTTCCCAGTATTCTTGTGTAACTTCCTAGGGCGGGGAGGAAGTCTCAAAAACCAGCTGAAGACCAATCATTGTTTGTTTTTCCCCCCTTAAATAGAATTCATCAAGGCTGCGTCTAGACTGGCAAGTTTTTCCGGGAAAAAGCGGCTGCTTTTGCGGAAAAATTGCCAGCTGTCTACACTGGCCACTTGAATTTGCACAAGAACACTGACGATCTAATGTAAGATTGTCAGTGTTCTTCCACAAATACTATGCTGCTCCCGTTCGGGGAAAAAGCCCTCTTGCGCAAATGTATTTGCGCAAGAGGGCCAGTATAGACAGCTAAAAACTGTTTTGCGCAAAAAAGCCCCAATGGCGAAAATGGCGATCGGAGCTTTCTTGCACAAAACTGCGTCTAGATTGGCACGGACGCTTTTCCACAAAAAGTGCTTTTGCACAAAAGCATCTGTGCCAAATCTAGATTCTCTTTTCTGCAAATGCTTTTAATGGAAAAATTTTTCCGTTAAAAGCATTTGCAGAAAATCATGCCAGTCTAGACGTAGCCCAAGAGTAGGAATCCTTTGTTCAATCCCACTACCGCAGAAAAATACCAAATTCAAGAATTTCAATACCAGATGACGTGTTCACATGTCTTTGTAGGACCAACAGCAGTTTGGGCTTACAGGAAAAACAAAAGCATTTATAGATCATTGTCTAGAGCACCAGGCCATTAAGTTCCTTAGATACCATTAATGGCTTTCACTAGAAGACCTGGATTAATAAGGAGGTATACACTTGGTATTTCTAACTTAACTTACAAGAATGATGCAAGCACACAAACAGAAGACACATTCAGGGGATTACAATCTCTTGAATGATAGACTACTTGCCCTGCTTTGCTACTTGCCCTGCTTTGTATATTCATATTCAAAAACATATTTTCATAAAAATATGGGGCTGAAGTATCAAATCACCTTTCTCTGAAGAGTTTTCTTTCTTGATAGAGAGCTCTCTGTGAGCTGCAGAGAGTCACAAAGATAAGCTAGCACTCCTTGGTCCAGATTGCCATTCACAGAGAGCACATGAGGAATAATATTCTTTCTTCCATCTCGGCCCTGCAGGAGAACCATCACAAAAATAAAAATAAAAAAATAAAAAATAAAAATTAAAAAAAAAGAGTATATATAAAATGAATGAGCACAAAAAGCCACCAATCATAGGTGGGTTCCTACAATGTACATTTAAAACATTAATATATTAATATATAAAGAACAAGCAGGAGCAACATCACAACATGTGGTAATATCTAAATGAAGTCTGTAGCAAAGGAGAGAAACACTCCACCTTCCTTAAGTACTACCTCTGAATCAACATCTTAACAAAAACAATGCAAGAAAATAAGCCTTACACCAAGTTAAGGATTTCAGACCCAGGCAATTTGGAGCTACTCAAAGAGAATACCTTGCAAGAAGGCTCTCCGTTTACATCAAGGGCTCCAATGTGAGCATTTTATTGATCTCAACTATTGCAGAACAGCAAGGGGAGGTTTCTCAGGATTTGATACATCAACGTCAAAGCCTTAAACCACACATGGAAAGGCAACTAGTGCAGATCCCAGAGCATCATGTAATAATCACAATAGTGTACTTTATTTAACAAATGATTACCACAATCTGAAACAGTTCCCCACACTGTTCTGTCAAAGTACCTCAAGTCTAACTTCAAGAATCAGCTCTGGAAGTGAGAAAACAGTTCAGTTATGACCTAACTAGCTGCTTTCATGACCCAACAAGATCACAGTCCAAGATGGTATGACTGTGGGCTACCAACTGCAATTTTTTTTTTTTACATATTAATCAACTGGATCAAACCAAAGCAAGATCTGTATCTCATAATGAGTGAGCAACATTTTAAATGATAAAACGGGGGGGGGGGGGGGGGGGGGAGACTTACTTGTAATTTTGATTTATCCCCTGGATACATTTGTAACAATTCATTATCTCCTAGACTCTGCAACGTTTCTATTGGTTCCTTTCCCCAAGGAAAGCTGTAGTACAAATTATTTCCTTTTCTTCCCTCTTTATCTTGAAAGTCACTGCTGCTGAAGTTGGATGGGCCTATTGCAAACTGAAAATTAGAGGTTTAAAATATCCGTGTATTGTACACATTAACTGAATTGAAAATAATAATGCTCTGAAAATACAGGTGCAAACCCCACTGGCCATTTAAGAACAGTTTTTAGAATTCCAAAATGCTACATCAGTTACAGCACACATGCCCCAAATCACTCAAACCTAAATTAAAATGGAGTTTTGCAATTCCCATTATAAACAGTTTGACAGTATTGTTATGCACTACTATACAACTTCTCTATCACATAAATGGTTACAGTTCAGTGGTGGATAACTGGCAATATCATTCTATATTAACCCTAAAATTGCTTTAAAACATAAATGCTGTAAGAGGCATCCCAACATTTTCTAGCGTAGAGCAGTAACTAATATGATGTAATATCAAATACCTTTCTCCACCACTGGAGTCGCTGGCGTAACCAGTAATCAAGCCACTGTCCCGCAGTTCTGGCGGAGCTAAACCATACAAGGGAAGACACTGTCCTTTCGCCTATTCTTTAAACAATAGTAATGGCAGCAAGTTAACTCCTTAAAAATAATAAGGGAAAAGCAAGAGATAGCATTCAAAAAGTTATCCAAAATGAGTTTGCATTTTTGTTTGTTTAAATAAAACAGAGATTTGTCAGTTTTCATTACTGTACCTTGCGATGTTGTCATTTTGATGCTCAGTGTTCGGAACAGGATGAAAACATACTCCAACCTGAGCCAGTCCATATGGCAACCTCTTGTTTACCAGTTCTAGACAATTAATATATTGCTCAAGAGCACCTGTTGCAAGACAAATCATTTCTGCAGTTCTAGGAAGCATTTTAAAAGTTTTAATTATAATTAAAAATAAATTTGAACTTATCTACAAAACAGTTAAAGCACTGACATTTAGCAAGAAAGGACAAAGGTAAAAAGCAGTAAACTCACAAAGCTATATAGACCAGCTATGTGCAAAGCTGATAATTTCCATACATTAAATTATAGTGTTCTGCATCTCTGCCATTTGAACTGCTGTTTGAGATAACTGGCAGAAAATTAGTTTCCACAGGCCCAATTCCTGTGTTGACAGAACATAGGGCAACACTAGCCGTGATAACACAAAAGTGTAACAAACTGAGACATTGCAACATGAAAATGCAACTGGTAAATCATTTTAACAGATTAATCTTATCTGGTGGGATAAATACAAATAGGTAGCCACTCCTGCCTTTGGCTCCCAAACAAAGCAGATGAGAGACCATGCCTGCAATTTCTAAACCTAATAATGTTAATTTGGGGTTGAGATTAAGAACATACCATGAAGAAGATCTTCTCGAAGCATCCCAGACATCCCCAGCACGTTTTCCATAGAGGCAACTATCTGCTCTTTGTTTAAGTCTGTATTCTGGAAGATGTCACGCAGGGCTCCAACCTGTATCAGCCTGAGAGCTTCCCCTGCTGGAAGCATGCCAGCTCCTGGAGCATGATGTAGGGAATCCACTGCAAACACTTGCTCCCTGGAAGCCACCACAGAGGCCCACCACTGAGCTGCCAAGTTCTTCCTCAGCTCCACCCCCAGAGGCCCAAAGCCGGGATGGCAGCCCCTCAGGTAAGAGTGCCAGGTGAGTGCCTGCTGCTGGTCCCCTCTTAGAAAGTGCCTCCTTTGGCAGACATCCGACAGCACCTCACTGCCCTCCCAGTGCTGCCCCTCTACGCTGCTGCGGGGGCCCCCCATGCAAGGCCTCGAATGGGCAGCCAGGGGCCCCAGAGCAAACCTGGGGGGCGCCACTTGCACCGCAGGGGCCCTCCCAGCCGCCCCGGGGGAGCCCCTCTGCCCCCCAGGGGCTCCCAACTTGTGCCTCTGCTGGATTTTGGAGGCGCCCATCAGGGGCTGTTTGAGACCATGGACCCCCATCCGAGCCCTGCCCCAAAGCCCGACCCCGGAGCAACCGCTCAGCACCATGGTACCGAGGGGACCTAGGCGGCGAACCCCCCCCCCCAAGTTCCCGTCGCGCAACACTAGGCAGTGCGGGAGGATTGTGGACGCGCATGCGCACTTGTATAGGGAACAGGCACTGCGGCAAGCACAGGCGCGTGCTGCCGCTCTCGTAGGCGCAGAAGGAGCTGGAACGCGCGCGCTGTGTGCTGGGCAAGGCCACGCGCCCGGCACTTGCGCATTAGCTCCCCTGCCCTTCTCCCCACTTCCCTCCTCCTGCGGAGTCCCAGCTCTCCTGAGACCCTCTAGGGCTTTGCCAGCTTCCGCCGCGCCTCCCCCCGCGGCGCGCAGAGCTGGTTCCTGGGGCAGCGCTGGAACCGATGCCCTCCCCCTCGAGACCCCGCCCCCTCCCTGGTCTTCCTCCCCGCTGCCGAATCCGAGCCGGGCGCGAGCGCCGCTTCAGTTGCCTGGTTACGGGATCGGAGACGCCTCTTCCCTAGGCTCTTACTACAGTCCGTCTCCCACTTCCGGCCTCGCCAGGAGGCCTCCAGCAAGGAGCTTATCCAAAGAGAAATGCAAAGTGCTCCACTTAGGAAGGAACAATCAGTTCCATACATACAAGATGGGAAGCGACTGTCTAGGAAGGAGCATGGCGGAAAGGGATCTAGGGGTCATAGTGGACCACAAGTTGAATATGAGTCAGCAGTGTGATGCTGTTGCAAAAAAAGCAAATATGATTCTAGGTTGTATCAACAGGTGTGTTGTAAGCAAAACGCGTGACGTCATTCTGCCGCTCTACTCTGCACTAGTTAGGCCTCAGCTGGAGTACTGTGTCCAGTTCTGGGCGCCACATTTCAAGAAAGATGTGGAGAAATTGGAAAGGGTACAGAGAAGAGCGACAAGAATGATTAAAGGTCTAGAGAACATGACCTATGAAGCCAGGCTTCATGAACTGGGCTTGTTTAGTTTGGAAAAAAGAAGATTAAGGGGGGGACATGATAGCGGTTTTCAAATATCTAAAAGGGTGTCACAAGGAGGAAGGAGAAAATGTGTTCCTCTTGGTTACTGAGGACAGGACAAGGAGTAATGGGCTTAAAGTGCAGCAGGGGAGGTTTAGATTGGACATTAGGAAAAAAATTCCTGTCAGGGTGGTCAAATATTGGAATAAATTGCCAAGGGAGGTGGTGGAATCTCCCTCTCTGGAGATATTTAAAAACAGGTCAGATAGACATCTGTCAGGGATGGTGTAGACGGAGCTTGGTCCTGCCTTGAGGGCAGGGCACTGGACTTGATGACCTCTCCAGGTCCCTTCCAGTCCTATTATTCTATGATTCTATGACCTCCCCTGAGGCTGGTGTGGGGGGTAATAATGCAGGTTCCACCCCCCCCAACTATGCTTATGCTAATACATGGGCAGATATTGTTCCACTTGGGGAGCCATATCCCCCACAATCTAGCATCCTGCCAGACTAATGGTGGGAGGTTCCTGGCCCTTGGTGTTTTCCTTTTGAAATGCCTCTTTTTTATACTTGAATTTTAATTTTTTTTAGTTGAAAGAAAAGCCCAACAGCACTGGTGTTTTTCAAATGAAGGATGAAGTTTAATAAGGACAAATGCAAAGTGCTTCACCTGAGAAGGAACAATCAGTTTCACACATACAGAATGGGAAGCGACTGTCTAGGAAGAAGTACTGCAGGAAAGGGATCTTGGGGTCACAAGCTAAATATGAGTCAACAGTGTGATGCTGTGGCAAAAAAAGCAAACATGGTTCTAGGATGAATTAACAGGTGTGTTGTGAGCAAGACACGAGAAGTCATTCTTCCGCTCTACTCTGAACTGGTTAGGCCTCAGTTGGAGTATTGTGTCCAGTTCTGGATGCCACATTTCAAGAAAAATGTGGAGAAATTGGAGAAGGTCCAGAGAAGAGCAACAAGAATGATTAAAGGTCTAGAGAACATGACCTATGAAGGAAGACTGAAAGAATTAGGCGTGTTTAGTTTGGAAAGGAGAAGATTGAGAGGGGACATGATAGCAGTTTTCAGGTATCTAAAAGGGTGTCACAAGGAGGAACGAGAAAACTTGTTCTTCCTGGACTCTGAAGATAGAACAAGAAGCAATGGGCTTAAACTGCAGGAAGTGAGGTTTAGGTTGGACATAAGGAAAAAGCTCCTAACTGTCAAGGTGGTTAAACACTGGAATAAATTGCCTAGGGTGGTTGTGGAATCTCCATCTCTGGAGATATTTTAGACATTTATCTAACCTATCAGGGAAGGTCTAGACATTACTGGGTACTACCATGAGGGCAGGGAACTGGACTCGATGACCTCTCAAGGTCCCTTCCAGTCCTAGTATTCCATGATTCTAAATCAGGACTAAACTTCTGTCTCTAATAAGGAAACACCATAGAGCAGGGCTACTTAACACAAGGCCTGCAGCCCATTTGTTTGCTGCCCCAAGTGCAAGTTTGGGTAAATGCAGGGCTCAACACGCAGCCCGCGAGTGGGATCCTTTGAACATGTCCTCCACTGGGAACATGCTCCACAACGGTAAGGCATCTCCCAGGCGGGGTGAGCACTGAAAGATGCAAATAGACGGGCTGGCTGGAACAGACGGGTACAGGGTGTCATTGTCTCTAGCCTCCAGGGACGAGGTGCTGGGAGCACTTGGGCATTGTGTAAAAGAAGTTATTTATTTGCATGTATATGCAACCACACCTAAGTTGCAGCCCTCAGCATGTGCGGTGCCTTAGAGCATGGGTCATCATGAACAGGGCACTTGAAAATCTGCTAGCTTCTACCCAGAGATGGCCTCTGCCCTCAGAACTTGAAATTGATGCTTCTGATCCCATGTGGAGGCCATAAGACGCCATGCAGATATCAATCCAGCACTAAACTGCATAGAATGTAGGAATGAAACCTGAAGCTATTTCCTTGAGGCTGTTGTGCTAACACCTGCACTCAGGGCTGGCCCGAGCCCCTTTGGCACCCTGGGCCCGGACATGCGGCACCACCCCCGGGTGCACGGCGCATGCGCGAGCCCACCCGTGGGGTACGGGCCCGTCCCCAGGGTGCACAGCACATGCACGAGCTGGCCACGGCCGCTGGCACACAGCCCAGAGCCTGCCCCCGGGGTGCATGCGCTGCCTAGCTAGTGCTGCTGGCGCACGCGCACCAGGCCATGCAGGGCCCCGCAGCCATGGGGAAAGGGCACTGCTGGCCGGCGCTGCAGGAGCCAGGCATGCGGTGCCTGATGCCAGCTGTAAGGGATGCCGTGCACCCTTACAGCTGCCATCAGGCACCCCCCATCGGTTGGCAACTTGGGCAGCTGCCCGGCTCACCCATGCCTCAGTCCGGCCCTTTCTGCACTTATTAAAAATGAGTAGCCCTGTGGCACCTTAGGCTATGTCTATAGCAGGGCTATTTTAGGATATCCTGAAATAGCAATTCCGTGTCTTTACCTGCGCCTGTTATTTCAAAATATCTTTTGAAATAACAGGCACGCTATTCCAGCGTTCCTGTAACTCTCATTCCATGTGGGTTAAGAGATTTGTCGGAATAGCGCTTTAGTTCAAAATTCCCTCAAAAAAAGCTACGCAATTTGCATATCTTATTTCGAGGTAAGGGTATTCTGTAGACATACCCTTAGAGACTAACAAATCCACTTCATCAGGTGAGTTGGGCTGGAAATAACAGAATCCAAGGCATATAAAAGCTTTTGTGAGAGACCACAGCATTTTCTGTCAACCCTTCTCTGCCTTCTCCATTATGTTCACAAATTCATGCATAGACAAATGAACTAGGAGATACGAGTCAAATCACAACTTTTCAAACATGGTGTGGGTGAGGACGCTGTTGTCCACTGAGGTTGAATGCAAATAGGACTATGAAAGGAAAATTGGATGGTGCTCTGAGTCTAGACGCAAGAGGTGAGGCCCCTGCATGTACAAAGCCCTGTGTAGTCAGAAAGATAAGAGATGCCCAATGCAGTTCTTGTGAGAACAGCACTGTTACATACAAAGGCCTCTAGCAGAAAGGTTCCTTAGGCAATCAAGTGTTAAAACAGCATAGATTGGATGGGACCCAATGTTCTTTTGTAGGTGTGTGCAGCTGATGTGAGAGATTTATCTGCTCCATCTGCTAATGAGCTCACAACTGGTAGTCTGACTCAACAGCACAGCAGGGGAAATTTCCATACATGTGCTAAATCATGGATTTAAACTAGTTCCACTAATTAGAGCTTAAAGAGGAGTCAAACATTCAATATGCCATGTATGTTATGAAAAATTCATGCATGTTCAAGTCTCAATGACTTGGAATAATCCCATCATTGGTTCTTTACCACAGTTGCCAGTTTTACAGACTAGAAGAGCAACAGAGTGAAAATAAGAGATCTACAACAATTGTTACTAGGTCACCCTGATAAATTATACTGTTAAGCAAAAGAAATCTAATTTAACACCCAATCCACAGTAGGATCAGAATGCTGCTAGTTACAGTAATATTTACAAACCACTGGGCAAAGATAGCCTTGTCTGAGAATCAGGAATATACTACAGTTCTTACCAAAAAAAGCAAATTGTTTATACCCCCTGAGGAATCTGTTCTAGTACCCTGCTAGCAACAAACATGCTCTGATTAATTATAACACTTAAAGTTAACAGAGTTCCAAGCCCATTGTGAGCAGGAGCTAAATAAAATAAATTCACAGTAAAACTACACCTGACCAACTTGTATGCAAAGCTTATGCTGTCAATGGAATTGCCTGCTCTAACAGCTGTGTGCAAGAAAATCTTTACTATCCTCAACAGTAACATAAATGAATATAACACTCTATGGTTAACAAAGACAGGGAATTGACTAGCTGAAAAACCTTTATTCTGGGATATACTTTCTCTCTCCTGAAGTTTACAAATCTAATTCAGGTAAGACTACAAATGCATAGGACAATAACTCAGAATGCAACATATTTATTATCTTTTAAAGCAGTGCCACAGCGGATGAATTTTTACCATTATTATGTAACAGAGGGAAAAGTACTGGCTTAGTAACCCACATCACAGCTAGGGTGGGAAAGTGATTACAGGAATTCTCTTGCAGTTTATGATGGCTGTTAGCTTCTCTGTGACGCTATAGGGAGTGCCAGTCTTAACAAGCTTAGATTGATTAAGCTTACAAGCTGTTGTGTGTTGCTACCTTATTTATGGTTGCTGGCAGGTATAAGTTTCCAACCTAGGTCCTGACTGACCTAAAAAAATCTCTGCTAAAATAGCACAAACCCACTTCAATGGAGTGCTTCTCCTTATGGATTTCCTAATGAATGAAACTCTCATGACTCTAGGACCCAGTTATGACTTGTAATTGCTAATTTGTCTCTATGCATGAACATGTAACATGCCTTTTTTCAAGCTAAGGGAGAGGTAGGTCATAGGTTCATTAATTTATCTTCATTTAGCTCAGGCTATGCCTGGTTTTCAATTTTATATAAATAACAAGGAATCAATTTTCTGTTTAATATAATTAAGCAAAACACATTTAAATGGATTTTTATATCTTATGGATTTTTAGTTATGTAAATTCATGGGTTCCTGTTTATCTTAAATTAGACAAAACTGGAGGCTCAAAATTGCAGGTTTCAAAGAATTGTGGAATTTGTTTAGTTCCTTCATCTTTCCACTATAATTGATATCCTTGCCCTTTATTTTGAAGGGGGTCTTAGGAAGATCACTTCCACATCCCTGAGTGAAAGTTTAGAACTTACATTGTGGGTAACATTAAGAATTCATTTCAAAATTAGGGCCTTATTGAGATGGTGTAGTAAGAATTCAGGTAAAGTCTCTACCCTGACCCCAAAATTTTATAATCTAAAAAGACCCCCCCAAATTAAAAGCCTTGCCTAATGAAAAGATAAAAGGGCAAAAACACACCAGCAAAAAGCCATTCAGAACAATGGCAGATATGTTTAGTAGTAGCATGTTTGTTATGCAAGGTGGGTAAGTTAGGTTTACACAGTGGGGGAGAAGGGAATTTTGAAGTGACAAGAGCAAGGAAAGGAGTTAAGAGAGCAGGAGAGGATAAGCAAAATACGCAGGCACAGAATTTAGGGAGCTGAAAGGGAATGAGCCACTAACAGCAGGACAGTAAATAGGAACCATCCATTTTAGCCTAGATTTTAGGATGCTTGTCAGTGCATTCTGGAATAAGATTGTCAAACCCCAATTGAGAAGTATGCGCTTGCATAGGGCTTCATCTAAGGGGAATCCCCACACCCATCATGCAGTTACCTAGGGCTAGAAGAGAGATTCCATGACTTAGGGGAGGGCTCTGCTTGTGCACTGTAGCAGGAGCCTACAGAGCAGAGTAGGGAATGTGACCAGTTCACGGAATAGAAGCTGTACTAGCACCTCTGTTGTGCTGTCCAACATCATACATAAGTGTTTCCTAAATGGTGTTACACAAAGTGAAAATAAAGGTTCCATAAGAAAATTTCATTACAATAACATTGATTTAATATTTTTATTTAAGCATTTGTGAATTTTATTGAAAACTACTTTAATGTGTTTGCCATGGTAATTGTCTGTGAAGTGCCATCTTAGCCGGAGAGGGGATGATGTCACTATTCAGTGCTGTTATATACCACCATAAATCCCCACACACTGAGGGAGTGTGGATCACGTGGGTGACTGAATATGAATATACTAGCATCACATCAGTCAAGGTGAAGCTTCAGCTGTCAATCTAGCTGCTTATATGGGAGTGAGCAGGCACTGCTCTCACCAACACTTCCGTAGAGTAGCGTGATTTCTTGTATTTAGAAATGTAACCATGACAAATATAAATTGACTCTGGTAGATTAATCTACATATTGAGACCTTGCTTATCCTTATTTGTGGTCTATTTTTTCAGCTCCAAGTATTAGGGCTTCTGCAAGATTATTTTGAGTTCAAAAGGGCTCCATGACCAAATAAAATAGGGAACACTGTCACATACATGATCTGGATCACAGGAGATGACAAACATTTTCCAGCTATACAAAATTTCTGAAAGTCATATCCAAAAATGTTTAGAATAGGAAGTTACAAAGGGATCTCAAAAATGGGTGACAATAGCAGGTAAAATTGAAGTGATGAATGCAAAGTAATGCACACAATACAAAAACTACATGTATGAGCGATGTCCAAATTAGCTACCACTCAAGGACAAGATTGCAGAGTAATCCTCAATAGTTCTCTGCCATCTGCTTACTGTACAGCAGCAGTATAAAAAAAGCTTTAAGTGTCAGGAATGAGGAAGGGGCAAATAAAGCAGAAGATACCACTATAGCAATCTATGGTGTCCACACCATTAATTCTGCACAAAGTTCTGGTCTCCACCTCAGAAAAGATGCACTAGAATGGGAAAATGTGCAAAGGACAGTAAAAATAAAGGGGATGGAAACTGCTGCATATGCTGTATTCCCCCTTCACATAACACAAGTAGTGAAAAAGACAGCAAGTTTAAAAACAAAGTACTTCTCCAAACACCACAGACATCTTGTGGCTTGGCTCTCTGCCACAAAATGTTGTATGGTACAAAAGTGTAGTAGGTTCAGTAAAGAAATAGCCATTTATGGATTATCCTCCACAAATGGCTATTGGAACTAACAACGCACTAGTTTAAGTATCCTTAAAATTCTACCTGTCAAAGGCTGGGATTGAATGCCAGGGGATGGATCACTTTGTTATTCACGTTCTGTGAGGTGGTAGGGTCTTGCTTTCTATTACTAGTGTAGGTGCTGCTGTTCCCTGCCCCCAAGGAATCTGGCCCCAAAAGCTGAAGAGAAATGCTGTGTGAATACTTTACACCTTTGTAAATATCCAAAAAAGTTGACAACTTCAAGCAGCTTTGTTTGAGGTATTTGGGTTAAAACCATAAATATGTAACCCAGATAAATAGCTTTGTTTTGATCAGTGATTAGGAAATGCCTACACTCCATTTGGCAGTGTAGTCATTGTCAGATCCAGGACATTAAACACTGAGGTAATATATTTGACCAACATTGTATACCCTATTACCAATCAAATGTACACAACTCTCAAAATTGACTTTTTTTTTGCAGTAGCTCCCCTAGCATTGAGCATCCTTTGAACAATCCAGCAGCAAAATGCTATCCTCTCAGGTCTTAAATGGTACATTTGCATACCTTGAGAAGTCAGTTTGTGGGCTTAGGCTATCTATCCCGACCCAGTATTGTTTCAGTTCTTTATATTCTGCCCTACTTCTGTGGAGCATGACAGTGTCATGAGGGCAGGAATTGACACAGTCTTCAAGTCCTAGGCCCTGTACCACCATAGGAACACAAATATTAGCATTTAGCAAAATACCCTGGTTTATACAGAATCAACCATGCTATTGCATTCTGTCTATAATATGAAAGACTACAACCTGTCGAACATTGGGAGGCTGGATGATTTCAGAACAGAATTTGCAATTCAGGGCTCATCTATAATGCCTGGTGAAAGATGCCTCACATGAAGGTTTTTCCTTGCACCCAAAAAGCAATCTGGAAACCAAGGGCTTGCAAACCTTTTGAGTTAGATCTTAACAATTTTCTATGTACATGCTGAGTGTTAACCAAAGACTTGTCATTCCTCCTGGTTCAGTTGCCTAGATTTCAGTGCTATTTGTATACCAAGAGTTATTATTGTAATGACAAGGTTTTATCACTAGATCTTGGATTCCCAAGTTTCAAGGGGAATTTGTGTCACATCTATTAGTGACAAAACATCCAATAAGTTTCAATGCACCACCATTAAAAGAACCTGCTGTACAATTACACAGTACTCTTGCCCTTTAGAAAATTATATGAGTGTGTACTTGGCTTGAGGCACCAAAGTTAATTCACAGCTGATGTGATCAGTTTTAGGCGCGCTTGCTCTGAGATGCTGTCAAAAGCATCTGTAGAAGACTACATATTATTCTTTGCCTTCACCTAATGTATTTTCAGATTAAATCTACTCTAGTCAAACATGCCTAAAACTACTTTCAATTTTGGATCTGATGCCAGTTCTGCCAGTAAAGTTCAGCTAATGTTCCCCAAAGGCGTTTCAATGTTACTAACCAGTAAAACGAAGCCACAGCATTAGAATGCATTAGGCTGGTTCTCTAGCAATATAACAAAGACTGTTATGTGAGGATAAATGAAGGTGTAGAAAAAAAAGCCTTTCTAGGATTTAAGATTTATCGCTTGTTTCACCGATGTAGGTTCATGTACTTAAGTAAATTTCCACATCACAGAAAATTCAGTCTTCAAATATCTTTATTGGAAGGCCATGCACTGCCCTCTTACTGTATTTCAAATCACTGTACATTTACTTGGTGAAAACACTGCCTGCATTTTCTAGTACAAAAAACTAAAAATTGTTTCAGGAATGTAGAGAAATATTCAACTTAAATAGCGAAAAAGTGCACCATAATTTACTGCTGCACTGTAGTCACTTCTGCATTTTCCGTAAGTTTCTTAAATAACTATCCTGTCTTGATAACACACAATATAAAGAGCAATTATGAAAAACAGACATTTAAATATACTTCTAAGTTATTGAGTATAACCAGCTGGCATTGGGTAACCTATCATAGGAGCAGCACCAGTGGCAGGATACGCATACTGCTGTTGGTTCATACCATTGTGCATAGTTGCAATGTTACTTGCATACTGTTGATCATAACCATTCTGATAAGCTCCTGCAGGGTTAGCAGTAGCTCTGAAGCTAGTTTGCATGCCAGCAGATACAAAGCTAGTTCCAAATGGAGTTCCATTACTGTAGGTTTGTGCACTGTAGCCACCATTTTGGGCTTTTGCTCCGAACTCTCTCTTTCCTACTGCACCGTAAGTTCTCTCAAAGTTCTCTCTCTCTCTGAAACCAAATCCACCCCTTTTGCCCGCAGAATATCTGTCACGTCGATCACCTCGGGAACGACCTGTGAAGAAAAAAAATCCAGGTGAGTGACAGTCAAGCATCAATATCCATGTAATTCAGGCACGTCAAGTACCTGCCTGCATTTCAAGGCACCCAAATTCTGTGCACAACTTTCACATTCCTAATATTAAACTCTTCACATGAATAGTCAACCAGTATCACCCTTAATGGGTGAGACTTACTGGTTCTGGTTAACCAGTGGGTGCTGTAGCAGCTCCTCCGCCCCCATTACCACACAGTGTAGGCAGTGTAAGTAATGCAGAGCCTGCTGCAAACATGGGGGACTCCAGCCAGGCCACAGTGGCCCATCTGCAGCAGGAGGCCACTCCAGTCCAATTACTGCAAATCCACCCACCCTTTAATTGGTTAAACATTGATGTTTAATCTGTTAATGATTGAACAAGATTTTACATCCCTATTTAATATTGAAACAGTTATGGAAAATAGTGCAGACTGCCTAACTCTGAAGGAGGGTCTTGGTCTACATCTGATCCATCACCTCTACATAGCCAATAAGCACTTAAATGGACTGATTAGAGAAGCATTAGAGTCCTAAAAAGCAAAAAGTGAGGTTGCACAAAAGACTGGAGGTGAAATGCAGGATGGGAATAAAGGGAACCTGATATTGGACGAACATTTTTCCACCCCAGTGTAATAGCAGATTGGTACCAAAGCAAGTGATTTTATGTAAGAGTATATTCTGTTACCAATCTTTGCTATTGCTTTCAAAGTGACAGCAATTTATTACAGATAACTACAGTATTTTATATCTGTCCACTAAGGATGTAAAACTGTGTATCCACTGAAAATTTCAGTAAAGATATTCACACACAGGATAGGTGAGAACTGGATTTTAAGATGGCCCCCATTCTCCCCTCATCCTGTGCATGTCAAAGGGGAGGCTGCCTACTCTCTTCCCCCACACTTTTGAGACAGCTCCCCATACACACCAGTCCCAGCATCCCCCAGCCCGCTGCATGATACAAAAAGAGGAGGAGAGGGGGGCTCTTTGTATAACTAAATGGGCCCAGACTCATTGGTTAACTGTTCTACTAAAGTCACATCCCTAATGTCCACAAGCCATAATTAAATTACTTTTTCTGCACAACTGACATTGATTCAATACATTTAGTAACAAATGTAAAAATCTGTTTAACTGGCAAGATGACAAATCTTAAATCACTCCTGAAGTAAAATGTTAGTACCCCTCTCCAGTAGAGGGCCTTGAAACACTGAAGTTGAAAATACTTGTCTGAAGTCCTAACAGGCTACAAAAAAAATGCATTGACAAAGTGTGTAAATTGAGTATTTACCTGAACCTCTGTCTTCAATCAACTGAAGCAATTTGGGGTTGATAGCTTGATTAGCCTCCCGAAGCACAGAGATGAGGTCGCTTACTTGCTTTATATTGTTAGGAGTAAAGAATGTGTAGGCTGTGCCTGTTTTGGTACTACGGGCAGTTCGTCCAATTCGGTGGATATAGTCCTCTGAGGAGTTAGGGTAGTCATAATTGATGACAAATTTCACATCTTCCACATCTGTAAAGTGTTGCAGTGCAGCAAAAGGCAATGTACAAGATTTTGCACACCACAACAGCCAAATCAAAAATAAACGTTAGACAACTATATTTGTAAGAAGCTAATGGCTGCAAAGAATGTTGTTAGAATTATCCATTTTGCTTGAATATTGTGGAAGAGAAAAAGAGTATGTACACTCCATCTGTACCAATCTCATCACACCCACCCAGTGATCTAAAAACCTTACCATAAAGGAGAATGCATTTGCTTGTCATTCCCAACTCAAGAGTTCCCTTACAATCATCAAGTGACTTCTGAATGCTTCTTGCAGTAGGGCCACTAAATCTCACAGCAGCCTCTTCATGTGCTCATTTGAGGACCTTAGAGTAAAAACACACAAGGTCCTTCACATACACACTCATCAGAAGCTCAAAAAAAAATGGGCCACACTGCTTGTCTTGCCAAGACCTTTCAACCGCAGCTGCAAGAAAAACATACCTGTCCCCCAAAGTCACCAAGTTGTTTTTATGCACTGTGTCTCGTCTAGGCAAGCGCTTCCAAGAAGCCAGGGTTCACTTGAGAATGTGTCTCTCTCTGGCAGGTCTCGACATGACGACTGGTGTATAGGTGAAGGAGGAACTTTGACTTTCAAAAGGAGAAGCCATTGCTTTCCCGCCCCACTTGTTAAAGTGAGAGGTGGACTTTTTCTCAGATCTCATGTGCCAGTACTCACCAATTTGTACAAGGCTTAGTACATTTTAATGCTGCTCTCTCCATTTCAAGGTTGAATTTAATTTCATTGAACAATGAAGTTCATATAATTATTTTCTTCGACATTTCAGCAAAGTCACTGAAATTCAAAGACCCACAGATCACAGTGAACAGTATGCACAGAGCTACAGCACTGCACCATGGCAAATCATGCAAAGCATGGGACAGAAAAATATACCAGGGCAACGTGAACTGTGAATGAAAACTGCCGTTTCATGAGAGAACAGTTTATGGGGTAGTAGTTTAAGAGATGGTCTTTGCCTTTTGAAGATTACTGGCACACAATGCTCTCAGCTTTCACCTCTCTATTCGACTGGAAGCAGCCAGCCGATCATTTCCACTAGTCCTCCATCCCCCTCGAGTCCTCCGATTGTCATGCCTAGGCCTTGCCACAAAGACTGCACCTTTATGTGAAAAAAACTTAGAAAAATGCAGAGGTTAAAGAAAGCAATGAACTTTCTTTAAATGTTCTGGCAACTGACATTACAGGAGTTGTACTAACCTAGACCTCTGGATGCAACATCTGTGGCAATCAGGATAGGAGCTTTTCCATGTTTAAATTCTGTAACAGAACAACTGGATTAGCTTATATTTGAGAAAAAAAATCTGAAGAGTGCCAAGAACAAGCTTGAATCACACTTACCATTTAGAACCCAGTCTCGCTCCTGCTGACTTTTGTCACCGTGGATACCCATTGCTGGCCACCTGAAAGCGCATTTACATTGAGTGATTATCAATTTTATACCTACACAGAACAAATTCAGGAACTCTGCAAATATGTATGGTTCCAATCTGTTTATATACTTCTGCTTTTTAAGTGGAGCAGTTTCAAGCTCTTAAAATGGAACTGAAAAACATTTAATGAATTTATACTGCATCAATTAAAAATAGATCTTGCTGGAGGGCAAGTTATTTGGATCAGTGAACTGACAGAAGCTTAGCTTGGCGTATAGCTAAGCTGCACAGTGAAATCTAAATAAGCTAAACATTCTAAAGTTAGAGGAAACATACCCATCTCTTCTCATTTTTCTGGTAAGATCATCACATCGTCTTTTGGTTTCCACAAACACAATAGTTTTGTTTTCTTTCTCGCTCATAATTTCTTCCATCAACCGAATAAGCCTTTGCAAGAAAAATTAGTTAATCAAAAAGCACAACTAGGAGATTCCTAAAACTAGCATATTGTTTCTATTAGTGCTATTAAAAGTCACAATTTGACTCCAAATAAAACCAACTTCTAAGCCCCACACTAAGTTGTTTAAATTATGGTAAACTTCATCATAAGTGAAATAAAAATCAAAGGAAAACCACACTGAAAATTTGCTAATTCTATTAATTCAGTAGATCCCATGAAGACATCTGACTTTGAGAATTAGTTTTACACTCCCCAACTGCCTTGGGAAGCACAAATTCAGTGACTACTTACTTGTCATCTTTCTCTACATCATGACATACATCCACAATTTGAAGAATGTTGTGATTTGCACTTAGTTCCAATGCCCCAATGTTGATGTGTACGTATTCTTTCAAGAAGTCTTCGGCAAGCTGTCTAACTTCTTTGGGCCATGTTGCACTCCACATTAGAGTCTGCCTGTCAGGCTGAAGATACATTAAGACTGTTTATTAATTTGAGTCATCCCAGTAGAACTGCATAGTTCAGCAATGTAGCAAATGTTGCACCCAGCTATGCAGTGGACAGGTTAGATCCAGTCCAATTTAGTTAATATAACTGATGGGGATTGAATTCAAAAGTTTGATTACAAAAATTATGATAAATAGAAAGCAAGGTGCCTACATATGTTAAAGTAGATTACTTTTGATTCAGTAAAGATCAGAACATGACTCCTTTTAACTTACCCTTATCTGATCTACAATTTTTCTGATCTGAGGTTCAAATCCCATGTCAAGCATTCTGTCAGCTTCATCAAGTACAAGGTAAGTACATCTCCTGAGATTGGTCTTTCCAGCTTCTAAGAAGTCTATGAGTCTTCCAGGTGTTGCAATACAGATTTCCACACCTTAAACGAAGCACAGAGCTTAGCATAACCGACAAAAAAGTTTCCATATTGCCTATGTCCATACGTTAACAGATTCTTACCTCTTTCTAAATCACGAATTTGTGGTCCCTTTGGAGCACCTCCATAAATACAAGTAGACTTCAAACGACAAGCTCTGCTATATTCAGCTGCCACTTGCTGCACTTGTTGAGCCAGTTCTCGAGTTGGTGCCAGCACCAGACACTATAAACATTGTAAATATCAAATTAGTACACCAGCAGGGTAAACAAGCACAAAATCTTTCAATTTTTGCCAAATCTATTTAGAGAAAAGCTAGCTACAAGAGTCAAAGTTTTATGTAGGCAAACGTAAATTCTAAAAGATTACCAAAAATCTTTTAGAAGTGGAAAAGATTGTCTTCCGGTAACACTTTAAAAAGTGTAATAGGCTTCTTTAGGTTTCACTGCCAAGATACCCTTCAACAAGTACCCTCAAAACCAGCCATCTTTTGACACGGGGGGTTATGCCCTCAAGCTAATCCAATTTTGGGAAGCACACTTTGAATTCTTCAGTCTTAGAAGACAGTCTATACACAATGCACCTAAGCCTGATGGACTAGCTAAAACATGAAACTGACTACTTGCAAGGTTTATAATGATGCAGCATTCAAGTGCCTAGCTTTTCTACTCAATCCACATACTCCAACCCCAACAATTTGCATTTAAGAAAGCCAGATTCCTCTAAAAGAAAAGAGCTTCATATTCTTATACTCACAATAGGTCCATCTCCTCGCTCCAGGAATGGCTGATGATTTATATGCACTATAGCAGGCAACAAGTACTGTGTGAAAGCAAAAACTCATGTTATACATACATATATCTAAAACACTAGGAAATGCAACTAGATTTGCAGTTTTATGTATTAGTAACACTTTGAACATGGAAATGCAGTTACATAACCTGAACATTGTAAAGTTACAACTTACGGACAAGGTTTTCCCAGATCCAGTCTGTGCTACTCCAACCATATCCAGTCCACTCAAAGCAACAGGCCATCCTTGTGCCTGAATAGCAGTTGGTTCAGTGAAATTCTGTCCCTGAATTACTTCCATAACATTTGCTGCAAAAGAGAACCAATGAATTAGAAGCTTGCATTCATGATGTCTGAGTGAACCCCTGGATATACAGGTATCTGTACTCACCAGGAAAGTTAGCTTCATAGAAATTTATAAGCGGTTTTGGACAGGTATGGCCCTTCACTGTGATTTCTTTGCTTGCTCTGTACTGTTCAACCTCTTGCTGCAAAACATAATTACATTAGCATTATTTAAGCTTTATCTAGAGCAAAATTGCAATTGACTGAAATCAGTTGTATTCAAATGAAGTGTAATAATTTCTCTAAACTTACTGATTCATATCCCACATAATAAGTCGTCAAGTAAAAAACACATTAAGGGTCAATTCCTGCACGGATAAACAATTTTAATAAAGCAAACAGCCATGGTACATACCACAGTGCGTCTGACTACATCAGGATGCTCTTGATAAAAATTCTTCTCAAATTTGGGCAGTTCATCTAGGTTCCATTTCTTTTTTGTAAGTTTTTCTCCAGGGTTTCCAAATTTCTTTCCAGATAATGGTCCGCCTCTGCTTCCTCCAAATCGAGGGCCACCAAACCTAAAAAATTATTAGCCATGAAAATGTTTGCAAAATGTACCAGTCTCTTATGTGACAGTTAACTCACTTCCATAGTAAGATCAATGCTAAAATACTCAATATAGCTAATTCCTAATTTGTGTTCATCAATATTTGGAGAAAGCATTTAGCTGCCCGTTTTCACTTCCAAAGTATAATAAAAGCCACAAGCAGCAGATTAGGATTAGTCACCAAGTACCTAACACCCCAAATAAAGGAGCACCTAATTTTCTAAAGCATTTAAAATGAATCGCTGGAAACAAAAACAAGGCTAGCCCTAACGCCTTGGTAACAGAAGTGACACTCCCAGTGTGCGTCAGAGATTGAAGAAAGCCAGTGTATGCCCGTGGGTGGGGCGTTATGAAATCTAGAAACATTCTCGTAAGTGGGTGCCTATGGGATGCTTTTTAATTTAAACAAGCACAACAAATTCGGGTAAGGAAACAAAACCGGCCGCAAGACGCTGGGTCCCAAATAAAAAGCGCATCGGAGTCTCTTCGACGGAAAACGATAAAATCACCAGCGCCCCCAAATCCCGTTCAGCCGCCAAGTACGCACCCCCCATCTCACAACTGGGCCAACGGGCACCGTGAAGGGTTATTCGCCCCTCCAGGCCCCGTCCCCATCCACCCGGGCTAGGCGGCGAAGTGCCCCCGCCCCCGCGGAGAACATGGCGGAGCGGCAGCCGCGGTTTCCTTTGTTTCTCATTTCTGTCTACGCCACATTTTCCAGCCGCTGCCATTTTAGAGGCTGGGCGGGGAGGGGGAGGAACAAAGGCAGCAGCCGGCATTTTGATTTCCCCTCAGTCACCGCATGGCGGGGCCGGCCATTCACATCCGCTTACACAACACAAAGCAAGAGCCGGCCGGCTTTAGCCCCAGACGCCATCTGCCCAGGGCGGTTCCGGAGCGGGAAGGGGGCAGTTTCGGTCACCGGAGGGGCGCGTGCACGACCCGTTAAACCGCCAAACACGGTTCCGACTGCCCGAGCCACCAAACCGGGAGACCTGGAGCCCGAGCTGCGGCGGGGGGAGGGGCGCGTTCCCGACCCCCCCCCCCCCCCCCCCCACAACCCGGAGCCGACGATCCCCAACCGTCGAGGGCAGATTGCTCAGCCGAGTTTGTACTTCACCGGCATTCGGTCACCAGCCCCCGGGCTCGCCTACCACTCTCCCCCCCCCCCAGGTGCCCCCGACTGCTGGGATCCGATGCCATCGCCCCCCATCGCCGCAGTCAGCGGCCCCTCCCGCCATTCGCGGATCGATGGAGAGGGCGCCCATCCCCGCCGCCATTTTACATGGTTCAACGGCCGGTAGAGCCGTTCGGAGGAAACACGGCGGCAAGCGCCGGCCGGGGCCCCAGACTCACCCTCTGTCCATGTCGTATCCAGGCATAGCAATGGCGGCGGCGGATGAGACGAGCCCGAGCACTGAAGCGAGAGGCAGAAGGTACGGGAAGGTCAGGGACTGCAGGCGACTCTAATGAATGGGGAGCGTCGAGGCGCCCGAACGCCGGTTATATAGCCGGCGCCCCAGGGAATGCTGGGAACCGGGTCGTGACGCGAACTCAGAACCCTTCCCTCTGTCCTGCGTCAGAGATCGAAGCAGCCGTATTCCCCTCCCCCTCCTGTGGGCGTGGCCGCGAGCGCTAGGTTCTCGACTTCTCTTTTGCTTCGCCGGCCGGTTTTTACCCTCGCAGGCGGAAGTTCCCCTTTCCACTTCGGGCGTGGCTCGCGCTACAGTCACTGCCCGGCATCCCCGCCCCCTTTCCGTTTTCCAGGCGCGTGCCCAAAGCCCTCGAGCGGCGTCCTCCCCTCCCCCTAACTTCAGCCTTTCGCGCCCACGCTTCTCAGAGCGCGAGCCGCCCGCGCCTGCGCATTCCTAGTGGTGTCATCCCCTCCCCCTCATGCTCCGTTGTTGTCATCAGAGGCCTACTGTGTCCTTTGTAGCCCCTTTATGATGGAAGAGGAGCGGGAGGGGGGCATTAACCAGCTGGGGCGCTGCACAGTCCCTCTCTCTGCCCCGAGGCTATATAGGGGAACCAGCCCACTCTCATCAAAAGGGCATTGCCCCCAACAGCCCCAGGTTCTGACATGGCTGTTCCCCACACACACACACACACACCCCCCAGTAAATGTGACTCAGCAGGTGGTTCATCATCGTTGGGAGTCAGGAGCTTTGTTTTATGTAGAATCCTAGGACTGGGGCTGAAGGGGACCTTGAAAGGTCATTAGGTCCACAAACCTTCAGAGAGGCAGGATAAACCCAGATCATCCCTGACAGGTGTTTGTCCAGCTTGTTCTTGAAAGACTTTAACAGTGACAGCCCCCGGGGAAGCCTGTTCCACTGCTTAACTGCTATTTGGAATATTTTCCTGTATCTTGCTGCAGACCAAGTCCATTACTGTGTCTATGGAGAACAATTGTTCATGGTCCTCTTTCTAAGAGCCCTTTAACATATTTCAAGCCTGTATCAGGTTTCTCTGTCAGTTTTTTTCTCGGGAATAATATGCCCAGGTTTTAAAACTTTCCCTCACAGTTTTTTTTAAATCTTTGTATAATTTTTATTGATCTTCTCTGGCCTTTCTCCAATTTACCTACATCTTTCCAAAAGTTTAGTACTCAGATTTAGGCACACTACTCCAGCTGATGCACCACCATTGTGAAGTAAAACAAGACAATTAACTATAGTGTTAGCTGCAACACTATTTTAATACAAATTGCAGATTTATATTAGCTTTTTTCTAACTACATCACCTTGTTAAAATGTTCAATTTGTGATCATGAGAACCCCAGATCCTTTTCAGCAGTACTACTAACTAGACAGTCAGTTCCTATTTTGTAGTTGTGCATTTAATTTTTCCTTCCTAAGTGAAATATTTGCAATGTTTTTATTGAATTTCATCTTGATTTCAGATCAATTTTCCAATTTGTAAAGGGAATTTGGAAATCGTATCCTCTAAAGTGCTTGCAACTTCTCCCAGCTTAGTGTCATTTGCAAATTGTATAAGCATATTCTCTATTATCCAAGTCATTAATTCAGATCACTAAAAGCACTGGACCCCTGACTGACACTGTAGAACCCCACTAGATATGCCCACAGAAACTACTCTTAGTCTGGTCTTGCAATCAGTTGCCCACTCAGCATATAGTATTTCATATTACCCATTTACCATTACATTACCTCATGTTTCACTACATATTGCATCTGCACTATTTTCAGAAATTCTTCCTTCATTGCTTTAGCACCTGCTGATGCCCAGTTTTCCCTAGAGCTTCCATTGCTGCTAGGAACAGTGGAGATGCTCCCATACTAAACTAACAATGGGATATTTTTAAATTAGTGGTAAGTCTGGAGCTGGCAGCAGGAGTTGGGCCCATCCCAGCACTCACTGGCTGTAGCAGGAAGTAGAAGTACCTGGCTCCTGCCTATTCTGCTCTGCTAGCTCCCAAATGTGTCACTGCTTCCTGCTTCCAGCAGGGGTGGCCCCAATCTCTGCTGCCAGCACCAGGCCCCCTGATAATTCCCTGGACTGCCCTGGGCCCCACACTGACCCCAAAAGCGCAGATCCTGGGATGGTTGCTCCTCAACTGTCCATAGCACAGGACAGCGCTGTCTTCTGTTCTGTGAAAGAGCAAACAACATTTCCTTATTCTCTTTCTCTACATCTGTCAAGATTTTATAGGCCTATATCATCTTCCCGATGTTAAATCTCTTTCAAGCTGAAAAGTCCTAGTCTTTTTAATCTTTCCCCATACGGAAGCTGTTCCATACCCCTAATCATATTTGTTGCCCTTCTCTGTTGTGTCTTTCCCAAGTCTAATATATTTTTTGAGATGGAATGACCAGATTGGCACACACTATTGAAGATGTGTGCATACCCTGGATTTATATAGAGGTATTACATTTTCTTATTTATTATCTCTCTCTTTCCTAATCATTCCTCACATTCTGTTTTCTGACTGGACGCCCATAGCATCTAGCTATGAATCAGGACTTCATTGTGGTAGCTGCTGTATAAAGAATAAAAAGATGGTTATTTTCCCAAGGAGTTTACAAAGAAGCCTTAGATGCTATATTTTGAATATGCAAAGCTATTTGATTTTTCCTTTGCTCCTTCCTTTTTTATACCAAGTGGCATGATATGTTCATTTATCAATTAAGTCATGGCTTTATGGAGGTCTCTGCTTATATTGAAACCCAGATTTGGTACTAGAGTCAATATAATTGACTTTCTGGTTTGTATGTCACTGTAATTCACTGCTCTCAGACTAGTAATTAAGATCCCAAATGCTTTTGTCTTCAGCCTTCTTCAGGTACCATACATTACATGTGTTTGGGATATTAATGAACAGGGCACTCCAGATTCTGGGGTAACATGGATTGATGCAATATAGAATTTTGAAAACTTTTAGCCACTGTTTCATGGATAAGCAAATGTGTTTAGGCCACTGGATATCTATTGCAGCTAAGGAAAGCTGGAAACTTCAGTGACAGCAGTAAAGGGGAGTAAACATAAGCAGGCAACATCTTTCAAAGTTTTCTCCTGCATTGGGGTGATAAGAGTCCCCAACATTCCTACACTCTAGAACAAGTCTTTCAAGATCAAAAACTTTCCTGTGCTTTCTTATCTTCCCAAGCACTCCTGAAGCCTCATTTCCCTTTAATCCCAATCCTCTATGTTCAAGAAAAGCAGCTTAAACTAAATCCTTTATTGACAAATTCCTCCCAGCATTTCCTAGGACAAACTTGACCAGAGCTCTCTCATTTTGTGCTGTCTCCTCCCCCAGTACTTCATATCTACTGGGACAAGCCTTCTCGACACCTGAATTTGGCCTTGAAAGTCTACATCCAGTAATCTTGCATAATACTCTATTTCAGAGTGATTAGATGTACAGTGTATGTCTTTAGTTAGCAGTCTGTAGAACTGTTTGTTATGCCTTTCTATCATTCATTATGTTATTCTGAGTCAACATACAAGACTTTTCACTATCATTATGCATTATTGACTTGTAATACGATTATTGATGCTTTAAACATAACACATAGCTGCTGCTTCAATGAATTTAAAGTGAAGATAGACAATGAACATAGATAAGGGGAAGAAACAAAAAGAGTGAGATGCAGAAGTGATGTTTATTATAGGATTTAGGGTTTGTGGGGGGTTTTTTGAGCTAGAGCCATTGAAAGGAGTAAGAATTTTTGTGCTACCCATTAGTGAACATTTCTCAGACTAATGGTTCCACTCAAACCAGGATCAAGGGGACCCCTGCCTCTCTTTCCATAGGTCCTGGAACACTTACGTTGCTCTGTGTATGTAATGATACCCTGCATCACTAGGGTGTCAAGCTTTCCCAACAGAATGCCATTTCGGACCAGATGCCATTGCCGCAAATGGTGTTCAGTCCATCAATTCTGGGAGAGTTGGAAATCCTATGCATCACTGTTACTGTCAGGAGTTGTGGGTGCTCCACCCTCTGATATGACCCTATTACTTTCTCTGGGAGGCTTCCTGTGAGGGCATACCCACACTGTCCTTCCTAGACTGTTCTCTGTGGGCAGTAGGAATCAGGTTGCCACTTGTCCTTGTTTTTACAGGAGCATCCCTGATTCGAGATATCTATAATGGGAAATCTGTTGTAAGGGTGCTCAGTACACTTTGCCAGCTGTCTAGTTTTATGAACTCAAGATCATCCTGAACATTCCAATTTTTTTGTACCTCAGAGTTGGCAACCCTGCCTAGGACACTGGGTGCAGGGAAATGCACATCACTCCCAGGGCAAAGAAAGAAGAGTTCCTTGGGACACCGTTGTTGTTCTCATTGGGTTTGCTATAAGGTAGCCAATTTTGTTTAACCTTATTTCTGGAGATTTAATCACGACATAATCTTTAATTCCTGGCCAATCCTGGAAGGGTGTCAACTCTACCTGTGCATGCCAGGTTTTCCCCTAGTGCTGTCCATTGTGTGTGTGTGAGATCCTATAGCAGGAGTTTTCAAACTGTATTACACTGCAACCCCACCCCTTCTAACAAAAACTACTGCACCAACCCCAAGAAGGAACCACTGCTTGGTGGGGAAGAGGGAGCCAAAGCCTGAGGACTTTAGCCCCAAGCAGAGGATCTAAAACCTGAGCCCTACCGCGAGTGGGGCTCAGGCTTCAGTTTTGGCCTCATGACTCACAAATCTAAGCCAGCATTGCCAACCCCATTAAAATAGGGTCGTGACCCATTCTGGGGTCTCACCAGTGCCCTATAACTGTCTGTCAGAGATGGGGTGGTGACTAGTCTGGCTTTCACAGGCCTCTCCTGTGGGTGCCCTCAATCCCCTGGTAGCGCTCCACAAGGCGGAAGGTCCCACGTGAGACCTGCCATCACTCGTGGGGTCGCGGCTCACACGCTGCATTCCTCACGGTTTTGCTCAAGTAGAATCCGACTACGTCATAGTCCAACTGTAACCCTGGAGACTGGGGGCTGGGAGGAGGGTTGGCCAGGATCACATGACCCAAACGCGAGCGCTAATTCGCGCGCGTTGCTTAGCGGTACAAGAGACCCCGCCCCTCTCGGTTGCTATAGCAACCGGAGCCGACGCGGCGGCGAAATAACCCTAGCGACAAACGTAGCCGGTGTTTAATCAGACCCCGAAACGGTGAAAACATCTGCGATATCGGGTAGAAAACGGGGGTGGCGGAGTTATAAAGTATAAAAAAAAGAAGCAGCTCGCCAGGAAGTCCCGCCTCTTCCGGCTCCGGCTTGACCAATCGTTGCGGGGGAAGTGCTGACGCGATATTTAAATATCCTGGAAGGGCGGGGGTAAGGGAGCTGTTGTTGGGCGCGCTGAGGGAGCTTCGGCATCGCGTCCCAGTGAACACATCATGGGCAGCTCTGAGGAGAGAGGTGGGGGGGCGTGCAAGGGAGCCCCACGGGCGGGGGGAAGGGGGGTTCTGGTGGGAGACGGGGGCGGTATGGGGCGCCTCCCTCCCAACTCGAGCTACTTACCTGGCCCTATTCACCCTGGGCACCAGCTCCCCACCCGCCCTGCGCGCTACTGGCTGCAGCACACAGGCAGGTTAAGTGACGTGACTAGGGTCACCGAGTGAGAGCGAGGCGGGATTGAACCCTTCACCCTTGAACCCCGGGCTCGTGCCCTGTGTGGTCACCCATCTTATCGAGTCCCCACCCGTGAGCTCGGGTGGATCGCTGCCATGCATCCCGGAAATCTGTGTGGGGCCAGGGAGTGGGGGGAATGACTGCTGTAGCAGGGAGCCCTCTGGACTTGTCCTCAGAGTTATGTTTGTCTATAACAGTTAAGTAGAACAGCACACACCTGCCAGGCTGCCTCTTGTTCTTGTCCCCATGCTGGACTAGGTGGGGAGCAGTGTTCCCTCTAATCTTTTCCACCCGTGTGAGGCATAATTGTATGTGCGCATTCACACGTGCCTCAGTGCACCACCAGGAGAAATAAAAACCTTAGCTGAGGGCAGTCTGTTTATCAGGGAGGCAGCATTTGAATCTTTCCTGAGCAGTCATATAAGCTCGCAGCTTTGTACAATGAACATATGAGTAGTTGTCTTTCTCTCCTGTCTCAGTACTGTTTTGTGAGCCAGTACCTGCAATCTTATTGGCCCTGTGTTTTCTCCTTCTCTTGTCTTGTAACTTAATTACAGACTCTGAGGCTTTCTCTTGGGTGAACAATCCCCAGATGACCTCATTTAATATGTTAATACTGAAAATGAAACAAGTTATTTGGCCATAGCCTAAGGACAATTAAACAACCAGAAAGTATCCTTTAATTTTATAATGTGAAAATGAAATAGGAGGGCGAGTGTTTTGGGAGGCAAATGTAGGTATCCTTCAGCCTGTGTTGGAAAAAATAGATCTGGACACCAAAAGGCTCTTGCTGCTCTGCCAACAATTTGCTAAGCTATCTGCCACTTATTGAATAGTCTGTTTCATACACTTTATCTGTTTAAAATTATGCAGAAAAACCTTTTGTGTAGGGCAGAAAAGAGAAATGTGTGTGTGTCAGCACTGCTGGCAAGGGAGGGAGTTAATTTGTTTCTCTGGACCTCTGGTAGGCTACCAACAAACTTCTGCCCTTCTTCCCATGATGAATATTTTGTTGCCCCAGGTGACTGCCTTTAAATTAAAGCTGGCCTTGCCTGTCCCCTGCGTATTTGTGCATTTCATATTATACTTAATTTTTCCTCTTTATTTTTCTGCCCAAATAGCAAAGAACACACCAGTTTCCATAACAAAAAACAATTTGGGGGACAAAAGGCTGTCTTTCTCTCCTGTCTTTTGCTCCCACCAGTAAATAAAAAATACATAATTATTTGGTAGGTATAAAGAGACATTTTTTACTAACGAAAGTGTTACATGAGCCTTTTGCTTAGTCTCTCTCCATCACACTGTACATTGAAAGGTTTTGTACTTTTCTAGCTAAGTCATTTACATGTTTTAACTCTTTTTAATAGAATGGGTTGATGTTGCCAATGATCTTCTTATGAAATGTCATATAAATCTACATGTGACGAAGCTCTCAGAATGTGATGCCAGTGTATTTGTGCGTCTTTATGAGTCAATCTTGGGAGAAAAAGTACCAGGTAGGAACAGAGCTCCTATATAATTTATATCTATAGTGGCTTTCTTTCATGTCTGTGTGAATACAGACATAAATACAAGTGTAGTAGGAGAGGAATTTATTAATCTCTCAAGTGCAATAACATTTTCAAAAGTGAAATCACAAAATAAACTGAGGCCAGTAGAATACACTATGCATATGGCCCAACCAAATTTGCATCCAGGAAAATGACACGGCAGATTATGAAATCTGGTCTCTCCCTGTGAAATCAGGTCTTTTGTGTGCTTTTATGTTATTTCCTTACTATATATTTTAGAAATTTCTGTCTCTGAGTTTGTTTGTTCAAGAACTTCTCCTAAACGGTAAGACCTAGAACTACCAAATTTGGTATGAAGTTTCTTCTTATCGTAACTTAAAGTAAGGTAAGGGTTAGGGATGTAATAGTATAGTTGATTAATCGATAAGTAAAGGCTTATAGGTTAATACTATACACTACACGCATTCCCCTGGCCAGTAAATTTTTTAGCAGGCTGGTCAGCAGCCTGGCTCAATCTTGGCTTGAGCCAGGTCCAGGACCTACCCCCACTACAGCTCTGCATTTAAAGTGCATTAGAAGTCAGGTGGGCAGGCAGCCCAGCTCGTGCTGGGTCTGGGAGCTCAGACCTGCCCCCCTTAGACAGTAGCTGCTGTCATCCCATGCTGTTGCCTCTGTATTAGAGGTAGCAGTGTGGAGTGGCAGGCAGCTGCACTGTGAGAGGAACTGGTTTTTAAACTGGCTACCCTTGTGGACCAGAACCGGCCTGGCACCCTTCTCTGCTGCCTCTGATAGAGGCACCAGCACAGGGTTGCAGGGATCTCCCCAGGAGTGGGGCCGGAGCACACTGGCTGCCGGCCCCACCCCGGGGACTATAGAATGGTTGACTAACAGATGAGAATTAATGAAGTTAATCGGCTATCCAATTAACCGATATTTAACATCCCCGGTAAGGATTTGATTCTGCCAAGATAATGGAATGTGTGTAGAATTCGATTTTCTTATAAAATGAAAAAGGTGGTGTCTGGTAGGAGGAACAGTTATACTGCATAATGCCCATGGGGGGCAGCAAAGGGACTGCCAGCAGCAGCACAAAAGTAAAGGTTGCGATATGGTACCATGCCACCCTTACTTCTTCAGTGCTGTCTGCAGAGCGCAGCAGCTGGAGAGTGGCAGCTGCTGACAGAGATCAGCTCTGTAGGCAGCAGCGCAGAACTTAGAGTGGCAATACCATACAATGCTATCTTTCTGCGCTGCTATTGGCAGTGACTCTGCCATGAGAGCTGAGCTTCTGGCCGGCAACGGCTGCTCTCTAGCTGCCAAGCTCTAAAGACCACCAGCAACAACCTAGAAGTAAGGGTAGCAGTACTGGAACCCTTGCCTACAATATTATGATCTTCCTAGCCCCTTTATTGGATCAGGACCCCTACAATAACACTGAAATTTCAGATTTAAATAACTGAAATCATCAGATTTATGATTTTTAAAATGCTATAACCATGAAATTAACCAAAATGGACCATGAATTAGATAGGGCCCTAATCATGTGTATTTCTGGTAATATACTGTGTAGTTTAACATTCAAACAAACAAGTTTGAAAAATGTAGTGCATAGAAGGTTGAGTAGTCTTTAAATGTTGCTTAAACTACTCAAGTGAAATCTACAGTAGGATTTGAAGGTGTTCTGTTAGCACATGCTATCTGTGTTTTAAAGTCTAGTACAGGCAGTCCCCGGGTTACGTACAAGATAGGGACTAGAGGTTTGTCCTTAAGTTGAATTTGTATGTAAGTCGGAACTGGCTTCCTGGAATCAGCCGCTGATCAGTTTCAACAGCGGCTGAATCTGGACTCCTGGGACAGAACAGCTGGGGCACTGCTGGGTAGGTCCCCGCAGGACCAACCCGGCAGCACCCCAGCTGCTCTACCCCAGGCGTCCCGCAACAAAAGCCTGGTCTGCTGGGGGGGGGAGGGCGGGCGCACTAGCTGCGCCCCCTCCCCCCCAGCAGACCAGGGAGACCCGAGCAAAGCCGCGGAGGCGCAGAGGTCCCGCCGCCTCTGTGGCTTTGCTCCTGCCTCCCTGCTGTGCTGGGGGGTCCCCCCCAGCACAGCAAGGAGACCCGAGCAAAGCCGCACAGGCGGCGGGACCCCGCTGCCCGTGCGGCTTTGCTCCAGGGCACAGCAGGGAGACCCGGAGCAGCTTTTCTTGCCCCGGAGGACGCGGTGGCGGGACCGCTGTGCTCTGGGCGGTCCCGCCGCCCGCGAGCTCCGGGGTGAGAAAAGCCCCGTTCGTTAGTGCGGATCCGACGTAAATCGGATCCGCGTAAGTCGGGGACTGCTTGTATGTATAAGGCATACAACCTCTAATCCATGCTAATCTGGTAGAAAACTTGAGCATCTGAATATGGTGCTAGGGTAAGTTTACACTGCAAAAAAGTGTTAACTTGGGTTAGTTGAGTTAAAATAACAGTGGAAACACTGCAACTTGGCTTGTATCTTGGGTTGACAACTCAAATTCAGCCCCAGGCTCCTCTTTTGCCTTCCACTCAAACCACTAACCCAGTTGCAAGTAACGTTTCTATGTCTTAGCTAACATGGATAAAGAATGTTTTGCTATCAAAAGATAATTAAAAGCCTTATCTACCCTGGACTTTCAAACATGTTAAACATGTTTTAACAAACCTCTTATCCTGTTCTAGACAAGATTGCTGTAGTGCCAGGATTTAGAAATGAAGTTGCTAGATGGAAAATACCTGCAGGACAGCTGTCTATTATAAAAACAAATATGTATGCAAACTTGTTCAATTCTATTCTACTGACCTTCTGTGATGTAAGACTCCTATCATGAATTTTATTACAAGATTTGGCTAGGATCATGTTACAAACTATTTCTCGCCTTCCAAATTTCATGTTTATAACAATCTTTTCTTAAACTAGAGCAATGAAAAAATTAGTATACAGCTGCTGGCATTGTTCTACTTTCTACTCTGGTTGTAGCATATAGCACTTATAACACTTCCCAAATGCAGCCACAATTCATTTGTACTTGGTAATTTACCATCAGTGCTAATTCGGTAGCCCCATCAATTCTGGAAAAAAATTAAGATTTCCGCTATGGGTGTGAAGAAACCATAATTAATGTGACCCAATGCAGTATTGTTTTAGGCCATCTCTACTCCAGGGCTTTTGCAGGCATTGCAGTGAGTAGACCAGGCCTTGAAGAGTGTACAGCTGGTCTAAAATAATAGCTCTTATTAAATAACGAGGATGGATCCAGTTCATCTCAGTGGAATCTGAATCTTTGTGCTTATACCTTTGTTTACTCGGGGTGGGTTGAGGTGAGAACTACAAATGTTTGAGGGGCATCCAGACTAGTTTTTACGAAAGTGTTAATTGCTTTAATTGGCAATCAAATTCAAGGTAAAAAAAACTTAAAACAATCCCTGAAGCTTGTTGATTCAAATTAATGTTATGTTTCAAAACTGGTTCATGTAGCACCATTGCTGGTACCACATAGAAAAGAAGAGACCTTAAACAAAACAGCAAACTCTAGTTCAGCTCTCCAAATTTAAATTGTTCTCACATATTTCCATTTTACTATAGGCTATAAGGGATGAATACTACTTAAGTCAGTTCTGTCTTCTAAGTCAAGTATCATAGCTGAATACATTCTGTGAATAGTAACCAGTGGCTCTATTTGCACTCAAATACATACGTGCATTCTGTTCATATATGCAGTAACCATTGAATTGTTTTCCTATGACAAAAGACAGTAGGGTTTCCCACCCCTACTTTACACAAACCTTTGCATTTAATTTCATTACAAATAAAGTAGAAAAAATTATGTCGCTTTTGGGGCCTACACAGGGTATTGTCCCCTTCAAGTAGGCTGTTGTATGATGCAATGTTTGTTTTTGTATAGATCTCATAGCCACTCCCAGAAGCCAAGAGGATGATGCACATAATGTACAAGCAGTAATAGATTCTCTGGCATTAGACTACTTGCAGGTCAGCTTGTCACACATCACTGGTGAGTATTTACGCTAATGGTCAATGAACTGAGAAATATACACGTGTTTCTGAAAAATGGTCCAGACTTTACTTTCAATTTTATAATCAAGGATGCAATCTTTCAGAGGATGCTGTCATATCTGCATGCAAAATGGTGCACCTGCAATTACTAATGCCCAGCAAATAGAGGCTTGGTCTAGAAACTAAGGCTGTGAATATTTATAGGGGGCCTGCCAGGGACAGGGGCTGCTCCAGCAGGGATGCCAGAGCAGTCCTGGCTATGAGGCGTCCTGACTTGTGCAGCCCCTGCCTGCGGCGGAAAGGGGTGGGAATCCAGCCAAGCAGCGGGCATGGAGGCTGCTCTAGCCTGGCTGGAGCCCTCCCTGCCCTTCCCTTTAATTGGTTAACCAATTCCATAAGATTTTACACCCCTGCTGACAACTGGGCCATCAATTTAGAGAACAAGCAAATAATTAAAAAATAGATTAAAGCATGTAATTACATTTTGTGTGTGCTGTATGTGTTGAGGCTATTTGTTTTTACCTTGAAGCTACTTGGATTGAGACACAGCAGACATCCAATTATTCCTAGTGACACATATAGCAGTTTATCTTGCTTTGTGCATCAAGTCACACCCTTCCACCCAACTGGAACAATGTTGTGGTTGGTGATGTCAGGCTGTATGGAAAGAGTCTTTGCCCTTCTCACCTTGGAAACAGCAGAAGCAGTCTTGAATGTGTCCTTGGGGGTATAATTGCGATACTTGGCAACAGAAGAAAAATACATTGTGGTGGTAAACATTCAGACACTAACAGATGGAGTGTTAAAAGCAAACAAGGGAGGATGAACTGTCTAGCTAACTGGTAGATGTGTGTGTTTGAATCTGTTAAAAATAAAACTATTTGTAACAATTCAAGTGATAAATTGCCAATATGGTCTCAATTTTATTTGAAATTGATTTTAATTGGATATTGTCAAAGTGTTTAGTTTATTTACTATGATGTTAAATTGTGAATATTTATAATAGAAATAGTTAAGATATTTTAATTGTCTAAATTGGACTCCCAAAATTTATGGAGACCTTCAATTTTTAAGTTTGTTGATTCTTAAGGTGGTTGATTCTTAAGGTTTTTTAATTGAATGACATAACTTGAAATATAAACCAGATCAGTCTCTTAACAGTAACAGTGCTAACAAACATCTGCAGTAAAATACTGACAGAATAGTTCAAATTCTGGTTCCAATCATACTTTAGAAGAAGCCAAACATTCTCATGGGTGTTAAAGACCAACATTTTTATAGAGGTTGCAATATTGCTTGTGACTATTTGTAAATAACTGGAGTGCATCTAAGTCCTCTGAAATCTGAGCCTACATCCGCTCTGGGCAAGACACCCTGGGCATGTCTAAAGAACGTGCGGCTGTCATTATGTAAATGAAGCGCGGGAATTTAAATCCCGGCTTCATTTGAAATTTTGATCTGTCTAATTTACACCCCTCTTTCGAAAAAGGGATGTAGTCTAGACATGCCACCTCCTGTGGGCCGCATCTGGCCTGCCAAGCCACCAGATCCAGCCCACGGATGCAGCAAGGAGCCTCTGGCAGACTCCCCTTCTTGTTCCGTCCCTTCATGCTGTTGGGCCGTTTGTATTTCACAAAGTGTGAGCGGGGGGGGGGGAAGGAAGGAGTGGTGCTTCACGTCTTTTCCTGCCCCCAGCACAATCCCATTGGCCAGTTTCTGGCCAATGGGAGCTCCCTATTTCAAGAACAGGCAGGGCAGGATGCACCTCTCCCCTTAGGCTCTTACTCACAGAGCATATGGCTCTGCAGCTTGTGCGGGGGTGGGACAGGCTCCTGCCTGAGAAACATGCTGGACTGCTGGCTGGGAGTCTCACAGATAAGTCTCCAGCCAGAGCCTGCCTCTGGCACCCTATCCCCTCCCTCTCCCTAGCCCTCTTCCCCATGACTCTTTACCCCATGACCCCACATAAGCCTAACCCTCGGCCCCCCTCCTGAGCCCATACCCTCTCCTAGACCCTGCACCCCAATCTCTGGCCCCAGATCACAATTCCCTTCTGCCATAGGTGATAACCCAAACTCCTGCACTCCCTCCTGCACCCTAGTCTCAACCTAAACCCCTGCACCCTGATCCCTTGCCCTAGGTCATAACCCAAACCCCTGCACCCCAACCCCTGCCGTAGGTCACAACTGCCTCCTTCACTGAAACTCCCTCCTGCACCCGAATTCCTCACCCCAAGCTTCCCTCTTCACTCAACCTCCATCCCAGACAGGGGCAGCCCGTGAGCCTAAGAAAACTAGGTAGTTGCCTAGGGTGCCGCTGGCCTGGGTGCCCGATGATGACATTACGGCCATGCAGGCGGGGGCGCTGATCATGCCTCTGCCTAGGGCGCCTCAGACCACTCCTGATCCCAGACTCTGCATCTCCTCCATTAATATCATGGAAAAGTGTGGCCCTGAACCACTTTGCAAAATCTTGGAGTGCCCCCTACCCCCATCAGAAATGATTGCCTACACAGTGATTATCAACTTTGTTCTTGATGAGGCATGTATGTGGGTTTTTAGTGGCTTACATTCTGTCTAGCGAAGACCAGTAGTAGTCTATAAATAACTGGTCCCCCCTCAAAAGTGAGAATGGAACCATTCTCCTCCTAACAGCATGTCCTGCTGACTGATAGGTATGTCTACAGAGTATTGCAGGCTTTTTTGAAAGTCTCGTACATCAGCCTTCCCAGCTAATAGTTGGTTTGTGGGGTAACAGGCATGTATGAGAATCCTACCAAGTTTCCCAAATAAACTATAATGCTGCTTGCTGAACCAGTTACAAAGTGTAGGCAGATATCTCAACAGCCTGCTCTAGCATATTTTTATCCTGTAGAAACTGAATAAACTGCTAACGTGTCTTTCCTTAGAATAAGTATGCAGCATGTAACCTTGATGTCTGGACTGCTCCATGAGAACTCATGCAAAGTGTCAGTGAAGTTAGGCTTTCAATTGTTGAAACAGAAAATATACGCTTTCAGGATATTTGCAATCTCCCTTTAAAATATGTTACAGAACTAAACATCTAACAGTGACTCAGACATCTAACTGGAACTTACATTTCTTCTGAGTTGATACCTGTATTGGGGATGCAAAATCCCATTTAATCAGCTAACAGATCATGTTTATGGATAAACGTTATGTTTATGGTTAAACGTTATGTTTAATCAGTTAATCGCTTAAACAGGGACAGGTGTGGGGGCTGGAGCACCTCCCCCCACTCCCTATGCCACAGGCTGCTCTGATTGGGCTGGAGTGCCGCTGCTCCACCCGCTTATGGTTAACAATAACTGGTAAACATCACATCCCTAATCTCTGTGTGTTTCTCTGAACAGCATTTCCAAGGTTTTGACAATTTTTTAAAGTTGATGTTTTTCTCTAAGCTTTAATTACTAATTCATAGTAACCTCTGTTAAGGAGAGAACATTGTGAAAGGAGAGAGAGAATCTATCAGAAATCTGTTAGAAATATTTGATGGCCTGCTCGAATATCTTACTGAAGAAATCAGTGAAGCTTCTTCTCAGAAGGGGGGTGAGTAAAGAGACAGGTAGCTAATGAAAGTATCTCAGTTCAAGATATTAAATGCTACTGCTTATTATTATAGTGGACTTTTTCTTATCCTACCTGTGTACCTCCAGTGTAACTATTAAACTACCATATTGGGAAATAAATTCTGCCTTACAAAGAACTGTGTGTGTATGTATATATATACACACAGTTCTTTGTATGTCTGTGGGTGGAATATGGCTCCTAACACTGCTTATTCCTTTGCTCTCCCCCTCATGAGCAGCTTTTTTTTTTTTTCAGGAAGTCCATAAACATTTAGTATCATATATGGAAAACAGACTTTGTAAAACCTTGTTTTTACAAATATCTAAGATGAATTGAAGGGTTTGCAATTAAACAGGCTTTTGCAGTTTTCAGAGAGGTAGCCATGTTAGCCTGTTTCAGCAAAAGCAACAAGGAATCCGTTGGCTCCTTAAGGTCTAACAATTTTATTATGGCATAAGCTTTAGTGAGCTCTGCAGTTATACACTCTAGGTAAACCACCTCTGTGAGAAGTGTAGAGCTTGCTATGCTCAGGATAGTGCAATGGGGTCCCAATGTGGACACTGTGGTGTAGTACTGTGTCCTAACTGACCTCTGGCACCCTTCCCACAATGCCTGTCTCATCTATTTGAACTCTAGGGTGTGTCTAAACTACATGGCTCCGTTGATGGAGCCATGTAGATTAGGCTGATCGGCAGAGGGAAATGAAACCGTGATTTAAATAATATGTGCTTCAGCGGTTCAGTCCTGAGTAAAGCTTTCACCCTTCCCTTGACAAATATTACAGAGGGTACAACATGTGGTGATAATCACAGGGATGTTATTGACCAAGTCCAGCTTCCCATACAAAATTCATCAGCAGGCCTTTAAACAGCCAGAAGCGTACACTACCTGCACCTGCTCAGTCTGTTATTGAACCGATCCTTGCCGATGTCAAGGCTCCCATGTATGGTTTAATGAGCCATGGCATTAAGAGATAGGCAGTGTCTCCAAGGTTCAAAGTGGGCATTTCCACTTTCCTCCCAGCGATCTTTTGATCCAGGAAGAAAGTGCCTGCTTGCAGTTTCCTGAACAGGCCAGTGTTCCAAAAGATGTATGTGTCATACGCCTTTCCAGACCAGCCTGTGTTAATGTCAGTGTAAAGCCTTTGGTGATCCACAAGTGTCTGCAGAACCAAGGAGAAATACTCCTTGTAGTTAATGTACTCAGAGGCTAGGTGGTCTGGTGCCAGAATTGGAACATGTGTTCCATCTGTTACTCCACCACAATTTGGTAAGCCCATCCGTGCAAAGCCATCCACAATTTTTCACACATTGTCCAGAGTCGTGGTCTTTCGGAGCAGGATGAAATTGATGGCCCTGCACGCTTCCATCAGCGTCAGTACAGTGGTTGACTTTCCCACTCTGAAATGATTGGCAACCAAGCAAAAGCTGTCTGGAGTAGCCAGCTTCCACAGTGTGATTGCCAAGTGCTTCTCCACTAGCAGGGCAGCTCTCATTCCCATGTCCTTGCACCACATGGTGGTGGTGAACTCCTATGAAAGTGGCTTTCCTCATCCGAAACGTCTGCAGTCACTGCTCAACATCCCAGGCTTGTGTTAGGGATGTGATCCCCCCATTCAGTGCTTGTTTCTTGAGCCCAAAAGTGGTATTCCACTGGGGTCAGCACTTCCAAGAATGCTACAAGAAATCTTGTGTCATATGAATGCTGCTCAGGCTCCTCATCGTCACTTTTCAGCTTCAGGAATAATTCCACTGCCATTCATGATGTGTTCAGTAAGACCTATCAGCATTTTTGTGAACAGCTCTGGAGCCATTCCCACACACTGAGGAGGCAGAGCGTGCAGCACAGAAGCCATTAAAGATGGTGCTAAATGTGGATGGAAGCACAGGGATTGCTGGGATGTGAAGTGATGCACAACAGGGTCTTGGGACAGGACCCAAGGTGCTCTATGGGATAGCTGCCCAGAATGCACCACTCCAAAAGACACTGGAAGTGTGGTCATGCTGATGCACTGGTGGCTTACAGAGTGGACACTCAATAGTGAAGAGGTGGGCAAAATATGGCCAGCCTTTGGGTGTAGTGGGAGCTTCAGGCCATCTCCCTGCTTATTCTGTCCCCGCATGTTGTTCAGAGTAGCTCTCTGAACACTGCAAACCCAGGGGAAGGTGTGTGTGTGTGGCGGGGGGGAGAGGTTGTGTGTGGTGCTTCTATTCCCAGCATAATCTTGCAGCTCCCATTGGTCTGTTTCTGGCCAATGGTATCTACTTAAGAACATAAGAACGGCCATACTAGGTTAGACCAAAGGTCCATCTAGCCCAGTATCCTGTCTGTCGACAGTGGCCAATACCAGATGCTCCAGAGGGAGGGAACACAACAGGTAATCCTCACATGATCCCTCCCCAGTCACCCGTTTCCACACAGAGGCTAGGGACACCATTCCTGCTCATCCTGGCTAATAGCCATTGATGGACCTAACCTCCATGAATCTATCTAGCTCTTTTTTTAATCCTGTTAAAATCCTAGCCTTCATCATATCCTCTGGCAAGCAGTTCCACACGTTGAATGTGCGCTGAGTGAAAAAAACCTTCCTTTTGTTTGTTTTAAACCTGCTTCCTTTGAATTTCATTTGGTTGATCCCTAATTCTTATATTGGGGGAATAAGTAAATAACTTTTCCTTATTCACTTTTTCCACACCAATCGTGATTTTATAGACCTCTATCATATCCCCCTTAGCCTCCTCTTTTCTAAGATGAAAAGTCCAAGCCTTTTTAATCTCTCTTCATATGGGACCCGTTCCAAACCCCTAATCATTTTTGTTGCCCTTTTCTGAATCTTTTCCAATGCCAATATATCTTTTTGAGATGAGGTGACCACATCTGTACACAGTATCCAAGATGTGGGGCATACCATGGTTTTATATAGAGGCAATAAGATATTCTCTGTCTTCTTCTCTATCCCTTTTTCAATGATTCTAACATTCTATTTGCTTTTTTTGACTGTCGATGCACACTGAGTGGATGTTTTCAGAGAACTATCCACAATGATTCCAAGATCTTTCTCTTGAGTAGTTGTAGCTGAATTAGTCATCATATGGTATGCATAGTTGGGATTATTTTTTCCAATGTGCATTACAGGCAGTCCCCGAGTTACGCGGATCCGACTTATGTCGGATCCGCAGTTACGAACGGGGATTTTCTCGCCCCGGAGGACTGGAGCGGCGGGATGCCCAGATGCGCTGCAGTCCCGCCGCCCCCGTCCTCTGGGGCGAGAAAAGCTGCTCCACGTCTCCCTGGTCTGCTGGGGGGGTCCCCTCAGCAGACCAGGGAGACGCGGAGCAAAGCCGCAGAGCACGCCCGCAGCGGGACCGCCCGCGTCTTCCACGGCTTTGCTGCATCTCCCTGGTCTGCTGACCAGGGAGACCGGAAGCAAAGCCTTGGAGCACGCCCGCAGCAGGACAGCCTGGGCGCGCCTGGGCTGTCCCGCTGCGGGCGTGCTCCAAGGCTTTGCTCCCCGTCTCCCTGGTCAGCAGACCAGGGAGACAGAGCAAAGCCGTGGAGGACGTGGGCGGTCCTGCCACCCGCGTCTCCCTGGTCTGCTGGGGGGGGTGCAGCTAGTGCCGCCTCCCCCCCCCCCCCAGCAGACCAGGCTTTTCTTGCCTATGCCTGGGGTAGAGCAGCTGGGGCGCTGCCGGGTTGGTCCCGCAGCACTGCTCCTCGGCGCTACTGTACCAACCCAGCAGCACCCCAGCTGCTCTGCCCCAGGAGTCCTGATTCAGCCGCTGCTGGTCAGTTTCAGCAGTGGCTGAACCAGGACGCCTGGGGCAGAGCAGCTGGGGTGCTGCTGGGTTGCTCCAGTAGCGCCGAGGAGCGGCGCTACTGGAGCAACCCGGCAGCACACCAGCTGCTCTGCCCCAGGCGTCCCCAAGCTAGCCGCTACTGAAACTGACCAGGGGCTGACTACAGGAAGCCAGAGGTAGAGTTGCTCTGCTCCGGACTTCCTGGAATCAGCCGCTGATCAGTTTCAGCAGCAGCTGACTTGGGGACGCCTGGGTTTCTTAAGTTGAATCCCTATGTAAGTAGAACTGGGGTCCAGATTCAGCCGCTGTTGAAACGGATCAGTTTCAGCAGCGGCTGACGCCAGTTTCGACTTACATACAGATTCAACTTAAGAACAAACCTACAGTCCCTATCTTGGACGTAACCCGGGGACTGCCTGTACTTTACATTTATCAACATTACATTTCATTTGCCATTTTGTTGCCCGCTCACATAGTTTGATGAAATCTTTTTGAAGCTCTTCGCTTTCTGCTTTGGTCTTTACTGTCTTGAGCAGTTTAATATCATTTGCAAATTTTGCCACCTCACTGTTTATCCCTTTCTCTAGATCATTTATAAATAAGTTGAATAGGATCGGTCCCAGGACAGAACCTTAGGGGGGACCCCGCTAGTTACCTCTCTCCACTCTGAAAACTAACTGTTTATTCCTACTCTTTGTTTCCTGTCTTTTAATCAGTTATCAATCCATGAAAGGACCTTCCCTCTTATCCCATGATGTCTTATTTTACGTAAGAGCCTTTGGTGAGGCGCCTTGTCAAATGCTTTCTGGAAATCCAAGTATACTATATCCACTGGATCCCCCTTGTCCACGTGTGTGTTTGACCCCCTCAAAGAACTCTAGCAGATTAGCAAGGCAAGATTTCCCTTTACAGAAACCATGTTGACTTTCCCCCAACAAAGTATGTTCATTTGTGTGTCTGACAATTTTATTCTGTACTATAGTTTTAACTAATTTGCTTAGTACTCACCTTAGACTTACTGGTCTGTAATTGCCAGGATCATCCCTAGAGCCCTTTTAAAATTTTGGCGTCACGTTAGCTATCTTCCTGTCATTAGGTACAGAAGCTGATTTAAAGGATAGGTTATAAACCACAGCTAATAGTTCCACAATTTCCCGTTGGAGTTCTTTCAGAACTCTTGGGTGAATGCCATCTGGTCCCAGTGACTTTTTACTGTTAAGTTTATCCATTTGTTCCAAAATCTCCTCTAATGACACCTCAGTCTGGGACAATTTCTCAGATTTGTCACCTAAAAAGAATGGCTCACGTTTGGGAATCTCCCCAATATCCTCAGCTCTGAAGACTGAAGCAAAGAATTCATTTAGCTTCTCCACTATAACTTTATCATCTTTGAGTGCTCTTTTAGCATTTCCATAGTCCAAGGGCCCCACTGGTTGTTTAGCCAGCTTCCTGCTTCTGTTGTACTTACATGTTTTGCTATTACATTGGGTAGCTGTTCTTCAAACTCCTTTTTGACTTTTCTTGTTATATTTTTACATTTAATTTGACATCTATCAAATTATTTGTTGTAGTATTGGCAGTAGTACCCATCCTGTGGTATGTGGGTGTGTTTTTCTTTGCAATTAACAAAGCAATTTTGATTGTAAACAGAGGAACCTGACCAGCGAGCTAACAATGATATTCAAAGTGCACTTCAAGAGCAGCAGGAAGGTGACTTTGAGGAACCTGTGCCACTTCTGAAACTCTCATCAGTTGCAGAGTAAGACTGGTTCTGAATGTTCTAAAATTGTTGGCACAGTGACTATATTTTTACATAGTGTCTAGCATGTTCATACTATGCAAGAAAAAAAATTACTGGGTACAAGCATCAAATAGAATGCTTGGTAGTCTTTGGGCAGCAAGAGATCTAAAATTAGGATCAAGTACGTGTTTGCATTGCAAACCCTAAGACATCTTGCAGTTTTTTTGAATCAGCACAGTAATGAGTTATGTTCCAAACTTCCATTGTTGTCACAGTGCATATTTTTTTTATATAAATCACTGAAGTTTAGTTAAATCAATTATATTACATTATTTGCCTTTTTTAATTAGCTTACTCTGTGAAAACTGATCATACTCTTAAAAGTAAAGGCCAGCAGAGTTAGGATTATTCTGCAGCTCCATCTTGTGGCTTAGGAAAGCATAGACTATTATTGCTAATAGATCTACTGCATTGTGTTTCCCTTAGGTCTTCCCAGTCAGATATTTTTGTCCCGTCTTGGGAGGTAGAAGGATCAGAATCAACTAGTGAGTTAATCAGGCTTGGCGACACTGCTCATTCATTTTCACTAAGAAAGGAAGGTGAGTTTTAAACGTACCTTTAAGACTGTTCTGTATGGACATGGACTCTTCTAGGCATGGGACATGTACTGGCAAAAGTGCTTAGTATTTTTAAATGTATGAAGGGACTGGGAAGCATGCTTGTAAAGCAAAAAGCATATAGCACTTCTTTGTTATGAAGATCCTTTAAATGCTTCAGCTTATATATGTTTAGCACAACTGAGATGAAGCCACCTCTGGGGCAGATAGGGAAAGTTACCTGGCATAAAGTACACTCTCTCACTGTAGATCAGAGTAAACTTAGGTGAAGATAATAGGACCAGTCTTTTCTCTTACAAGTAACAGCAGTGGATTTTGAATGCTTTCCAGTAGCACATGAACACTTTCATGGTTCTTATTTCATAGACCCACAAACAGAACTGCATGGTACCCACAGTATTTATGTCAAGAAAAGATGATTTGACTGAGATGGAAACATCTGTTTCCTTAGAGTTTAGGGTTTCAAACTTGATTTAGAGTTGACCGTTATCTAGCCCTTCTGGTTGAAGGTTTGTTTTTTATCTAAAAAGAGGACTATATAGCAGAACAGTGTGAATTAGGTCCAGAATGGGAGATAATGAAAGCATAACTGGATAGCATCAGACGATCACAGTATGAAAGTCAAACTGATATAACAGTATTACTTCAAGACACATTATGTATGCCTAGCAATTAATTTTTTTAAGCTTCCCTCAAGCAAACAGGTGGTAGGAGTCAGGGCAATTCAGAAATATTCTATGAGGACTGGATGGCTTAGGTAACTGCTAATAGGAGCCACTTGAATTGGATTCATTCTGAACACCACTAGCATTTTTGTTGATACAGGTTGGACCTCCCCAGTCCAGTACTTTCAAAATCTGACCATTCCCGAATGAGGGGAAGGTCCCTTGTCACCGGTCCCCCTGCCTCCAGCTAGCTGTGCCACTGCCAGACAGCCCCCTGCCATGGGGCTCTGGTACAGGTCAGACCACAGATGTTGCCAGATGAGAGAGTCCAGTGTAGGGAGGTACAAACTGCAACTTCCTTTACAAAGTGAAGTACTGAATGGGTACAGAGGGTTATTATCTTGCCCCTGCAGCAGCAGCTGAGCAAATCTGTAAGTAAAACTTCTGTAGCATACTGTGTTAAGTAACATTTCTATATGTGCTATAGTTTCCATCTGCAGAATTCTCCCTGGAGCAGTGCAGAGCATTAACTTCAACTAATTCAGTCCAATATGAACACTGTCTAAACATAGAGCCAATAATAAAAATGCATTTAATTATTTAAACATAAATGTAACCTACTTTCAAACATCACTTTCAGAGTTCCAGCTCCCTGAATTGTTGCCAGCAGAGAGAGAGAGGTCTAAGGAGATTAAGGAACCTGAAGACACTGAGTCTAATGTGGCACCTTGTCCACTCATGGCATCATCTAGTCAGCTTTCTAGCAGCAGAAGAGCACTTGTAAAAGAGAGAGAAGGTGAGTGAAATTTTGACTTCCTGAGCGATACCTTAAATTCTGTAGCCTTCCTAGTTCTGTTGGGCTATGTCTAGACTGCAAGCCTCTTTCGAAAGAGGCTCTTTCGAAAGATACTTTCGAAAGATCCTCTTTCGAAAGAGAGCGCCTAGACTGCACGCGGGATTTCAAAAAAGCAAGCCGCTTTTTCGAAAGAAAGCACCCAGTGAGTCTGGATGCTCTCTTTCTAAAAAGCCTGTTTGCTTTCAAGAACGCCTTCTTTCGAAAGAGCACTTTCGAAAGAAGGCGTTCTTCCTCGTGGAATTAGGTTTACCACCGTCGAAAGAAAAGCCGCATTCTTTCGATTTAATTTCGAAAGAACGCGGCTGCAGTCTAGATGCAGGTGAAGTTTTTTCGAAAAAAGGCTACTTTTTTCGAAAAAACCCCTGAGTCTGGACACAGCCTTGGTGGTAGTCCTCATGGTCATGGATTTGGGACTGGAAACATAGTAACTGACAAAATAAAACTTCTGTATCTAGAGTTACTTATATATGTTGTTCTTGTCTTTCCTCCTTATTTTCAGTTTTGGAAGGAATCCGAATGGTCTGATATCTGAATTTTCTGATTTATCAGGTGTTTAACCAACTTAATGCTAAATTATCAAATTAGCTCTTGTAACTAGTTTCTCACCCAAAAATCCAAATTCTTCAGCATTCAGCAAAGATGGAAGCTACTCTCAATGGCTCTTATGTGGATTAAACCCTAGAACCGTGGTGTCCACCACGCTAGCTACATGTGGCTATTTGGCAGGTTGAGTGTGGCTAGTTGGCTTGAACAGTGGATATTTGGCTGGGTAAGTGTGGCTATAGTGGCTTCTGCTTCAGAACTGGTTGGGCACCATGGCCCTAGAATGAGTGAGGAGTAACATGCTTTTTCAAAGAAAGCTGAATGAAAGTGTCCAGCTGGCATTTTTGTTAAATGGATTAACTGTACCTACTAACTTTTGATATTTGTTTTAAGGATCAACGGATTCTGTTCATTCCACTGAATTTGTCAAAGAGAGTTTGAGTTCTAGTGCTAAAAAGCTTGGAGAGCCCATACGCCCAGCCATTCCTTTGCAACCACCATATCAGCCTCCTGAACCCAGGTCCTATTATTCCATGGGAAGAGGATACCAAAACTCAGCCAAACAGTCCCCAGATTTGTCTAACAGTCATGGGCTTGAAACTTCTGTTGTAAGTGAAAACCTCTTGGGTTTTATTAGTAAATATCTTCAGCTTTTCTGTATTTCATTTGTAGAATGGAATTAATGGAGCATCTGTCTGAACTGTATCTCTGATGAATGGATTATTAATATATTGACTCAAAATATTACTGATCAGAAGACTACTGAATTGGTAATTTAATATGCATTTTTGTTTCTGTTTGTAGGTTATAGAGCCACTTACACAGGAGTCAGCTGCTTCTGATAGTGTTCCTCTGTCAAGGCTTGCTCCTGGTGAGAACAAGTTGTGCTTCACATGAAACTGTGTTCGAAAGCAGTTAAATACTGGTGCTTGTTATTTTCAATTAATCTGATTGGCATTACTGGAAATGTAGTTTTGAAAACCTTTAATCTGTATTTTGATGTTCAAACCTTACTAAAGTCACATTTCTTAACAGATGGGAGCAAATTATTTCTATCACTGTGTTTACAAGGAGAGTGAAAATAGGTCATAGTCAAAGGGGATTTGTGCTGAGAAGTGAGTCCATTGCTTAACTGTGTCTTTTTTCCAGTTAATCCAGCTAAGGTTTGTGTGTTTTACAGAAACTCATTGACAAAGGATACAGCTGGATTGGCACAGAATAAACTAGATGTGAATGTAGCCAAAGACAAACTGTTAACCATGCTTTCTGGAACTGATTAAACCCTCTTAGTATAGACAAGACAGAGAAAATAAGCACTACAAATTAACTTCTGTGTTGCCTGGGAGACACTGGCTACTTTTCCAGTTTCCATAGCATCACTCTTGCAGATAACACTCCTGAAAATTCAAAGCCTACAGGAAATTCTCCTTAAATTAAAAAAAAAATCAGTGCACATTGCCCGCCACACATCTAATTACTTCCTTCCCCTATTATTTCTACACTTCTTTTGACAAACTATCTGTAAGCTCTTGAAGCAAGGGGCTATATCTTTTGTATTCATTCTGTAAATCACTAAGCACACTTAGGTGATGTGTAGTGAATAATTAATCCAGTAAACATTGCTATTTCTGTTGCCAGTTTTTCCAGCTGGAGATAAGGCAGCGTCAAAAGTTGAGCTAAATGGCATGTATAGTGTGGATGAGGTAATTATGACTTCTACTACTTGTAAAACCAATATATGTATTGTGCGGGGTTGCTATAAATCTGTATACTTGGAATTTCCACACAGTTATGCACTTAAACTTTTTGCTGTTTTTCTTTTCAGAACCTTGTGAATGTGACATGATATAATGTAATATTAACTAGCTGTATCTATAGCAGATTATAAATTTATACCAGTCATATATCAATGATATATTAACACTAACTGATTACATAAACACTGGCATTTACATTGCTGACCAGTTCAGAAAAGGCATCTAGTTACGACATATCAGTTGGATTTATCTAAGGATGTTTAAGAATAATATTTTAACTTCCTCCTTTGCTCTTATAATATGATACTATTCTGTCCACACCCCAGAATCAGGGTGTCTCTAGCAAAATGGGATTTGCCTAAGTTTCAACAGAGGATTTGCCTGATTCTTAAGATCAGTCAGCCACCAGGCCAGACTACTTCCTCCTCCTTTTCCTCTCATTTTCCCTTTGGAAAAACTGGATAATTCAGCACCCACAAACTGGTTGGTAGATTTCATTTCACTGAAAGGGCCTGCAGGGAAGTAGGTTCTTATAGGAAATTAGCTGAGCTGGAGCAGTTTGCTTGCTTCATAAAACAGTTTCTGCGTCTCTAATTGATCACCAAAAATGGTAGAAGCCATTGTGGAGCTGATCTACAACTTGGCAACATGAGAAGATAAGCTTTGATGGGAGGTGAATAGGACTTTGAGACTACAGTGCAGTGTTTCTCAACCTTTTTTTTATAAAGTACCCCTTTAAAAAAATTATAAATATCCCCAGTACCTGCAGTTTTCAGACACACACAATTTTTTTCTACCGTTGCAACATATTTGTTTAAACAACTTAATTGTAGCCAGGCGGGCGATTAAATTTTTGGGTGTAAAAAGTACACAAATAATAAAACACTGTAAAACTTAAAACAAAAATTCAGTTTTCTCCAAATTTTAGTTGTGTTGACATTAAGGATGTTAAAGACTAGTCGACTATCCGATAAGCACTTGCTTATCGGATAGTCTTTTGTCTAGTTGACTAGTTGATAGACACTTCCGCATTCCTCCTTTGAAATGTACAGGATCCTATACAGTTCAAAGGAGGAATGCAGAACTCTGCAAACAGCCTGGGGCCAGCAGGAAGTCGTGTTGGCTGCATGCGGGTGCCTTCTTTGAAATGTACAAGAGTCCCCAGCAGGGTCTCTTGTGCATTTCAAAGCCATGGAGGCCTGCTAGGTATTTTGAACTGGAATATGCTTATGGGCTCTGCAGGGCTCCTTAATTGTGGCAGGAGAGGAAGTATAAAAGGTGGATGGTATTTTCCCAAATACTATCCACCTGGGATGTTTAAAAGATATCTCACTCACAGTGAACACTGCAGCTCTGAGATCCTCCCTCTCTTCAGTTAGGAAAGAACTACTGAATTATGTTGTAACTTAATTCAGCTGTTCAGTGATCATTTACCAGTTGCACAGATGAATGGGGAAGTTTGCAGCTCTCAGCTAATTTTAGAGATTGAGTAAAAATCTTTTCGTTAGATGCTTTATGTTCACATTTGAGATTATTTGCAAACCTAAGAGATAAAAATCCTCATTCAAATTGGACTCATTAATCTGGTGCAACTACTATGCATAGACAAGCCCTAAATTTCTCTGTTTAAAACTGGTTCAGATTGCACCTGTACATTTAATGACACACACTAAACCCCATTGTAAGCTAGGTTTAAACAGATGAAGTTTACCAAGATTGGTATAAATTACATTATTGGTTAAACCAGTGCAAAGTTGTAGGTGAAGCCTTACTTTTTTTAAATAGGAGATGACGTTCTTGATAACAAGATAGCAGTATGACATAATGGAATGTCTCCAAATCTGTATTCCTACTGGCTGTGTCTACATTGGCCCCTATTCCGTAATAGGGATGCTAATGTAGCACTTGGGAATAGGCAAATCCGCGGGGGATTTAAATATCCCCTGCGGGATTTGCATTTTCATGGCTGCCGCTTTTTTCCCCGCTTGTAGATAAGCCGGAGAAAAGTGCCAGTCTGGATGCGATCCTCCGGAAAATAAGCTCTTTTCCGGAGGATCTCTTATTCCCACTTTCTCTTATTCCCACTTTCTGGATTTGCCTATTCCCAAGTGCTACATTAGCATCCCTATTACGGAATAGGGGCCAATGTACACGTAGCCACTCTGAGCCCTGGTTGAGTTCTGTTATGGTTTCACTGGTCTAACTATAGTTAATTCTTGGACAGACTTCTGGGTTATCCAGGATTAAGTGAATAACCTTTTGTAATGTGCTCTGGAATTAGCTGTCTCAGTAAATACATATTTCAGATGTCAAAAAATCACATCTCTAGCTCTTATTCCTTGATGACACTTCACCAGATTATGTGGGAGCCTCAAGTGTCTCATAATGTCTGTTTTATTTGATTTAGCTGTCTTTTTTTATTTCATTTAACACTGATACCCAATACACTATCTGAGCAGGTGTCAGATAGTATAACTTTACTACTATCCAATCATATGATTTGACATGTATATCCATACAGACTTTTATATGGTCCTCTCTGTGCCAGAAATTTGCTGCATAGTCTGTGGAATCTTTGAGCCTTTTACTGAAAGTTCATAGTGAATTTTATCTTGTCCTCTTCCTTCTCTAACAGGTTGTTGATGTAGATGGCTCACATACATCAACTCCCTGCTTAAAAGAAGACCTCTCACAATGCACTGATCAGATATCAGTAGCACGAATCACAAAACCTGAAACAAGTATTCCATCTAGTGGAAAAAGGTGAGTCAGTTTTTTATATGAATGAGCAGCTCAGACTTTCAGTGCTCACTTTCTTATACAGGACTTCCAATTCTTGGCTACAGCTCAGAATCCAGTCAAGAATAACAACCAAAGTTGTTAGGTGCTATTGGCAAAGTGAAATGTGCAGTAAGGTGAAGATCTAGAATATCTTTATACCCTTTACCAGTGGTCTAACTCGGGTCTTTTTTCATACAGAGAAACCCATTTCTGAGAACCAGATAAAAATAAAACATTTTGTTTTTCCTCTTAGGAAAGATCCCAAGACTAGCAGCTCCTGAGTTCACTGAAGTCTGCCTACTTGAAATCCATTGTCTTTATTTTGCTGTTCTCCTGATTTCGTGATCACTTTCATTCAAGCTGCCTTCCACTTTCAAATTCTCAACCAGTTCCTCCCTATTTGTTAAATCAAATTTAGAATAGCCTCCACCGAGTAGCTTTCTTCACCTTCTTAAGACTGTTTCGAAGACTTGAGTAGGCCAGGGCATCTGATTCTTACAAACACTCTATAACCAGGGGAAATACTGCTATAGATGTGTAGGTGAATTGTGTCTCAATACTTCTGGTTTCTATATAATTTCCTAATCCCATTTTTTAAAGTAGACTGAACTCTGCATCTGTTAAGCAATGGTTACCTTTGACCTTTATGATCATACTTGGCAATGAGTGATCGCCCATCATCACCACCACCTTTGACCATCAATTTTTTGGGGACAAAAATGAAAATTGTGTAGTGGTTTTTTGTTTTTTGTTTTTTGTTTTTTTTTAATAAACAAAACCTTTTTTTTTTTCCTCTTAGCAGATATGAAAATTTTATCACAGATTCACTTGGAGAGGAACCCCTTTCAGGCAGAAGGACCAAGGATAAATTATCTGAGCAAGAGCTGCATGAAATGTCAGAAAAACTCTCTCGCAGGTTAAATGAACTAGATTTAGTAAGTAGGAATCTATTCTTGTTGATACCTTGGTATTTATCCAGCATTTGTAACAATTGTGTGAAGCCTAACTAATATCTAGGGAATTAGGCCAATCTTGGTAGGATTAACTTCTAAAGGGATTTTAAAAACACACAAACTGTATTTAATGTAAAGGAATGGATGCTGCTGCAGAAATAGTAAAAGAAAATGAGTTGTTTCATCTCAGATAAGAGATTGTGATGATGTAGTACGAAGTACATATTAAATCATTTTATAAAATACTGCTCCTTCGGACAGTAGAAATACTAGGATTTTACTAGTATTTTAGTAAATACTAATAGTTGGCTATTACACAATTGTTTTTTTAATTTAATGAGGAATTATGTGGAACCTTAAAGACTAAGATTTATTTGGGTATAAACTTTTGTGTGTAAAAACCACTTTGTCAGATGCATGCTTATGCTCAAATATGTTTGTTTTTAAGGTGCCCCGCGTCTCCTTGTTTTTTACAGATACAAACTAACACAGCTCTCCTTCTGAAATTTATTTTATATTGACATTTTTAGAACTTTTGTACCATTGTTTAATCTATAATGTTATCTTTTGCCTAGCTTGATACTTTTTCAACGTATGTTTTTATTAAATTCCCAGAGAAGTGCAGAACTAGTTTAATATATAATAGAATTAAAAAAATCTACAATCAGTACTTCCAGTTTTGTTACACAGTTCTAGACTTGTGAGGATGAATTACTACAGGAGTTCTCAAATGTGCTTGAATGATGACCCCCTTCTGAAAATAAAAATTACTATGTGATCCCAGCACAGGGAACTGCAGCTTGAGCCCATCCAAGCCCTGAAGGGTGTGGGAATGGACAGCAGCAAAGCCAAAGCCCAAGAACTTCAGCTGCTCACAGGCCTGCAACCTGAGCTCTGCCAGCCAGGGATGAAACCTTCTGGCTTTGACCTTGGCCCCAGGAGGTGGTGCTCAGGCTTCAACCTCAGGGGCCCCAGCAAATTTAAGCCAGCCCCAGTGACCCATTAAAAAGGGATCGTGATCCACTTTGGGGTCCTAGCTCACAGGCTGAGAACTGCTGAACTAATGAAACTGACCAGATTAATCTCTAATCAATAGATGTTAAAGAGAGCTTTGGGTGAGCAACACAGGGAAGAGATGTTGACAGATGAAGATAAACTCTCTCAGCACAGTGACAGTGTCATGGATTATCGGGGAAGGAAACCTCAGCCAGGTAACAAGCCAGAATGTGTTGGTTTTCTAAGTGCTGGGTGAAATACAACCTTGGAGCAAAGTTCAGAATCCTAATATAATATTGACCCTGCTATGAGGGAGAGGAACACTGAAAAATTGGCCTGTCATCTTGTTGTAAAACACTATAGATGTCCTGTTCTAATATAAACAGTTTTACATCCCTTGTCTTTGGATTTGTGAATCATGTTGTGAACCATAACTTACACTGGCAAAGGAGTTACAGGGCTTGATCTAGTCTATTGCTGCAACACCAAACTGTGTTCTAAGATGACTCTGACAATGTAAACTTGTACTGCAGACCCTAACTTTTAACAGTATAATACTTGTTTACTTCCTCTTTCCTTGCCCCATTGTTATATTTTCCAGCACTTGTGATTTGTTGAATCAGAATACTAGAACTGGAAGGGACCCAAAAAGTCATCAAGTTAAATCCCAGGCATACGTAATTATGATACAAGTGAGGTAGTACTGGAGGCTTGGGCAGATTTTTATTTTTATTTTATTTAGTCCTTATTTCAAAATCCAACAGGGCAGACTTTAAAATAAGGATATATTTTTTTAAATTACTTTATTTGCAGCATGCCCCCTGTTGAATGGTTGGGAACATTTGGCACAATTCTGGATTTAAGCCCCGTTCATCCTTACAGTTTTTGTTGCTAATTTCTGATACTAGTTGGAATAGCATTTATGCCTTTATTTTGCAGCCACCCCACATCCAAAAAGATTTCTTAGCAGGCCACGATCCCTTTCTCCATCCCCACCCTCACCCCGGTATCTATTTCACTCTGAGTTTGAAGATGCTCTTCAGAGAGATCCAAGAGGCCAGATGGGGAAAATGCGCAAGCAATTGCAAAAGGAAATGGACCAGAGAAGAATAAAAGCAAAGGTAACTATTTCTGGATTGCATTCTATATGCCCCTACATCTTGGTTAGAGGGAGCATTTGGCTTAGTTTAGGAATTAATTTTACATTCACTGTACAGTTGTCTTAAGAGGCTGCTGTAGCAAAGATGCAGACATTAACTCAGCACCTACACAGCACTACCTCTTGCATTTAAAACAAGTTAAAAATCACTTAGAAAAGTTAGATGCCTGCAAGCCATCAGGGCCTGATGAAATGCATCCTAGAATACTCGAGCTGATAAAGGAGGTATCTGAACCTCTAGCTATCATCTTTGGAAAATCATGGGAGACAGGAGAGATTCCAGAAGACTGGAAAAGGGCAAATATAGTGCCCATCTATAAAAAGGGAAATAAGAACAACCCAGGAAACTACAGACCAGTTAGTTTAACTTCTGTGCCAGGGAAGATAATGGAGCAAGTAATTAAGGAAATCATCTGCAAACACTTGGAAGGTAGCAAGGTGATAGGGAACAGCCAGCATGGATTTGTAAAGAACAAATCATGTCAAACCAATCTGATAGCTTTCTTTGATAGGATAACGAGTCTTGTGGATAAGGGAGAAGCGGTGGATGTAGTATACCTAGACTTTAGTAAGGCATTTGATACGGTCTCACATGATCTTCTTATCAATAAACTAGGCAAATACAACTTAGATGGGGCTACTATAAGGTGGGTGCATAACTGGCTGGATAACCGTACTCAGAGAGTAGTTATTAATGGTTCTCAATCCTGCTGGAAAGGTATAACAAGTGGGGTTCCACAGAGGTCTGTTTTGGGACTGACTCTCTTGAATATCTTCATCAATGATTTAGATATTGGCATTGAAAATATGCTTATTAAGTTTGTAGATGATACCAAGCCGGGAGGGGTGGTGACTGCTTTGGAGGATAGGGTCATTATTCAAAATGATCTGGACCAATTGGAGAAATGGTCTGAGGTAAACAGGATGAAGTTTAATAAAGACAAATGCAAAGTGCTCCACTTAGGAAGGAACAATCAGTTTCACACATACAGAATGGGAAGCAACGGTCTGGGAAGGAGTACAGCAGAAAGGGATCTAGGGGTTATAGTGGATCACAAGCTAAATATGAGTCAACAGTGTGACACTTGCAAAAAAAGCAAACATGATTCTGGGATGCATTAACAGGTGTGTTATGAGCAAGACACGAGAAGTCATTCTTCTGCTCTACTCTGAGCTGGTTAGGCCTCAGTTGGAGTACTGTGTCCAGTTCTGGCCATTGCATTTCAAGTAAGATGTGGAGAAATTGGAGAGGGTCCAGAGAAGAGCAACAAGAATGATTAAAGGTCTAGAGAACATGATCTATGAAAGAAGGCTGAAGGAATTGGGTTTGTTTAATTTAGAAAAGAGAAGATTGAGGGGGAACATGATAGCAGTTTTCAGGTATCTAAAAGGGTGTCATGAGGAGTAGGGAGAAAACTTGATCATCTTGGCTTCTGAGGATAGAACAAGAAGCTTCCCTTCAGCAAGGGAGGCTTAGGTTGGACGTTAGGAAAAAGTTCCGAACTGTCAGGGTGGTTAAACACTGGAATAAATTGCCCAGGGAGGTTGTGGAATCTCCATCTGTGGAGGTATTTAAGAGTAGGTTAGATAAATGTCCATCAGGGACGGTCTAGACAGTACTTGGTCCTACCGTGAGGGTAGGGGACTGGACTTGATGACCTCTCGAGGTCCCTTCCAGTCCTAGTATTCTATGATTCTATTTAATATCTACAACAGTTTGAGCTCTATATAGACTAGAGAAAACTGGGAAAAGGATCTTTGCTGTCCATTCACTGCTGAGACCACAGTTTTAAGATGTAAATCCTGGTTTATCAAAACAAGCTTGCTGAAATTGCTTGAGGCTTGATGTTCAGGCCAATACCTTGGGAAGTGTTATCAAACTTGTAAACTATCCTGGATGACTGAGCTATTGACATTCCATGGTTTAAGATTCCTTTTAATGAAACTTTTAACCAGCAATGGACATGATTAACAAGTGAGTTATGACTCATTTTCCCTTCTGAGATAAACAAAAGCAGCCTAAAGATGGGGAAAACCTCTGTTGTAGCGTCCCTCATTAGGGTCTGAGTGACCATCTCTTCTTTTTCTCAGAGGTTCACAATTTATGCAGGGCACTTAGGGAATAATTGACACTATTCCGAAATAACAAAGAGCGCATCTACACAGCAAGCCATTATGTCGAAATAATGGTACGCTGGAGGACTTCTTACGCCGACTCCTGTAACCCTCATCTTATAAGGAGTAAGAGAAGTCTAAGGAAGAGTGTTCTTCCTTCCACTTCCTGCTATTTCGACTTCAGGTATGCAGTTGACATAGCTGAAGTTGCATAGCTTAATATGACTTTTGCCCTGCTGTGTAGTCATGTCTTCATAGCTCAGTATTTCTCACGTCTTTCTCCCAGGCTTCTTTTGCAGATTATCCCTTAAGCCCAGTCTACTTAGAAAAATCAGTTCTAGGGATGTTAAATTCAGATTAATCAGCTAATTGCATTGACTGTTCGATTAGTCGATAAGGGCACCTCCTCCTTTGAAGTGTTGCTACACTTCAAAGGTGAAAGTGCTGCAGGGAGCACGGGGCCAGCAGGGACTCAAGCAGTCCCCCATTGTCCCTGCGATTCCCGTATCATTGCAAAGCAGCAGCCCCGCATGGAGTCCAGGGTCAGCTGGGGACTCTTGAGGCCAAGGTCTGGCCCTGGGCTCTATGTGGTGCTGCCGCTTTGAAGCAGCCCCTCCACTTCACCCCCTCCTCCCATGCCTCTTTCTGATAGAGGCAGCAATGCGGGGGGGCGGGAATGACTAGTCGACTAGTCATTCACATCCCTAATCAGTTCTCATGTCCTTGTCTAGTGTCCTTGTTGTCAGAGATGCTCCCAGGACATCCTGCCATCGCTGTGACATTCCTTACAATCAGGAAAACAGGCCTTTTTTTATATCTAGCATGTTTTGTTAGCAACCTATAGCTCTCATGATTGCTGAACTAAAAGTCCCAAAATTCCTCATCTTTGGCACAGGCCAAGTCACATGACTTAGAACTTTGAACCTCTCAAAGGCCTGAGCTTCTCCTGTAATAGAGTAACTTCAGGATCCTCATTTTAATGAGCGTCAAAATTAATATCCTCAAATGGGCATCCCAAAATACTGATTACTCTAATGCAGAATAGTACAGAGGCACAGCTGGAGAAGAGCTTAATCCTTTCATGTTCAATAACTGTTTTTGTAATGTAGATAAAACATCTTGTTCTAAATTATATTTCGAGATCGAAGTTGTATGGAATAATTAACACTAAAGAACATGAATATTTACAACAGAAGCAACTTTTATTTGGCAAGCCTCCTTTTTCACCATTGATGCTTTTTCATGACCATGAGCTGTAGCTAATATAGTTCAGACCTTGAGCTCTAATGCAGATGGCTGTGCATAGGACATATGTTATACGATTTAATATGGAGCTGCAGCCCCTGGGTGGGACAGAGTGTTTAGACTATAATCCTGCAGCCTCCTGACTAGGGCTGCAAAACATTCAGACGTCCTGGGGAATAAGCCAGCTGGTCAGGGTATAGCATTGAGCAGGCAGCAACCCATAGGTGTGGCAAAGGAAGCAGTTAGGCTGTAGCTCTGCAGCCTCCTGGCTGGGGCAGCAAAACAAGGAAACATTCAATTAGTCCCTTGGCCAGGGCAAAGCAGCAAGCAGTCTGCAGCCCCTAGGTGGACGAGGTAAACCACAGTCTGTCTTCAGGCCTCACCTCTCTCTGGGTGAGGGGATAGTTCAGGCAGCTTCCTCAGCAGGTGGCTGTTTGGTTTCCCCAGCAATCTCTTTGGCTCTCAGGTAGGCAGGCAAGGTCCCCAGGCTTTGCCACCAGGGGTGCTACAGGGATCTCTGCAGGAGTCCGAAGTGTACTCCCTTCCACCTCCAGGGTTGGGCTGCCTCCCTTTATCTGAGTTCTCCACTCAGAGCATGCACAGCAGGGAACAGGGAGCCTGGCCTCCTGGGCCCACAATTGATCCATCTACTCATTAGTCAGCTATTGAGACATTGAGCAGTTTCAATGTACTAGAGAATTTCACGAAGTCTTTAGCTCATCATTTTGGGGCATAACCTCTGCTGGGGTTATGGGAATCTTTTAGTTTATTTCAGGGTTATGGTTGAAGGGCTTTTTTGTAGAGAAAGGTTCACAACATTTCTTAAAGCCTGTTTGATTTTAGAGTGGGGGTGGGCAATAATTTTTGATGAGGGGAGGCCACTCTAAGAATTTGGAAAGTGGTCAAGGGCCTCACTCTTCCATATTAATGGAGGAGGTGTGGGGTCTGAACTGGAGGTTGGGTGCAGAAGGGAGCTTGCAGCAAGCGATTGGGGTGCAGGTGGGGTGTGGTGTCTGGGAGGGAGTCTGGGTGAAGGATGCAGTTGTGACCTGGGTTAGGGACCTAGGGTGCAGGGGTTTGGATTGTGACACCTTGGGCAAGAGGAGGTTGTGACTTGAGGAAGGGAACTAGGATGCAGGAGGGAGGTGGAAGGGTTTGGGCTATGACCTAGGGCAGGAGGGGGTTGTGACTTGGGGCAGGGGAATGGGGTGCAGAGGTTTGGGTTGTGACCTGGGGTAGGGGTTTGGGGTGTGACCCGAGGGAGGGGATTGAGGTATAGGATCTGGGAGGTGATATTGGTGCACGAGGGGGGCAGAGGGTTTGGGTTGTGACCTAGGACAGGAGGGGCCTTTTACCTGGGGCAAGGGATTGGGGTACAGGATCTAGGAGGGGATATTGGTGCAGGAGAGGGGAAGAGGGTTTGGGTTATATGGGGTAGGGGGACAAAAGGTTGGGGTGCCAGAGTCAGGCCCTGGCTGGGAGACTTAACTGCTTGACTCCAGTCAGCAGCCTTCCCAAGTACACTCCCTGCCTCCCCTACCCCCACACTCAGGAGAGGGTGCTTAGCAAGCTGTCTGACAACAAACAGCTCCTATTGGTGGAAACTGGCCAGTGGGATTGTGCTGGGGATGGAAGCAGCCCCCAAACTGTTTCCTCCCTCCCCAGGGGCTCACAGCTTCTTAAAACAGCTCTTCAGTGGCTACATTTCTCAGCAGTGTGCCAGGGAGGCAGGCAGGTAGTCCACAGGCCAGATCTGGCAGCTTGGCAGGCGCCCACGGAGGGTATTTTGCCCAGGCCTGTTCTGGAGTAGTGTTTCTCAACCTTTTTTTATAAAGTACCTCTTTAAAAAAAAAAAAAAAGTACCCCCTTTTTAAAAAATAAGTACCACCAGTATCTACAATTTTCAAACATACAATTTTTTTTTCTACCATTGCAACACATTTGTTTAAACAACTTAATCGTAGCCAGGCAGGCGATGAAATTATTGGGTGTAAAAAGTACACAAATAATAAAGCACTGTAAAACTTACAACAAAAATGCAGTTTTCTCCAAATTTCAGTTGTTTTGACGTATCCCCCAGATGTATCTTGAGTACCCCTAAAGGTGCTTGTACTACTGGTTGAGAAACACTGTTCTAGAGTCACCTGATCTCCTAGAAGTTTGTGGAGAATGCATTGTCCATAGCTCTTATGTACTTTTATCCTTAGCTTTGTGACCTGCTTTGTCACATAGGAACACAACTATCTTGACGATTTTTAGATCAAAAATCCAGTATTTAATTTAGCTGGGGCTTGATCTATTAATTATTTTGAAGAATAGGACTGAGGCCTTATGTGAGCATCTGAAATTGCCCAAGAACAGGTAGAGGAGCTTGAGCACCAGTCTGTTCTCCCAATGAACCTAGTTCATGGATAACAAGAGCAGCTTATTCATTTATTGTAAACAGCTTGTGCATCTTCACATTCATCTTGAGTGAATTACAATAATTCACCCTGGAGAATACTGCGTAAACCATTGCAGCCAGGTGCTTGTCCCGGAGGAAAGGGTTAAGTTTCCTAGTAAGCCAGAGGTGAAAAGTCATTTTGACATCAGCACTAATTAGTTCCATTTATGTGACTTCATTTGGACTGATAATCCCCTTTGCAGAGAGTAGAAATTCAGACTGAGTGTCTTTTATCTTTTGTTTCCTAGTTGCTGACTAAAGCCTATGAAGATGAATTAAGAATTTTTGAAGCTAGAGAGAAACTGGGGCTTTCCAACCTAAAAGCAAAAGCCAGAGAAGTGGTAGGTGAAGCGTACAAGAATAAACTGGAGAGTGCATGTTTGAAAAAATCTGAGTTACTCTGTCCATGCTTGCTATGTGGGGTACATAGATGATGCTTTTAAATGACACTACCCAATGCTGACCCTGACTTAATTATTAGTGTAATAGATGTTGTGAACCACTTTGATCAGCTTACACTACATTTAGGCTATGGTTGATAGTACGGATGTTAAAATGTGTTTAACCATGTAACCACTAAAGTCAGCTCCTGCCTGCCCCCCTATGCTGCTGCCTCTGATACAGAGGCAGCTGTGGTGGGGAGAAGGGTAGGTGGCTCCCTGGAAGTTGGTGCATGCTAAGGATGTTAAGAGGTGGGTAATCTACACAATTAGTAGATAAGGGAAGGCTTTTTCAGTCCTGGCTCAAGCCTGGTTCAGCAGCCCCTGTCCAAGGGGGTTCCAGTGGGGAGCTGGAACCCCCCTTGGACACGGACTACTGCTGGAGCAGTCTCTGCCTGCAGCAAGCCTGGGCTCACAGCTGCCTCCCCTCCCTGTCCCTCTGTGTAGCTGCCTCTGCAGCGGGAGGTAGGGAGGGGGTGGGAGAAGGTGGCACTGCAGAGATGGTCCTGGGAGGAACCATCTTTTAAGCTGGCTCCCCCCAGAACCAGCTCCTGCTGCCCACCCACTACCCCTGCTTGCTGCCTCTCTCAGAGGCAGCAAGGGAGAGGAGCCAGTAGTCAACTACTTGACTACTCGCTTACCTCTCTAGTGCATGCAGGGAGCCTGCATGTAACCATTAACTGTGCACACAGTTACACTTTCACATCCCTACTTAGCAGTAGGTAATTTTCTTAGGGCACATAGACCCCAATAGTCAGGGAGAGGTGTAGGTAAGGATGTTAAAACAACTGGTGGATGGAATTTCCGCCGACTAGTCAATAGGCACTTCAGCATTTCAAAGGAGGAATGCGGAACTCCGCGTACAGCCCGGGGCTAGCGGGAAGTCCCGCTAACTCTGGGCTACATGCGGCGTGCCTGCTCTGAAATGCACAAGAGTCCCTAACGGGGGCTCTTGTGCATTTCAAAGCCATGGAGCCTCGGGTCATTGGGGGACTTACAGTTCCCTGTTGACCCCAGGCTGCATGCTATGCTGCTAGGAGCCCCGGGTTAGCTGGGGAGTCTGTGTTCCGCTGACCCCAGGTTCTGTTTGGCACTTTCCCAGAACTCGGGGTCAGCTAGGGAGTCCCCAGTTGATCCAGGGTTCTGGGGAAATGCTGCAGGGAGCCCGGGGTCAGCTGGGAGTCCCCGGCTGACGCTGGGCTCCAAGGCAGCTGCCCCTCTGAAATGTGCCAAGGCGGCATTTTAAAGGGGCAGCTGCTGCACAGCTCATCTCCTAGAGGCAGCAAGGTGGGGATATCAACTAGTGGATTAGTTTTTAACATCCCCAGGTGTAGGTAGTTAGTAATCCTTAAAGCAACATCTTAGGGATGGCACAAGGACCATGATTCACTATTAAGTATGTCCTGTAATGGATTCCCCCCTAACTTTTGAAGCATTAGCTTTATTTTTTTTGCCATGAGAATTAAAGAGCTGTCAGATAGTCTGGCACTTACAGCTTGTACCCTGCATTAGTGTTTGCCTTTGTGAAGCTCTTACTATGAATTCTAGATAAGTCAGATCATCCAGTGCTGTCAACTAACCTAGAAGGCCGAGATCACTGCAAGTCTGAGTGAGTGGCAGGGAACTGGCAGCAGTGTTACCTGCTGCTAGTGTATAAGAAGAAAAGGGAGCATGATTGGAATGCCTGTATGCCATGCCATTCTGAGCTGTATTTTCACCCCTGAGGGCCCCTGCAGCCATACATGGAGCACTACCAGAATTAGGGCTGTGCAGAGGAGAGCTTGCAGTCTCCATTACCCATCCTCTGACCTGCATTTGGTGAATTTTGAGCCCTGCTATGGAGAATCGGCCTCACTGTGTGCAAACTTCCTTCCTGGAGACTCAAAAGCTACTTAAGTTCTGATATCCAAGCCATCTGAACTACCATTCTTTCCCTCTCATACCTGTTCTCCATCTGTTTTACATCTGCTCCTAAGGAACAAGAATACCAAGAAAACATCTTTAAAGAACCTCCAAAAATGCCTCGGCCAGCGAAAGTTTATTCTAGAAAAACCACACCTCGGAATCCCAAACAGAGTCAGTGGATTCCAAGAGGAGGGTTTGTGAAGCCAAAGAAAGCAGCTCCAAGTAAGAACCACAAAACTCTACTTGGTGGAAAACTGGCATCCTGTGAAAGCATCTGGTGAACTCCAAGAATAAAGGCATCTGGCCAACATATACCAGTCAGCTGTAGCATTTTTCCCCTTATGACCTCCAGATGTCTGGATTTTTGTGAGGGAAGATAATGTTTTGAAATAAACCATTGTTGCAACACAGCTCAAACTGACCCATCCATTACCTCCTTAGAATACCCTGAACTCTCTCAGATTTATTGCTGTTATTGTCACTCCTGTGTTTGGTCCCCTGTTCATTTAGGTCACTGTTCCTTGCACATGAGGGTTTGTCAGCTTTGAAATTGGAGCTCTAAAGTGTGAGCATGCCAGGGGTGTATACATAGCTGATGTTCACCTGTATCAGTTTCTTTCTCTTTTGCAAGACTGTGGCTGGTGTGGAAAGTTACCACTATTGTGGGACTAATGCTGCCACCAGTATGTTGAGCAAGTTGCAATCCAAGCACAATGAATGCTCAGAGTGCAAGCCATGTTTTTAGCAGCTGCATGCTGGGCCTTCATGATGTAAATCCACAGCTTGAATGGCTCCTGCTACACTGCCTTGGTTTCCAAATGGTTGAAGTGAACCCTCCATTAATTAGTAAGTGCCAAATTATTTTATCGCATGTTCATATCAAGCTATGAAAGTTGAAGTGCGAAAGACCTGACTCTTAAATCCATCCCTAATTAGGACACTAGCAACTATTGCTGCTCTCCTGGGGCCTCCTATCTCAGTGAAGCATTCCTAATTTATTTGAAGAGGATCCGTACAATCGCTTCACCTAGGAAATCTGGGATTAAATTATAGGACCAGTATGACTGTGTTACTTTAAATAACTACATGCAGCTAGCAAGATTGACAGGAGCAATGAAATTATTGGGGTAGGGCTGGCTAGGCTTTTTAAAAGTATCAACCCTCTACTATTGTAAAATAGATCTCATGGGAAAGTAGCAAAACAGATTGGCATAGGCTGTTTCCTTGCATGTTGTATAGACAACAATGCAATACATGCTACTGAGGAACAATGCAGCATCATGGTAACCGCATATTAAATAGACAAGTTGTTCACGTCGAGGTGTATCTTCATAGCTAGAAGTTAAGCTGTCTGGAAGAACTACTGCTAAACTTTCTCTACAGGGGCTTGATTGATTGATTTTGCTTTTATCTTGCAGTGAAAGTAAAGGACAATGACCTTCTGCCTCTGCTACTGGAAGAATTTCCATACCTGCACATTTCCCACCACTCTCTGAACAAAATGTGGCACCAGCAGCTTGCCCAGATTGAACAGATGAAGTCTGCTTCTGGCAAAGGCCGATCCAGGCTGAAACTCCAAAGTGAAGTGAGAACCTCTCTTGTTCAGCATGAACACAGCCTCTTAGGCTTGACCGGGACAGTGCAGCTACACAACAGTACTGGCCACAAGTTGGCTGCACTAAGCAACAAAACCCAACCAATTACATAGATACTGTGCACGGTATTGGCACGACCCAGAGGCAGAGCGAGGCAGTGCCTCCTGCACTAGTTTGTACATATGACCTTAGAATGGCTATGAATTCTGAAGTCTGATTTTTCTTAAAAATGGAGACTCAGCTTTAAAGGAGGCAATGGTAGATTTGGCCTAGTTCTCTAAGAACCAGAACTGTTAGTATCTCAGCTCCCTGGCTTTAAAAAGCTGATATGGCTCACTGTCATATTACAAAGATATGCGGAAGCCTATTGCTTATATTACTGCAGATGCAAACTCTACAAATTTTCTGTTCCAGCTCTTTCATCTTGCATATTTGGATATGTTTTCCCATGGTGTTTGTTGTACAAATATATGGCATACATTTGAGTCCAACTAGCATTCAATTGTCCCCAACAGATGTGTCTGTAAAAGGAAAAGCTACTCTGCAGAGTAAGGAGGCACTCCATAGTTAAAGTAGGTGGTCTAAATCAGGACACCAGGGTTCAGGTTCTGATCTTAATCACTCAATTTGCATTTAATCCTATGTACTTGTTTCTCTACATTCAAGATAGGAATATTTTTCCACCTTCGTAAATCACTTAGAGAAATTAAGGGCTATTACATATAAAGCCAGTTTAAAAACGGTTTCTAGCATGCAGAATTTGATAGCTTGTTGAATGCTAAATGAAACTTCTTCCTTTTCCTTCTGTTAGCCACTTGGGGCAGAGTACACTGAAATTTTGCTCCTCTGTTAAGTCCTATCACTGAGTGCCTATCCTGCAGAATTTAAAGCAATTGCCTGTCACCCTTCTTATCTCAAGGTGGAAGAAGCACTAAAGAAGCACGACCTCCTTGTTGAAATCATAAAGAAAGATCAAGACCATAACAAGAGACTGGTATGTTTTTCCAAAGAGGATGCACACAGCATATGACAATTACATGGTGGTATAGCCAAAAAGATCCTCCAGTTGTTGGTTCATGAAAGCAGCTCCCTATTGTGTCCTAAGCAGATGTGGTATGGAAAACTTTACCTAGTCTCTTTTGTATGTGGCCACTGAGGTCTCAGATTGACAATAGGCATGCTTATATTTCATTATTTAACGAAGCAGCTTGGTGCTTTACCAGTGAACAAATCCTGAGCATATGGATAGAAATGTAGCTGTGTTAGTCTCCTGTAGCTGAAACAAAATACAGGACTATGTAGCACTTTAAAGACTAACAAGATGGTTTATTAGATGATCTTTCATGGGCCAGACCCACTTCCTCAGATCAATAGACCACTATTTGATCTGAGCATATGGATGATTGAGAAGAACAGATGTCAGTCTCTCCGTGCAGGAGTTCAAATACTTAAAATACTAGCTTCCATAAAAATGCTGTTTTTATTATTTTAGGCAGTACCGTGGATGGCACCATATTACAGTAGTCCAGTGCAGTGCAGGATGGGGAGAATTTCCTTAGTACCAATTGAAGCTCTCTAATCAAGCACCCTTGGGACCTGACCAGTTCCAAACCAGAGAATTTTCTGGACCACGGGAGGTCAATGGTGTCTAGCAGCATTACCAATTCTTCCTCTGCTTACTGGGATGTTAGAGGACATTTAAGGGTAAATTAGAGCTTAACATCAGAGAACACTGAAAGCTAAGATTGGTAGCTGTAAACAAACTTTATGGGACTGTGGGAAACTTGGTCACACCCATGCTAAATGGACATGCAGCTAATTAAAATCATGCCGATGACAGAAGTTTCTGAACCAGAGAGGTTCAACCTGTATTGATTTAATAAAGCTTGCCATAAAAGCCTGCCCCAACGCTCCCTCTTCAGGAAGCGCCGGTAGTCTGATACTTACTGTCATTTCTTTCTTTAGCAAGAGTTTAAGCAACGCATATATCGGCAAAAGTTTACTCAGAATAAAGTGAAAGAGAAACGTCAGCAAATTGCTCGAGCCAAGAAGTACTATGAAGATTACCGCGTTCAGCTGCATGCCAAAATGATGCGGGCTAGGACCCGGGAAGAAAGGGTACGTGAGCGTACTTTTTTTTTCTTGTTCTACTAGGGAGAAGACTCCAGTATTGAGTGAGCATCTTTCCCCCTTTACTGTGTGGTGTGTATTTATATTTGTGAGAAATCAAAGTTTTTTGGTGCAAAATGTTAGAGGCCAACTAAGCTAAACAGCACAGGCCATGAAGCTCCGAGCTCCTGCCTTCTAACTCTGGCAGCAACCATCCTGGAGCCAAGAGCTTCTAAACTTCCACACGATCTTCTCTTGGAACAAAGCATACGTAAGACTATATCTTCTGATCAGTCATGTAGTTGAAATGATTGTCCTCTAGAAAGACTGCCACATATTAGAGCAGCCACCTCCCATCTAAACAAAAGCTAGAATGAACTTTCACTGTTGGGCAACAAAAGCTACTGGGCTTAGCCAAGGGTGCAACTTGATAAGGGAGGGGAGGAGAGAGTTGTAGGGTTAGTACAGCAGAGGGAATTATGTGGGGAAAGGCTCTCTTCACCATGAACTTGCAAAGATGAATTTAGAGAATGTTTCTATTGGTATCAAAAGTAAGGCGCCCTTAACTTTTTTTGAAAAATGATTAAAAATGACACCCCTCAATCAGTTAGATCCTTTTTAATGTTAAAAAACCTGCTTTAATTTTTTTTTACCATTGTACATTCATCCGCTATGGGGGAAGCAAGCTGAATTCTAGTTCTACTCATGCATAAACTCATTATAAATTGCAGCAATGAGATTAGGTTGGACATTAGGAAAATCTTTCTGTCCAGGTAGTTAAGCACTGGGGAGGTTGTGGAATCTCCATCACTGGAGATTTTAAAGAGCAGGTTAGACAAGCACCTGTCAAATAATTCAGAAAACTTAGTCCTGTCGTTTACTGAATGGGACTGGACAAGGTGACCTCTTGAGGTCCCTTTCAGTCCTATGATTCTGTAATGTTGAGGACAAATGCTGCCCTCAGTTAGCTTTGACCTTGATGAGCGCAGAGACAATAGTTGTAACCGAGGAATGGTGATTGGAGGCGAGAACTGTGCTTCAAGTTGCATGGAGGAGTGAGATCATTTTTGTCTATGTAAACAGCAAAATTTATATGAAATTCACACAAATGTGGAATTTCAATGTAATTTAGTCCTCGTTAGAATAGTGTCGCCTCTCCACTGTTTAGAGGATTTTTAGAAGGACCTGTTGGGGATATGACACTAGTTAAAGTAGAATCTAGGGAATTCTTCTAACTTCAAAGATCTCTTCATAAAGTTCTATGGCTTACATGTGCAGGCCGTGTATACAGTAAATGTAAATTGAGCTGGCATAAATCCATAGGGTAGATGTACCACCCTACACTAGGAGCAGAGGTTTTTCCTTTAGTTACACACTTAAACATCTTAATTTTTGGCAGATATTTAAGAATTTATTCGAAGAAGGTTTAGAAATTCAGAAGCAAAGGCTGCAGGAGCTGAGACTGTATAGTAAAGAAAAGCGGGCTGAGCAAAGAAGAGTACACCAGAATGAATTAGAGTCTATGGAGAACTACTACAAGGACCAGGTAGGCTTATTTGATTGCATCCAAGACAATCTACGCCGTTTTCAATCTTAAATTGGTAAATACCTTTCATATCTTATTTAATTCTAATTCAGTATTTATTGTATTCAGTTTTCAATGCTGGCAGAAGCTGTATCACAAGAACGTCAAGAAATCCAAGCCAGAGAGAAAGCACAAGCAAAAGTAGGTGTATTTAATTTTCAGTATGTCAATGATTTCTTGTTCCAAGTTGTTTTAATTAGGGATCTTAACGGGCAAGCATAAGGCTTACTCATATGCATACCAGCAAACTGGCCTTTGCCAGTTAACTCTGCCAGAGGTAGCCATGCTGAAGCAGCCTCGGCAGGACTGGGCAGTGGGTCCCCATGATCAATTTGGGCCCCCACAGACAGGGCTGGACGCATGACCTAGGTTAGAGTTAACCAGTTAAGCACTACAGTGTAACCAATTAACCGTTTTATTATTCCTAGTTTTGGTTAATCTCCACATTCTTTTTAAGACACTGCACAAAACAAAAAGGGAGTTAAGGTCAAAGATGGAAAAGGAAATTCAACAGCTGCAGACTATGATAACGCAGAATGACGACGACACTTTTTTCCGGGAGCTAGAAGCAGAACGACTGAAATCCAGACTTCAAATGGCTTCTTTTCAGTATAGCAAAAGCTATTTCTTGTAAGACTTACACTAACTGTTCAATGTCAATGCAGCTTTTATTTCTGGCATACTCTGGGGAATTCACAACCAGAAGACGGTGGCTGGTTCTTTAAAATGTCTGTGTGGTTTGCAATGTCAGAGGCATGGTGTGGATGTAAGTGGCAAGAACTAGAACCTGAGTATTTAATAAAGTTTAATCAATGTAATTAGTTTCACTTGATAAAAGGGAAGCAAACTATTTCATGCTGCCATGCAGCCTCCAGGTCAAAGTTCTTAACCCAAGTTGTGCTGAAGGACATAATCTGATCTACCTGGGCACTGTACTCAATACTCCATTTTCAAAAAGGCTAATGCGCTGCCACAGCATCTCCTGCCAGTAGCACTGGGAATTAGCTCGTCAGCAGGGCACCTCCCTCTGGTTGGTCTCCCAACATTCTCACTCCACATTCCAGTTCTGGATACTGTCCTCTGGTAATATCCACTACAGTTGATTAACCCTTCCCTAGAAAGGGGACAGACAACAGCCCTGCATCCCTGCACTCTTAGATCCTCTCCTCCCAGGGACCCTCCAATCCCCCATACCCACCTTTCCCTAGTGACCCACTGCCACTTGTCATATAACCCCTTACCTCAGGGCCAAATGGCAGTCTGAAATGGCCACTTATTGGCACAAGAGAGTGCGGCCTTAATACACCCAGGTCTTGTCTCAGGCCCTGCAACCTGGGAGTGAAGTCTGCCTCTTCCCAGTACTGCCCTCTCTCAGGAAGCCTCCAACTTCTCTGGCAGCCAAGTCCCTCCAGCTCCCTAGCTAGAGCAAGTGTCTTCCTCCCTCCCTCTTGGTGTCCTTATTTACACAGCCCCCAGCTGAGCCCTAGTTGGCAGTATTAGCCTCAGCTGTGGGCTGTGTGTTCATCCTTCTCCCAGGGCTGGGTTTTAGTCTTAAAGGGCCAGTGCAGGGCAGCTGCCCTGTCACAGGCCCCTATCAATGTCTTAAGTCAGCTTCTGAAATGTGTGACTGCAAAATAAAATGACACAACAATGATGGCAGCTCTTTAAAATAAATCATCACCTGAGCAAGTTCCTTGTGAAAGAGCAGGTCAGAATGGGCATGCCATGCACTCTTTGACGTACAAATCAGTTACCCCAGTAAAGGCTGGGCACACCTCACAGTGTACACAGCCTTACAGCATATTGCTCATGGGATACACATACATATGATTTAACCAGGAGTATATTCCTGTACAGGTTGAGTCTCTCTAGTCCAGCAACATCAGTGGTCCAGCATGATTTCAGTTAGCTGACTGGCCACATATCATGGATGTGGCCAAGTTTCTCAGGGTCCCATCAAGTTTGTCCTGGCAGTCCGTGTTCTATACTGTTATTTAGGTCTTAGTTACTGCTAAATGTCTTCAGGCTTACTAAGCAGTGTGAGTGTTTGTTAGTAATGCTGCTAGACCAGGGGTGGGTAATAATTTTTGATAGGGGAGACACTCTAAGCTTGGAGAGTAGTTAAGGGCCACATTCTTCCATGGTATTAATGGAAGTGCAAGGTCTGGGATGGAGGTTGGATCCAGAAGGAAGGCTGAAGTAAGAGAGAATGGAGTCTGGGGAGGGACTGGGGTGCCAGAGGCAGGCTCTGGCCAAGACACTTACCAGCCAGCAGCCAAACTAACATGCCTGCAGAGCTTACAGTGTTTCTGCCTGCCCAGCCACGTGATTGAGTGAGTAACTGAGCAGGAGGGAGAGGTTGTGCTTGGTGAGTGCCTAATATTCAGGCAGCTCCCATTGGCCATAAGAGAGCACCCGCAGCCATGTTTCTGAGTGGCATGCAGGACAAGCAGGGGAGCCTGCCTGGGACCAGACTAAAGAGGTTCAAGCTGCAGTATTTTGGCCCTTTAAAGAGCTAGTGCTAAGAGATTACAGTACTTGTGCCCAATTCTGTCCTCAAACAAGCTTGTCACCTTATTGTTAAAGTAGTTCTTAATTACTCCATGCATTTAAAAATCTAGAACACTTTTTGCTGAAGAATCAAACTGGTGGAAGAACTTCCACACTCTTAATTACTTCCTAGAGAGAAAGCATATTAATGTTTTTACATTTCAACTTTACACTGGTTTTCTATACACTACTATCATCAGATTGCTGTAATTACTCCACTTACAGATATTAATTAAAGCCTGCCTTCGTGGTGGGAATATCTACAGAAGTAAAAAACCATGTTAATATTTGTACCTGGTTGAGGTAGATAGTAAAACTGTTTTTCAAGATGAAATAGTTTGCTTTACTGAGCTACTTGGAAAGTCACTGTCCTAATACCACAGTGCAAACATTTAGATCTAAAAATAAATCGACATCTTGTTACTCTACTGCAGTGTTTTTCCGTCGAGAGCCCAGCACTTTCCCCCATCCCCTGTTAAAGAGACAGACCCTTTTTGCAGCAGGTTGGTGGGTTTTTTTTTTCTCTCTCAACAAATTTACCTGCCAACCCTAGGGAGTCCTTGAAGTTCTTTCAAGCTGAAAAAGGGTTCCATGGCCAAATAAAATTGGGAAACACTGCTCTAACAGTCTATTTGAGAACAGACCAGTAAGCAGTGGGTTTGACCATGATGGTGTGAAGCAGGGCTACTCAATAGGCAGCCTGTGGGCCACATGCAGCCCATGGCCTGTTTGTTTGTGGCCGATGGTGAGAGCCAGAACAAAATAGTAGTCAATATAATGGTCTTCTGTTAAGCGTTTTAGTAGTTAAATTCCTGGACTGTCATTGCTCAAAAAAGTGCTGTCATAAGGGTGGAAATCAGGTAAATATTGCGTTTTATTATCATCAGCAGAACTGACTTAAATGGGGCTTGTGTGTTGTGTAGTCTTGCTTTAATCTTTGTATTCATGCCTCTCAGTGTGAAAGAAGCTATTTGCATTTATATTTGCATGTACATGCAACCACACTTAAGTTGTGGCCCTCTACATGGGCTGTATCATTGTGGCTGCCGGGGCTTTCAAAGTTGAGTATAAAGCATAATGTATTCAACTTGCTTTTACCATCCTCAACATAACCTATTCAGTTGTCATGTTGAAGTACAGCAGCCTAGCTCTAACCTATGCTGACAGTACATTTAATGCAAAGATCCTAAAGCTAACCCTGAATCCAATGTTCAGTGTCCATCTACGACTTGCTGCCAAATGTCTGCAGTTGAAAGGCAACTCCTGTACCTGTCACTTATCTCCACTACTGAAATATATGGACTAGTAAGTTAAGTATAAGAGTAAGCCACAAGTGTGCAGGTTCTGGTTGGAGTGCTACAAACAGTATTCTGGCCTTACAGGCAAAGTAAGTATCTGAATGGTGTTTGAAAGATAACTGACATTAAATCACAGTGCGAATTGGTAACTGTGAGGGGGTTCACTCACCACCGCAGCACCCCCTGCCGTCTGTCCTCGAAATTAGCTCTTTTGGCTGGCGGGGTACCTTCCCTCAGGTGGTGGTTCCCCTCTTTCTTCCAGGCCGCGGCGTCCTCTTCAATACACTGCCCTCCGGCAGTGCCCAAGTCAGTCTCTGAGCCCCCCTTCCGGGGGTTGTTGTTTCTCCCCCAGGCCGTTATTCAGGCCCTGCAGTCTTGGGGTTTGCTTGGCCAGAGCTCCCCTACCCCTGCCTTGCCTCCCCAGCCCTGCCCTAGCTCCAGGGAGCCTCCTACTCCCCCAGCAGCCAGGCTTTCACTGCCCTCCCCAGGAGCAGCTGCCCATGCTCTTATATAGCGTCCAGCTGGGCCCTAACCACCTAATACAGCCTCAGCTGGGGCTAAACTCCCAGGCCCTGGGATTTGCCCTTAAAGGGCCAGTGCAGGGCGAACACCCTGTCACAGTAACAAAAGAACTTGAGTCTAAGTTTTAAATCCACCCCCAGACAGGCAGCAGGTAGGGTGTCCCGGTGTCCAGTATTGACTCGGACAGTCTGGTATTTTCTCCTCCTGTCCAGTAAAAAATTCAGAAAATACCAGACACCTAAGATGTCCGGTATTTTCTGATGTTTTTCCTGGCCAGGAGGCGAAAATACCAGGTACTTACCTGGTTCCACAGAGGAGCTGTCTGGCCCAGAGCAGGAAGACAAATGGCAGATAACCATCGGCAGCCTATTAGGGCCAAAAAGCCTGAAAGGCATTTCTTAAAAGGGGCCATGCTGGTTTTTTTCCCTCTTAACTCTTGGGGTCCCTTCCCCCCCTTTTTTGGGGGGGGGATTGGTATTTTTGGTTAAACCATCTGGCAACCCTAGCAGTAGGAAGTGTGCCTGAGTACTGCCCAGGTAAGCCCAAGCCACTGCCCCAGCCTGAATCCCCCACAACCTGGAGCCCCCATCCTGCACCCTAAACCCCTCATCCCCATCCCAGAGCCTTTGCACTCCAACCCTCTGTCCCAGTCCTGAGCCCCTCAACCCCAGTTCCACCCTAGAGCTCACACCCCAGCTGGAGCTCTCTCACTCCTGCACCCCCAGCCTCTGCTCCAGCCCTCAGCCCCCTCCCCATGCTCAGAACCTCTTGACCCCACTCCATCACATGAGTTTATGTGCACCAATACGAAGGTAATATGCCGCACATCCACTGCCACATTGGTGCACATAGAATTCATTCCGCACAGGGTAAAAGTCAGAGGGAATGCTGCTCTCCACTACCGGAGCTGACTCCCTGAACATCTTTAAAGTTACCAAAATGAACATTCCAATTAAAAACGTCAAATGTTTTTAAACCATTGATGCTGTGACAGTGCAAACAGCATACCATTTATTGCTCAACTTCTGCATGGGTACATTAAGTTTTTTTAAACCATTTTATACAGATGTTTTGTTAAAGCTCATGTAACGGATGGCAATACAATGAACATCAATGCTAAAAACACTCTGTAATAAATATAATGGAAATGAGAAAATAAAACTCAGTTTGTGGAGGGGAATTATACTTGTATATAAACTAATTACAGCTACAGACAAAGCTTGGGATGTGATAGTCAAAAACCTAGTATATAGTGTTAAATACAACAAAGAGCACCTGTTAACTCTGTGGTGCAGTTTAAAATCTGAAGCAACGTGAGCATGCTATATTAAGCTGTATGATGCATACTTTTGATATAGAAGCAAAGTTTTTACTTCCATCAATGGAACCAGTTTTTAAACGCACCAGAAGTTTAATACAGATGTAGCGCTGTTGAACAAAAATACAAAAGGAAAACTTGTGTGCTCTGGACTCTAGTATAACAAAAATGGAAAAAAATAAATCAGTTTAGAGAAGCTGAACCTATGTGCAAAAAAAATTAGAATACATACTGTACAAAGCACCATTACAAAACTCTTTACACCGAGAAATTAAATCCTCTGAAACTTAACTATGTGCTGTATATTTGAAATCTACAGAACAGTCACTGTTCATAATTAAACATTCATAATGAAAAGCAACAGCATGAAAACATGATGCAGCATTTCTCTAAAATGACTTTAATGCAACTCAAGAATGGATAAAGTAAAACCCAGAAAGGAGGAGAAGCTGAAATAAATATTCACATTAATCATGGGGTGAAAGTCCAAGGTTCAATGCATCATAGGGCTTAGCACCAGTTTGAGGGAAAATGGCTGACAATTTTGGAACTAAACCTTCATGGGTCACTACTTTGCAAAATGTATTAAATTTCTGGCCAGTTGGGGTGCTTTATTTAAAGCTCTTACTTGTCATGAAGGTAAAAAGGCACTCCAAATATTTGATATATTCATTGTAACTAGTCAAAGATGTAGAGATATTAATTTTGTCTATCCATATAGATTTTCCAACAATAAACTGGTGGTAGTACAGAGATTACACAATACTAAAATGCTTAGCAGGAAAGCAATGCACCCACAGCTAAAACTACCATGTAACTTCAAAAATTGGGTTAGACGGCATACAGGGTTTTTGTGTGCGTGTACGTGCTTGTAAATTCCAATAAACCCCTACATTGGATTCAACATCTCAAACCTATAATACACGCTGATGGGATCTGGGCCGGCTATAGGTGTGTTTTCCGGGTGCTTAGTTCAGGGAGTAGACTATAGTCAGGAGGGAGATGCATACCTGAAGCAGCAGAGGGATCAGCAGAGGCCATCAAGAGACCTTGTACATGGGCAGCTCCAAAGAGGCATTGAGCTGCAGCAGCTGAATGTGGGGAATGCAGTGTTTGTGCTCTGTGTTCCAGGGCTGGGTCCTCAGGTATCTCAGACCTGCATTGCCCTTTCACCTGGATGAGGCCTGGTTGTGTTAATACACTGCAGGGAAGAGCTGCTTGCAGGGTGAAGGGAGTCACATAGGATGAGACTTGTCTAGAAAAAAATCCCAGCCACATAACAAACAGCCACTTCTCCCAGAGTGGTGCTGTCAATAGGCAGCACTGCTTCTTCCTTTTGGATGGGGGATGTAGTGCAACTGTCCCCCACAACCTCGCATGCCAAACCCTTGCACATCACTAATGATGTTTCCAGCCTGCGAAGTGATACAGGTTAACCCGTTTCTAGAGAGCAATCCAACTCATAGCCTCTGAGGTTGGGAAGGTTTTTGTAGAGGCCATTACCACTCAACTTGAATGAGCCCAGCAAGTCCTCAAAATGAGGAAAAATGTGTGGCAGACTCCCAGCCCAGCTGCCAAAGCAGATCTCTTGGCTGCTTCCGGTGCACTGACCTAACCTGCCCACTGTGCACGAGCCCAGGCTGGTATGTTTCTTAGCAATCAGTCTACTGAGGAAAATAAGTGAAAACTGTAGATTTTGGGCTACCAACGATGGTATGATCTTGTTAAGGCTGCTCTCCAATAGACATACTATTAGGTTTTTAACCAGTCATTCTAATAAACATAGACCATTAACAACTTATGTGCTGTAGCAGTCAGATTTGGCAGAATGAATTCATGTGTTGACAGATTCACAAACTACATAAAATAGATTTAAAAAAAAAATCACTGTTTCATTATTTAACTTGTACTGTGAAAGGAAATAACTGTTTACATCCCATTGTCTTAGTAAGCTCATTAGGCTTGTTTTCCAATGTAAACTAGTGCACATTTATGGTGATTAATTATAAAACCAATTTTAAAACACTGATTAGAAAAATTTGAAATTCCCTCCAAACGTGGCTGCCCTCATGATGGTGCAGGAAGGCAGGCAAAATGCCAGTTACACATTACCTACCGATCATGCAGAAGAATGTGGATAGAAAAACTGGGCAGTGAGTAGCTTAACATTTCCCATGCTCCATGAAGACAGCATGCTGCCCTCACAGTAGGATACTCATTTGAGCAGCCCAGGTTAGTTCCCATTTGAATTAACCATATTCTTGCATATATTTACTCTGAGTTCTACAACCAGTGACAAGGTTGTGCTTTAACCACTTCATTTTCAAAGCACATCAACATCATGCATGTTGGTTAATAGATGAACTTTACTAACAGTTTGAGTTAGTTACTCTTCCATTGTTGTAACTTACACAAACCCATGGGACATGAGCAGCCAAACAAAGATTAAACATGGTTTACCTGATAAGTCTGTAAGCATCAACAAGTACACAATGTGAATTGGCTGCATCTGAACATAAAAAACTTTGGTTCATCAGACAGATACAATGGGTTCTGAAACATGAACTGATGGCCAGCAGAAGACTGTCAACATCACCTCATCAGCATGCTTTAAGGATTTTTAAAAAATGTCGCATTTCTGTTTTAAATTGAAAGCAAACCAAAAATACTTTTGACAATATCAACTTGTTACAAAAATGCTTGTTTAAAAAAACTAAATGACCAACACTCTTTAAAAAAGGGGTCTATTCCATGTTTAACACAAAGTACTGTACCAAATGCAGCATTTCATTCAGCTTAGGAATCTTGACGACTGATAGAAACAGGACCCAGAATTTCATGTCTGTAATTCATGCTTGAAAAATATAAAAAGCCCCATTCTGGGTAACATTTAAGTTGACCATATAATGCAGAATACAATATTTCATTATAAGAAAACGTAGTTAACATGTAAGTGGCTGTAATTAAAAAGATTAATGATTCTTTTAGTCAATTTTATGCAAAGTTAGAATAATCCAAATTTTAAAAAAAATAACAAGTATAGACACTGTTCAGTATGTTTATTCAAGGTGAAACGTGATTGGTACCGACTGCTGAAATTCAGTCTTGTTGTCTGAGAGAATAGAAATCAGGTAGGCAAATAGAATAGTTAACAGCTTTACAAAAATAGTAGTAGTCTTTACGTGTAGAATACTGCTTAACTGTTGAAATGTAAAAGTCAGCATTCTGTATCTTCAAGATATTAGTTTTTAATAGCAGCTGAATGGTTCCATGGCAAGAGCCACAGAACCTATTTTCTTGAAAAAAAATCCAAAATTGTCCTTTCCCTCACAGTGTTCTTTAGGAAAAACGGGAAAGTATTCCTGTATTTCAAGCATTTCTTGAGTCTTGGCTGAGGGGAGGGCTTTCTGGCTGACAGGAGTATAAATAGAGTCATAGGTAAGTCTGCAAAGGGTCATTCCACAGCAAACCCACATGTTTCTTCAATGGCGGTTAGCAGCTTCTCATACAGCTTGTCATAGGTTTCGTAGGGAGGAATGTCTATTCGATTAAAGCTGTTAAGAAAAAAAAAAGTTTTTTCGAGTGAATTTCAACTCTCCTGAGAAATCCAAGATGGATGCAGTTCTGTTGCGCTTAAAACTGCATTTAACACCCTTAAACTACTTTGGTGATAAGCATTCAACTTCTTGTATTATATATCTAAATTACAATAGCCAACATAACTACATCAATATAAAACTCCCCCCAGATTATATCCTATTGCAGGGGTGGGCAAAATATGGCCTGAGGGCTGGATCTGGTCTAATATTTGTGTCCAGTCCACCATGATTCCCTGGGCTACTCAAACACCTGGGGCACAGAGGGGTGTTCAAGCAAGCAGGCTGTCTGCCTGCCATGGCCCCACATCACACCTGGAAGCAGCCAGCTGCATGTCTCTGTGCATCCTTGGTAGAGAGACAGCACACAAAGACCCACTGCTCCTCTCCCCCTATGGGGTGCTCAGAGAGATGCCAGAAGCAGCCCCGCTGGGTAACACCTGTGTTAAATACCTCCTGGCCAAAGCCTGCACTTCACACCCCCTCCCACACTCCAATTCCCTGCCCCAAGCTGGAACTTCCTCTTGCACCTAAACTTCTCTAAGACCCCACACCAGCTTCATTAATACACTTGAAATGTGTAACCTGTGACAACTTACAAAACTCGTGGAATTCCCCCCCCCCTCCCAGCAAAATGTACAAGATCAATGGACAAGTGTCTATAGTAATATGAGGGCCTAAAACAAAAGCCCAGGTACCACAGGCCTGGTCTGAGGCCTAGCTAACAAAGGATAAAACATGGGTAGCAAAGCAAAGCTAAGCTGTGAGTAAGAGACAGCCTCCTGCTCACAGAACTTGGCATGAACAGGGCTGAGAAAGGAAAACACTAATTGGTAATAGGCCCAGGTGTAAAACAGTAATTGGTACTGGTCATAAGTTGAAAGCCCATGGTACCACCAGCTCATTAAAAAGGACCTTGGTACAAATTCCCCGCAGTCACAGACCCACATTCAGGGAAGGTTCTAAAATGACAACATGATGGATAGACACTTTCTAATCAGATCACGAGGTACAGGGTGGCAACCTGACAAGTCAGGAGTGAGGTGTAATTCGTTTACACCTGTCTATAAAATGGTGTTTTGGGGGGACAGTCTTTGTCCAGCCCAGGGGCAGTGGGAGTTTCCCACTGGTTGTGCAGAGGCCATCGTTGTAAGTCAGGTCTTGGCAAAATATGGCTGGTGGGCCGGATCTGGCTCGTAGATGCTGCAGTGAGCCCCACACAGGATCCCTCTTGCCTCGCCCCACCCACACGCCGCTCAGAAACGCGGCTGCTGGGCAGTTTTTCTTTTAAAACTAAGTCAGGAGGGAAGAAAGCTTTAGGAGCTGATCCCAGCCCCAGCACAATCCCATTGGCTGGTTTCTGGCCAGAAACTGGCCGGTGAGAGCTGCCCGTTGGAATAACAGGAAGCCACAAAGCACAACCCCATTCCCCTCCTGCTCAGTTACTTCCTCAAGCACATGGCCGGGAAGGCAGAAACATTTTAAGTTCTGAAAGCAGGCTGGTTTGGCTGCTGGCTGGCAAGTCACCTGGCGAGAGCCTGCCTCTGGCACCCCAGCCCCTCCATTCTCCAACCCTCTGCCCCTCACTCAACATACCCAAATCATCTGCCCCCTCCTGCACTCATATACCCTCCCAGATCTGGCACCCCAATCTCCTGCCCCAGATAACAGTTCCCTTCTGCCCCAACTCACAACCCAAATCCCTGCACCAACTGCTGCACCCCAATTCCCTTTCATAGGTCACCGTCCAGCCCACTGCACCCCCATCCAGTACCCCAGATCACAACTGCCTCCTTCACCCAAACTCCCTTCCTTACCCAAGCTCCCTTCTGCATCCAACCACGATTAATATCATGGAAGAGTGCGGCCCTCGACCACTTTCCAAATGCTTCAACTGGCCTCCCCGTTGTAAGTATGTGTGTGTAGTGATTTGGCAGAGTCTACTGACCACTATTACTGTACTTGGCTCAATAAACCTGGCCAGGCATCTTTGATCCTTATCTAATTTGTGGTCTATGGGTGCCTTCTCGAGGTCTGCAATGCTCATAGGGCCCACATCATTGAGCACACACGCAAGCAGCCTTCTGGTTATCATCATCGACAGAGCCAGAGACCTGTCTGGACACCTTGGCAGTAAATCGTCCTGACTACAGTGTCCATTTAGCAAAACACTAGTATTTTTATGGAGACTGAAAACTTAAAGTGGTCTTACCAGGTATGAGCTTTCGGCAAGTTATTAGTGCTGGCATCGATCTGGTGTATTGTAAATAGCCTGGGCCCCGCAGCACCTGCAAATCCAGTAAAGATGAATTCTCTAGCACTAATACACGATATCACCCCCAAACTGCTATCTTGTAACTGTTAGGAAGGCAGAGAGAGACGTAGACAAGCAAGGGAGACAGATGAGCCATTTACTAAGGAAATGAACACAGTACAATATTGTGGCAGGGAGGGAGAGAACACACATAACAGCAAATAGAAAAGCTGTTGCGTAACATTTCCCCGTCGGACAGAAGTTTGGCTGTCTTCAGACATGCGCAACACTACTAAGACTGTTGAAGCCGATGAGAGATGCACAAGAACTAGCAGAACAAGTTTCAGTCTGCACAGCACTAACATAATAAGCAGAGCTTGATCTACAGTGTTTGCATTGGTATCATTATTTCTATTAGGCGTTTGATTTTTTTGTATACTAGGACAAGCCATAGCATGGCCAGTCATTCCACTAGAGCCAATTTCTCCTCAGACCAGAAAAATCGACACTGGTGTAAGCACATTTATGGCTATACTAGAAGATTTACCTACTATTGCTCAGGTCCTTAACTCAATTAATTTTTGTTTTTTGGAAAATAAAATGGAAATATCCACGCTTAATTTAAATCATTGCTCTGGGGTGGGACTGGGGATGAGGGGTTCAGTATACAGGCTGTTCTAGGGAGAGAGGACTACCCCAGACACGTCTCACTGCAGCAGCTTGGGCCAGTGGCATAGCCAGGGGAGGGGAGCATGCGCCCCAGCTGGGGCAGGTTAGTCTGCTTCCTGCACTCCCCAGCCAAAGCACTTTCCCCTTGCTCTCTGACAAGGGAACAGCCAAGAATATTCCAGTACAAATCAGGTGGGGGACAGCTTCCTATGGGGGCGCCTGGGGGGAGGCTCGGAGCTGGGGCAGTCCTGGACTGTGGAGTGTGCCCCCCCAGCCATCCCCCTTCACTTTCCTGGTGATTCTATTTCCTTTTCTGTATGGTTTTATGAAACCGTAGTATTGCAGGGACCTATACCATCTTAGGAACCCAAAGGCTAAGGCTGGCCTCATGTGAAGAAGGCTGGAAGGGATGGTTGGTTTCCAGAACCCCTGGTTTTGGTAAGTTGCAATTAGTAACACAAGGTATTTGCTCAGTTCAAATCCAGTCTAATTGGTCAAGAAAATACTTCTCGTTGGTGAATGTGTTCTCTCAGGTGAGGGTTGGGCAATCATTTTCACAGGGGGGGCCAATTCATGAATTTTGGTACAAGGTCATGGGTGGAGGCTACACAGAGAGAGAGTGTCTGAGTGTGAAAGAGACTGTGTGAGAGGGACAGACTGAGAGTGTGGGGCATTGACCACAGACCGGGTGTGTGTGACAGTGACACGGTGTGTGTGTGCTGGCTGCTGCTGGGTACATTTGTGAGAGAAGCCACACTATCTCTTTAAGACAGCAAAAGCTGTCCTGCTCTGTTGTCCCCCCAGCTCTGCAGAGATTGCGTATGGGGAGAGGGGGGAAGAGAGTGAGAGCACAAGCACTGAAATCTTAGAAACAGTGCACTGTCTCTTAAGATAGGCACTCCTCCTATCACTGATCAGCCATGCTTCAGATTGGAGGTTTCCCTCTCCCTGACCTCTACTCTGCAGAGATGAGGTACAGGGGTAGGGGACACCTTGATTGCAGCTCTTCCCTCTACCCCGCTAGGAAGAAAAGGGAGCAGGACGGAGCAAGGTGGGGAGGGGGCAGCTGAACACATTCTGCTGGCTGTACGTTTGCACGCTCTGCTAATCAAGTGGGCAGGCCAGAGAGAAATACTTGGCAGGCTGGATTTTGCCCATCTTAGGCACTTTGCTTCATCTTGAGAAAGCAAAGAAGAGGACCACAGAGGGTTGAGGTCCTTGCCTCTGATTCTGTTCACCTAACGGCATGGATGACAAAGTCAGAACTATTGCTGCAGGAAGGTATAAGGAGGAAGGCATAATGCAGCTGGCTAATGAGATACATTCTATCTATTCGTGGGCTGCTCACAGGCATGTGGCTCCTTCCATGAAGAAGTCAACATCACAAATCTCTCTCACACCTGTTATAGTCACAAAGAAGTTACTTGTTGGCTTTTCTGACCATGAAGTCAATTATGGACAGCTGCAGAGGCGGTGAGGGATTGTAATAAACTGATTACAGAACAGGCTGCCAGAAAAAAAAAAAAAAAAAAAAAAAGCAGCCAAGAGAATCATATACGGGTCTCTAATGTCCAGAGTTTATTACAATTAATTAGAAAAGACTAGAGAAAGAAGTGCTTTAGCAAGTAAAAGAATAGAGCAGGTTACAGCCAAGAATATGAGACAGAAGAGTACAGTATCAGATAAATGATGATGGAAACAACTATTAAGACCACTGAAAACCCCATTGTAGTAACAAAAACTAGGGATGTTAGACGTAAAGTAATTGAATAGTCATGTAACCACATGAAATCTTTGTGGTTATGACTATTCGATAGTCCCCAGGGGCGGGGACAGCAGCCAGTACGCTCCTGGCCCCACTCCCGCGGAGCCCCCTGCCATTCTGTGCTGTGGTCCAGAGGCAGCTGTGTGGGATGGCAGGGGAAGCCAGTCTGCGAGGAGAACCAGTATAAAACCCAGCTCCCCACATAGACCATATCTCCTGCCACCCCTCCCCCCCCCGTCCGTGGGGGGGGGGGCGGGTAAGTTGTCTGACCAGCCTCTGTTAAGGGGAGATGGGACCCCCCGCAGACAGAGGCTGCTGTTGCAAAGCAACCTCTGTCCATGGCAGACCCAGGCTCTCCACGGACAGGGGCTGCTCCATGGGATGTGGAGCAGCCTCTGTCTGCAGGGTGCTTGGGCCCGCCTCAGACAGAGGCTGTTTCGCAGCATCACGGAGCCAGTGCTAGGGGGAACTGCCTTTAAAGTCAACTCCGCGCAGCACCTGCTCCTGCTCTCCCCCCTCAGCTGAAAGGCAGTGGGGGAGGTGGGAGGGAAAATGCGTATAGTTGAGAAGATGAACCGGTAAACCTAGGCTTATTGGTTACTTGTATAATTGACTACATGTTGACATCCCTAAAACAAGCAAAGTCACAACACAGATCAATTATCTTATTTTTATGCAAAGTTTCTGTAATGTCCTAATCCTTTGCCCACATGGATCCCTTTTAAGGCAGTTCCCGTAGACCTTTTACCTTGTAACGCTTTAAAACCCTGAAGAGGCACTCTGGATGAGCCGGTTACAAACTGGAGCAATCGTGCTCTCCTCTCTTCATCAAAGAACTCCACAGCTTTCCAGAACCATTTCACAATATTGCTGTCTGGGGTACAGTGTTTTAACCTAGTATTTGCCTTCCAGTCATTAACATCAATCTTTCCAAGTCCACAAATGATGAGCTGTTAATTGAATACATCATCGCTGATCAATAAAAACAAGTGAGCTATGCATCAAAATACAATGCAGGTTTAAAAATACCAATAAATTTCAATGTGAATTGAAAGTTACAGGCTCTCTCTTGTTTAAAGGCACATATACAATTATATCATTTTATTCTGTAGTAAGAAATGTCATACAATGTATCCATTTTCAAGGTGTCCTATTCAAACTTCATTTCCAACAGAGCAGCCAACTTCCAAAAGTTGTATGGCAAAGATAATTTAGAGACCTTGAAAGTGTCTTGTGTTTCCAGATGTACATTTTACATGTCAAATTCTGCATTCAGATGTTGCATCACTGCCACTGAGTTCAAAAGGAGTTTTTTTATGAGTAGCTGGGGATATAATTTGGCTTTTAGAATTCAACCAATTATTTTTTCCCCCCTCCTAATATAACTTTTTATTGTAGTCGTATCCACGCATCTTATACAAATCAGATTAAACACATTTACAAGACAAATGCACAAGTAAAATGCATCTGGAACTTTGCTTAATTTTGTTATAACATTCATCCCGATTGTGTCAGAGTTTAAATTAAAAGGGTTTTATCACTGTCACATTTGAACAATTTCCATTTACAATTCAACAGCAATAGCCAAGTCCCTAGTGAAATTCATGGAGTCTCTGGCACATCTTTCTTTTTGGAGTTAACACTTTCCGTGGGTTTATAATGTTTTTATTTTGGGGAAGAAAGGTTGTCTTTGGGCACAGTGGAATTTCAATGTTGTGGATAGCATTCTTGTGAGAGTGGAAAGGCCTTTATCAAAAAAGAAGGTTTTGCAGTATTTCTGAAAGTGTCAAACTCTGGCTTTGTCTAAGCTTCTCTGGAAGCTGGTTCCTCTCAACAGAGAATACTTTGTCCCCAGTTCTCATAAGGCACATGAGAATGGACAAACTATCATAATATATTCCAGTCTAGAAACAACTTTACAAAAGGAAACAGGAAAAATATGGATAATTCATACTTGAGTCATTTTTATAAACCAAAACACACACAATGGCGCCATGGTTTTAGGCCATCACTGCAGAACTGGAGAGAGAGAAAAAATCCCAGCTATGGATTCTATATTAGATACTGTTTTTTAAAAACACAAATTGGGAACCTGCCGCATTTGCCAAGGGCAATACTCTATTGCAGGTGCTGGAGTTTTACATTTTATAGAGCACTTAGCAGCAGTACTCAGGCTCATAGATTTCTTTAAGGGTAATATATTGCCATGATAGCGAACACTATGGACCAGTATGAGCTGATTGTAGAGACTTCTGAACAGAAAACCAGCTTAACCAAGATACAAGAGAGGTACAAGAGGGAACCCTACATGCCCTACCACAATGTATTGAAATAAAGGAAGTGGATACTTTTACAGTCGCTATGAAACTCCTTATTCAGTCACTCCCAAGATTACCAAAAACAAAAGCCCAAACCTGTGTATATATACTCTGCTCAACAAGGTTAAACAATACTAACCACATGAGAGAGAAAATGCTTCAAAAGTTGACAAACAGAGCTACTGGTTCGGCAGAACAGACACAGAATGGAGAGTGTAAAAGATCAGTCTCACATTCCAGGGCCTGGGTGACCTTTGTGTTTAACTATGGCTCTTGTAATATTGCACCTGCAAAACCCAAAAAACACTGGGGATACAACTTAGCATGTTGTTTAGTCTCAGAAGAATGCATCAGCCTTTTATTGTTACACTTGACGACAAAATGTAACATTAGTGTACTGACCTCTAGCTCCTTCTCATCAAATGTCTTCAGCAGATGTTGTGGGATTACTTCATTAAATCCCTTCTGCAGTGCTAGAAACTGAGCTTCAATGCCTCGTAAAAAACGCCAGTTTACATAAAGCCTGCAAAAGCAAGTACAAATTTGTTTTGTGAAAAAATATATTTAAAAACACAATAACCTTGCACTTTATTCATCCAAAAATTAAAACAACAGCAACACCACAATACAATAAAACTACCATATTAGTGCTTAGAAAAATGTGGCACTGGCAGTAAGTTCATACAAGCCAAACTCTCTCCTGGAGGAAACATTAAAAAAAGCTTTCCTTGAGAAATAGATGGATGATTATTTAATACCTGACATATTCTTTTTTATTTTCCTCTGTAACAGGGATGCTTTTCCCATTGGGTTTCAGTTCATGTTGAATAATTTCTCCATAAGCATTGTGTTCCACACAGAACGTATGATCCAAGACACCTGTAATATCATTTTCTCTTGGGGAGGGAAACAAATGGCTCATTACAAAAGACATACTCTACAAATGTATTACACTCAAATACTTATGACAGACATCTCAATTTAATTTTCTAACCCGATTTGGTTTCAAAATACTGATAAGCAGCACAACACAAGAAGTTATATTACGTTTTAATATTTAGGAACACAAATAGCTTTTTTCTAACAATTTTAAATAGAATTATTAAATTGTGGAATACATACAGTATCCAAACTAAGCTGTTGTGAAGATCTGGGTCAACCAATTCCATGTCATCAAGAGTAATTGGCTTTCCTAGCAATTGCTTATAGAAAGGCAATGTGAAGCCCCCATCAATATAATGTCCATGAAACACAGCCATCCCCATAATCCGTCCAACAAAATGGAAATAGGATAAGTGTTCCTGGAATTAAAAAAGATAAAATACATGAATTTAACTAAATCTGGCTTCCTGAAAGAGTATATACTGGATTTCAAAATTTCAGAATTAAGATTTTTTTTTTTTTTGTAAAAAGTTTCTAGGTTTTCTGTTGCCACTCACTTTCAAAACAATCCAGAGATCCTATTACTAAGTACAGAAACAACTTGTATTCATACATTCCATAAAGCAATTCAAACATCTGGCACCAAGATTAAGTTGAAGTATTTGGTATTTTTCTCTGATTAATTCTAAATACAAAAGGGTCGTGCCACTGCACAAATTCAATTTCTAGCAATGCTAATGTGAGAATAAGACTCTAGTGTAAGGCATTCCCCATGTGCATTTGATTTGAAGATGAATTTCCTAGGTCATAGAAATAATGAATTCTATAAATTTGTCATCATTTGTACCGGATTAACTGCAGAGTCTGGATTGATTTGCAGCGTATAGATATCATCTCGTGAATACTGGAAGAGGCCGTAATATGGATTCAACATTTCATGAGACAACAGGTAAAGCCATTCCCTGGAGAAATAAAATAATTATTTTACTGCATGTTTCAGACAAATAAATTTCTATTTTGAGAGGTTGTGCAAAAACTAAGGTTTTCAACTATAAACATTTAAAGTGATTTAATATAGAGTTAAGCTAAAAACAGGATAGAAAGCAGAAATTACTTTTATTCACCCAATTAGCATATAGTACTTGAAAACAGCCGTTTTTCCAGCTCTCCAAGGCTCCTCTTCAACTTAAATCTCAATAGTTTCTAGATATTTCCACATTTTTAGGCATTACACATTTAAGACAAAGTTGTACTGTGTATATTTTACTCACTATACAAAACTGCTGTATGATACGTTTCCGAATATATCCATTACCTGAAGGCCATTTACATTAAAGGCTTCAATTTAAAGTGCTAAATAAATTTGCACTGATTGGTAAATATTGGTTTAAAGAGTGGAATGGAACAGTCTTAATTTTTCATATGGCTCCTTAGCTTTGCTTCTTTGGCTGCCAGCAAAGCAGAGGGCAGATTGTCCAAGGAATGCGAAGCAGAAGAATGACAAGTAAGAAAACACTAACAGAAGCACTGAAATGACGCTTTACTCTCGCTGTTATTTCTACTTTTGAAGCATTTTTGTTATAACCTAAAAAGCAGCCATAATTAAGTCAACAAAATATTAGATTGTTGTAAAAGTAATGATTAAATGTGACATCATCCAGGGATGGGAGGTTACATGAAGTAAATACTGTGTAGTTATGAAAAATCAAGTAAAGATATGTACAGCTCTGCAACTCCGAGATACCTGCTTTATATCCATGGATGTGGACATCTGCACACCGTGGATCAGATGCAGATACACATTTTGTATCCATGCAGGAATCTAAAAATATTTACTTCTATACAATATATAATAACTGCCTTGTGTCAATCATTACGACAACTTGCCATACTGTATCTAGACATGCCAAAGAAATATTGTCCAGTTTTGGGGGGCAGATGGATGCTTAAGAATGAAAGTAACAACTCTCTCTACTCATGCATTGTTTAGAATTGAACACAGAAGAGCTATTTGCCACAATAAATACCGTATATACTCGAGTATAAGCCGAGTTTTTCAGCACAGTTTTTGTGCTGAAAAATGCCCCCCTCGGCTTATACTCGAGTCAGCCTCCTGCTCGCGGGCGGGCTCAGCGCGTCTCTGCCGCCGGCCGGGTCTAGATGCATGAGCCCGGAGCTCCGGCCCCCCAGCCCCTGCCCCTGCCCTCCTGGCCCTTCCAGCCCCTGCCCTCTTGACCCTCTCAGCCCCCCTGTCCCCTCGCTCCCCGGCCGCCCCTTCACCTACCACTTCCCCGCTCAGACCCTTCCGACTTCCCGTAAAGAGTCCGGCCGTGGAGGCGCTCCCGGCCGCGGAATGGAGCGGAGCTGGGCCCCCGAGTGCTCCCGGGCGGGCTGCCGGGGCCGCGGGGCGGGGCGTGGCCCCCCGGCGGGGCGCTGTCAGGCAGCGGGCAGGGCTGGGCGGGCAGGTACGCAGCGCCCCTCCCCTCCCCCTGCCGGATCCCTCCGCGCCCCGCTGCCCGCGCGCTCCCCCTCCCTCCCCTACCCGGCCCGGCTCGGCTCGGCTCACACTGTTTGGGAGCAACCGGCCGAGGCGGTGGCTCCTGCGCAGCGAGCGAGTGCAGCAGGCCCCGGCCCCTTCGCCATGTCCCTCAAGCAGCAGCAGCAGCAGAAGACGGCCCAGGGCGCCAGGAACAACCGCAAACCCCCCGGCGGCAGCGGCGGCCCCGGCCTCCCGGCTACAGGGAGGCCCCATGCCAGGTGCGCATCAATGCAGCTGCCGGGCCCAGGGAGCGGCGGTAACCGGCCCGCGGCGCCGCCAGGCGGCGGGAGCTCTGCTGCGCCTAGGGCCAGCGCCACTGCCCGGGAGGCTCCGGTGGGTCCCGAACCGAGGGCGGGCGGGCAGGGAGCCTGGATCCGCCCGCCCCCCCCCCCCCCCCCGCTGGCTCATTTGCCCATCGACGCCTGGCCCAGGTCTCGCACAGCCCTCCCCCCCCCCCCCGCTGGCTCATTGGCCCATCGATGCCTGGCTCTGGTCTCTCACAGCCCCCCCTCCCCCCCCTGCTGGCTCGTTTAGAGGGGGCTCGTTGGCAGGCGAGGGGGCCAGAACGTGGGGGCTGCGGGGGCTGAGCTGTGGCTGTGCCTGCAGAACCATATTGTTTTTGTTGACCCCCTTTTCCCCTTACAGAGCTAGGTTATTGTTTTTCTTTGAAATAAATATTCATGTAATTTTATTGGTATCTATCTTCATTTTTTACATTTACCAGTAGCTGCCTCATTTCCTACCCTAGGCTTATACTCGAGTCAATACTTTTCCCCAGTTTTTTGTGGTAAAATTAGGTGCCTCGGCTTATATTCGGGCCGACTTATACTCGAGTATATACGGTAAATTAACATTTGTCTCAACTTATTTCATTCACAGGTCATGCATCCATACGTCAAAAAGGAGGCATATTATGTCTGTATTACAGTAGCGTCTACGTGATTTTGCAGTAGGAACAAGGACTTCACATGTTATACTGGCAAGTGTTCTATCAAACCACTTTAAATTATGTTTAGACTGAAAAATTTGCTACCAGCAGATAAAAATGTTTTTAACAAGTGAAACATTAAAATAGGCTTTATTTCCCTACTCTAGTAATTGCTAACATTTGACTTTAAATCCTAGGCAAGTTATTTCATTCAAAACTACAATATTAGACTCATTTGTCTTCCCAAAAATGTATCACAAGGTAAAGTCAGGCCTTAATGGTGTAAACTCTCTAAGAGCTCAGCTTCAGTAACCAGAGTTGTGTGTGTTTTGGGGGGATGGGGTAAGAGGGAACAACTACATCTTAGCAGACTTACTAGAAACATAGCTCACATTTAAAATGCATCTCCATCAAGTCATTTTGCAGAGTTACTTATAGGATACTAATTTCTTTGTTGGTGTTACTTTCTACTCTAAAGAAATACCAGAAAACTGAGAAATAATTTTGCCATGCAAGTTATTAGTGGAACACACATTAAAAAGAAGACTTTTTAAAAAGACAAGTTACGTAGAAGCAAGATAGCATAGTAGATAATTTAGGTAAAGTTTTCTTGAATACCTGGCAACCCCTCCATAATCAAGACCTTCTTCTCCACGAAATTTTATCATTAATCGCTTCCATAGGTCTTTAGGCCTCATCTTCATGACTTGCCTGTAAGACTCCTGTAATCACAGAGTCATATTCACAGATATTCATGGATAGACATCCTACTGCTATTTGTTATGATAAATCATTTGACTTTCAGAACCTAAATCACAGAATGTCCTTTAAGTTATTAACTACCATTTCTCATGCACTAGATTTTTACTATGGTTTTCTAGATACATAACATTAACTGACCAAAAAAGAACAGTCATGCAAGAAAAGCATAATAAATTGCTTGTCATGTGCAGGGATCATTTCTCTTTGCTTTGTCCTTCTATAACTTCTACAAATAATTAAAAACTATAATTCTATGTAAACTGCTTTGGAGATTGAAAGTGCTATATAAAGGCTCATTTCTCCTGTCTGAGAAGACAAAACATGAACATTCTGTTAAGGCAGTGGTTCCCAACTGCTGGTCCATGGACCTGGGGCAGGTAGCAATCCCCTGGCCGCAGCACTCTGCCAGGCCACACCCCCAGCTGCTAATAGGCCACACCCCCAGCTGCTAATGAGCCCTACCCACTAGGGTTCCCCATGCAGCAGCAGGATGAGTGGTGCAGCAGGCAGCCAGGTGAGCTGTGTCTGGAGCCGGGATGGCGGGGCAGCCTCACTGTGGCCTGATTCCAGCTCTGGCAGCCGCTACACAGCCTGGCCTGCAGGGCAGCATGATGGGCAACTTCAGTGGTTGGCCAGGGCCAATCGCTGCGCAGAGGGCAGCTGCCCCAGCCGCAGGGGCCAAGCACCACAGTTAGATCAGCAGAACTTGTGCTCAGCATGCCTAGGGAAAGGATATTTCTCTAGACTGTGTACAGCTAGCCTGTATTATCTGCCCTGGAGGTTCAAAGGGAGTGGTAGAGACATTCCATGATAATATTGCACTAGAGCATCTAACTGGAAAATGAAGCCCATGCGGCCATCTGCCATCCAAGACTGATCGAAGCATCATAAAAAGAACAACAAATCTTCCATTCCATGCACTGTCTCAGATTCTGCATCCTTTGTTAGATCACTAGTGAAAGATCATCAGCCTTTCCATAAAAGAAGGAATCTCACAGGCTGGGAAAACAGTCAGGGTAATCTGCTTGCAGACTAAAGTGATCATGAGCAAGTAAGACTATAATTACCAAATAAAATACAGCCTGTATTGAACCATTAGTACCTAGAACAAAAAGCTGTCCCCTTGGCATGATATACCCTTAAAAGTGGTATTTTAGGGTGACATTGTGATATATCCATAGTAGTTGTGGTAATGCTATGGAGATTCTCCCGGTTACATACTATGGTCCATTCGTAAAACAGAGGTTAAGACACTGCATTTGTGCTTTAAAGCTCCTAATTTAGCAGAAGGCCGATAAGCAAGTAAGCTGAAAGAAATAGTGTCATGGTGTTCAACCACTTTACTGTTCTTGGACTCATTGAGAATATTCAGGATAGCATCAACCGTCATCCATTCAGCATCAGTAGAAAACAGGTTTCTTTAACAACATAATAATGCCATTAAAGTGATCTCAAAATGGTTTTGTTTCTGCTACTGCTGCTAAGAGCAGATCCTAAGTATACCAGTTAGAGCTACTGTGTAGCTTTTCTTAATACAGAATGGTGGAGACAACTGATTGAATTTTCCCCAGCATAACACACCATCACTTTATACATCTGTTTCCTTGTAGAAAAGGGCTCTAACCGGACGGACATTATTTTCCTACTACTAAATATTTATTTTTCTGTGGTACTTGACCCAATATCTTACCAACGTTCATGAATTTATCCTTACAAAACCTTGTGAGGTTGGGAAAATATTATTCCCACTTTACAGATTAAACACCAAGATTTAGGGCTCAGTCTAGCCCTTGTTTGAAATTAAGGGCATGGCTTAAACAGGAAGTCTGTAATAGAGCTGGGAATAGCACTTCTAAATCCCAGACGCCACATGCTGCACGGAGGGCAGCTTCCCCAGCAAGCCCATTCACCCTCCCTCCCTGCTCAGTGGGAGCCTCCCTCTAACATTGATTTATGCCAGTTGAGGATCTGCCCCAAGATTTTTAGGGAGAATTTTTTAAAGGCACAAAATGGATTCAGACCAACAATATCCCAGAAATTTTAGCTGGCATCTTAGTGTCTGCTGAGTGGGGTGCCTTTTTACTTCACAATATTATTATACTCCAAAAATCCTAATGGAGACACAAGTATACCAGCATAAAAGTATTTTTGCCAGTATAGCTGATTTTGGTTGGGGAACTGGTATAAGTAGTATCAGAAATAGCTTTTTTTTTTTTTGGTCAATAGAAGCTGCAATCTTCAGTGGGTGGGTTGCTGGTTCAGCTGTATTGGCAAACCTTCGGTGTAGACATGTCCTTTGGGACCCAGTGCTCATTGATTTCCAATGGGAATTGGCTGCCTTTGCCTTTATCAGCTGGCTCAAGGACCCTCTGGCGGGGCTGAGCAGGGGCCTCCACTACCTAGGCAGCTGGAGTGGCATGAAGGGGCTGGGGCTGTTCTGGTGGGTCTGGCACACATGATTTTATGTCTTTCTTTAGACTTCACATTATTTGGGAAAGGGATACTTCACTATTTGTTTGGCACAGCTTTCCTACCGTATAAACCCTGCATTCATCTAAGCTAATATTAATTATTAAAAACTAAACTACATTAAGTGCATAGGAATCAGCACACAGGCTAAGACCAATGAATGACATGTATTGTGTGTGTACGGATGCAATGTAAAATAACACGTGACTGCTCAAAATTAACTGCACTGATGAATATGCAAATACATTACCATAATGAATATGCAAATGTTTCAGTGCCAGCCCGCCAAAAGTTGTTTTAATGAGTTTGCCAATCCAAGGGTTAAACAAAAAGGTTTGGAATCACTGTGTTAAGGATAGGTGCACAAACAAACCTTCTAGGGACCATTAAAGAATATCAAGTATTGCAAGTACTGGATGTGCCCAGTACTGAGAACCCTACAGAGTTACAGCTCTATCATGTAACTCGCTGGCACTACTGGAAGAAAATGTGTGAACAGAGAAACTGAAGAACAGAGAGGTAGGAGGAATGCAGGCCTGGGGAATTCAATGTACAGTTTCTGTTTGTCAGCAATGTCGTGATCCCCTAGAGCTAGTACCCAGCCCCCAAGAAACTACAGCTTGTATTAAACATGCTTACGTGTTGCCAAACCTTACCACTGGAAAATTATACACCAGACCCCCATATATCATGAGATTTAAAAAGTACTTCTGATTTTTAATTCAGTGAAAAGTGCATTCTCTATTTCCTACTGGTCTCTGAGCCTTTAAGGTGCACTCAGGTCAGATTTTCAACCTTTGCTCTGCAAGCACACAAGTTAGAAACTTACTTTTTAGTATATAGGAGGAGCCCTGGCCGCAGGAGCCCTGAAGCAGGTCAGCTGTAGGCTTACAGTGATTTCTAAGAAAAATCAAGCCTCTCACAATCTCGCAATAGAACTATCAAATGTCTTTTTCCAAAAAAAATCCTGACATCTGAAAAATGTATCAGGAGACTCTGAGTGAGGCTTAATTTTACTTAGAAATCACATCTCTTCTGATAAATCTGTTAGTTGGCATGTCTGATTACTGCACAGCAGCCCTCCTCCATCCACCTAATTAAATGTGATGAGCAAGTCTTCAAAGGAAAGACTCATCCAATCCTGCTTCGGTGGAAAAATAGGAGCTACAAGTTGCAGACTTAAAAGTGAAAAGGTAGCGGTGAAGAGGAGTCAAAGAATTACAACTGTATATGATTAATTAAGCAAAACAATGTTGCAAAATTCCAGCGAGAATACTGCACTTTGGGTATCTCCTATCACTCAGCAGCCTTGAGAATTCATTAAATTAAATTACCTCATTTTCAAAAATCTGAACAAAAATGTGTATTTGAGATCCATATTCATCTTCCACACAGTATGTAAGATTAATGCTATATGAAGTTATTTACCTGTTATATTTATTAAAAAAAATTTGTTTGCACCCTCCCCTTTTCTAAACAACCGTCCCTTCCTTTCTTTTCCAACAAAGATATGAAATCATATCTCATCTAGGATCCAAACACTCCTCAAACTCTTACCCCAGCATATACCATTACCACCCCTCAGGAAAGTTCCTTCCTCTCTCTTTTCTGTCATTTAAAAATGGGTAGAGCTGCTTTATCTTCAGTTTACCTCAAAAATCTCTTCCCTGGAGACTTCAATGCGACAGTGGCCAGCTTGGGGTTGGTGCTGCGACAATTCTTGCCTTAGAATCTTGAGTTTTTGCACCAGGTCTCGCTTATACCTTGGCACAGTCAGACATTCTGCCTCATCTGGAAGCTGGCACAACGATACTACCTGCTGTTGCTGCTGATCTTTAAGTTGGTTCTGACGGCTAGAAACAAACACAGCTGTTTTCAGAAACCAAGTCACATGCCCCTATTTCCCTTTCAGATAATTTTTAAATTTTAGTATTTACAACAAAACTAGGTTCAATTATACATGGTTACCTACTGTAAACACATTAAAAAATGTTCAGTTTCAGTCAAAAATATCCAGAGACTTTATCCTGACTAAAGACATATGCTTCTGTCTTTCTTGGCAAGTATCTTGTTTTAGGGTTTGTTACTTCCATTAGTGCTATTCTACGAAGTACGTAAAAGATTATAGCACTATATAATAAAGCATTATCTATACAGTTTTACCACTGAGCTGCTGACACTGAATTTACCATTTCCATATTTCCTTTGCATGTTTTACCTTCCTCCATTTTAAAATTCAGGGATATGCCAAAATCTATGCCTCTAATCTACAGTCAATACCACAGTTTGTTTTAAATGGCTTGTCTGAAAAAGAGTAACCTTACAAAAAATGTTTGTATTGGCAGCTTGGCAAGGACCTTGTCCCTTGTACCTGGACTAGTCTGGGCCACAGGAATGTAAGGAGTTCACATTGTAATTAATTGGCAGAGATAAACATGTATTTTTACCAACAATTATACAGCTGCAGGCATGTGAAAGCGTCCATTTTGCACACAGTAAGTGGATATTGTTTGAGCTAGATCAGTGGTTCCTAAACTTTTTAATAAGGTGACACACCAACTGCATTTGTTTTTTGTTTTTTTGCAACCCACCCACGTTCCAAATTCGTGGGGAGCAGATAGGGGGCAAAATCATAGGCCAGCATCCTCTTCTGCCTCCCCTACTGTGGGGACACGGACCATCTGCGGCTCTTCACTATACCACCATCACCTAATCCCACCCCAGTGCAGAGGGGCAGACCTGTGGGGATGGGAGAGTGCAATGAGATGGGCTTCTGCACTCACCCAAGAGTGGCAGCTCCTACACAGGGTTGCCAGATGGTTTCAACAAAAATACCGCACACACTTGACATTGCATCTTATTTAGAAAATACCGGACATTTATATATTCTCATTGATATTTTCTCAATTTGTTTCCCAAACAGAAAGCTCAAATACTGGACTGTCCGGTTCAAAACCGGACACCTAGCAACCCTACTCCTACCTCACAGGAACCAATTGTGCACAGGGCCAGAGAACCATTCTTCTGTCATGACAGCAGGGCAGCCAAGCCAAACCTGAGTGGTGCTCAGCCAGACCACAATGTCTGGAGAGGGGAGTCAGGGTCAGCCCTGCAGGAAAGGAGCTGCAGCTGCAGGGTGAATGCAAGCTGGTTTCCCTCCCCCCCCCCCCCCCCGCCAAATGCACCATGCCTGCAATCCATTTAGAACCTTTCGATGACCTGCTGATGGATCATGAGGCCTATCATCTGGAAACGCTGACCTAGCACAATGGTGTTATTTAAAAAAAAAAAAAAGTGTTTCACTTAACCTATACAGCAAGAAATTACATGCGGAACACAGGAGATAGTATATTGAATGTTCAGTACTGTAGAACGAAGGTTAGAATTCAGGATGTGGTTTTTTTATTCAGCTGAATGTTCTTAATGATATCTCAAGCCTCATATACCAAAAATACTAAAATGAACCATGCATAATTTTAGACCTGAAAACAGTTTAGTCTTTTGACTGTTTTGAAAATGATCTGCTAGAAAGCTCTCTATGAACAATGGCCAAGCAGAATTCATTTCCAGCAAGCTTTCACCACTGTAAGTAACATTCATGGTTGGCAGTGAAAAGTGAAAACCCTAGCTTGCTCCAGCATTTCAGTAGCCATTCTGTTCTTACAGAACCCTCTTTTTTGATGCCATTAAGCAGGGTGCACAAGGAGGAAAACGGGGACCAGAAAAGTCACTGCAGACCAACAAAGATCACAAGGCTAGTCCACATGGAGTGTTTCTCAAACTGTGGCAAAGTCACAAACAAAAATTTTAAAAGGAGTTTTAATGTTAATATTTGCTTTTATTCTACAGGTTATAAAGAGGGATAATGGAATTAATTTCAATTCTACCACCAATGTTGAGACGACAATTTATTATTTGTTTGTCAGGAAGCAGATAGTGGAGTTTCTCTCCCCCTTTTGTCATTGCAAATCTCTCAGAACAAATTGTACGCTGCTTCTCCTAAGATTTAGCAAGAAGCTGGTATCAAAAAACTCTCCAGGAGCAGTTATTTGGGAATGAAGAAGGAAACCACTATTGGTTTTACTTACAATGAGCTTCAGTTATTTTAAAATCACTATGCTTAAAAATGCACTAAAATGATTTAATGATCTCAGTGATGGTCTAGAACTAGCTACTTGGGTGAGCTAAAATGCAAGATACTCCACTTCCTTCTCCATTCTTTCCTATGAAACTAACTTAAAACGCTCTAGTGGTGCAGCTGCACTGCTGTAGCGCCTCATTAGGGATGCCAATTCTGCCATCAGGCGAAACTGTCCCGCTGGCACATGTAAGCTGCCTCCACAAGAGGTGGTAGCTATGTCGATGGAAGAAGTCTTACTTGCCTAGCACTGTCTACATAGGGATAAACTTTTGTCAGTTTAGCCACATTGCTCAGGAGCGTGAGCTTATCACACCATTGAGCAATGCAACCGGGCCATGTCTAGATCAGCGTTAACTGTCCACCTCCAAATGGTCCTTGAAGCAAAGTTCCAACACAGTTCCTGAACCCAGTCCTACATCATTAACGCTACGGATTTCTAATGCACCCAATGGCTTATACTTAATATTATCCTCTAGCTTGTGATAAGATGCATGACAACAGATTCATTTTTAACAGCAATATAAACTTCATACATTTGAGGATAACGCTTGATGATGCTGAAGCTAAAAGGAAATCATTCTTTCATTTCCTGAACACTCTAATTCCACAAGGGCAAGCCAGTAAAAACATCCCTTGTGTTAGGCCTACCAGACAAGGTTATTTTATATACTTTACTAAAGAGAGTAGCCCTGTAGACACAAAGCCAATTAATCTCAGTCTTAAAGGAAAAGTAAGTAATCTATTAAATCAGTGTGAGTTTAAGAACTACGCATCAAATTACAGTTTAACCAAATCAGACCAAATGAAGTGTTAGCTAAATTAGTCTGCAGCACTTAAAATAATAAAAGCATTCTTTTACCATTACTAACAGCTGATGTCGGTATTTTGCTATTTGTTTCTTACTCATTTTCATAGTTACTTTTAATATTTGAATCATCAGAAAATTGCTCAACTACATTCCAAAGTAATATACTCAATGAAGCATTTTTTTAATTTATTCAGCTTTGAAAACTATCAGCAACTCTAGGCCATTATTTGAATTTTAAACAAAATCAAGTAGCTAGCTATATATAATGCCATAAATGCCATCAAGACAAAATGGCACCCTTGCTCAAAGGGTATGTTGTACCCTGAACTGTATGCTGTATTTTTGAATTTAGAATCCCAATATTTTATTTTTCAGATAATTTAAAAAATCTTACAAGCTTAAGGCAAATTACATATTTTTTCTTCAGTGCAAATGGGGATGGGGGGGACAGGAAGGTGGGTACACAGAGAGAATCACTTTCACATATCCTGTCTGGTACAATAAAAGAATAAACATTACAGAAGATTTGTCAGCCTGCAGACACTGTTGGTTGAATTTCTAAAATCCTTTCCTAATCAAAGACAGATGTACAAATGGAAAGCTTGAACAAATTATTGTAGGTCTTACAGCTTGAAGAAGTGTAAAATGGTTCTGGAGTTTGCAAGTCAAGCTGGATTATCCTGATGCAAAGCTGGCTCTACTGTAAGTCACAACAGAATGTAAAACTACCTGGCCACAGTTATTTTGTAAATATCTATGAAACGGCAACTGGTGGATCTAAACAGTGGCAGTGCTAACCAGAATTTTTTTAAATATTTATATTCCAATGAATTGAACCTTCTACAAATGTGGCTGGGTGCAGGCTCCCAACGCATCACTGGTAAATTCAGTTTCAATGCTAGAGGCAGCTAAGGAGCCAAGGAATCTAAATAGGGTTGAGGGGGAAAAAAATGTATATTTGCACAAAAAGAAGTTATTAACCTGGACTATGAAGACTTTCATAAAAATGTCTGTAATGTTAAAAAAAAGGGTCCGCAAAAACATTTAAAAATATGTTTTCTCAAGTAAAAATGGGAGTTTCTCTCTCAAAACATTAAATTCCTGATGTGGATTGTCTGGACAAAAGCCATTTTCCCCAAATCACCTAGCCAACTTTTAGGTGATGGCACAAGTTACATAAGAAACTTTTCTGGATGTTTTCGGAACCGAATTTGATTCTTCTGCTTGCTAGCTCCTGACATACTCTTCTTGGCTTGCCTTCCCAATGACTAGTACACCAGGAACTTCTACTGGCACAGTGATGTCTTGGAGGGGCTATACTGATCTAACCCCTTGTATTGACAGCGCTAGTTCACAGGAAGAATTCTTCCATCTACCAAACTACTGCCTCTTGTCAGCATAGGTAGCATCTATACTGAAGCACTATAAAAACGTACTGCAATACTGCAACTGTGCTACTGTAGCAGTTTAAGCATAAATATAGCCTGACTCCCTTTAAGAAAACCTATGGCCATCCCTCCCCAACACCTCCTCATGCTGACTGCATATGGCTTTCTGCCCATCCAACTCTTCATTGTTTCTTCCATTTAATACCCAGTTAATACTATACAGGTGTTTCCCAACACAATAGTCTTAGGTGTTAGTGGGAGAAACAGAATCAAAGCTCCAGCAATGCCTGGACAAGCTGATAGTTGCGTCTAGACAAAAAAAAACATTTGTATTCTTTTTAGTTTCCATATTTAGCAATTTTGAAACACTTCAAATGTGAAATGAGTACATCAGGTATGAAAATGAGAACCAGAATTCCACAATGTTTATTCGATAATAATAAAATGGCAGTGTCTGAAAATACCCAGATTTAAATTTTAAGATTCTAAATGCTGGGACATAGTATTTATGATGCACACTAGAAACTTATGATTCACACTAGAAACTCTTAGAGCTCATCTAGACTACAGGGAAGATTCAAAAGAGGATATGCAAATTCTGCAGGAATTTGCATATCTTCTTCCGATCTCCGCTTTCGAAAGTGAAAGTAGTTTAGACGTGGCTTTTTCGGCAAACTCCCCCTTTCTTAAAAAGCCACATAAACCTCATTTTGAGGAAAAGTGACTTTTCAACAAGAGGGGGGAGAAGGGTGTCACTGAAAAAACCGTGTCTAAACTTTCATTTTTGAAAGTGAGATTGGAAGAAGAATTGCAAATTCCCATGGAATTTGCATATCCTCTTCCGAATCTTCCCTGTAGTCTAGACATAGCCTTACTGTTTTTCCTCTAAGTTTAGTAGTAGCTTTATTTCCAATGAATGGAATGTTTCTAATTGTCCTTATTAGAGATCTGGTGCTGGACATATAGACTGACACACTGTATCTAGCTACTTGATCACTGGCCTAATGCATCAATTTTACTTTCTATGAAAACAAAATTTTTTAAAATCAGTTTTTTACCCCATAGATTAAAACATTAAGATCTGAAGATAATGCAAAAAGGTACAGCAACACACTGCTTCTACTGTCCCTGGATAAATGCCACTGCTATACAATATCTCACCTGGGGTGGCAGATCTCTTCCATGGGACGGCACCTGCCCCCCCATGACATCACAGTGGCCACGCCCCTGTTGAAGGGTGGTAGAGATTAAAATATTACAGTAATCAAAGCTCTCTCATATACACTATTATACACATAGATATCTGAAGCATGTTAATTGAAGGGTAAATACTGCTGCAGAGTTTACATAACAGAAGGACAGAATGCACCTCTGCTTATATCAAGCGCTCTCACAAGAGTCAGCTCTTTATTCTAATATTAAATTTAATGTGTGTTGGACGCTTCTCAAACTTACTTTAAAACTAAGTGCAAATTAGCAGATAGACGTGGATCTGTAAACTGTGTCGTTCTGTTGTTATGGTCAACAAAATAAACTCTGCCTGTTGCTGTATTACGGATCTCCCATCCAGGAGGCAGTGGACCAAGTTCTTCACAATTGATGTTGCTAAGATCCCTGCAAAAACAAATATAAAATGAAAAATACCTCAGCATTTGGCCTTTGAGCCAAACAAGTGTAACTGTAACAGAACAATTCCATGAAGTCTGAGAAAATGTATTGTTTCAGAAACTTAATCTGTTCAGCTGGAATCTCTACTCCCAAGGTACAAGTCTACCAAAGAAAATGAAAATATACACACCTGACTACATATGCTTTGGGAAAGCAGTTATTACATAATCTTCATTTTTACAAAATAACTTAATCAGACGCTAACTTAATCAGACACTAACTTAATACAGTCTTAAAAACAAAAAGTAAAAGCTGACACTATATTTGCCAACAGGAGTTGCATCAGTTTTGACAATAAACAGTTTTTAACACAGTGTTACTAATTTAAAGAACTCAATCACATTTTTTTTAAACTCCCATAAAACAAAACTACATTTCTGACTAATTAAATTTTCCATGAAGAATTAAGCATGGATATGCCTAAGCCAAAAGCCATTTTTGACTGGAGTTTTTCAAAAAACAATTAGATGCAAGAAAAGCTCTAACAAATATTTTACTTAAATGATTAAGTGATCTCAGGCAATTTCTATTAAAGTCAGACAAGTTCAAGTAGCATTTGCAGGTCAATTTATTTAAGATGAATATTGTGGTTTTTAAAAACTCTGTAGCATTTCTCCAAGGTATGATAAAATATCCCTTCTTGCCCACAATCTTTAGGTATTCTAGCTCAACTTCTGTTGACATCCTTGGGAGTCAGCCATATGTAACTATTTCAATTTGGCTCAAATACATAAATTATGACTTCTCACAAAACAAATGATTACCGTCTTTTAGCGAATAAACCCCGCACCCAAATATACCTTGCGGTTTTTGCCGTTTGAATTTAGAAATCCCTGTATACCCCACGCACAAGTATAGCCCGTGGGGGCAGGGTTTATTCGGGCGCGGATATATTCCTGCCTGACCCCGCTCCTGTGCACCGTGGCCGCCTGCAGCCTCCCGCTGCTGCTGCTGGCCGCCGAGCCCCGCGCCCGCAACTGCTCCGAGGTGTGGCAAGGGGGCTACAAGGAAGATTTGCAAGGGGGTGCAGGGAAGATTACGAGCAGGTTGCCAGGGGGCATGGGCAGTTTGCAGTGATCTGTGGTGCGGGCCACCTGCCACCCGGGCCAGGGTTCCGGGCTCCTTTCCTTTGTCAGGCTGGGCTGGGAGCCTCCCGCCTTGCGCCTCTGCTGGGGATGCCTCTGCCCCAGCTCTGGAGCGTTCCGGGCTCCAGGGCAGACTTTGCCCTCCGCCCCCACTTCTGGGAGAGCCACACAGGGAAAAAGTTACTGGGCTCCGTGCCTCCCCCCCCATAAGTTTCCCTGCGTTGTTCAGCCACGGGCTGTTCAATCCGGCCCGGGCTCTCTGCGGGGGAAAAGGTGTTTGTAGCTCTCAACCCAGCCCAGCAAAGGCTCAGCTGGGAGGGGCTCTCAGAGCGGGGAGGGGGCATTCTCCAAGGCATGTGCTGCATGGCGGGGGAGCACTCACCCCCCTGGTAGCTTTTGGAGACCCCCCGCCGGGAGGCTTGGAACACTCACCGCCCAGTTCCCACACAGCCGCACTCACCCCCAGGTGAGTAAAAAACGTTTCGTATATCCCGCACCCAATTATACCCCATGGGGGGGGGGGTGCAGGGTTTGTAAAAACCAATATAACCCACAGGTTATATTCGCTAAAATACGGTATACTGCATCTTTAAGCATTTGGTATCTTTTGTAAAAGGACCAGTAACGCTATACTAGTTTGTAGCAATGGCAATCTTCAACTAATAGAGAAAAGAGTCAATCCCCCTATATTTTTGTACGGTCTTGTTGCAGAATATGAAATATAATAGCAGTGCTTATGGTTTACAAAAGAATGGTGTCATTGTAAATAGTTGCAAAGTGGTATTTTATCAAAGTATATATGGGAGAATGTACAAAGCTAGAGTAAGAAAAGTTCAAGGAAATCTTTTAGTAGCTCACCTGTTTAGGTGGAGTAATAAATATCTAACAATCATTTTTGTACAAATCATGTTAATAAATCAAATTTTCTAAATGGGTAATTTGTAGATCCATTGACCTCTTCTTATCAAACAGCAGCTTTTATCTTTTACATTGTTAACTACACTTTGAGAAATTTATGCTGCTCTTAATTAAACCTATTAAATACAAAAGTATCTGACTATAAGTGTTACTATATTCTGTCACCAGTTTATAATTTGGATTTCCTTCTTCACCCTCAACCTGAACTGTCAAAATGTTTAAAAGAAGCAGTGTACTTATACAGGTTACATGCATAATTTTTAAACCTTCCTTTGTGGCATCAATAATCTGTAGCCGTAAATACTTCCATCATTTTAGATGGTAAGCCACCCAATTATACCCACAAACAACTAAATGTCAATATGCCCTCATTTGCAACTTCAATTATCTGATGCACAAAAAGTATACATAAATTAATTCAAAAATTCGCCACACATAAAATGGAGACTAGTTCTACGCAATAAGATATATTGCCCAGATGACACACAAAATGATAGAAAGCATGATGCAGGGGAAGATCTTCTAAGGCCTTAACTATACTACAGCAGGCCCTTGTTCTGAGTTACACAACTTCAACTATGTGAACAACATAGCTAAAGTCGATGTACTGTACTTAGGTGTGCTTACCGCAGTATCTTCATGGCAGTAAGTTGATAGCTGATGCTCCCCCATTGATGCCTGTTACTCTTCTCATTTTGATGGAGTACCAGAGTTGACAGGAGAAAACTCAGCAGTCGATTTATTGTGTCTACACTAGCCACAATAAATTGACCTCTGCTAGATCTATCACTGCCTGTCACTCCAGGCTATATTGAAAACATGCCCTAAGGCACAAATGGCAGTTGACATTTTGGTGTGAGCTGAGCTGTTTATCATTATTACATTTTAGAAAAACTATGTCCATAGTCCATGAAGGTTTAGGACAATGTCACAATAAAGGTATTTTTCTTGTTTCGAGAGTAGTATTTCATACAGCAAAAGTGTCACCTTTTCATTAAAAACTTTTAATTTTTATTCTTCAAACTGTGGTTTTGAAGCACCTTACTCACATCTGGTAAGCCAACATCCATTTACATGGGAATAAACATGAGCAGCAGACAACCACAGCGTTGTTAAGTTTCTCGGAAATCTGAGGCCAGGTCTATACTTGACCTGGAATGCCGATGTGAGGAACACAACTGCAGCTATGTAGAATACATAGCTGGGGTTGGCTTATTTAAGCCAAGTTTGGCGCTGTCCCCAATGCAGGAGGCTGACGGGGGCAAACACTCCTGTCAACTTCCCTTAATTCTTGCGACTGTTGGAGCTACCCTCAGCATTTAATTTACGGGTCTATACTAGACCCACTAAATTGAACGCCAGAATGTCAATCTCTGACGCGGTGAGTGAAGACGTGTCCTAAGGGATTTTACATTGGCATCTGGAGATTTTAGGAGGTAATAATCTCAAAGAGCTTCCAGTGTGATAAGGATTTTTTTCAACTCACAATAATTCTCTCTCACACCTCCCCCATGCCCATACAGGGATGTGTTTAAAGCAGTGTTTCTTAAACTGTGTTCCGTGGCACACTGGTGTGCCGCGAGGCAGTCGGAGTTGTGATGTGGAGAACAAAAGAGTTCAAAATGGCCACCCTTAAAGGTGCAGGTGAGCCTTCCCCCCCAAATAACTTTCCTTCCGACCCGACCCTGCCCCCCACCCCCCCAACAAAAAAAATCCTTACTGTTCCTCATTAAAAAAAATTGTTTGGTGCTCCTCGGTCTTAAAAAGTTTAAGAAATACTGGTTTAAAAGAGTGGGACAGTAAACCTCAACCTTATAGCAAGTGGTGATACATCTTTGCATCGGATTATCCTGTCCATCTCCCTGAAAAGGCAGAATTTATTCTGCAGAGCACATTTTTCTAATACTTAGTCTAGTTTCAACATGTCAAGAAAATTGGGCTTCCCCATTTCAGTTGAACATTCCAGAACTTAGTACATCTCATCCACATATGGAATATTTTTGTGATCTCTTTTCCTTCTTATTTCATTACTTCTAGTTATATTTCTCTTCCTCCTGATAATTTGCACACTTTCAATTCATCTTCCCCATTAAATATTTAGCCAAGCTGTACATACTAGCTTTGTGTGCACCAAGAATCAAGTCAATCCTTTCTATCGGTTTGGTTCTCTTCTGTGAATGCCTTCCCATTTGCATATGGGTAATGAGGTGCCCTGAACTAAGAATATTCAAGGAGCAGTCTCTGATCACTAGAGACAGAATGAGTATTCCCCTCTTGCTCCTGTACACAATAAAATATTACATTGGATCTTTTTGACTATTACAAAGGTCTACTCTAGCTAATTTGTCACCAGTAGGTGTATTCTACCATTTTCACAACTTCTATATCCCACTGAATATCAGTGTTGCAAGTTATCTTTTTGCAAAAAGTGTGTTAACTGTAGCATCTCTGCAGTCATAAGAAAAGAGGTTGAGTAGGCAGCAGTACATGTTACAAATTGTTATAACTGAACCATTAAACCAGTGCCTGTGTTAAATCCACCATTTTTAATGTTCAGCAGAGTTAGGAATTTAAATTCCCAGGCCTGTCTGCAAACAAAAAAGTGATCCAGTTTATCTGACAAGATTTACTCTTAAATCAATATCCACAGATTGAAATAGGTATCTGCTGAACCTCAGGACTCTCCCAGGAACTGTAACAGAGAAAGAAGAACATGGGGATGCTGCTTCCAAGAGCTAGCACCCCACACTGGCAGCTCCTTCTGTATATGTGGGTATTCTACCCCCAGCCATTCCACACAGCCACATGTCCAGGAGGAACTGCCAGCAATGGGCAGTGGCTCCTGAGAGTGGCAGCCCCATGTTCTTCTCCTTTTCCTGCTGCAGTTCCCGGGAGAGCTCTGCAGTTCAGCAGATACCAATTTCTATCTGCGGACATTCTCATCTGCAAACAGAAATGTGTATCCTCGCAGGGCTCTACTTATAAGAGTTCTCATTTCTCTCAGTGAAAGAGTTGAGAACTTCTGACCAGCTGGCCCTCCATATTTAGTGATTCCACCCCGTCCCCGCATCTTCTACTCTATCTTCCATTATTTTATTAGGGATAAAAAGCCAGAGTTAAGTTTTTGGGATATCTGATACAACACCACTGGATACTGTAGCTCCTTTAATAAAAACAGTTCAATTTATTCTCTGAGACTTTCTATTATTGAAGAATTTTTTGAAACCTTAATTTTTGATGTAAGGGATATAATTTATTTTGTTGAGTGGCTTACATTAAGATGAGAAGCTGGATTGCTGGGAGGTTAGAGTTTGGGGGAGAGTTTCATCTATCAAGCCAGTTTGTATATTTTCTTAAGTAACATTCAACAATGTACTATTGGAGGATAAGCAATTTTAAGAAAGTCCTGTTTAAATTAAGACTACATATAACCATAAAGACATACAAGTTTTTCTCTTACCTTGGTACTCTTGGGTCATGCCATGTGCTTACACCAGTCTGAGTATGTAGGAAATAGACCTGACCTTGTTGAGTGGTCCTTTGCTCTGTTAAGTAAGGTAAAATAAATATAAGGACAACCAAACCAGGAAGAGAGACATGCATGAAAGGGAAAAGAAAAAAAAGCGATTCATGTTACTAAACAAACTGCTCTGCTGAAAAGATGTTCTAGAAATGTGGTTAAACAGATTTTTTTTCCCCATGTAAAGGTTTTTAGGTATTGTCATCAGATTAATGTGCTAGGCTTTCTGACAGCAGGCTGAACAGGCTGCTTTTGGTGTTCAACTAAGAAACCCAAATCAGTGTCAATTAGCATAGCACCAAGCCTTGAAAATTGGCAATCAGACAATTTTTAAAATATTTGTTTTGCTAGAGTTAGGGAATGTTTTTTCTTCAGTCTCAGTTTTGGAAAAATATCACAATTTGTAGGTGTGTGTAAGAGACTAGTATCTTTTCTTTGCTGTTTACAGGAGTTATTAGGAGACAACAGTTTCTGTTTGTTCTGGAATTTTGTATATATGTGGGATTACATAAAGCCTCAGCAACACTGGGCTGTACTTTTTCTAAGGCCATGTCTAAACTCTAGACTAGTAAATATTACATTGTTATAACAGAAGTAAAAGTGTCACGTAGGCAGTTATTGTTATAGGGATCTAAATCATGCTTTTTCGTAACGTGATTTAAAAGAAATAAGCAAGTGACCAACTGAAAAATGTGGAAACATGTTTGAAAACAGTCTTTGTACCACCCTTACAGAACTACCAAATGTGGTAATGTTTCTCAAGAAGTCTAAAACTGTGGCTATTTGGCCAGTTAAGTGTGGCTAGTCTAGCAGCACCTTAAAGGCTAACAAAACATGTAGATGGTGAACCCACTTGCACCCACGAAAGCTCATGATACCATCTATATGTTTTGTTAGTATTTAAGGTGCTGCTAGACTATTTGTTGTTTAAGTTTTTTCCAGTTACAGACCAACTCAGCTACCCCTCTGAAACTTTTAAGTGTGGCTAGTTTGCTATAGTAGTAGCCACTATAATGGCTACTGCTTCAGAACTAGTTGGACACTACGGATCTAAAACAAAAGTATTCCAATATTCCCCTAGCTGTATACTAGAAAGATTAAGTCTGGATACAAAGTTGGATAAGAATGCAGCCTTTAAAAAAAATGAATTCAAAGCAGCTACTATATAGTTCATGTTTTACTTTAAAATGTTCCACTTCCCTAAAGAGTAAATTCAGATGTCCTTGACCCAGATATCTAGGTAATTAACAAGTCATTATCCATGAAATAGCTATTTCTCTATGACCAGCTGGCAGAGTCCTATAAAAGTCTCTAGATAATGTGGAACACCACATCAAATGTAAAAACTTCCACTAAAAAGATTAGACATTTAATGAGATTACAGCATTATCTTTGTGTTTTAGTTTGAGACATTGAATTTAATTGGCTAGCTACACTTACAATTGTAAGAGTATCTGTTATAACCACATAGGTCAGAGCTAGTTCACTGGTGGCAGAATTCTATCAATTTTAAAAACTAAAACTTCATGAAATTCAATTAAACCTAATGAACAGCTAAAAGCATTTTATTTTAGGGAGTGCAGAGAAACAAAGCTACGTTATCATGAGGATGTTAACCACTTATGTCATCCACTCTAGCTTATTTAACAAAATATGTGATGTGCAGGCCCGGTCAAAGAGTTCGTGGGGCCCAAGGCAGCGAGTGAGCAGCTAGGTGGGCAAGGCCAGGAACTGGGCAACGCGGGACCAAGAATGCGTAGGTCCCAAGGCAACCACCTCGCTCACCTTGCCCAAAAGCCAGGCCTGGTGATGCAATCAAGGGATCAATAATAGTACTCCACTCTCATAGAATGCTTTTTATCACTTGATCTCAAAGTGCTTTGTGGTATCATTATCTCTATTTTATACATGCAGAAAATGAGGCACAGGGTTAGTCAAGATCACCCAACATTCCAACCACAGAGCCAGGAATAGAACCCATGTCTTCTGAGTCCCAGCACAACACCCTATCCACTAGGATGCACTGCTTTGTGATGTGGTAGTTATGTCCTCATTTTTAGTACTATGGAAACAAGCTAGGTGAATAACTGTAATATGTGGGGGGAAAGCCATATGATTTTTAAATGGGCTCCATGATTTTCCAGCCTCTCCATTTCAATGTCTGTGTGCACGCATCACATGCATGATCATCAGAAGACTCTTCCGTAGCAGTACCCTTTAGGTTGGCCATAGTACCCCGCTGTGGTGACGCCTCACAATGCAGTATATATACACGCCTGCCAACCCAACTTCTGCTTCTGTTTCTTTTTGCCAGAAGAGAGTCTGACAGAGGGGAAGCAGGTGGGTCTGGAATAGACATGAGCAACACAACCTGAAGCCCGGCATTTGGGAAGAACGACTAACTATTGAAGGAAGAATATATATATATTTAACGACTAACGACTAGATTACTAACTATAAAACTGCAACTTTAAACTACGTATAATAACTATGGTTCGTCTCTCTATGCTCTAATGAACAGTGTTCGCGAGAGAGATGTTGTTCCGTCCGCGGCCGAGGACGGTCAGGAGGAACTGGCGGGAGCCGGACCAGCAGTGCTCAAACGGCGCGAAAAGCCACGAGCCGTACTTCGTGCATGCGTGGTCCGGCATACTATGGCTAGAAAAGATCTCCGATCTGCGGCGCCGGGACAAGCCGACACCTACAGTGGAGTACCCACGGGACACTGCTCGAAGAAGAACAACAGTTACAAAGGTAAGTTACCGTTCTTTCTTCTTTGAGTGATTGCTCATGTGCTTTCCAATCTGTGACTTACTAGTAGTTGTACAGAGGAGAGGATGGACCTCAACTTGTTGCTGAGTGCAGTACAGCTCTGCTGAAGGCCACATCATCCTGGGACTGCTGTTAGAGGGCATAATGAGACATGAAGGTGCGAATGGAGGGCCACATAGCCACCTTGCAGATGTCCTGAATCGGGACACGTGCGAGAAAGGCTGCTGATGAGGCTTGTGCTCGAGTGGAGTAGGCTGTCATAGGAGGGAACAATACCTTAGCCAGGTCATAGCACAGATGGAGTGGTTTAGTATGCTCCAGATAAAAAGCCTGGCATCCAGAGAGTGCAGCACCTGTTCCCTATCCGTGGTAGGTGGCTTTGGGGAGAACGACAGGAGAAAAATGTCTTAAGTGACATGAAAGTGACACTATTTTGGGCAGGAAGGCAAGGTGAGATCATAGCAGCACCTTATCCTTATAAAACACAGTATAGGGGGGTTTGGAAATAAGGGCTCTCAGCTCTGACACCCACTTGGCTGAAGTAATAGATATCAGGAAGGCCACTCTGAATGAGAGGTAGGCTAAAGAACAGGTAATCAGGGGCTCAAACAGGTGCTATCAGAATGACTGCTGCTTTGTCCAGTCAAATTTTGAGGAGGACCCTGGGTGTAAGTGGCACCAGGAGAAAAGCATAGAGCAACTGCTCTGTCCACATCAAGTGCAAAACATCATACAGTGATCCTCTGTAGAGCCTCTGGAAGAGGCAGAAGCATTCGCACTTCTTGTTGAAATGGATTGTGAACAGGTCCACTTAGGGATGACCCCATTCCCAGAAGACAGAGAGTGATGTCCGTCCGGAGAGACCACTCATTTGACTGAAGAGACTGGCTGAGGTGATCCACAAGGTCATTCTGCTCCCCCAGAAGGTAGGAGACTAGCAGGTGGATATTGTGGGAGATGCACAGGTCCCACAAGGCAATGACCTCCTGACACTGGGGAGAAGAGTGAGCACCGTCCTGTCTATAGATATAAAACATCACCATGGTGTTGTCTGTCACCCACTCCTTAAACAGAGCAGGAATGATTCTCTGACATTGATATGCAACTCCACGTCCAGAGTTGACCACAAGCCGTGCATGAACACATCGTTCAGGTGGCCCCTCATTCCGAGTCCAAGGTGTCCATAACCAGGGTTACCTCTGACAGCAGCCCCTGCACTTAACGCCTGGGGCTGGGTTCACCACTCAAGGGCGTGCAGGATCACCAGCAGTCAATTGAGTCCCTGGATGGCATGAACACTAACACCAGCCACCCATGGAGTAGCCACAAACTGAGTTGGGTGTGCTGGGGAATGTATTTGCAGAAGGCCATGTGCCCTAGAAGCCTCATACAATTTTGCACCATCCTGAGCGGGTACCTCTGCAGTTCTGAGATGAGACTTGCCATGGCCTGAAAATGAATCTTGGGCAAGGATGCTGTCACCCAGCTAGAATCAAGAAGGGCCCCAATGAACTCGATTCTCTGCAAGGGAATGAGAGTAGATTTCAGCATGTCGAGAACTAGGCCCAGGTGAAAGAACGTGGCTTTGACTAGGTCCACCTGCTTGAGCAGTTGGTTTCTCAACCTGCCCTTGATTAATCAATCATCCAGGTTCAGGAAGACCTGAACCCACTGATGACATAAAAACATCCCCACCAACACTATGCACTTTTTGAAGACATGCCAGAGTCAGGTCAAATGGCATGAACTGGTAATGTTTGCCTGCCACGAGAAAATGTAGAAATCGCCTGTCTGTCAGGATAATGGCAAATGTGAAAATACACTTCCTTGAAATCCAGGCCAGCAGGCCAAGTTCCCCTGATCCAAGGAAGGAATAATGAAGGACAGAGAGACCATGTGGAACCGAAGTTTCCATATGAAGATGTTTAAGTTCCCTGAGGTCCAGGATAGGGTGCAGACACTCTTTGTCCTTGAGAATAAGGAAGTATCAGGAGTAGAACCCTGTGCTTTTTCAACCCCTGATGAACCTCTTCTATCACACCTAGGGCAAGGAGCAATTGTACCTTCTGTATGAGAAGTTGCTCGTGAGAAGGGTCCTTGAAAACAAATGAGAAAGGATGTTGGTGAGCAGGGAGAGAATGGAACTGGATAGAATATTTCACTTCTGCTGTGCTCAGGACACACTAGTCTGAGGTAATCTGCAACCATGCACGAAAGAAGTGGAAAAACGGTTCCCAAAAGGAGTGATAGATTCTAGAATTAAGTCTGGAGCTCTTTCCTCAAGCACATCCTGAAAAGTGGGGCTTGGAACAGGGGCACTGTTTGGATGCGTCCTGGCATTGGGCGGATGAGGAGCAAGGAGGTCCCCTCCGATTATTTCGCCTGCCCCTAAAGCATCCCTCATTTTGCCTGCGTGGGCCAGGGAAAAAACAAGCAGGCTGCTGAGACCTAAAATGTCTGCAGTGCAGGTGGGCATTTGGATCCCTAGGGATTTAAGGAGATGATGAGAAGGATGCCACAGGAAGTGGGGGGGGGGGTCTTCTTGAGCCAGCGGGTCCTCCACCGCCTCCCTCTCCTATGGTTGGTCTTGTGGGGTCAGTGCAAGCATGGGTACCACCAGCACTTGGTCACCTGGCTCAGCCTATGCCTCCAGAATTAGAGGAGGGACAGGTATCAATGTTTCCACCAATGGTGCCACCGAGGCAGTCCTGGAAGGCGGTCCTTGCCCTTGGCTTTGGTGGTACGCCCACAGAGTCCAGAAGGGCCATTTGCATTGGTGCTTGCCAAAGGGGTGGTCAAGACTGCACTGTTGCTGTCAAGGAATCTCAATGCCATAACCCATGCCAGGAGTGTGCCAGGACCGAGGTCGATACCAAGAAATGTGGGACACAAAGGACTCAGCGCCCGAACACAAAGTGCAATCCAACACCAGAGTGTTGGGGGAAGCAGAAACATATGGTGCTGGTGAATGGTGCCTCAATGAGCTTCTGTGTTGGCTCACGGCTGTGGGACCCAGTGCCAGGGGACTTACAGAAGGGGCCATATATGGCACCATATGAACAGTCGCCAGTGCCGGCTGCATGGTACTCAGCTGTCCCCCAAACATCCACGTGGTGGGCGTTGCCCACGGCACAGAGGCTCACCAGAAGTGGAGCCACAGGCCGCTTCAGGGTTGGTGCTGCCATTTTCAGTGGTGTTTCCTGGAGATGGCAAGGCTGCTCAAGCATCATCAGTACCATAAACTCAATGGAGGTCCTGCCAGCCTCAAAGGTGTCAGGTGTGGGAGGCAAATCCAGATCCTCCTCCAGCCCTATGGGATCCAGGGAGTCCATTGACATCAGACTCCATGAGCCCACCCTGGGCATTGCAGTCAAAGGTTCTGGGGCCAAGTTGCCCATACTGGCAGACCATGGGGCCTTCCTAGATCTCCAGGAGGGAGAGCATCCTCGGTTGGTCTCCATTTTCCTCTTAGGCACCAGCGAGTGGGAACAGGACTATGCTGAGGAGCCCGCCTGATGCATGACGGATCAGTGCCAGTGAGCCCATTGCTCCTCCTGTCTTAGGATTCCAGTGCAATATGCACGAGGGAATTGAAGCTGTGTCATAGGACCGAAGTGCCAACTCCATTAGCAACAGCTTAAGTCTCTGATCCCTCTCACGTTTTGTATGGAGCTTAAAACCCCTGAAGAGGCTACACTTGTCTTGTTGATGTCTTTCTCCAATACAATGTAAAAACGCAGCATGCGAGTCTCTCCTTCGGGCATACACTTCCTGCACTTAGCACATTATTTAAACCAAGGGTGGGGAACCTTTTTTGGGGTGGGGACTGCTGACCAACAGAAAAATCAGTCCGGGGCAGACAGAAAAGTGTGAAGCAAAAAGAAAAAAAAAATCAAATTAAATCAAAACAAACTCTGACTGACGTGTCCCCTACCTGAGAAGAAGAAAGACACTCCACACATCCCCCTCAAACACCAGAACCTGGGAGGCCCAGGCTAGTGGATTTTGTGCGCTCCAGTCCTGCAGTGGGACAGCGGGGGACTGAAGCTCCAGCACAGGCTCCACAATACTGGGGAGCCTTGGGGGCCAGATCCAGGGAAGCCCAGGGCCAGATCTAGTCCCTGGACCTTAGGATACCCACCCCTGATTTAAACCTTTGAAGCCTCTGCATGCCCCATAGACTTTGCAAGTGGAGGGGGAAAACCCTCATAAAACAACTATCTATCTACAATTATCTACACAACAAAGAACTCAAACTACACACTAGGGAAGAACTACTGGCTAAGCAAGAAGTGAGAAACTCCAACGACCATCACTGATAGAAAGAAGGAACATAAGTGGGAGTCAGGTTGGCAGGGCAATATTCCCTCTAAGCTGCGCGGCAGCATGGCCCCACAGCTGCTTAATGAGGTCTGGCCAGGGGCTCATGGCTGCTGCACAGGAGCTGCCCAGCTGGGGGAGGGACATATCCCCTCCCTACCAGCTGAGAGAGACTTGCTGCTCTGTCCTCAGCAGGGATCTGCTGTTGTAGCTGAGGAGGAAGTGCCCCTCCCCCAGCCAGGCAGCTCCATGCAGGTCTCATTAAGCATCTGCGAGGCCATGGTGCTGTGCAGCTTAGAGGGAACCTTGCAGCAGGGCTAGATCTACACACAACACTTTGAGGCATCACCACAGGGAGTGCTACAGCCAACCTGACGGGTACTGTTAGGGAAAGTCTTTCCAAGGATTGTGCACACAGCTCACGCACATATTGGAATGCACAGGAGCAATCACTCAAAGAACAATGTATCTTATTGTAATGTACATTTCTACTGACACCAGGCTTCCTCCTTTCTAGTTCTTAACTTGCAATTTATCACCCTTCACCTATAAACAAAATATAAGGGAGAGGCTTTCCATCATGCTGATACATGGCTTCATCAAACCCCCACTGCAGTCAGTGGAAAGACATCAATTGACCATAGTGAGTGTTGTACTGAGTGAGCTCTAATGCTACAAGTTTTAAAAGTGTAAGTTTCTCCTTCCCTTCTCAAATCATAAATAAACCCTACCACTTCAATTGGAGTACAGAAGGCACAAGAATGAAATTATGCTTTTACATTTAAACTATTCTTGGTATTTAGAGAGCTCATAAAACAGGCGTGGGCAAAATACCCTCTGCAGGCTGGATCAAGCCCACCAACGCAGCAGGGAGCCTCAGGCACACTCCACTGCTTGCCCCGCTCAGAAAAGCGGCTGCTGGGCCATTTGTATTTCACCAACTGTGAGCACGGGAGAGGAGGGAGTGGTGTTTCACGGCTGCTCCAGCTAGGGTTGCCAGGTGTCCGGTTTTCGCCCGGACAGTCCAGTAATTGTGTCTTCTGTCCGTTAAAAAAAAAAAAAAAAAAAACCAAAACACAAAGAGCAGAAAATACCCGACATGCAAAATGTCCAGTATTTTCTGTTTTTCTCAGATGGGAGGCCGGAACATTTTCCCCCTGCCACGTCTGGCAGGGGAGGTGGCGGGGTGTCCCTGGTAGGGTTGTCAGGTGTCCGGTTTTCTACCAACAGTCCGATATTTGCACTGTCTGTCCAGTAGAAAAAAATCAGAACATTCCGGACATGTGCAATGTCCAGTATTTTCTGAATTCCCGGCTGGGTGCCGTAGGGAAGCCTGGTGGGGGCGGGGGAGTGACTGGGAAGCAGGGCCACAATTGGCGCTAGGAACCTACGGTCACGTGCAAAAAGCCCTCACAAAATGTCTCTTGACTGCTTTACAACAAGGCTATTTTCTGAAGTCCAATCTTAAATTTAAAACTTTGCCAAAACTGAACAAACAGGTCAGCATTTTAACCAGTTATCCAAGAAAGAAAAGCCCCCCCCCCCCCAAATTACAAAAAGCAGGGTAGAAGGGACCTCATTTACCCAATTTCTTACATGACTGAAATAATGTGACACTATCTTCTAAATTCACATACCATATCCCTCAGGCAAGTCAGGAGGAGTATGTAAATGTGTTCTGCTCATGTAATTCCTGTGCCTTTGAGACCTGACTCTCCTCTCTGCCATTCTGGGATCTGACGACTGTCCACATGTTGCACCATTTGTTCCTGTAATTGGTGTGTTCTCATCCACAAAGCAACTCAGAGGTCTGCCTGGACTAGAATATTCAGATGCTGGTCTATTGGAAGGTAATGAGAAAAGGTTATTTTTGTATCAAAGGAAATTATTCTCTCCAACCACACCATCTATCCTTTATGAATCAACACATTTACATATAATAGATAAAAGGATCAGTCACTAAAAGTACAGGAAACAATCACTCAAGTTTAAGTCTTAATTTAATAAAACATGAGAAATGTTCAGGTATTAGCTGCGTCAGACTGTTTTTGCACGTCTTTGATAAGGCAGCAAACTATTATTTTGTTATGTAGCCCTTGCTAAGCTACTCATGTATTGGTCATATAAAGATTTTACTGCAGTGTACTCTATAGGTTACATCTGAAGACCATTCAAAAACATTAGCTAGGGCAGAATGTCGCAGACCATTAGCTAAGCAGTGCTTCTTGCAGGAAGCACATTATGCCTGTGCTCTGTGATAAGCACTGCTATTCATTAGCTTCCAAATACAACTCAGGGTATTCATTTTAGGTCAGATTCTTATGGCTTTTGCCTATGTTAAAAACTGCTACTCTCTGCTGCTGCATCAGTCTAGGTCAGTAGTTTTCAAACTTTGGGTCCTGAAATATTAGGCACTGGGTTTGGTTGCTGCAGGGGAATCAGGTGACCAGTGGGAGTGCTAAGGTAGGCGACCTGCCTGTCCTGGCACTGCAGACTTCACAGCAGGCGTGGCTCCTACATCTGGGGGTGGAGGAGGGGAGAAAGAGTGCACAGGGCTTTGTACATTGCCCTTGCCCCAAAAACACTAGCTCCGCACTCCCATTGGCTGGGAACCTGCTGCTGCCTGCTTCTGGAGCACACCATGGTCTGCGTTGTCAGGAAAGGCAGGAAGCTGCCTTAGCACCCCCGCTGCACCTTCTGACCAGGAGCTACTCACGATAAGTCTCTTCTGCCCCAGCCCTGATCACCCTCCAAAGCCAGAGCCCCTTTCTACACCCCACACTTCTCATCCTCTGCCCCACCCCAGAGCCCACACTCTAGTCAAATTATAGTGGGTCGTGGGTATCAACAATTTTCTTCAACTGGGTCATGAGAAAAAAAAAGTCTGAAAACTACTGGTTTAGGTCACGTGAAGCACTTGATGTAGCACTTGCACGCACATTGTTAAAAAGAGGGTGCTGGCAGTAGGATATTTTTAGTGAGGGGCCTGCAGCTCTAGAATGTTTTCCGCTGGTCCCTCTTGAGCATGATGCTGCTATTATTTGTATTTCCATAATGCCTAAGGGCATTAAACCATTTGTATTTCCATAATGCCCAGGTCATAAACCATGATCCCACTGCACTAGGCACTGTTCAGAAATGGAACAAAAAGACAGTCCACGTCCCAAGGGACATACAATTAATTATAAAACAAGAAGGAACAGATGGAGACATACAAGTAAACAATAAGACAATACTGTTCAGAACAATAGGCAGCAGTCTCCACACATTAGCAGCCCTATGGAGCAAAAAGCCACATCTTACTGATGTTATGCAGAAAAAAAACAGTGAGATTTAGACATAGCATGGATGTGAGGACCTACACAGAGATCTGAGTCATAGAGGATGCCCAGGTTACAAGTATGGGGAGTGACAGGCAGGATGCTGGTGTTGTTCACAGTGATAGAGAAAGCAGGTAGCAGAGAAGACTTTAGGGGTATGGGGAAACTGGAGATCTATTTCAGCCATGTTTAAGCTTGAGCTGGAAGCTAGACATCCTGAAAGTGATGTCCGAGAGACAGGTCAAGGCTTTAGTTGGGAGACAGGGAGAAAGACCAGAGTAGAGAGGAGTTATCAGAAGAGAGATGAAAGCTGAGTTTGTGAAGGAGTTTAGCCAAAGATAAAAAAGTGTAAAGAGAGAAGACTGTGAAAGGGGTAAATGACAGGATTAGATTAGAGCATGTGGAGATCAGGGTATGCTACAAGGCTTGTCTGTTTCCGCTCTCCACCCACACTTCTGAGAAGAGTATCAGATAAGGATAGTTTAAATGGGATAAGTGTGGTTGTAGTTGTTAGTCCCGATAGACTGGCATAGTGAAGAAAAGTTATAAACATTACAGCTTCATAAAATGATCTTTCATACAATCTCCAATGTTATCAACTGGGGATCCATATAAGCACCAGGGTCTACCCACATCTCAAACCAGCAATACTTTTGTATTTGTTTTTCTACTAAACATGTCTGTGTCTAGACCTTAAGACAGACATTTTTAATAAATTAGGAATATATAAATTCATATTTTGATTTAATAAATGGTCAGTTCTTTCAATTGAGAAATGCAGGAATATTGTAGAACTGAATATTTACCAATCATTTAAAGTCATATTTAGGGATATAAGTGACTACTCGACTACCCAATAAGCATAGGCTTATCGGATAGTTGAGTCACTACTAGACTAGTTGCTTCTCCCTCCCCCCTACTGCCTCTGTATCAGAAGATGAAGAATGACTTCGAAGTGCCTTAAAAGTAAATAAGAGAGCAGAAGGAGGAGCCAGGAAAGGGATTCAGAAAGGGCAACATGATAAAAGCAATGAGTTAGAAAAATGATTTTTGCAGCAGCATTCTGTATCAGAGGCAGCAAGGGCAGGGGAGCAGGAGCCAGTGCTGTGGCACCTCTGCCTTTTAAATGTAGCAAGAGCACTGCGGGAATGATTTCTGGGAGTTAAGCAGGAGGGGGAAGAGAATAAAATATCTGGGGCCAGATTTTCAGAGATTGCCGAGCACCTCCTTTTGAGCCCAATGGGAGCTGTGGATGCTCATTGCTTTTGATCAGCAGGTGAACACTACAGGCATATTTTATAATCTCTTACCTTGTTGGTCGTTCCCACTGAGTTGTCCTTGTAATGTGATTTAAATATTGGATCCTTCCAGAGGCAGTTCTCCGCTCCTCCCAACTAAAATTCAGACATTGAGAGAGATAAGGCAACAAGTGATATTTCCAGGAAACCAGGGCACAAAGACGTTTCTAACAGAACAGCCAACTCAGGAAGACAATCTATTATGAATCACAGTAGCTGAACATGCTAAACAGTGAAAGTCCAACTCTCAGATTTAATAAAATTAGGGGGCGGTGCCCCTGCTCGCTACACTCTAGGAATAGGCAGCCCCAGCTCTCCGCCCTGGCTGCTGGAGAGGGCCAGGCCAAAGTGTATCAGCCATGGCCTGCTTCAGCTCTCTCCCCCTCAACTACCCCCAAAGCAGACCCGGCTCTCTCCTTCCAGCTGCCAGGGAGTTGAGCTGGGCCGAGGCTAGCCTGGCTCTCTCCCTCCAGCTGCAAGGGGGGAGGGTGTGTAGTGTACCCCCACTCAAAGGGACAGACCTTGCAGCTCCAGTCTCCCACCCCTGGGAGGGGTAAGACCTCACAGCTTGTAGCCCCTGTTCCCCCACCATTCCAGCCCCAGCTATCCCTCACCTTCCCTCCCCGGTCACACCAAACCCTGCCCTCTCCCCAAGTCCAGGCCCTGGCCCTGCACACAGCCCTCTGGTCACCCGTGTGGGGGAGCGGGGCTCAGGCCCCTTGCCAGGCCCTGCGCTCTGCCCACCAGCAAGGCCCAGGACAGAGGACTGCAATTTAAAACTCCAGCAGCCGCTCATCGGAGTTCTAAAGTGAGGTGCTCCAGCGGCTGGGGCGGGGGGGAGGCAGTAAGACCTGTGGGAGGGGGGTGTCCCGCAATACTGCCACCTCTTCAGCAAGCCTCTCACACAGCCTCCCCAACCACCACCACCACAGGCCTCACCGCTGGCCCCTACCCTCCACATCACCAGAGCAGTGCAATTTAAAACTACAGCCGCCACCACATGGTACAGCTATCCCCGGCCTAGAGGCCAAGGTGTCCCCCAGTCCAGGCCCCCCTGCAGCAGGCCTCTCTATTGGCCCCCGCTCCACCCTCAGAGCACCACAATTTTCCTCTCTCCTCCCCCCCACAAGCCCACCAGCAGCAGCAGCTTATCTTCAGTGCTGCTGCTGCTTGGGAGCCATAGGTTGCCAGTCCCCACTGGGTTAGCAGTGGGAGGAGGGAGAAAGGGAGGAGGTGGGGCGGCTGAGAGGAGAGGGGCTGTGGGATGCTGAGTGACACGTCCTGAGTGACATCCCACAGGAAAAACATTTTTATATATATAGAAAGATGTTTTCTTCTTAAAGCCAGACAGTCATTAACAATGATATGCCTTCACTTCCAGTAACTATTCAAACTGAAATTACCTCCAAACACCCCACAAGGGTCCTGATAAAAATGTTTGATAATGCACTCAAATTTGTATTAATTTGGTAACTGCTTGCTTCAATATAATTTATTTTAATGATGGTGAATTAACAAAACTTATCTATAACCATTCAAAATGAAATCTCTTGTACATAGACTTAAGTCATGTTAATTAATAAACACATTACTCCTAAATTCATATCTAAAAACTTGTAAGATATTTTCTCTCCACCTTTGCCTCAAATATATGCATTCTTTAAAATTCTGTTCCACTACTGTTAATGATTAAGTTATCGGTTACAAATGTTAGGCAACAAGTTAATGTGAAGCACCAGAAGCTCTTTGGTGCAGTCGACCTCGCTCTTTGTGTACCAACAATGATTCTAGTACCTTTTTGCACCAATTTCCTTTGATAAAAATACTATTTATCTTTAAATTAGAAGGCCTTTCCATTTATTTTTCCATTAAAAATTCTCCTCTCAAAAGATTAAGCTAGTTAATTGTATAAATACAAAGCTAAAAAATATTTAGAAGAGGAACACTGAACAATGAATTACATAAGGTTTAGAATTTTCTTAAAATTTCTTCAGACTCAAGAAACACCACAATCTTGTTTAGGGCTTGAACATGATAATTTATATTATTTTTAAATGAAAATTGAAAAAAAAAATCAGCTTTCTTCTGGCTTTTCCTGACAAGCCTCTCATTCAGGATTCTGTCTTTCCAAAGTGCTTAAAACAGAAAATTTTGCTGAACTCCCAAAACGGTTTTAGGTATCGAGCGCATCAGTTTTACACAGGAAAAATATCCTGAAACCAGTCTTTGGTGGGCAAAAATACAGAAAGAATTTAGTCTCCACTATCCTGAATAATACTGTTTCTTGATTTATTAAAAAACCCAGACATTTTAAAAAATACCATATCCTCTCTACAACTCTGAGGAAGACATTTTGGGCAGGCTCTTCTTACATTACACAGGGTACAAAATTAAGGCACTGGATCCTACTAGATTATTTTGTGGCTGAAGCAGGGCTGTTCAAGAATGTTGGTTACTGCTTAGATTTACATTATATTCATGTAGGTCACTTTTCTGTTCTATAATTCTCAAACCAGTTGTGGGTTCTTGGGTATATACTTTCATTCACTCACTTACGTAATATGCTTCCCTATACCCCAAAATCACAGATAGACAATGTTCACACTATTAACAAAGGACCTATTACAGTACTTACGTCAGTTACTGGTATGTCCCCGGCTCCTAAATTTAAACTTCTATACATTTACAAATATTTAAAAAAAAAAAAAAAAATTAGTCTAACTTTACTTTGACTTCTCATCATTTCAAAGGTTAATAATAAAGTGAACACAAGTGTTCTCTTACCCATCTGGCAAATCATTATCAAATAATCGACTACAATCCACAACTTGTCCTCCTGTGCCTATTCGGTCTCTGGATTGAAGACTTACTATTAAAATATTGAAAGATAACTATTAAAGATATTGCAACAGAATCCAAATCACAAATACATTTGGAAGGGAATGGTACTTAGAGGAGGATTAAGTTAAACCATTTTCTGAAAATTATTTTCCTCCCCACATAGCTAATAAAGGGTAAGCAGAGATAATTTGTGGTTTCACAAAGTAAAATCTTTGCTTGATACTTTGAAAATCCCACTTTTTAGAGATAAGAGTGTAAGTTAAATCTGAAACTGTAATTAATTTTTATTTTCCCTAAGCAAAGTTTTGAACTCTGCAGCTGGCAGGGTAGGGTGGCTGATTTCATGCACAGTGTCAGACTTTTATTACAAATGGAAAAGGAACACTTCTAATGGAAAGCAGCATTCACGACTGGGTCTGTAAAGGGGTTGAATCTGCAGTTTCCAATAACTTAATTTCAACCTAAATACTATGAATGAGCTTGAAAAATCATAAAAAATTAACACAAAAAAAGGCAAAGTTAAAATGCTATGTGCACTATACATTTTGACTATTAGGGACCTAAGTAAACTAACACTGAAGTATCAGTGGTACACAATTCAAATATGTTTAAATCTATTTCAAAAGCATCCATCAAAACACTAGTACTTATAATAAAAATTATAAACAAACCAAAAGTGTATTACATGCTACAGTCCTAACATTTAAAAACACCACTGTTATGCTAGAAGCTTTTTCATTCCAATTATGACGTGTTATGGACAATTTTTGTTCCTGACACAGCAACTTGCAAAATGTCTGATCTGAATACCGAGGTTGCATTTTGTTGTTAAGAGGGTAGTCAAGTATGAGACTAAATGACAGTTTTCTGCCGGCTGTGTGACATGAATACACCTTGACATCTCTGGACACCTGTGTTCGAATCCTGTTCACAAATGAAGTGAAAATTAATTTAATGGCCTTAATCTAGAGCAAATGAGCATTTGCCCCATAACATCAAACCCCAAGATAATTTAGCATTATTGCCAACCTCTGCAAAACAGACCCAGTTCTGAACCAAAAGGCATGCTGAAATTCAGACAACTGGGAGACTAAGCTATACAAGAAGCCTTGAAGTATGTGTGCGCATTAACTTCATTTCTAGCCAATATTAACGCTTAAACCTTTGACAAGAACTAAGTTTACAGTGTGGTCTTTATTAGAGAGAAAGGTGGACAGCTCTTTTCTTAAAAGGGAAAGGGACTGTCTGATTTACTCTATTCTGCAACAAACCCAGACATTACAAGTTCTTGTTGTTGCATGTAGGCAATAAATACACACAGACAAAAATGAAACTAAATAATTACCTCCTCTTTATCTGTGTGAGAACCAAAATTTGTGGACAGCTTCATTTTGTAATGAGTAAGGACTCATTTTTCTGCACCACCACACCAGAAATAAAATAGTGGCACAGAAGAGCACTGCAAAATTAAGATACAGTTCAGGTGCCCTTTGTATCCATTAACCAAAAGCATTCCACTTATTTTCCCCTTGTTGAAGGTACCCTAGTCAATCAATTGCAGAAGATACCACTTAGACTGAAAAAGAATAATTTGCCTTTCAATTTTACCTGTCCTTAAATTAAGGCCATTTCACCATGTTATAAAGCTAATGCCCACTTCCAACTAATTTCGACTACAATTTATTTTTATTTAAAAAATCTCTACTCTAACTATTATTACAGAATTACCTAGTTTCATCTGAATCCTTTCACCCACAAAAAACTGTATTCGTGAAGAAAAATTTAAGATTAACAATGAATTTTCAACAAAAAAGGATAGGAGCCTCTGGAACCTTGGTGCGCATCCCTTAAGTTAGACACCACACTGACTGAAGACACAAGACCTTTCAAAAATTAATAGTTCAGAACACAATTTGCAAACACTACTATTACAGATGGAAGCATCAGTGGTTCTGATGTAGCACATTTTATAACTTGACAAACTATGGATTTTTTTAGGGAAGAGAGGAACACTGCTTTCAAGCAGGTGTCAGTTGGCAGCTCTGGGTACTCCACCAGCACCAAGGGAGCTACTGCAAGTGGGTTTTCATTACTGTTCAGTGTGAACCCCCTGTTCAGTAGAAAACTGATACATCAGTATGGGCTGAAGCATTAATAGCATGTTAATGATACTGACATCACTCACATCTCTGTCTTCATGCTATCTTAGTAATTCACTAAGGGTACGTCTAGACTACATGCCTCTGTCGCCAGAGGCATGTAGATTAGGCTACCTGGCATAGGAAAATGAAGCGGCAATTTAAATAATCGCCGCTTCATTTAAATTTACATGGCTGCCGCGCTGAGCCGACAAACAGCTGATCAGCTGTTTGTCGGCTCAGCGCTGTAGTCTGGACGCGCGGGTGTCGACATCAAAGGCATTTGTTGACCACCCAGGTATCTCTCATCCCAGGAGGCATACCTGGGTGGTCGACAAATGCCTTTGATGTCGACACCCGCGCGTCCAGACTTCCACGCTGAGCCGACAAACAGCTGATCAGCTGTTTGTCAGCTCAGCGCGGCAGCCATGTAAATTTAAATGAAGCCGCGATTATTTAAATCGCCGCTTCATTTTCCTATGCCTGGTAGCCTAATCTACATGCCTCTGACGACAGAGGCATGTAGTCTAGATGTACCCTTAGACTGCAAACTGGAGGCAAAAACAGCTAGTTAAAAAAAGCTAACAAACTGGAGGGACCAATGGACAGAGTATTTTGAGGAGGATTATAAACATCCAGAAGCCCTCACTTGCTGCCTGCCTGTCTATTGGTACAGATTTCCCCAGCAAGATGGATCAGGTACACCACTTGGGGATTTTATTACCAGGAGCTAAACATGGAGGCCCAGATCTTTATTCCATCTGGGGAATATTCATAGATTACAGCTATCCCACAAAAATACAGACCTCACCACGGTGACTTCCTGGCTAAACTACTGTAATGTGCTCCACTCAGGGCTGTACTTCAAAATTACTCAGAATGACAAATCAGAATGCAGCAAAAGAAGAAAGCTTCCACGAATTATTCATATAGTGTTTAAAATATTAAATGATTTAGGAACAAAGTACATGAATTATACAGTGATAGCCACTGAGATTGAAGCAAGAAACATTTTTAAAAACCCCATAAAAATACACAATATATTCGTGAAGTTATCCTAAAGAAGAACTCGCCCTAGTAACAGCATCCTTGTCAGGCATCCATCATTAGCAAAACTCAAGTCAGTTTGATGCATTTATACTAATATTATTGTGGTCTAGTTTGCCTCATTTCAGTACTACAGTACAAGCTTTGTCATCCTGCACTTTAATATCTGGAAAATTCTGTTAACCAGCATCCGTCACAGACAGCAATACAATTCCTCCAGCACCATTTTTCAATTTTTTCCAGTGCTTGCAGAAGTCAAGTTTGTCCATGTTGCACTTGTGTACAATACCATTATCAGATATTATCTAATCCGTCCTACAATACGGCTAGTGTACAGTGAAAAATTTATGAACCATCAGTGTAAAACTCAAGCAACTGGCACATTTGAATGAATGGCAACCCCCATTCCCAATGAATGCTGGATAACAAAGCTTGTACTATATTTTGCTTTTTTGGGCGTTGTTATTTTTGTTGAGAACTCTGTACGAGCTCCAGTGCATGCACATACACTTTTTTTTAAAAGTGCTTTTGGCAATTTACAAAATTTGAAAACATCATCGTTACTCTAGTCCAGAAAACACCAATCTAGAAGCTGATAGTATAATTCAAAAGAACATTTCAATTGAACTTTAACAAAAGAAATCCACACTTACCTACTATCTGTCCTCTAACAGTATCATTATCATTTGGCCCAAGTTTGCATAGATCCAGCCTCTGATCTATAAAATTAGGAAATATCTATTTTTAACTACATAATATTTGTCTGCTTTTAAGGACATGCTGAATTGCCGTAAAAGCAAGATCTGGGCTACTTTATATATGCTAGAATTCAGAAAGGAGAAAAAACAAAATTCTTAAGACAGCACACTGAATTTTCATACTTCTAAAATTGAAAGTCAGAAAAGCATTTAATTCCTTTAAAAAATAATCTATTCCATGACCCATTTCACAGTTTTCCTCCTCACAATTTTTACTTTCCTCTTCCTCTCTCATTTCTCAGCTATCAGAATCTAGCCTGGTCACATGGTATTGAAACATAACTGCCTTTTTCCCCTCGTGGAGAGCAACCAATGCCATAAGTCAATGTCGCCATGGCATCTGATAATAGTACAAGAGAGACATTAACACAGACATAGCTAAACTGGAACATCCATCAAATGAGCACATACTCAACACTAAACAGCAAGAAATCCAAGCAGTTCAGCAAAATGCAATGTATTGAACCAGTGAGACAACAACAAGAAGTTCGAAATTAGAGAGTCAGTTGTTCCTTCATCTTTAAGAATCTACTTTTTGGGAGACTAGCATACTTCCTGGGAGGGCGGGAGGAAGCGGGAGAGCCTAACTGGCCTATCCAGGTAAGCATGTATTTTTCAACAAGAGCTGTTTGCCAAGCTTTGTTCTAGGGTTGTAAGTGACTAGTCGACTAACCAATAAGCAGGAGCTTATCGGTTAGCACTATTGACTAGTCGCTTCTCTCCCCCCCCCCCCCTTTAGCTGCAGCTCTGCAATATTAAGACACAGGGGAGCCAGAGCACAAAGATGCTGACTCAGTCCCTGCTCCCGCGGGTTATTGGTCAGCCTACAGAACGTCCTCTACTGCCGCTCTGCATTGCAAGGGACAGGTGAGCTAGCGCACAAAGATACTAGCTCAAACCCTGCACCCGTGGGTCATAGGTAAGCTCGCATAACCTCCCCTGCTGCTGCTCTGCATAATAAGGGCCTGGTAGACTGGTGTGTGAAGACTGCAGCTCAGTCCCTGCTCCCGCAAGTCATTGGTCAGCCCGCATAACCCAGTCCCTTGTAATGAAGAGCAGCAGCAGCGCAGCTTATGCTGGAACCCACAAGCCAGACTGAGCGCTGGAATGCTGACCCTTATCGACTAATCAGGTAGTCAATTTAAAAAAAAAAACACCTATCGACTACTCGATTAGGAAAGTAACCACATTTTAACATCCTTACTTAGTCCAGCGGCCAGCATGCCTTATAACTGATCAATTACTATTCTCTTACCAATTTAAATGGCATCCTTGTTAATTAACATAATGAGAAAGGCATTTTACAATTTTTATTAACATTCTCTTAAAAAAGTAAATCCTCAATATTGTAAAAGTTCATTAAAAACTATTTAACATTTAGGCACAAGCTACGTAAATAAAAATTGAAGTTCTACTAATTCTAAAACTACAGAATTCTAATTTCAAATTAAAGTTACCCATCATACACCTCTTTGCACTTTATGAAAGAAACAACAAGTTTAACACTTGGAATCCAAACAATATAATTGTGATAAGAGTCGTATCTTTGAAAGTAATAAAAGCAGTGACTGGAAACTGTCTTCCTTTACAGCTCTAATATATGAAGTTTAACGTGCACAATTAGTACCAGAAGCACCAAACTAGTAAGACCCTACGAATGACCATACTGGATCCATCTAGCCCAGTATCCTGTCTTCTGACAGTGGCCAATGCCAGTGTCCCATAGGGAATGGAGAGAGCAAGAAATCATCAATTGATCCTCCTCCTCTTGCCCATTTCCAGCTTCTGACAAACAGAAGCTAGGGACACCATTTAGTTTGGAAAAAAGAAGATTAAGGGGGGACATGATAGCGGTTTTCAAATATCTAAAAGGGTGTCACAAGGAGGAAGGAGAAAATTTGTTCCTCTTGGTTACTGAGGACAGGACAAGGAGTAATGGGCTTAAAGTGCAGCAGGGGAGGTTTAGATTAGACATTAGGAAAAAATTCCTAACTGTCAGGGTGGTCAAATATTGGAATAAATTGCCAAGGGAGGTGGTGGAATCTCCCTCTCTGGAGATATTTAAGAACAGGTTAGACAGACATCTGTCAGGGATGGTGTAGACGGAGCTTGGTCCTGCCTTGAGGGCGGGGGGCTGGACTCGATGACCTCTCGAGGTCCCTTCCAGTCCTATTATTCTATGATTCTATGATTCTACAGATTCTGGCTAATAATGGACCTAACTTCCACGAATTTATCTAGTTCTTCTGAACTCTGTTAAAGTCCTGGTTTTCATAATATCCTCTGGCAAGGAGTTCCACAAGCTGAATGTGCATTGCATGAAGAAATACTTCCTTTTGTTCGTTTTAAACCTGCTACTTATTTATTTCATTAGGTGTCCCTTAGTTCTTATGTTATGGAAACAAGTAAATAATTTTTCCTTATTTACTTTCTCCACACCAGCCATGATTTTATAGACCTCTATCATATCCCCCCTCATCTTCACTTTTCTAGGATGAAAAATCCCAGTTTTAATTAGTCTCTCTTTATATGGCAGCTGTTTCATACCCCTAATAATTTTTGTTGCCCTTTTCTGAACTTTTTCCAATGCCAAGATATGTTTTTGTGATGAGGTAACCATATCTGCCTGCAGTATTCAAGGTGTGGCATACCATGGATTTATATAGAGGCAATAAGATATTCTCTGTCTTATTCTTTATCCTTTTTTAATGATTACTGACATTCTGTTTGCTTTTTTTCCACTTTTGCAGTAGATGGAGTGGATTTTTTCAGAGAACTATCCACAATGATTCCAAGATCTCTCTCGAGTGATAACTAATTTAGTCACTATCATTATATATGTATAGTTGGAATTATGTTTTCAATATGCATTATTTTGCATTTATCAACATTAAAATTCATCTACCATTTTGTTGCTCAGTTACCTAGTTTTGTGAGGTTCTTTTGAAGTTCTTCAGAATCTGCTTTGGATTTATCTATCTTGAGCAGTTTAGTGCAGCAACAAACGTGAGATTCTAAGACCTAAGATGAACTACATTTTGAGTGGTCTCATCGGAAAAGCTATCTTAAAGATTCTAAGTATACAATTTTATCTACCTCTAGCATACTTTTGTTGCACTGGGACATGCATAAAGTAAGACTTTCTATACAAAAGATATTGCCAACTTGTAGTGGTCCAAAAGATATCACTAATGTACATAAAGAATTGAGAGAGAAAACAGTGTAAAGTGAGTCTTGCTGGTGCTAGGACTATTTTACCTCTGCGTATTTCATTACAAGTATCAAATTGCAGTAAAACTCCCCTGGTCCGGCATCCAATGGTCCGGCACTCTTGATGGTCCGGCACCATTTGGAACCCCAAAGTGTTCTGGGCAGCCGGACAATTGGAGCTGCTCTGCCCCTGGCTTCCCCGATTCAGCCGCTGCTGAAACTGACCAGTCTGGAGCAGAGCTGTTGGGGGTGCTGCCGTGTTGGTCCCGTAGCGCCACCCCTCGGTGCTGCGGGACCAACCCAGCAGCACCCCAGCTGCTCTGCCCCAGAGTTCCCCAAGTCAGCAGCTGCTGAAACTGACCAGCGGCTGACTCTAGGAAGCCCGGGGCAGAGCCCCCCAGCTGCTCTGCCCCAGGCTTCCCGGAGTCAGCTGCTGGCTTGGGGAAGTCTGGGGCAGAGCAGCTGGGTGCTGCCGGGTTGGTCCCGCAGTGCCGAGGGGCGCATCCCCCCCACTCCTCCCCAATCCCCTCATAGCCCCCACTTCCGATAGTCCGGCATATTTGATAATCCAGCACCCCCTGGGTCCTAAAGGTGCCAGATTATTGGAAGTTTGCTGTATATGTTTGTAATCTATGAGGTAAAATATTCCAAATAAGTGTTGACTGTTAAATAAAGCCAACAACTCTAATAGCATCCCAAGTTTGTGCAAAAATAAAAGGTCTGTGAAAAGATAGAAACAGTTATTCTTCTGATAACTACTCAGTCATTTAGCATACAAATTTTAGGATTGAACCAGTTTTCATTCATGAAATAGCTGAAGCCCAAGAAGGTTATAAAGTCAATAGGCTTAGGCTATGTCTACACAACAATTTATGTTGGCATAACTTATGTTGTTTAGGCATGTAGAAAAACCACACCTCTCTGAGCAACAAAAATTACACCGTCATCAGAGCTCAAGCGCACAGCTTCTCTCACCAATATAGCTTCTGCCACTCATGGAGATAATTTTATTATGTCAATAGGAGAGAGCTCTCTCGCTGGCATAGAGTGTCTTCACTAGACACGCTGCAGCAGTGTAGTTATAAATGGTACTGTTATACTTCTACAGTGCTATACCTATGGACATGGCCCAAGTCATGGATTTTCAATCTGGGGGTGGCAACCCTCCTCTTCTTTGTATCTGGAGCAGAGGGAGTTTGGAAACATTCCACTGTATTATGTAGGCTGGAAACAAAAAGCTAAGAACCACTGCCTTAAATTCTATGAAGATATTGCAATTGACTAGCCAGCCAAAGATACAAGGCTTTGAAAAGGGCAAAACAAAACCAAAACATTCAGGTACATACAGAGTTGCCACAATTTTTTTTACACTCTTTACAAAAATGCTCTAAACTAGAGAAAAAAATGTTAGCACTTAGTGTACTTACAACCAGTGTCTTTAAGGCGGTTGATTGCATTTGAAAGAAGTCTCACACAACCCAGAAAACCAGCTCCCTGTTTTTTATGGATTTTCTTGTGGTTCCATACACTGATCGTTATTGAATCTGACTTCCCAATATATCTGGAAAGGGCAAAAATAAATGACATTACAAAATTACACATTGATAAAAGAGTGAGAGTCTTAAATCACACTTGTTTAGACTTCTTAAGTGCCATGGAGGTCCAGAAGAGGATACAAGTTACATCAGTTTAGACTTGCCTCTGAGTCAGTATTTCTAACAAGACTGCACAACACTTGGGCCCTTGCCTTGTGAAATGTGTGATAACTACAGAGCTAAAAAACATTTTGCTGAGAACTTGAAAAATCCAGATAAGGAGTTCTCAAATTTTAGAAAATCTGAGTACTGAATTTGTTATTGGTTGGCTGGTTTGGTTTTTATTAGGTTCACTTTTCAGAAGAATTTTATTTGGAAACCAATGTTTACAGGAAGCAATTAAAAAAAAAACACCTTTCAAAACATTTTGGATGTATCATTTATTGCCAACACTTTCTGACTAGACATTGGCAGTATGTCTAAGTGAGAATGACTGGTATTTAACTGTTCAGATATTTCAATCGTGGGAAATATACATTTAAAAATTATGGTCCAAGATCCTGAAATGTGCCATTCCGAGCTCACAGATGTTGGTCTTTAGATGATTACCAACTTTCTAAATACATCTTCCCCTACTCATTCTAGTTTGTATTATCTTCTTAGTGAGTTCTTAATGCAGTTGATTATAAAGTTTAAATGATACTATCAATAGCGTTGCCAGGTGCCCGGTATTCACCTGGACAATCTTGTATTTTCGGCTCCTGTCCAGTAAAAAAATTCAGAGAATACCAGACACCTAAAATGTCCAGTATTTTCTGAATTTTTCCCTGGCCAGGAGGCGAAAATGCCAGGCACCTGGCAACCCCACAAACACTCAGCGCCCGGCCACCCCCCCCCTCCCTGAGTCCCCCTGCCCCTGACCCCAGGTTTACCAGGTTCCCCAAGGCTGCCAGCACAAAATGGCTGCCAGCCAAAAGACCTAGGGGAAGCAACGCTTTCCCCTGGGTCTTAGTGCTCAACTTCTCCCGTTCCTATCCCTACACTCTTAAAGGGGACGTGCTGTTTTAATTTAATTTTGGGGGGGGGGGGGCTTACTTGGAGTTCTTTTTTTTTTTGTGCTCAACAACTTTGGTCCCCCTCCCCTTTTTTCCCCCCTTCAACAGATTTTTCCCCCTTTGGGGGGGGGGGGGAAGAGGGGTGTTGGCTTCAGTATTTTTGTTTCAACCATCTGGCAACCCTAACTATCAAGGCTGGCAGACCAAAACAATGGGCCTACCTGTCAGGGATTTAAATTGCAGCTGTACTCAAGTACTCATGTAACGCTTTCCCCCCTGCTTCTTTCTTGTATGCAGGCCTTCAGAACAGGATTCTTGGAGATTTCACTTCACTGCCTGCATACAAGAACAGAGCAGAGCAGGGAAGAGCGTTACTGCAGGTGCATATACCTGTGAATATATATATAGAGAGAGAGCAAAAACCCAGAAAAACTACACCCTAGTTTTTTTTACTATTACAGTTAAATAGGACTAAAACAAATTAATCATGATTAAAAAATAATCAAGGTTTTAATCAGACTGTTAAACAATAGACTATCAATTAAAATTGGTTATATTTTGGAAGGTTCTTCTACATTGTCAAATACATAGATTTCAATTACAACACAGAATACAAAGTGTACTGTACAGTGCTCACTCCTTTTATTACAAATATTTGCACTGTAAAAATGATAAAAAATTCTCTATTGTGAAAGTACAATTTACAAATATTGATTTGTTTTGCTACATACCTGCACTCAAAAACAAGAAAATGTAGAACTTTAGCGCCTACAAGTGCACTTTGCCCTATTTCTTGTTCAGCAAACTGCTATGACAAACAAATTTGTTTACATTTACTGGAAATAATGCTGTCTGCTTATTTAGAATGTCACCTGAAAGTGAGATTAGGCATTTTCATGGCACTTTTGTTTCTGGCATTGAAAGATATTTATATGGCCAGATATGCTAAACATTCATATGCCCGTCATACTTTAGCCATGGATTCCAGAGGACATGCTTCTAGACTGATGGAGCTTGTTAAAAAAATGAATGTGATAATACATTTTTGATTGAACTCCTTGGGGGAGAACCGCATGTCTCTGTTTTACCCACATTGTCATATTTCATATTATACCCGTTTTGGGTGATGACTCAGCACGCTTGTTTTAAGAACACTTTCATTGCAGATTTGACAAAATGCAAAGAAGGTACCAACGTGAATTGTCTAAAGATAGATACAGAACTCGTCACAAGGTTTAAGAATCTGAAGAGCTTCCAAAATCTGAGAGGGAAGAAGTGTAGAGCATGCTTTCAGAAGCACCTCTCTGATAAAGAAACTGCACAAATCACCAAAAAAGAAAATCAACCTTCGGCTGGCAGCATTTAACTCAAATGATGAAAATAAATATGAATCGATAAGTACTGCTTTAGATTGTTATTGAGCAGAACCTGTTATCAGCATGGATACATGTCTTCCGGAATAGTATGAAGAAACATATGGAACTTTAATGTATCTGGCACATAAAATCTACTAGTCTGAGCTCCCCAGACTCTGGTGCATGACAGGAACATGGGGAGTGTCTTTCTCCTTCTCAGTCGGAGGCCACGTCAGTGAGGGTTTGTTGCTATTTTTGTTTCTCACCTGTGTGGGGACTCCCAACTGATTTTTCTGAGGGTCAGTGACCCGGCCCAAAAAAAGGTTCCGCACCCCCAGTCTAAGGATATTAACTAACGAGTAGTTTATTAGTGGCATATCGACTACTCAATAGGTACTTCCCGTTGGGGCTCTTGTACATTTCAAAGGAGGAATGTGGAACTCCACGTGGGGCCACTGGGAAGTTCTGCTGACTCCAGGCTCCAGGAGGGCATTTCAAAGCTTAAGTGCCCTCATGGAGCTTGAAGTCAGCAAGGAATTAAGAGACCTCTGTTGACTACAGGCTCCATGCTGTGCTGCCGCTTTGACATGCCATGTGGAGCCTGAGGTCAGCTGGGGACTCCCCAGCTGACCCTAGGCTCTGCGTTCTTTGAAATACCGCACTGGAACCTGGGATCAGCTGGGAAGTCCCTAGTTGATCCCAGGTTCTGGGTAAATGCTGTGCGGAGCCCGGGGTCAGCTGGGATTGATCCCGGGCTCCACATGGCATTTCCACAGAACCCAGGATCTGATGGGGACTCCCCACCTGACTCCAGGCTCTGCACACTTTGTAATTCTGCACTGGAGCCAGGGTCAGCTGGGGACTCCCCTTCTGACTTTGGGTTCCATGAAAATGCCGCAGGGGTCAGCTAGGGAGTCCCCAGCTGACCCAAGACTCCGCACTGCATTTCCACAGAACTCAGGGTCAGCTGGAGATTCCCCAGCTGACCCCGGGCTCTGCGCACTTTGAAATGCCATACCGGAGCCTGAGATCAGCTGGAGAGTCCACAGCTGACTCAGGATTCTGCGGAAATGCTGCAGGGATCCCAGAGTCACCTAGGGAATCCCCAAGCTGACCCTGGGTTCCACACAGCCTGCCGCTTTGAAACGCCATGGAAGCGTTTCAAAGGGGCAGCGCTGCACAGCTGATCCCGGGCTCTGTGTGGCGCTGCTCCTTTGAAATGTCACCAGCTGCGCACTGCACTGCTGCTTTGAAACACCGAGGCAGCGCTTCAAAGGGGTAGTGCCACACACAGACCCCGGTACCATTTCTGCGCAGTGCTGCTGCTTTGAAGTACCCTCTTCCCCCCCCCTTGCTGCCCCTATCTGATAGAGGCAGCAAAGGGGGGGGGGGAGAAAGAGGTCAACTAGTCGACTCAATTATCTGATAAGCATTTGCTTATCAGATAGTTAACTAGTCCTTAACATCTTTATCCCAGTCTATGCTATATTTCATATACTTATTTTTGTATTCTTAAAGCAGATTCTTGTGAGAGCTAGTTATGAATACTTAAGAGTAAAGAAATGAACAGCCTTTTATTTTCCAGTATTTCCTTGTTGCTTTTCACAAGGTCAAAAATTGTCAAATAGGTTTGAAATTTTATCTAGAAAACTCATTAAGTAGAAGTATGCATTTCAACACACTGCTATTAGAACATTTCAATGTGAGTGTTTGTGGCTCAAAAGTAACCCACCATAAGCTCTTCATGGCAAGCAGGCAACTTCTTCGATACTGCTACTTACTAATTTTGCCTCTGAATTTTACATCAGAAAAATCTAGTCCCAGCATCATATAAGGGAAGAAAATATTTTAATTTATACTTGTCAAAGAAAGATTTTTTTTCCTCCTTTGGGAAAGAACACTTCCTAGAAGGATTTATTGGAAAAAATGCTTAATTTCTTTTATCATCTAAACTGAAGCAGGTAAAAATTATAATGGTATTTAAGGCACGAGCTGACATTTTCAGACCATAATTTTGACAGTAAGCTACATGTTTCTCATCAACTTGCAGTAAAAATCCAACATAAAAGCCAAGCTAGGAGTTTTATTACAAAAAAAAGTTCAAAACTTTAAAACAAAGATGTTAAACTCTGCTTCGTCACATAATTAAAATCAATTTCTTTCTCTTCCCTCAGAGTATTCCAATGTATCCAAATTCTGAGTTTCGCCATTTTCCACTCTCCACGCCCATCCTCAGAACCTACATGATGGCTCCCAATGCTTGCAACTGAGCCCATATGAAAGACACTAATAAGGAGGAAACCTCAAGAGATGCAGCTCAGATGAGCAAGATACCCAGAAATTACCAAATCTTAACCTTTCTGTATCTCAAGTCCGCAAACTAAGATTTTGTACAAGAACTGGGTTTTAGTAAACATTCTGGAAACAGGCTAGTGCTAATCTGTCTTTCAACGCTTCCACCTCTAAACAAAAATCGAGTAAGTTAAAATTGAATTATTTTGTTTAAAATTCAAAAAAAAAAGTTCAAGACAACTTTAGACAAAATAGTCAGCTCTTATTTAATCTCAGTTAGTTCACCAACATCCACAGGTAGCATTTCCTTCAGAGCCTATCCTTTTGCACCATTATCATCCAGAAGGGTTGCTGTTGACTGACACCTACCATTGTGGTACTAGGGCATTTACCTCTCCCCCTCAGTTCTGACATTTGATTTGTCCTTTTCATGTGTGTTCACTTTTTTTGATTATATTCCTTTGGTATATATGGTCATGCCAATTTTCTTCCACAATTTGATCTGAGGAAGTGGGTCTGGCCCATGAAAGCTCATCACCTAATAAACTGTCTTATTAGTCTTTAAAGGGCTACATAGTCCTGTTTTTTGTTAGGGCAAAGCATACTTTCTTTGCAGAACTCAGCTGGAGACAGGAAAGTAAGAGGAGGAGAAAGGGCAGAGGGAGGAGGGACTCTCTTCTTCCTCAAAAAGCACCTCTAATCAGACCAGATATGCGGTCTCCACAAAAGCTAAGAAAATGCAACATAGAACTAGACGCCAAGGACCCCTAATTTCTAATTCCCTGCTCTGACAGACTTCTTTTGTTACCTTGGACAAGTTACTCATTTTCCCTCAATATTCCCATTTGTTTAAAAAAAAAAAACCACCAGTAATACTTCACAATGGTGATGCTAGGTTTACATAATGTGTATGTGCTTTGGGGACAACCTAGTTCCAAAAATACAGAACAGACTCAATGTAAATTCAGGTGCAGTATCATTAAAAATTCTGTAAGTGTTAATTTGTTATGTGAAAGGTTTTAAATTTGGCATTCAGCAGACACATCATAGCCAAAAGGTAATGTTACTGGACATCAGAATCTTATAATTATTAAAAACCCTATAAGTAACTATATAATTTCTTCACAGTAGAAAATTAAGCAATGCTATATTTAAATTACATCATTTCTAAAAATTCTACATATTTGCACCTTCTTCTGGCCAATTTCCAATGCTCTTTGGCCACAGAAGAGACCAAGTGGGCATTCTGCCATTGAGACACCATCTGCTATCCTTGGCGTGCATGATATTTCCTGTAAGAGCGCAAGTGTCGTAAGTCAGAGACTAGTGTTCCCATGCAATGGTGTGTTGTTAGGGTAAACATTATGATGCCTGTAGAATCTACCATATTATTTTCAGAAGAGGTCAGCAAGGCAAATAATCTCATAGATTGCAAGGATTAATCATCAGCCTTTTTGGCAGTGGGCTACTTACTAGTCTAGAAAAATGTATAGTAAAAATTTCTGCAAAGGAAAAGATTACTTTATTTTAACATCTGCTTGGGATGAAGAGCAGAGAACTGGTATTCGTTATATCAGAATAAGAATTCAGACTATGTTTAAATCACATTCAGATTAATTTTATAGAGTCAAACTCATTTAATCAAGTCAGGGCTCCTTAAGAGGCTGATCATGAGGGCAGCATTTTGGGGTTTAAGATACTTTTCTAACTGCCAAGCTAGACAACTTGGAACTGAGAATATGTATATTTAAAAACTTGCTAGGGACAGTATACAGAGCTCCAATTTTTTATTTTTATAAAGGAAAAAGAAATTGGGTAACTAATGTTAATAATAGAAAAGAGGTTCCTTATATTACATCTAGTATTAGTGGACAACAGAGCAAGGGAACAAAGAAAATATTTGGGTTTAAATGAGGATAAAGTGGAATAGAGGAAGGGAATAAAGGGAGAGGAGAGAGAAATAAGACGTTTTTTCTGAATGACCGATGAGTGAAATTCAGTGTGAGGTCAGTTAAGTGCCAAGAGTGCTTTTGAATCCTTTAAAAAGCCAATCTCTAAAGGAGGATTAAGGAAGAAAAGTTTTCTCTACAGCATCATATCCGAAAAAGATATGTGTTTTAACAGTAACGTTACCTATGAATAGAAACTCATTTCTCTTGTATTTCAGGTCCCACACAGACACAAGAAATACAAACATGCTTCCTCTTGAGAATTCATTTCATAATGCAGGCATGGAGATAACTCTTCCAGAGCTTATGAAAGTATATGCTAATTACAGAGAAAAGACCTGCCTCTGTATGAGGAGTTATTTCTGCTAATCTGAACAAGTTCATGTCTGAAGAAAATGAAAACAGAAAATTCTGAAAATAAGAATGATGGAAAAAAGGCCTTTATGGAAAATTAAGATTAATCTGCATTTAGCTTCCAATTGCATTTAAATATAAATAATCTAAGGATGCTCAATTGGGCAAATTTGGAGCACAGTAATTTGTAGGAACATGACATGTCTATTACTTTGCACAAAACGGGACAGATTACACTTGATCCATTTAGTACAGTGATCGATGGATCCCAGCAGGTCCACATTGTATGATAAAACAAAGTTGTCTGTGCCTTTCTGCTTATAAATACTGGGTGGGAAAGAAGGAAGGGAAAAAATTGATGAAGATTTTTGTTGCTATTTTCACTCCTGTTTTCCTGGCAAGATACTGAGAACCCTCTACAAAATATGAAGTATTAAATGCTCTTAATAATCTGCTCCCAACATCTGCCCACTCCCATAGACCATTACAACTGCAGTCCTACTCTCAATGCCCAAATTAAGTAGTGATTGGTGAGATATTTGTTCTTTAAGCTATAGGCAGTTGCAGCACAGAGCTTAGAGGTAGACACATCAAATTATAGCCACTCATTACTCCTTTTAAAAATCCCACAATTAACTTTAGAAAAACAAGAAGGTTGCAAAAAATACAGACTTGGAAACACTCTTCTCTCTTTCCCATCCTCCTTACTCTTTCTTTTTGTTCCCATAGAGAAGCTAATTAACATAGGGCATTTTCAAAAAGAAACGAAGGAAAGGTAAAGGGGTGGGAAGGAAAGGGAAATGCAAGACTTGGGCACTGTGGCCAATTTAAATATATTTCACCAGCTGGCACCAATTTCCACAGCAGTATTTGCCATACCAGCCTGGAAAACATGTGCTCCAGATTACAATGCCTAAGCAGTTTGGTTCCCAAAAAATCTCTGAAAAAAAATCAGTTCCTGAAGATTTAGAGAATTCACTTAATTAGCTACTTGTACAAAATCAGCACTTTGGCAGCTTTATTAATACGTTCTTTAAACATCTTCTCATAACAAACTGCTTTAAATCAAATGGGTTAGTAAATGGAAATAAGACTGTGTATGCAGAGCTTGTTTCTGACCTAAGTTTTTATGGCACAGTTACAAAGCTTTGAAAATATGCTTTAAAAAAAATGCTGTCTTGGTCTACAATACCCTTCCCCCAGTAAAGCAAATACTGTTTCATTAAAATATCAATGACACTTAGTGAAATAGTAATGCAAATATTTTGTATATTGCACCAAAACTTTTGAAAACTTATTATGAATGTTTAATCTTCAACCATTCAAGGAAGTGGGAGATCTGAGAATGCTTTTATGTGCAAGACCTTGTTTAAAGTATGCTGCTAAAGATCTAAGATGCTGGCTGGACTCATGGCTTCTTTTCCTTGGGGAGCAAGAGGATGTTAGAGTGGAGATATTTATATATGTGTAAGTTCAGTTATGCAGCTATGCTGGGGCAAATCCTTGGCAGAGATGTGCTGCATTGGTGCAAATCAGGGCTTGCATCTAGTGCAATTTATTGTAGTTTTAAAACAATCTAGGTAAAGATGCTGCAGCAGTCTCAAACTTATAAAAGCTCATTGTACATGAATATGTTGCAGATACACTGGCGGTCTGCTGTAGCATGGTCAATACAAACACTCCCACAAGACAGGCTCTAAGGAGTGAATGCAGATACATACTGGCAGAAAACAGGAATTGAGGAAGACGATGTGGATGGAGGAGTGGATTAAACCAGGATGTAATCAGTGACTAAAAAGATCTCAATGAGGTAAACTCAACTGCAAATAGTTCAAAGGCTCCTTTTTCTGCCTTTCACCTCTGGAACATAGTGAAAGGACAAAAGGAAAAAAAGAGAGCAAAACACACAAAATAATATAAAAAGACGTTGAAAATCCCTAAGAAAACAAAATATAGCATTATTTTGGCATGGAAAATCCTCCCCCAGGGAGAAACAAGAGAAAGAATGAACCACACATGGCAGATATGTCGTGTTGTTTAGTGCAGTACTGAAAGGAGCTCGTGGTAAGAACGGCAATATAAAAATGATACAAATTAAAAGGAGTAAGAAAGAGAAAAAAGGAAACAATATTAAGACTGAAGAAAGATTCTGAAAGACAGACACCAAGATAGGTTTTAGAAGAGAAAAATAGAATGAGGAGGAAAAGAAGAAGGAATGCCAAAGGAAATTTGGTAAAATTATGTTTTCTTTTATGCGCAGTCCAATATCAAAATGTTGGACAATAAAGTACTTCAAACAACACTATGCTACCTGTAAAATCCATTGCACAGAGTGTATTAGAAAATGTACCAGAGCATAGAGTTGAGATGAGAAAAGTGTTATGGTGGTGCATGTATTTTTCAGCCTGGCTAATCAGGTTTACTCCTCTGGCATATTTTTCAAGCTCTTAACTGATGCTACTGTGGCCATTTGTCAATTTGGAGTTTCTGCACTCTTTAGAGGATTCAACTTCAAACCTTTGCTGTATTTTAGACATCACTGTTAACACCTACAGGTCATAATGCTGATTCCACTTTGGATCAAGCGTATTCTTCACAGTATCTGTAGAATGGCATTGGCCAGATCCGTCGACCACCACCTTAGCAAATGGATCAGGAAGTCCTATAGGAGGGGAGGAAAAACTCATAAAAGGGCATGCTTGAAAACTGAGAAAAATGAAATGATAATCAATATACAAGTGTGATTCTTTTCCCCTGTATGTTGGGTATTTTTAAAAGGATTTTATTTAATCTGAGTCTATCATCACAATTCCAGCTGCAAGTAGGTTAACTTGATCTTTGCATGTGAATATTCAAAATTCAGGATAAAATACTTACTTTGAAAGAATTGTCAGATATTTCATATTCTGTACAAACATAATGTGGCTTATGTATTTAAACTAACAGAACTACAATGTTACACTGTCTTTAAGTACATGAACAAACTGAGCTTTGCAACTACATTCTAAATGTGACCTTCAAAGAAAAAGAAAGTTGTTTTTTTTATCTTGTTTGCTTTTCCGCCCCTCTTAGGTGTAAAAAGGACTGAACATCGCCCCTTCCCCCCTTTCAAAATGGTTTTTCCTTCTGCTATTTTTACACTTGCAATTGAAATCTTGACTACGGGGGATGGCTGACTGGAGACCTGTTAGGACAACAAAATGAAATATACTAAGGAAGTACAACCTGACTGAGAAGGGAAGTGATTTTCATTCAAACTCTTTAAAAATGTTTGTTTTATTAAATCCTTTAAATCAAATATTTAGGGAGAAAAGCTCTTGTATAAGGTTCTAAAACACTCTCAGCTCCTTAAAGCATCTTAAGTTCCCAGTGAACAGCCAACAAGAACTCCATTAAAATCACAGGAGACAAGATAACATTCCTGGTACTTAAGTTTGTTTAGTTATTGCTAATTATTTGTATTATAGTAGTATTTACAGACCTCATCTGAGATCAAGGTCCCATTTTGCCAGGCACTATACAAAACACATAATAATGGACAGCTTCTGCCTAAGAAAGCTTACAAACAAAACAAACATTAAGACTTTACATTTTTAAGACCACAAAAAGGGCACACATCTATCTTTTTCCTCTTTGCGGGTTATCTTTAAAGTTTAGAGTCTAGTCCTTTTTATTCTCCTGCTTTAACTCCCAGTCTCATTAGGAAGGAAGTTGATGTGTATGTTTTGGTGCATGTGTAGTTCAAGAGAACCCTCTTTCCTTTCTTTTTGCTTTTCAAAATCTCATGAAAACTAGTGGAAGGTGCATAATTTCAGTACAGGTTAGGAAAACGTGTATTCTGACTTGCTCATTAAATATACTATTTTTTTTATATCTGATTGTTAGACCAAAGGAGCTGTTCTATAGTAAAACGTTAAATATATGTATATGATCCTTGTATTTTTGAAAGCCTGCAATTTGTCTAAGAGAAGTTAATTAAAATGAAGAACTTGTATCTCCATTCTAGAGCCAGTACCAATATAATTGATACCTATTAAGTCTCGGCTTGAGAAAGCCCTGGCTGGGTTGATTTAGTTGGGCTTGGTCCTGCCTTAGGCAGGGGGGTGGGCTTGATGAACTCCTGAGGTCTCTTCCAGTTCTATGATTCTATTCCATGATTCTATGTGGATTAAAAACACAGAATCTTTTGTTTAAAAAAATATAGTGCACATCAGCCAATTATATTATTTGAAACACCAAAAGTGATCAAACCAATATTTTTAGATAAAAATCCTTCAGGTTTATTGACACCAAAAAAGTCTTAAACCCACAAGATTGTATACTCTCTCCCACACCAGTCCGAAGAAGTTGTTGGCTGATATTTTTGTTAATGCGTGTTTTAAAAATATATTTTTAAAATACTCCCACAGTGAGTTCCAGTTAAAAAGTTATAAGCTCTGAAAAACAGTGAGTTGGAAACCCCGCTGTCTCCTTCAACACATGGATATCAATGTGTTATGTTACTATGTTAGAAGTGATGTACAGAATGTATGTAACATGTACCACACATGAATTCATAAATTTTAATAGCTACTTACGGAAAAAATCCTTTTTCACCAAGTTTTTTGCACATAGTACTGCAAGGGAAACAAGAAATACATAATGAAGTTACTGGTCATTAATATTTTAGAATGTCTTTATCTTCTCTGCATTCCAGAAAACCCAGTGCAAAGTTAAAAAAAAAATCAATGAACATCAAAGGTGTATGCAAGAAAACAAATTATAATCATGGGCAATTTTTAATTGTGTGTGAAATAAACACAGAAGGCTGAGCCAGAAGTTCCCTCTTTCGGCAGTTACCCCAGCAGCAACTATGGTGGAAGTTATACAGGAGAACATCACCTTTCTACCTGTGTATGCTTTCTAGCCCTTCAGATATGGCCATATTTTTTATCTGATCTCATCACATAACTTGTGGAGGAGGGATGGAAATCAAGAAAGTGCAAGTGCCTCTAGAGGGGATTCCCCAATACTGTATGCCCTCTTGGCATAATTCCTAATGGACAAAGATAAGTTACTATACATGAAGTTAGCTTGCCCCATACACTATCACACAAATTACAGATTAAAAAGGCATAAATCATTTAGAGTTGCCATATGTGTTTTCAGCTGTCATTCTTGAGTCTAATTTTGCAGTTTCAATGTCTCACTTTGAAAACTGGTTGCTATGATAGCATAAGCCAGCTTTTAAAAATGTATTAAATTCACACTTTTTTTATTAGACGACAAAAATAACCAATCTCCAGAAAATATTCATGGCACAGCTAGTAAAACATAACAAGGATTTAAGGAGATAGTGTGCAAATGTAAGGAACATTTGTGAAAGTGTTAAACAAGCTTTGCCTTATATGAAGAATAGATTAGAAATTATTTCAATTTAAAGAGCTAATAAAACAGTGTAATGGAGATTGACTCAAGATCTTTTTATCCCGGACATATACTCTATTGGTTACTTGATTTGTAAGTCATTAAATTACAATACTTTGTTTCTTTTAATAAAATATTCCAGTTTATTAAATGTTTAAATAAAATTTTGAACAGTAAATGACTCTCTCATTGCTTAAATATAAATATTAAATACACCATTCTAAATACCATCATAATCAAAATATCACCAGAAGGTAAATTATAACCATTTAATTTCATTATAACCATTACTTTGATTCTATGCAATTTTTCCATAGAATCAAAGTAATTGTCTAAATAAGGTCAGGTGTTAAAGGCAGGCACTTAAGTGATTTTTCTATAAAAATGCTTGTCTATTTTGAAAACTAAATGGGTCTGAATAACAGAGACATAGCTACACTAAATGATGTTCTAACATTTTAACACGAAATTGATAAAGCCAGGTCTCCCCTGGCAGAGAAATTCAATTTAAGATACGTCACTCCAGCTACAAGAATTGCTTAACTGGAGTCAACTTATATTAAATCAAACATCTGGGGAGATGTTTCTCCCATCGACTTCCCTTATTAGTACAAGAGTTGACAGGGGCAACCCCAGCATTCGATTTACTGGATCCTTACTAAACTCACTAAATCGAATCCCGGAAGATCAATCTCCTGAGTGTTGATCTTCCCAGAAGTCTAGACAAGGCCCTAGTCTCAAAATGTTCTACAGAGAATTTCCTTACACACAAAAAGGCTTTGTTTAAACTTTATATTGAGTAATGACGGCTATAATCATTTCCTGGTTGACATAGTGTCATATTTTTTCACTTTGTGTATACCTTTTTGTTTTAGCTACCTATCAGCAACAAAAGATTCAGATGCTGGAGCACTAACAGAGACCTAAAATAGACTAGTTTCACCTAGTTCTAAATGACTTAGAGATCTGTCTTCTTTTCAATTTTATTATATATGTCAGAAACGTGCGTCAATCTGAGTCCATTTGTTCAAGAATTCCTCCTAAACAGTTAGGGTGCATCTACACTGCACCTGTAGCTCAAAATAAGTTATGCAATTTGAGCTATGCGAATGGTGTAGCTTATTTCGAGTCAATTTTGAAATTTGGTGCTGTCTACATAGCACTTATTTCAAAATTAATCACGACTCCAAATGGCCTCTTACTCCTCATGGAATGAGATTTACAGAGATATTGGAATAGCAAGTCCTTTATATTTCAAAATAACAGGTGTGCTCAAAAGACGCGGAATAGCTATTTCGGGATACCGAAGTGCTGCAGTGTAGACATAGCCTAAGACCACCAAATTTGGTATGCAGCTTCCTCTTATCATAACTTAAAGCAAGGTAAGAGGTTGATTGTGCCAAGATAATAGGAAATTCTTAGAATTCAATAGTTTTTCATCAAAAAGAAAGGAAGGGGTCTGCTAGCAGGGACAGTTATACTGTTACACTTGGAGAAAGATCACAGATTCACTGCGAGAATTCTTTTTGTGACAAGCCCACACTAAAAATGAACTGAATAGGAAAATCCAATCACATGAGACTGGTGTCATCTACAATCAGAAAAAAGGCAGCTCAATTTAAGAACATTCCTATATTAAATCTTTTGTGCTGGTTAAAAATAAATAAATAAATAAATAAATAATCAGCACCACGTAATCACACACACCAACTGAGGCAGTTTTCCTCTCTCTCTTTGCAAACAAAGTACTTACAAATTTATAAGTGATGTTTTTATGAAAGATTTCCACTTGGTAAAATTGAAGGAGACTTTTAAATAAACAATTTAATATATATCATACTGTATTCAGAAAAATAAGTAGAAAAAGAGCAAAAGTGATCAAGGGAAAGGTTTTGCTATTAAGCTGGACGCTACATATGGCAGAATTTTGAAAAACATGAATTATAAATGGCTTCCTATTTTTCAAGTTCTTCTGTTTGAAAATTCCTTCACCTGAGAGGATATTAAACTTTTGGAGGAATGGAGGAAAAAAAAACAGGTAATGACATGGTCAAATGATCAAGTATTGACAGCCCATGTTCATCCTCTGCTTAATGAATGAGATAACATTTTTACAATTTCTGTACTCTCTGATAATGAACCAGTCTAAAGTTAGCATTCACTGCAACAGTTATCCATTTGTCTTCATTAATTTATTTTAAAAAAATATGGTTTCTTTTGTCTTTCAAATCATATTACTGCCCAAGCAAATAAGCTATTAAAATATTGCAGTTAATACTATAATTTAAGAGAAAGCAAGCTTTTATTCAACCAAATGGAGTAATATTGGAGTGTAAACTGAATTTAAAAAAGGGTATGATGTAGAGCAATCATATGCAAGTAATAGTTTTATGAAAGGATACTAGAGCTGAGTTATCAGTTAATGAAAGAAATGTTGTGGTCCCTGAAGAAACAATGAAAAATTGAGAAAGACACTGGAAGCTCTGATATTTAAAAAAAAAAAAAAAAAAAAAAAAAAAGTGGAATAGAATGTCTCTATCATCACAGTTTGGTGCCTCCAGACAGGTCTTGTTTATTTTTGGAAATTGAAAACAAAACCTCTCTCAAAGTATTCAGGGATTTATTTGCAATTACAAAACCAAGGCAAAATTGTAATGTGTTGACAATAGGGGGAAATGCTTTCCCTGAGGATAACCTGGATTTTAAAACTGAGGGAAAAAAATAAAAAATGAAGATAACTGCCTGTAAGTTACAAAGTGACAGGGATATATACATACACAAAATTACTCACCAAATAATTCTAGTTCTCTGTGAATGGCACACTCCCAGGCCCACAGAGATTTGGGAACCTTCTAAAAAGCAGTGTCTAATCACCAGGATATTATGAGCATCCTCTCAAAGCCTAAAAATTATTGGTAAAAAGTCCAAAAGTTGTATTTGGCACATACAGAGGGTGGAAATTCCCCCAGCTGGTTGTGAAAAGGAGTAATGGAGTTTTTCAGGAGCTGACCTGCCTCTTTCAACCTTGGCTTGAAATATGTCCTCCCAATGGACAATGATTTTCTTGAAGTTCCCAAAGCTCAATGGTGCTGGTGGCTGCATTCCACAAAACTGAAGTCCCGTTGGAGAAATACAATACTCATCATAAATATTTCCTCCATATGAGGAATACGCTTCCCTGACCTGGATCTGTAAGGACACATCTATACAGCAGCGTTATTTCGGAATAACTAGCATTATTTTGAAATAAAGTGAGAGTCTACACAACAAAAGCATTATTTCGAAATAATATCGAAATAATGGGCTTCTTATTCTGACTTCTGTAATTCATTTTACAAGGAAACACACCTATTTCGAAATAGTTACTTTGCACGGAAATAGTTATTTCGAAATAGGGAGTGCAGCTGTAGTTTTTTCAAAATAAGTGGCCTCCAGAGCTTCCCACCGCTGTCCTGGAAGCCACTCATCTGAACTCTACAGTTCCCCTTCCCCTGAAATCTGCAGCCATAGGGAAAAGGGCTTGTGGCACACAGCAGGCCCTGCTATTCCTGTGCCACACAGCAGCGCCCTGCTTTGCCCTACCTCTGCAATGGCAGACCCCAACACACCATCTGAGGCTCCCACAGCTGCAGCCCAGCTCCCAAGACCATGTCTGAGGCCAAAAGAGGAGCATGCTTTCATGGACTGATGCAGAAATCCTGGATCTCATTGAGCTCTCAGAGGGAGAGGGGTGTAGTCCAATGTCCTTGATCTCCACATCTGATGTTGAAATGCCAATGTGTACAGCAGCAAGGCCGACAGCCTTGTGCAGTAGGGGCACAGCTGCACTCCGGACCAGGTCAGAATGAAGGTTAAGGAGCTCTGGCAGGCCTATTCCAAGGCCAGGGAAAGGAGTTCCTGGTCAGGAGCGGCATCCCAGACCAGCTGCTTCTTCACCCAGCTGGATGGTATCTTGGAAGGGGAGCATGTCACCTCCCCTCCCCTTGTCATTGACTGGCCTGGCAGAAATCTGGGATGGAGGGAAGCATGTGACCCTGTGTGCTGCCACACATGTTGCCTCAGGAAGACGTGGCACCAGGTACCAGGAGAAGCAGGTCCATCCTGAAGGCCCAGACACGTCTGGGCAAAGAGAATCAGTTCAGCTGGTCCATCCTGTATGAGAGTGCTATGCGGGAGAGTATGTTTGTGTGGTATCTCTCTGTGTAAGCCTTAATGCTTTAAAGATAAGAAGGTAACTAAAAATAATCCAACTATAAAGTATTTCTTTTCAACAGGAGCTTAGTCAACTTGATGTTAATTTTAACATTTGTATTGCATAGTTATGACTGATTGCCGTACTGGTTGCACTGTATTTAGCATAGGGAAATATGGTCATCTTATCTTTAAAAAAATGGGGTAAGGGAGGAGGTAGGGTAATGAGCTGAGGGAAAGCATGCAATGGGAACCTTCCAAACTAAATAATTCAACTGCAGATGGCTAATGTTGGTACAAAAAAAGCAGAGAATTTCAGCTGTCCCTTGATACCTAGATTTTAGGCATGTATGCAACCACAGAACATGATGACAATCTGTTACATAAGATAGTCATATAAATTTCTAGGATGATGCAATGAGAGGACAGCTACTGAACTCAAGGTGCCTAAGGACCTGAAGTCTGAATAAAAAGAGTACACAAATAAATACATTAAAAACAATTTGAGGAATCACATGATGCAAAGGGCCTAGAAGGATGCTCCCTCAATTTATCCACGCTGACCAGCATTGTTCTTTGAAACCTAGCTTCCTTGCAACCTGGTAATTGTCACTGGGTATATCTCAGCTAAAAATTGAAAAAGCTCACCATTTACTGGGTCCCTGTTCATCCAAAGCAAAAGTTTTTGGCAACCAGCAACTACAGGGATGAGCACTTTACAAATATGTGAACAGTTAAGTATCTGCACAATTCCATAAAGTAAAAGAGTAATAGGTTCAGCAAATTGGTTAAATTAATATTTTCAATGAACCTATATAAATCAAAAGCTTCTGGAGAGCCTTGAGCCAATCAATATGCCACTTGACTTATGTAAAGTCTAAAATATTTCTAAAAAAGCCTTTTGAGAGAAAAATTACTAGGCTGTCATATGCTATTATATTTAATGCTGTCACCATTTATAAAAGCATACAGGACAAACAAGTGAAACAAGTGATGGGAATTAGTTTTAATTCTTCAGAACATAAGAACTGCCTTAATGTCACTCAGTAATTGTCCATCTTTCCCAGTATCTGTCTCCAACAGTGGCCCATATCAGCACTTCAGGGACAGTGTACAGCACAGGACATATGGAGTAATCTTCCCATCCTAGTGCTGGAAGACAGAGGTTTAGTATTGCACCTCTTACCATTTATCTAGTCTAGTACTTCTCAATCCAGTTATACTTTTGGTCATCACAAAATCCAACAGCAATTGTTCCACAGACTAGATGGGTTGGAAAAAAGCATCTCTTATTTATATTAAATTTACTGTTCATTAATTTAATCGGATGACCTCTGATTCTTGCACTATGTAATGGAATAAATAATGCTTCTGTATTCACTTTTTCCATACCATCAATGATTTTATAGACTTCTATCATATCTCCCCTTAATCACCTCTTTTCTAAGCTCAACAGCTTCAATCTTTTTGCCGTCTCTTCTTATGGAAACCATTCCATACCAATCATCAGCTTGATTGCTCTTATCTGAATATTTTCTGATTCCACTATATCTTGAGATGGGGCAACCAGAACTGGATGCAATATTCAAGGTGTAGGCACACCATGGATTTGTATTGTGATAAATAGGAATGTAAAATCCTGATTTAAACAGGGGTGAGCAGGGGGCTGCTCCAGTCTGGCAAGAGCAGTCCCCCTGCCTGCCACTGGGCTGGAGGCCTACATCCTCCCTAGCCGCAGGCAGGGACTGCACTGGCCAGACTGGAGCAGTCCCTGTCCCTAGTGGGGCCCCTGGCCAGCCCCCTGCCCATGGCAGATGGGGAGGAGGTGCTCCAGCTCCCACTGGTTAACCTTAACCAGGAAGTGTCTCCCACTAAGGGTGAGGCTTACCGGCTAAACCTTCACATCACTTTCCTTAAACTTGCTAATGTTCTGTTAGCCTTTTTCACTGTTGCTGTGCATTGTGCAGATGTTTCCAAAAAACTATACAATCTCTTTCTTGAATTATAGCAGCTAATTTAGACCCTATTATAAATGTGCAGTTGGGATTTTTTTCCCAATTGCATTACTTTGCACTTAAGATTGAATTTCATCTGCTATTTGTTCCTAGTAATAAAGGTTTGAGGTCCCTTTGTAACTCTTCACAATCAGCTTTGGCTCTATCTATCTTGGGTAATTTTGTTTCAGCTGCATATCTTGTTATTTCCCTGTTCATCCCTTTTTCCAGATCATTTTGACTATGTTGAACAGCACTGGCCCCAGTACAGATCCTTGCGGGACCCCATTATTTACTTCTCTCCATTGAGAAAACTCACCATTTATTCCTACCCTTTATTTCCTTTTAACTAGTTATTAATCCATGAGAGGATCTTCCCTGTTATCCCATGACTACTTAATTTCCTTTAGAGCCCTGAGTGAGGGATTCTGTCAAAGGCGTTCTAAAAATCCAACTACATTATAGTCACCAGATCATCCTTATCCACATGCTTAATGCCAGCCTCAAAGAATTCTAATAAATTGATGAGACAAGACATTGATGAGACAAGACTTCATTTTACAAAATCTATGTTAACTGCATCAACAAATCGTGGTTGTTGCTTTGTTTGTTTTAGTCTGATAATTCTATTCTTTACTATAGTTTCTACCAATTTGCCCAGTACTGACATTAGGCTGACCAGCCTGCTATTGTCTCTTCCAGAGACATTTTTAAATATCAGCATTACATTAGCTACCTTTCAGTGATTAGAGCTTTCAGTGATAGGTTCTGTACCACAAATGGTAGTTCTGCAGTTTCATATTTGAGTTCCTTATAGACCCAAGAGATCTAACCATCTGGTCTTGTTCTAAAACCTTTTCAATTGACATATCAATATGGGAAATTATTTCAGGTCAGTTGCTCAAAAATAATAGCTCTGATGTGGATCTCCCCGCCACATCCTCTGCTGAGAAGACAGATACAAAGAATTCATGCTAGTGGCTCACTGCCTCTTCAAAAGTCTTGCTGCTTCTCATGTACTAAAAAAAAAAAAGTTACTTTTTGCGTCTTTAGCAAATTGCTTAAATTCTTTCTATACTTCTACACCTAACCCTCCTATTAGCCTCACTAGGATGTGGCTTTCAAATATTAAAGGATACTTTTTTAACCTCTAGCTGGCTCCAGTACTCTGACGTTTAATAGTCGGAGCATTCTTTTGGCCCTCTTAATGTCTTTTCTTATTTAAGGTATACAGTCTCAGCTTCATTTATGGTGCTTTTAAATAATCCCAATGCTGCTTCAAGTTCCTTTTAAAATTTCCACCTAACAAGCATCCTCATATTTGTATTGCTCCCCTTTTTGAAGTTAAATGTTAATGCGATGGGGACTTTTGGTATTACCCCCTACAAGAAAGTTACATTTTATCATATCATGGTCACACTTCCAAGCAAGTCAGCTACAATTACCACTTAGACAACATCCTATGCTCCACTCAGAACTAAATTTAAGTATTTCCTCTCCCTTTGTGGGGGTCTAGGACTAGCTGCTCAAAGACGCAATTATTTTTTATGTCTAAAAAATGTTATCTTTGCATCATGCACTATGGACATATACTTGGTCAATATGTAGGGTTGCCAGGTGTCCAGTATTCAACCGGATAATGCAGTTTTTGGGCCCTTTGGTAAAAAAAAAAAATTCAGAAAATACCGGACATGTGCAATGTCCGGTATTTTCTGGTTTTCCAGCTGAGCACCCGACGGAAGCCTGGCAGGAGGGTGGGGCACGATCAGCACTAGGAGCCTCTGGTTGCATCTGATATAGGAGTGACGCCTTGGGGAGGAGGAGAAGCTCTGTCTGTGCTCCTGAGCGCTGTTCAAGCACATTGTGGAGCCGTAGCTGGACACGCTCGTGCTTTGCCAGGACCGTGCGCAGGACAGGCAGCGCCCTGGGATCTGCATGTGCCCGGGTCAGTCCCACTCCCCACCAGCCAATTCTCTCCCCCCCGCTCTTCCCCCACAATCAGCCCCACTCTCCTCGTCCCTCTCCCGGCCAGCCCTGCTTCCTGCCGGCCGGTTCTCCTCCTCCCGATCTTCCTCGGCCAGCCAGCCACCCTACCCCCGACCACGCCAGCCCCGCTCCTCTTCCTATCAAGTGTGTCTGGTATTTTTTCTGAAGCTACCTGATAACCCTATCAATATGAGGATAGTTAAAATCACCCATTATTATTGCTTCCTGCTTTTTTATCCTTCCAAACCTCAGATTTCAGTTGTTTTCAAACATTCTATGCCAATATATCATCTAGATGAAATGTAATATATAACTTAGCAGTACAAAAATTATTATACAACAAACAAACAAACAACTAATAACTTCCCAGCCATAAAAAGCCCCAGATCTCCATTCAAACTGCCCCTTTAGAAAAAGGCAGAAAACTGCTTTGCATAATGCCAAGAAGTTGAACAAATTGTACAAAGAGCAGGGGGATCGAAATCTAGAACTGAGAACCTACCACTGAACACGCCCCACAAGCATTCTTCATCTGAACAAATCTAGGCACTGTTCAGTCCAGCATCATATTTCACTCCAACTCCCAAGAGAGTGAGCCTCTCCTCCTGTTCCAAGATCTTAACAACATTAAAAGATTTTTTTTTTTAAAGTTTCCTGGGATGAGAAAACTTGTGTTGTTAAGGTGCTCATGTTTGCCAACATTTTCAACACTATCACTACCATCTCCTTTAAGAAACAAGGTTGTAAAAAATGCTGGTGGTTCTGGAAGCTTTTTATTCTCTAAGATCCCCACTATTGTTACTACACTACTGCATTTATACCAGTAAGCAGCTGCAATGGTAAATTTTTGCCAAAAATCATGATGTAGACATAATCTAACTCCTAAGTACGTTTCAAGTCACACTGATTTAACTGAAGTGGGTAGGCTTTTTTAAAATAATGTATATATACCCCTGTGCAAAACACTCATCAAATTTGTGTAAACTAGGCTTAAATAACTTTAAGTGTGTTCACATAGGATCTGTCCTGGTACAGAAGAAAAAAATATTTCAAGAAAACTCATATATACTTTAGTTAAACCAGTGCAACTTATATTACTGACAAGGCCCCAGATGACTAACATCATAACCAGTCTGGTCATCTGAAGAAGTGGGCTGTGCCCACAAAAGCTCATGATACCATCTACATGTTTTGTTAGTCTATATAGTGCTACCAGACCATTTGTTGTTTTTTAAGTTTATCCTGTACAAACTAACTCGGCTACCCCCGAAGCATCATAACCACAAAAGGCTTTACAGATGAAAACCAGCATCCTGCATTGTACCTTGAAATGAACTGGAAACCAGCATGGAGATGCATGAAATGCAACTCAGTAAGTGGAAAGCTACATTGTATACTAGTTTGTGTGTTTTCAATGGCCAAGGGAGAAAAGGACTGCAGTAAACCAATCCAGAAGGGGCAACAGGAATGTTCTATAGACATAAATACGTGTGCCAAAATACATTTGCACACTGATTTCATACATATTTAGGTAATTTAGCAACTAATATATGAGGCCTTATGTGTTGCAGAAACATGTTCAGAGACATGTGTTAAACCAGAAAAAAAAAGCATGAAAATGTTTCATGCAACTGAGTCTTCCCATTACATATCTGCTTTAATTTTAAAACAAATTATTTTTGTAATGCTTTAGTGCATCAGGAATACTGAGTATATTCAGCAAGCTGAAAAACATTTACAGTGAATATAATAGCTCATGTCAGCCATACAACAATAAAATTATTTTTATTTACTATTCTAACACATTTGCATTTTCAAAATTGGAGTGGAGTGAATCCTGTTTTTCATTTTTCATTGCATGCTACTGCATCCTAACAAACCATGCTCAATCCCATTTTTTTAGTCAAGTCTATATTTCCCATGTTTCTCAGTTTTTTGAATTATCATTTATGTTATATAAACAGCAAGTTCATTTGAATCCAAACTTCCGTTTGTAAGACAGCACAATTAAGACTGGACAATTACTTAACCAAAGGAAAACAGACTGAGGACAAATTCAAGAGGCATTTTCATGTATGCAAACTTGAACTTTGTAGAAAAAAATAATTTACACTGCAACCTACAAGTTTTCTGTACTCTTCTAACTTCTGCTGCTAATTATTCAACAGCTCCCTCTTAAACAGCCTAGTTTTAGCTTTGGATTTATTTTACAGCAAAATTATATTATTGTTTTTATAACATTGGGGTCTGTTGCTATAGATATTATTCTGATGTCACAGTATTATTATTACAGTTTTAGTCACACAGTATAAAAACCATGCAGTATATAAACACCTATGAAACCACAGCTCCCTGTCCCAAAAAAAGAAACTGCTATCTGAAGACACAAAAGGTGTGTCTAAACTACAGGGGGTTTTTTTTTGTTTGTTTTTTTTTAAGTGGCCTTTTTTCGAAAAAACTAGACTCAAAAGAACTTGGCGGTTTTTTCAACTGCGGTAAGCCTCATTTTACAAGGAAGAATGCCTTTTTTCAAAAGTGCTCTTTCAAAAAAAAAAAAAAAAAAAAAAAAAAAGGCATTCTTGAATGCAAACAGGGCTTTTTCGAAAGAGAGCATCCAGACTGCCTCGGTGCTCTCTCTTGAAAAAGCAGACCACTTTTTCAAAATAAGTGGTTGCAGTCTAGACGCTCTCTTTCGAAAGAGACTTGTAGTCTAGACGTAGCCAAATACAGAAGGCCATTACAGGAAACAGAACAAGCAGTGCAAGTAGCAAAACATGCATTTGCATCTAGCTTTGGAGACCTAGTGGGATTTTAGATGAGATAAGGAGGAAACTGAAGCTTCTTGGAAGTTATTGATATGGAGTCTGTTCTGAGAGAAGTTGGCAGTATATAAGACAAGTTGAGAGGAAAGTAAAGGAAATCTGAGCATGAATGCAAGTTTTACCATTGATAACAGAGGAAAAGAACATTTAATGATGTTCTAGAGGAACAGCAATAGGATTTGGTGATAACCTGGATGTGATGGGATAGAAGGTAAACATAAGAATAGCCATACTGGGTCAGACCAAAGGTCCTGTCTTCTGACAGTGGCTAATCCCAGAGACTGTAAAAGGAGCCATCAGAACAGGTAATCATCACGTGATCCATCCCGTCCATTGCCTATTCCCAGCTTCTGACAAACAGAGGCTAGAAACACCATGGCTGTGTCTACATTGGCAAGATTTTGTGCAAAAGCGGCCACTTTTGCGCAAAATCTTGCCGCCTGTCTACACTGGCCGCGAGTATTTGAGCAAGAACACAGACATTGTAAATGTACAAAATCAGTGCTTCTTGCACAAATACTCTGATGCTCCCGCTGAGGGATAAGCCGTCTTGCGCAAGTATTCTTGCACAAGAGGCCAGTGTAGACAGGCAACTTTAATTTCTTGCGCAAGAAAGCCCAATGGCTAAAATGGCCATCGGAGCTTTCTTGCGCAAGAGAACGTCTACACTGGCACAGATGCTTTTGCGCAAAAGCACATCTTTTGCACAAAAGCACATGCCAGTGTAGACGCTCTCTTGCGCAAATACTTTTAACAGAAAAACTTTTCAGTTAAATGTATTTGCGCAAAATCATGCCAGTGTAGACGCAGCCCATCCTCCCTGAATTAATGTAGTTCTTTTTTTGCACCCTGTTATAATACTGACCTTCACAACATTCTCTGGCAAAAAGTTCTAAAAGTTGATTGTACATTGTGTGAAGAAATACCTCCTTCTGTTTATTTTAAACCTGACGCTTATTAATTTCATTTGGTGACCCCTAGGTTGTTTGTTTTTGTTATGAGAAGGAGTAAATAGCAAATAGGGAAGTGTTTTCTCCACAGGCAAAGATGATGCCAAAGTGACAAGTCTGGTTGCTGAGACCATTCACTTTCTCAATGAAACAATCTGGAAGAAAAATGACAAACTCGGTCTGAGCTTGAGAGGGGCTTTCTCCAAGTCAATTCAGGAGACAGGAATAGGACAGAGGGCGTAACGAATAGGGATTTTAAAATGCAGGTATGAAAATGTGTAACCACTGAAAAATTCAGCAGTTACATATACGTGCAGCCAGCTCCCCGGGAACCTGCTCACGCTGCTCCTGAGGCGCTGGTTGCCTCCCCACACTGCTACCTCTGTATCAGAGGCAGCAGCACAAGGCGGCATTCAGCTCTCAGGGAGCTGGCTGCCATCCCCATATTGCTGCCTCTGATACAGAGGCAGAAATACAGGGTAGCAGCCAGCTCCCCGGGAGTGGGGTGGTAACCTGTGTGTAACCCAAAGCCCAGGCTTATTGTTACCGTTTACACGGTTATACGCTCACATCCCTAGTAAGGAGTTGGGGTGGAGAAAGCAGATTAGCACTATGACTTCATTACAACATAAGCCAGAAAGAGAAGTTGCTTTGCAAGGAAAATAAACTTCCTGTATAAAAACATACATATGATTTAAAAAATGAAAGCTTTAGAGGAGTATGAAAAATAAGTGGACATAAGTTATTCCCAGTTTGTGAATTACGCTCTTTAAAACCAATAATTTAAAACACTGAATTCTTAAATATCTGGTACATTTATAAGTTTTTTTTTAAACTGTAGATTAAGTACAAAGCAATCTTTTGTGCCTGATTTACTGACCAGTTTGAGACAAACTCTTTATAAAAAGTGCTCACATAAGGCAAGCACAAGACTGCATATATTATTGAATAGTATTCTAAAATCCAAAGTATTTTTTTAAAATTAAGTTTCTACTCCTACATTTACAAATAAAACTTTCAAATTGTGAACTCAGTATATGCAGATGCAATGATATTCCCCTTAGTCTGTAGACAGCCTTAAACAGCAATCACTTTGATAGAAATGTGCATTCATGAGGTATTGAATATGAAATCTAGTGATTAGTGAAATAGTTCTCAGTATAATTTATATGATTAGTTTACTTACTGTTATATGTAGTAACGGACGGGTAGATCGCTGTCAAGGATTATGATTAATGTGTATTCCTGTATCTCTAGAACAGTGTTTCTCAACCTTTCCTTTTTTTTTTTTTTATAAAGTACCCCTTTTAAAAACACAAAATTATAAATACCCCCAGTACCTACAGTTTTCAGACGCAACTTTTTTTTTTTTTTTTAACCATTGCAACACATTTGTTTACACAACTTATTCACAGCAGGACAGCGATGAAATTTTGGGGTGTAAAAAGTACAAAAATAATAAAGCGCTATAATACTTAAAACAAAAATCCAGTTTTTTCCAAATTTCAGTTGTTTTGATGTACTCCCCCAAACTTTCCTTGAGTACCCCTAGAGTACTCATACCACTGGTTGAGAAACACTGCTCTAGAAGACCCCAGTTAAGATCAAAGCCCCACTATGCTATCCACAAATGCAGAGGAAACAGCAATTCAGCCCCAAAGAATGTACCATCTAAAAAGACATGTGCAGAGGAAAGAAATACACATACAAGCAAAGTAATTAAGATGGAGATAGGCGCACAACTTGTTAGCATAATGTTTGAGTTTATTTCATATAAACTCTCCACAGTCTAATCTCCAACCGGAGGCTAATGGCCATGTAGTATAGGTCTCAGGGAAAGTATTGTAAGAAGTCTATTTGAATTGTCTAGCAGTGTCAGATGTTCCCCTCTCCCCAGCTCTACCAAAATTAAATATATGTTGTTTTTCATTCCCTTCAAGCAAGAACTTAATAAAAATATTAGCAGGTGAAGACAAGGTGAACTGAAGCAGACATAATGATGTGATGGATTACAATGGCTCCTACCCAGCAAACCAGCTTTGAAGCGCCCCATGCTCCTGGCAGGGGGAGGAGTGTGTAAAGTTTATTCTATCCTATCCCCGTCCTGAGAGGAATGCGCAGCACTTAGAAGTGCCGCACGCTCTTGACAGGGTGGGAGGAGGCTTCGCTCTCTCCCGCCCTCAGGCCAATCAGCGCTTGGGAGCAGTGAAGCATGTGAATTCTCCTCCCATCCTGCCAGGGCCTGGGGGTAATGCAAAGCTTTCTCTGCCCTGCACCTGCCCTGTGAGGAGCGCTCATGGCAGGGCGTGAGGAGACTTCGTGTGTTCCCCTGCCCCCAGCCCGTGATTGGCCTGGGGGTGGGGGAGCACAAGAAGTCTTCTCTCACCACCAGGGGCATTGGTGCTGGAGGGGGAGGGGGAGTAAAGGGGATCTCCCACCCCCAGACCAATCATGGTCCGTGGATGGGGAAGCCTGGAAGCATCCTGGCCCCGCCCCTTCTGTTGAGGCTCCGCCTCTTCCGGAGCAGCCAGCCCTGCTCTAAGCTGTGGGGCAGCACAGTTTCACAGGTGATTAGTCAGCCCCACCCAGCTGACTGACTGGGCTAGGCTGATTAGTCATCTGTGAAGCTGTGCTGCTGCGCAGTTTAGAGGGAACACTGATCACAGGTCTTCACTATAATCAGGCTGACAACCTGTGTAAATGCCTACACTAAACTGTCATTCCCAACGTAACTCACTGGCTACACTGAGGCATTGTCTATATTTAAAAGTTTAAAGCACAGCCGTGGCAGTGCTTTAAACTGAAAATGTGGCCATGGCATGAGTGCTGGGAGAGCTCTTCCAGTGCTCAATGTAAAGCACCTTCACAAGAGAAGTAGCTAACAGCACTGGGAGCATGACTTCCAGCACTGTAGCCTGGTTCACAATAACGCTTTATAGCATTGTAACTTGACGCATTCAGGGAGGAGCTTTTTCACATTCCTGAGCCAAAAAGTGCCAGTGTAGACTTCGCCACTCCACTTCCATGAGAGGCAGAGTTAATGTAGTTATGTGGATAGTGTCAGTGTAGACACGGAGTTGCTTTAATTGACAGACTTGCTTTCAGAAGCTGTCCTAAAATGTACCCACACTGAGTGCATCATTAGTACAAGTGCTCCTTGTGAAGATATGTTCCACTAACACAAGGAGCAAAGCATAAACCAGTGATAGGCAATCACGATTAATAAGTGAGCCACATGGGTGGTCCTCCAGCCTACACATCTCCTCTCTGGCCTCCACCCCCATTTCCCTCTTGCACACTGGGGCACTAGAGCCCTGCACTGATCTACTCCTCCCAAGCTCTTTGAGAGCACCACAAATCTGCTGACCTGCACTCCATCCCCACTCCTCCCTCTTTCTCCCAAAGAGAGAATGTTGTGAACAGCTGACCTCATAAGAGTGTTGCAAGTTAGCTACTATATTGTGCTCCCTATGCATCTTCTGTATTCATCTATTGTTTATTGTCTTACATAAGAAAAATCTTATATATTGTGTGGTTTGAAGTGTGCCTAGTCTATAAATGGGCATTAATATATAACTGGGGCCCTAGACGTAAATTTCTGCTAAGCTGCACGGCCTTGCAGCTTCCCATTAAACCCTGCACAAGCACAAGGGTTTGGGGCTTCAGCAAGGAGAGTTGCCTTTCCCCAAGCCCCAAATCTGCCACAGTCAGCAGGAGAGCCACCCCTCCACATCAGCTCCAGGAGGGAGCTGTCATGGCTAGGGGAGAGAAGTCCCTCCCTGCCTGCCCCAGCACCAAGCTGCTGGAAACAAAGGAGAGGGGCCCCACAGCTCTGTGCTGTGGCAGGTGGGGAAGTGGCCAACTCAGCAGGTCCAATTCCTAGGTGGGGGGGGGGCAGGACCACTGGGCTCCATGAGCTGCCTTCGCCCTGCAGGTGAGAGAAGCTTGTGAGGCATGGCACGGAGCTTCATGCCCACCCACAGGGTACCTGCTGGCTCCTTCCAGGCCACAGCTCAATATACCAAGACAAGCAGGCACCAGGCAGCCTGCCTTAGCACCACTGCCCAGGAGCTGCCTTGGTAAGCCCGAGCCCCAATCTCCTGCCCCAACATTAACCCCCCCTCAACTCACTGCCACCTTCTGTACCCCAAACTCTTCATCTCCAGCCTCAACCTGAAACCCATACCTCCATGCCAGAACCTGTACCCACTCCTACAACCCAAACCCTGGCACTAAGCCCCTCCCCAAACCTGAACACTCCCCACCCCCCTGCACTCCAAGCCCCTCATCTCCATACCCACCCCAGAACTGTACTCTCCGTCAGAGATCTTGCATTCCCATCCTCTGATCCAGCTCCAGGCCCCTCAATCCCACTCCAGAGTCTGCACCCTGAACTGGAGCCCTCACACTCTTGAATCCCAAACCTCAGCTACATATCTGAGCCCCCTCCCCAGAACCCCAACCCATTTCTGTCACATGAATTTTGTTATGTGCACCAATAGACACATCACCTCCATGTCACACATAACACAACTCATTCCTCTCTAAACTCATTCTGGTGGGAAAAATTAGAGAGCACTTCCCTAGATCTTAACACAAATAAATAATAGTTTGTAAAGCACTTTGAGATCTTCAGATCAAAGTTGCTGTTTAAAGTGTTGTTAAAAGGTGGAATGCTCAACTATTTTTAAAATGAAGAATAAGATTTGCCTGAAGTACCTGATAATTAAGGAGTTTTTATTCTGACAAATATATTTACGTATTTCATTCCAAATCAATATTCAGGGGTCCACAGCACCATGGACAGATACAGAAAGATCTTGATTTTAGGTCAATAGATTAAAAAAAAAAAATCTCATAGCAGTCAAATATGTTAAACTGCAGAAACAAGAGAGAAATTGGAAAATATGTTTAAAGCACAGCATATGGCTATGTTACAAGAAAATGAACACTTATTGTCAACATCCAAAAGCAACCATCCAAAAGCAACCAATACTGTGACCGCAGCCAGAAATAAGTTTACAGAGAAAAAAGGACTGAGTCCAAAACTAAGATCAGTGAACAATCTTCTGTCTTTTCACGTGTCATCACCATAGAAAAACTACTTCATCCTTTTAAATCCAACCAAGAGGTTCAACATTAGTTATTTTAAACATCAGTGTCTTCTATAGGATGTGAATTTTTTTTTCTTTTTTAAGAGAACACATGGAATGAGAGGGAAAGATGTGCTGCTCCTCAGTTCTCACCACAGTACTACATTTTAGAGACAAATTGTTATTTTTCTCTACTGAAACATCATCTTTTAATGGAAATCATTAATATGGCTTCCTGAGATTGGATCCGAGCAGTTTGCATGTAATAAAGAGTGCAATACAATTGTTAAAATAAGTCCCAGCTGTAGAAACACAATGCTCCGCTGTTGCTAATGTGTGTGTATTGATAATGAATGGTTGTCTATGCTTTAATCTGAATAAAGCTCCCAACTGCTCTGTCTCTTCTTGCCAAAAATTCTCCTTCCTCCTCCAGACTGTTGTTGCATTCCAATTACTCTACTGATTGGAATGAAACTATTAGAGAGAACGAACGAACGAGAACACACACACACACACACACACACACACACACACACACACACACACACACTGAACTTTTACTACCTTTATGGATGAGATTTTTCTCAGAACTGAAGTTCAAGGAAGCATGCATATACACACACATTCCAGCAGGGCAGCACAGTACTTTATACATTTCTAACCAAATTTCTGTTTTCTTCAATTGCTGGCATGCTACCCAGCAACTTGTATTTTTCTATTTTTCCCTCACTTATAAGGAAAATGGGGTATAACAAAGTGAAATGTTAAGACATCTAACTAGTGGTTTTGTCCAGCTAAAAGGTATGGTTTTGTCATGCAATGAAGGTTAAGATTTCTTTCACTCTCTGGTTTACAGTTGCAGTATGTGTTTTAAATATGAAGTTTTCACTACGGGATGCCAAACAGAGCAGTCAACAGCATCCTTACCCACCCCAAGCTTTTAAAGGGACAGTTTAAATTTACAAATTCAGATAGAAACCTGTTTGTTTTTGTTTTAAAAGAACACTACTACTCCAAGTCACATATAAGAGGAATATAGCTAAAATAATTGAAACATCTTTTTATTTTAGTTTATTCTATGCTTTTGAAAACATTTTGTGTACGTATAGTCTCTTTCACTGTCAGCCCTAAACATTCAAGTTCCTTTTTGAGAATCCCACAAAAGAGAGAAGCTATTTTTAAAAAGTGATCGCAAAGCAACAAACATTAGCAGACAAACTCAAAGGCATGTGGCATCTTCAACTATTCACTTAATATTAAAAAAAAATCCCATTACAGTAGTGACAAGAGGCTCTAATCAAGATAGTAGCTGCGTCATGATAGGTGCTGCTTTGCAAAGTATAATACTGTCCTTGTCCCAAACATGTCACAAGTATATTTACAAACAATAAAAAAGAGTGACAGAAGGCAGACTAGATTTCATGTTGATGGTCTCCTTTCAATACTAAAAAATGCAAATCACTTCTGCAGCGTATTTCACCTATTTTGGAAATCAAGGTTCTCCCACGTCACACAAAATTCCAATACTGTTTTGAAATCAATAGTGGAAAAACAATCAGGTTATTCAGACTACAATAGTGGCCTACAATTATTTTTCAAAATTATAATCCTAAATTATTTAACACATAAAAGTAAATATAGAATCACGCCTAGTTTTTAATTACAGATTTATGTATCTGGAAGACAGACTATCAGACTGATTCAGCTAATAATCAAATTACAACATGTTATCAAAATAGTTTAGCAAAACATTAAAGCACAATTATTTTATCAGCACAACAATACAAAGAAAATGCGAAAGGAAAAAAATTAGGCTGAAATCTAAGTGCAAGGGAGAATAATTTCTGAACAAAATATAAAGCATTCTTTATTATATATTAGAATAATTTCTACTCAGAAATTTTATCCAGAGACATGACTTTAATAAAGATCACATTCTTATTTATCCTTCATAAAACACATATTTGTGAAGTTCAACTTCGCAGATATGAATTTGCTAAATAAAACTTAATACATGACATGTAAAAAGAAATACATTTTTAAAAGATTCATATGTCTGCATGTAAGCATTTTGCCAGGAAGAACAAAGCAAATCTGTTCTCCATGGACTAAACAAACAGCACAATCAATAACCCACTTCCAGCCATCAGAATGAAACCTAAGGCATTCAGAAAATGAAAGCATGTCCTAGTAATCTGAAATACTATTTCAAGCACTGCAAAGTATACCAGGAACTGATTGTATAGAGATTGTATATTTTTCTACTTTCCATTAGATTTATTGTACTCAATTATGTTATAGCTCTATATAGCTTTAGGGTTAGTATTTTAAGTTTCCTGATAAAACTACACAAAACACCAGTTATGTGCAAGTACTTAATATATACCCATGTCAATTAAAATTAAATAAGCAAATACCAATTGTTTATCATGGAAGAAACATTAAAAATGCATTGCATTACTGAATATAAATAGGTAAGCCAGTAAAGGCTTATAGAGTAATCAGTCATCTTGTCCAGTTAAAACAAAAACAAAAACAAAACAAAACAAAACAAAAAAAATACCGGCACATAGTTTCCAAGGCAATTCTGAATTTCCGTAAGAAAAAAAAAAAAATCAGACTCCAGTAGTCTGTGCTTAGGATGCCTGAATGACTTGTGGACATAGCCAGATAGAGTCTGCCCAGACTTGCCATGTTTAGACTCCTGTTTTAACATCATGATGTCTACTTCACAGTATTGTTTTACTATAAACAAAGGGCTTCCTTTTCCACTCCTCCCTCTTACTACACTCAAAGCCAAAAAAAAAAAAATACACCCACAGAATTCTTAGCACAAGGGACTAACATTCACATTTCCTTGATTCATTGGGTGATGGGCTTTCTGCTACTCACATCAAAGTCTATCCATCTAATTTATTTGATGTGGCTTTCAAAGGGTAAAGGAAGAAATTATTCTGAATCCTTTGCAATGCCAACAGAAGAAAAACGAACAGTATATTAAAATCTTATTTGTGTATTCTTGTAGGTGCCTTGCACAGAAACACAATTTTGTTTCTAACTGGATGCATTCAATTTTACATCTAAAGAACTCCCACTTTCAAAACACTTGTCACATGCTCAGATCAAGTCTAAATGATACAGTAGTAAGATGTGTGTGTCTGCCTACATACAACTTGTATCAACTGGCATGTTCATCACTGCCACAGCCAGTGGAACTGAACCAGTGGTAGCACTGGTGAGAAGTTCTGAAAACAAAGGCTAGCATGAACATTTTGTATTTCCTAGTCTAGCACGGATGGAGCCTCCCAGACCAGTCACCCAGCCAAGAGGCTTCTACCATAATTATTTTTATACAGTAGAAATGTCATTCAACTTTCCTCATATCCTAAGTATTGCCCTTCTTGAATGTATGAAAAGCAGATAGCACATCATAAAAGCACTGCAAATTATTACAATACTGAACAGTTCTCCAGCCAAAACGCAAAATTTAACAAGCTTTAACTGCCAAAATGCTTATCTGAAAAACTGAAGGTTTTTGGCAGGCATTAAAGCCCAATGTGCAGGTAACCCATTTCTCATATCTGTAACAAATTCAGTTTATAATTTTACATTCTAAGCAGCACAATAAAAGGATGAAGGAGGAAATTAAATAGAAGTAACTTAAGCTACATATTTTAACAGTTGTGTTTGTAGTGTGATCACCCTAATTACAATTAAATTCATCTCAATTTGCTACAATAGGAAGAACAATTACAAAAAAGAGAGATTAACTGGATATCAAAAGCAACACAGGCCAAGGTTAGATAGTATCTATCTCTAATCTTAAAATCTTGAAGAGGAAGCAATTAAATACAAGTGAAAGACAAAGTAAACTCTTTCATGAGCATACATTCTTTTCCCTTCTAAAACATAGGTTTAAAATGCCCTTAAAGAATTAATATGTAACTAAGAGTTGCACAACATACCTATAACTCTGAATAATTAATACACTAAATTCTTACCTCTGAACAAATGGTCTGAAATCCATGAGACAATGATTTCAAAATATTACCCAAAGAGAGTTAAGATTCATTCTGTTTCTAACAGAATTAATTTCAATCTTCTTCAATAGAGAAGTGATTTGTTCAAAATTATTTTTAAAAGAAATCACACGTCAAGAGTTCATAAAAGAACACAGGAATCTTCCTCTGAAGATGAATGGACCAAAAATAATTGAAAGGTAAATTCACTACTTACCAAATACAGACATGCAGAGTATTAATAAGGAAAAAGGGTTGAAGACAACAGGGATAAAAAAAAAAACCACAGTCCAATGTACTTCATATATTTATGAAAATGGACTATAGGAAAAAGACATTTAACAAGAAACAGAGCCCTAAGATTAGCTTCATTGAAGTAAAACTCTCCATCACTTAATGCTCTATAGTAGAGGAAACAATAAAATAAAATGATGATCTAATTACCATATGGACAAAAATGCCCTGAATTTTAAAAAGGGTCTACTGACAAGAGAGCCCTGTAACTAACCAAGCCTCCTGCACAGTAGGAATAATAAATTACTGAAGCTTGCCTGGGACCAGATCTATTCAAGTTTCTCAGTCTAAAGCACAAAGATCTCCTACCCAATGTAAACAGAAAAACTGAACTCTGTCTCTTAGCAAACCCAGATCGTGGTTACAAGTATGGTCCCACTGAAACATCCTTCTACTATTGATACTACTCCAGTAACTACCTAAGCCTACATTATTTGTCAATCAGAGTTTCAGAAAGTGTTGATCTAGTTCTGCAATATTTATTCTAAATTAAATTTTATGGTCTCCAGGAATGTGTTAAATAAATAAGTTATATAATTTCTTCTTATATGTCAAGATCTTCATTCTCTTTCCTTGACATCACAGACACCCAATACAGAATATATAACTACGTTCCTTGCTCTGCTTAGTTGTTTGTGATCTCAACATCTGTTCCAACACAGGAAATAAAGCCAACTAAATTTCAATCCTGCCAGGTTAAACACAGCAGATTTTATATAATCTTTAAAAATGACCTGCATATGATTATTTTTAATATTTTATTTGTACTGAAATAAACTAGATGATTTACCTTTTGTTGCTCAGGTCCTTAATTCAACTATTTTTATTTTTTGGAAAACTAGAGGGCTCTGCCCCTTGCACACTATGCACACCAACACCCCTGGCCACTACACACAGTAACTCCCCCCCGCCCCTCCTCAGGAGGAGGCAGCAGTGCAGGGCTGCCCTCAGCTCTCCCCAAGCCCAGCAAGAAGAGTCATGAAGGTCCGGTGCTAGGCCTGGTAGGAGACACTGGCCTTGCAGAGGCAACTTGTTGGGTAAGTGCGGTGGGGGGGAGGGGAGCTGCTCCCTCATCCCCACCACTTCCCATCCAGCTGTCTCCAGCCCTGCTTCTGCTTCCAGGTCCCAGGCCCCACTGCCCGGGACCCAGAAGCAGAGCCAGAGGCGGCTGTGGGAAGCAGTGAGAACAGGGGAGCAGCAGAGCTTTCTGAGTTCCCTGTGGCCATCATTCAACAAGACACCACTGCTCGCTGATGGGACCCGGGAGCTGGAGCAAGAGGTGGCTGGGACACAGGAACCGGAGCCCAGCAGCAGGCAGTGGAGCCGGGAGCTGGAGAGGCTTCCTGCTGGAGCACCGGGAAGCCCAGAGCACAGCGAGGAGTCACTGCTGCCCCCCCAACCCTCCTGCAGGGGAACCAGGGGCCAGTGGGAGCCCAGGACACCCCTCCGCCGCCTCCCCTCCTCCCCCGCTGCACCCACACCCAGCCCCGGCCTTGCTTCTGGGGAAGGGGGGAAAAAAATCACCCCTGTGGCAAAGGGGTCCCATCCTGCCCCAAGCCATGAACATCGCTTCCTTTTCTCACTCTGCCAACACTGATGATGTGATGTCATTCTGTCATCTGTCAGCAAAAAATGTCTCATATAGAGAGAGGTGAAATGAAAATGTATATGCTTTATTTGAATAAAACTACATTTTTCCCTCATTTCCTGATGTGTCCAGCAATGTTCCCGTATCAATGAGTGGGGGAGCTTCACCCTCCTATCTTCCCTAACAGGTGCCGGTGGGGTATGAGGCTCAGGGCTGAGGGAATCCCAGATTGGGGAGGGAGCACCCCCAGCCAGCCCCTTTTACCTATCCTGATGATTCTGTCTCTTTTCTGTATGGTTTTATGAGAAGCAATCTCATTCCAGGCACATCCCATTTTCCCGGCACAAACGATCACTTACCTTACTTTAAGCTATGATAAGAGGAAGCTGTATTCCAAGTTTGGTGGTCCTAGCTCTTACTGTTTAGGAGGAGTTCTTGAAAAAGCAGACAGAACACAACTCTCTCAAATATATAGTTGATACTGAAAGAGCAGAGGCTGGTTTGTTTGTTTTTGTTTTCCAGATTAGGGATGTTAAATATCAGTTAATTGAATAGTTGATTAACCTCATGAATTCTTATTGGTTAGTCAACTATTCTATAGTCCCTGGGGGTGGGGCCAGCAGCCAATGTGCTCTGACCTCAATCCAAAGGAGGCCCCTGCCATTCCGCGCTGCTGTCTCTGTATCAGAGGCAGCAGCGTGGGGTGCCAGGAAGATGCTGATCCACGAGGGGAGCCAGTTAAAAAAACAGCTCCTCTCATGGATCAACTGCCCGTCACACCACACTGCTGCCTCTACTATAGCAGCAGTGCGGGGTGGCAGCAGCCTCTGTCGGGTGGGTGCGGGGGGAGGAGGGGATGATGTGCTGTGCTCCCGGATCCAGCGCAAGCAGGACTGAGCCAAGCTACTGGCCAGTCTGCTAAAAAATTTACTGGCAGCGCGTGCGCGTGCGCAGCATATAGGCTATAGAATTAACCTATACGTTTTTACTTATCGGTTAATCAGCTACACTATTGCACCCCTATTCCAGATACAAGACACTACTTTTTTTGAAACCTTAGAAATATCAAACATGTTAACTTTCACTCTCAGTCTTTTTAAAAGGCATTAACATTTAATCTCTCCCCCAAATGTTTATTAGGCATTAACATTTAATTATATAAAAAACGCTAGATAGTGACTAAAAATACCTTCTTCTAAACTATCCAGTCTTCCATCTCTTGCGATGTGTTACAATGTCTCTAGTTTTTCTACTACCCATAAAATTCTAAAGCAGAGACCACTAAAGAGTGACTACAGTGCTCTCGGAGTATGGGTGAAGGAGTTTGGAGCGCAGGTGGTATTCTCTTCGATCCTTCCTGTCGAAGGTAGGGGCCCAGGCAGAGACAGGTGCATCCTGGTGGTGAATGCCTGGCTGCAAAGATGGTGTCGCCAGGAGGGCTTTGGCTTCCTCGACCACAGGACGCTATTCCAGGACGGACTGCTGGGCAGAGATGGCGTTCACCTTTCGAGGAGGGGGAAGACCCTATTTGGACACAGACTGGCTAACCTAGTGAGGAGGGCTTTAAACTAGGTTTGACAGGGACAGGTGAGCAAAGCCCACAGGTAAGTGGAGAACATGGAGACCTGGGAGATGGGTTGGAAATGGGAGGGAGCATGGGCTATAATGGCAGAGAGAAAGGAGGATCAGGGCAAAACTGGGAGGCAAGGTCAAATCAGTATCTTAGATACCTATATACAAATTCGAGAAGAATGGGTAATAAGCAGGAAGAACTGGAAGTGCTAATAAATAAGTACAATTATGACATTGTTGGCATCACAGAAACTTGGTGGGATAATACATATGATCGGAATGTTTGTATTGAAGGGTACAGATTGCTCAGGAAGGATAGACAGGAGTAAAAGGGAGGAGGTGTTGCTTATATATTAAAAATGAACACACTTGGAGTGAGGTGGAGATGGACATAGGAGATGGAAGTGTTGAGAGTCTCTGGGTTAGGATAAAAGGGATTAAAAACAAGGATGATGTCATAATAGGAGTCAGCACCAGGCATGTTGTCAGCATTAAATAAATAAGTCATCTTTAATAAGCAAAATGATATGGGTCACGGAGCAATAATATGTTAAATCATGTTTATGGGTAATTAAACGAGACACAAAATTCACATAGTTCTGCCACCGCACATTAAGAAATTCCTACAAAGCATCCAGCAGATTTAATTCCCCGTTTAGGCAAACACACTCACATGCCTACCTCTGTTCAGATTAGCGCTTAAAAATGGCAGCATGAGCACAATGGAAAGACTAGAAAAAAGAAAACATCCACACTGCTTGTTTTTGCGCAAAAACTGCAGCACAAAAACAGATTGGCAGAAAATATGCAAATTAGATCGTGACTCATGCAAATGAGTCCCTCATTAGCATATTTTTGCCAAGAAAACTCGTAGTGTGGACGTAACCTTACAGTTTGGGTGCACATAGCCCCTTTTCACCAAAAGGCGAGGATGACAATGATCACAATATTGGAGTGTTTGTAAGTTGCATAACAAGCATACTAGAATGTAGTTAAAGGCCACAAAAACCAACCAAACATGCACAACCTTCCAAAAGAAGAGAAAAGAACGAACAATCCAGTCCATCATATTTTGATCCAAAATAATTTTAATGTTCAGGATACACTGACACACAGAATAGGAAAAGATACAGTTTTAAATCACACAGTTCATTATTTATGAGCCAAACCAGTCTGAGGTTTAAACTACTTCTGCTCAATGCTCATCCCATTCAGAGACGGTGAATCATTTCCCATTTGGCAATACTCCTGCCTACAAGGCTGTCTTCTGTGAAATTTCTTCTGTATTCTTGTAATTATATTTGCTAATTTAGTACACCTGACTGAGTAAAAACTATTATTGCCAGCTATCAGACTAGACTTGTGTCTGATAAATAGGACAAACTGAACAATCCTGTTCTGCCCCAATCATAGAAACAGAATGCTCCTTTCTAAATCCAGTGCAGTAAATTACTTTCTAATATTCTTGATTTTCTTCCGTTGGCAAAATAAAGCATCACAGATCTACAACAATAGCAAAATAAATGTATCTCCAGCAGCTGGACTCACTGATATATCCAATAACCCCTTTTTTAAAGTGTATTGTTGCTTTTCTAATCATTCTGTCCTTGAATTCTTAATTTAGAGAGACAGAGGTCTGAGTATTTTGAGGTTACAGGTTACAGTTTTTCAGGCAGCCCTCCATAACTCTTTATTTCATTCTGCTTTCTCTTTCAAAGTATTTTTAAAAAGTTCTCCCCCCTCCCCATCGCCAGTTGTGTGTGTAAATAAAGAAACGCATTTAATTCCTCTTTCTGGCTGAACAGTATCTTAAGAGGGTATGCTTAGGTTAAGGAGAGAAAAAAAATATATGTTTTTAAATCTACCTGTAACAAAGACTAGAATAGACATTTGATAGAATTCACTCCTGCACCTTTTATTTTCTGCCAATTTAAAATAGCTATTTAAAAAAAACGAAGCAAAAAAATCTATCAACCCCATTAAAAAAAAAAATCTGCATTTAGAATTTTTCTTTCCAGATTGTAGATATCAGTTATGCAGATATAAGAGATATATAGATGCTCTGCTTCCAGGGATCCTACCACTGTTCCCTTTTGAACCAAATATCACTCTGCTCTCCCCCTCCTTTCCCCTCCCCCGTTGCTGGCTCTGATACAGCTACACTGTAGGCTAGAGGCAAGAATTGTGACATGATCTCATTCAGTGAATCATTCAAGAGTAGCCCATAGTAAGGGATCTCTCACATAAATTAAATATGAAACAAAATACAGGACTATGTAGCACTTTAAAGACTAACAAGATGGTTTATTAGATGACAAGCTTTCGTGGGCCAGACGCACTTCCTCAGATCAAGTAGTGGAAGAAAATAGTCACAACCATTTTCTTCCACTACTTGATCTGAGGAAGTGGGTCTGGCCCACGAAAGCTCATCATCTAATAAACCATCTTGTTAGTCTTTAAAGTGCTACATAGTCCTGTATTTTGCTTCAGCTACACCAGACTAACACGGCTACATTTCTATTAATAAATTAAATATAAGATTATAAGGGAGCTCAGTACAACCACTACAATCTTTTAATTCAATGTAAACTACAGACTACCAATAGTTTTTGCCTAACTCTGAAATTCTGTGCGTCAGAACATTTTTTTTTGTCAAAGTCTTCAGAGCCAAATTTATGGAAAGAGATAAAAACAAAGTAATACTATAACAGTTGCTTTTACACCTAGTCTGCCAAAGCAATGAAATTCACATACAAGTACTAAATCTATATATGCTAAAGGGGCATCAATTTGAATCTTGTCCATTTCAAAAGGAAGTTCAAAACTGATATCAGATACTACCCCCGCCCAAGTCCAACTGTCAATTTGAGATTTTGCAATCATATTTTTTAAATGTTCTCTTTGTTTATGTGCTAAAGGCTGACACAAACAAGACAGGAAAACTGACTACAGGGAAGAAACTATGAAAATGACTATACGTAAAGTGCTGTCAAATGTACAAAGATAATTTTTCTCTCTAATCTTTCAGTTCAAGTAACTTGTGACAGTAAAAAAAAAATATGTAAGCTGATTTTAAGTTAACATGTACTATGAACGTGTATGATTAGTATTTTCATGAGTGAATCATGCTGATATTCATAATGATAAAAGTAACCAGAAAAACTTGCATCAGTAAATATTAACTAAAAATATTGGAAAACATTTGAGAAAATGACTAAAAAAAACTGACAGTAACAAAAAGTTCCATGCAGAGCAGCCAATGTTTAAACTTCAGTTCCCAACTATTTACTCACTTCCTAATTCCAAACAAAAATCAGTTTGTCATATAACAGAAGGATTGACAGCACTTGTAATGTTGCCCTAGGTAGTAGAAACGTATTCTTATAACTGTTGGGATGTCAGCTTTCCACAGAATGTAAATATACAGATTATATTTTCTGTTTTAAGCAATAACCTACACATTAAAGTATTTTTAAATCAGAATCTGACAAACAGGAAAAAAAAATCTTCCTGCCTATTATAGCCAGCTCAGACCCAAACAGCAAACAATATCTTGTTCCCTTCCCTTACTTAAAGATAGTAGCCAACCATAGCATACTGAGCATATGATGGTGCTGAAGGCTGTACAGACAAAACCATATATACTGCATGTAAACATTAATCAACCGTGTTGAAATGTTTGGATGCTCAAAGACCTTAAGCCATTCTAATAATAAATGAGAAAGTAAGCTATAAGAAGTACTCAAACTATTGCCATCTGGAGACATTCTAGACCTTTCAAAATTGGCATTCATAACCCTGTTGTTTGAGAGTAAAAAGAGATTTAGATTTCTGAATGATTAAATGTCAGTCACTCTTATGAATATGATGAGCAGACAGAGAGACTGTCTTTCTAAACAATGGTAACTTGACACAGAAGTTTTCAGAGAAAGCAAACAGCAAAAATTGGCAAGATTTCAGTTCAAGAATTGGATACAGCCTATCAAAACATTAAATAAGAAAAAAAGCAAAGAATTCAGATTATTGAGACTATTGCAAAAGAGTAATTGAAAATAAAGAAAATGTTTGTGGCTGAGAGTATACATTAGGGATGTAATAGTGTAATTGATTAACCGATCAGCAAAAGCTCATAGGTTAATGCTGTAGACTACACTCATTTCTCTCCTTCTCCTCCCCCCTCCTTAGCAGGCTGGCCAGCAGTACAGCTCAGTCCTGGCTTGCAATGGGTCCAGTATCTACCGCTGCTGCAGCTCTGCATTTAAAGTGTATTAAATGCAGGCAGCCCAGCTCAGTTCCAGCTCATGCCGGGTCCAGGATCTCAGACCCCTCAAGACAGGAGCTGCTGCCTCCTTATCAGAGGCAACAGCACAGGGCGACAGACAGCCAGTCCACAAGGGGAGCTGATACAGAGGCAGCAGTGCAGAGTGACAGGAGGCTCCTCAGAAGTAGGGTCAGAGTGCACTGGTTGCTGGCTCCGCCCCTAGGGACTATAAAATAGTTGACTAACCGATAAGAATTCTTGAAGTTAATCGTCTATTCAATTAACCGATATTTAACATCACTAGTACATACTTGTAATGACATTAGACATAGTCTTGCAAGCCTTTCTTATGGAAGTTTTCCATTCGAGTCCGTAGGGGCTACTCATGTGAGGGTTGCAGAATTAGGGCCACTGTTTGCAAACTCTTACAACTCAAAACTGCATCAGTGGAACCTCATTTTATTCTATATAACATTAGTATCTTACATTTTACCAATTATGTTTATAATTCACTGACATAACTACTAATAGAAGATTTCAATGCACAATATTCTTATTCATATTTTATGCCCAAGTTTTGCTCTAGTGTCCTTTTTTGTTCACACTGCTTGTCGGCACATTTGAATAGAGCACCTTACGCCTGACATGATCAAAGGGTGCCAAAATTCCCTATTTCTGCTACTATATCAACAGCTTGAAGAGATTACCAAACACACAAAGCTCTGAACACTAAACCTATATAATCAGCACTATCAGTACCTGGACTGTGATGGCCCTACTGCTCCAAACACTGCCCCAAGGCTACATTACATTACCATCAATTTAAAGGAATAAAATGGCAAACTATTTCATAACATTTTTTAACAACTGTAATTTACTACATCTTCCTTTTGTTATTCCTTCTTTGCCTTTCTGCTTCACTCTTATTCTTTCCTCCCATCTACATTCTGGTGCATCTTTTCTTACATTGGCTTCATTGTATGCTTGCTCTTTTTCTGCTCTGGCATCCATTTATGCCTTTATTTCCCCAACACTGTATTTGCCATATCCTCCCCTATATATTCTCTTTCCTTTCTTCTCCCATACTTGCATTTTAAAACTTATATAATCACTCCCTCCCACCTACTTCCATCCCCATATTCTACATCCAGACACATTTCACACATTAATTTTTTCCAGCATACACCAGTGCAAGTGAATCATTAAAGGTCACTCATGTGAGTAAAACACTATAGTTACACTAAAAATCCCCAGTTAAAGTCTTGTCCACGTACGGAAGTTAATTCACGTTCAATCTGTGCACATTAAACCCCCAAAACTGTTACAATGTTCAGAGGATAAGACAACCTCTACAACCCAGCTGCTAGGAAAGGTATATGAAGTCTTACTGGGATGCTATCCTAGAGTGTTGATCACTGGGTATAATAAAATGAAATATGAAGGAATTTAGCCTACAAATCTTGAAAAAAATAGCTATAATTTGAAAATACCTTAGGAGTTTTGATGTAGGCCAAATTGTTCCACTGTAAGGGTAGGTAAGGTAGGGCCAAATATTATTCTTGCAAGAAACCGCTGAAAAGAAAAGTAATGAAGTAAAACTGTACAAGGTTCTTCATTATAGCTTTTGAGAAAACACAGATGGACTCCATTCTCACAGTACAACTTATATTAATATTGCACAGTCATTAAGGAAAATGTATTTGTTAGAAAAAAATAAATGTCCAGACATACGATTCACCCCATAAACATTAAGGAATTTCTGAAACAATGAAGCAGTTCCCTATATAACAAATGCTAGCTGCTATAGTATAAAACCTATTAATACTTTAAAAGCTACTGTTGTTAGCATGAAGTGTAGCCCATTAATCCCATCTTGCCTAGTTAAACTAACATAAAATAGTTGACAAGTCGGAAGTCTTGCAAAAATTCTTTCCAAGAAAAACAAAGATGAATTTTTGCATGCTGTTTTCAGATGGTAACTTACATAATTGGCAGCTATGCTTCCATTTTACACAAGATGCAATCTTTACTATTTAAATTGATATTCTTAGAAGAGCTAAGGCAATTCTCCTCTCATGAACTGTAGAGGACCTGAAGTATTTCATAAAAAATATCATTGTGCATGAGACTTATTGCGGATTTTGTTTTCATATAAAAAGTATACATGCAATATATTTGAGAACAGAAGTGGGCCCTCTGATAGCATTAAAAATTCTAGCTTTAGTACACAGTAGAAGATATTGTGGGAATTCCTGGGCAATTCAGTAAAATGTGATTAAGATTCTGTTAAATATGTGAAGAAGTTGTAGAATCATAAAATGTAGTAATAAAAGGAAAAGGCTCCTTGTGCTAAGGCAGAACTATGTATATCCAGAACACTCCCGAGACATGTTTTTCTTATCTGTTCTGAAAAACCTATGATTGGGATTCCACAACCTCTCTTGGAAGCCTATTCCAGAACTTAAGTATCCTTACAGAAAATTTCCCTCAACATCTAACCAAGTCTCCTTGCTGCAGATTAAGCCCATTATTTCTTGCCCTACCTTCAGTGGACAGGGAGAAAAAAAGGTTAGTTACCCCATGCAGTAACTGTAGTTCTTTGAGATTGTCTACCTACAGTGCTCCACTGCAGGTCTGCTTGCACTCCACTTTGCTTCAATCTGAGATTTTCATTAGCAGCATTTATTCAGCCCATGTATAGGCCCTAAACAGGCCTGTACCTCATACCAAGGCTATAAAGGGCTGCAAGGGCAACTGTCTTCAGTTTTCCCTCTACCACAAACTGCCATAAAGGAAACTCCAGAGCAGTAGCTGAGTACCTATAAGAGGATACATCTCTAAAAGCTGCACAGGGTGAATAACCTTTTCTTCTTCAAGAAGCCTCCAGATGGGCACTTCACTTCAGATTTCTCCCAAGCAGCATTCCCACAGGACAGGAACTTCAGGAAGCAGATCCAGAACTTGAAGAAAGAACCACATTACCAACTGCTATATCAGATCTAGAAGCATGAACCAAGGCATAATGCTTGGAAAAGGAATACACTGAAAACTACATTGTGGTTCTGCAGACCTCAGATACTGAAATTTCTTTAATTAATGTTAATTGTAACCTTGTAGAGCATGCTAACACCATAGAAGGCAGCTAAATGCTAACTGCATGCAATAACATATCCAACCCACCTAAACAGCTTCAGGGTGGAGACTGTAGATTCTTTAGATCTGTCTAAGGGAAACAAACAGCCTGGGTGTTCTTTGAAAAAGTTTGATCCTATCAACAAAGTAGGCCAATTTTCATCTGACACATAAGGTATGAAAGGAAACCAACTAGAAAGAATTATATGGGTTGGGTAGGAGGAGACAGTAAATAAATGGATGGATTATGTTGAAACTTGGATGACAGATTTGGTAGGAATTTAGGGAGTAGACATAAGGAAATCTTATCCTTTAAGAATATCATGGAAATAGGCCTTTCCACTAAGCCAGTGGTTCCCAATCTCTGATACATGATGGTACTGCAGGGGGTCCATGGAAAGTTTAAAAATAAGGATCAGGTCCACCGTGGTGGGTCTGATCCTTGCTTTTCTTTTCTTTTTATTCCTCCCCCAGGGAGTAGGGTCCATGAAATTTTAATAGATTGAAGAGATTGTTTTCAGCCCCCACTCCTGGCTCTCAGTGTTCTGGACTGTTATTTAGCTCTAGTGGACCCTTGTATTCTAAGATCCCAATAAGCAGTTCGTAATGCCATTAGACAATATTGGCCTCCCGTGGGCGGGGAGAGAATTCTCTGATCCAGCACTGGTCAGGTCCCAAGAGTGCTGGATTAGAGAGGTTCAACCTGTATAAGGTGATTGATCAACACTGGTTCAAAGGGAGGTCTTTTACGACATCTAGGAACTAAACTGATATCCCAGGCTGCTTCTACCTGAGGGAATAAAAGGTTGTTATGGTAGTTAAGTCAACTCTGACTTTAAGAGAACCCTGACTGAGATGGTTGACAATCCAATTTTCTTGAGTTGCAACAGGTAATCCAGGATGCACAGAACAGGCTTTTTGTCCAGAGTAAAGAAGAAGCTATCCCTAAGGGCACGTCTAAAAAGCAGGTCTAAAGCCGAAACAAGTTACATAACCTGAGCTACGTCAATTGCATAGCTTAAGTTGAAATAGCTTATTTTGGCTTTTGGTGCTCTCTGCACAGCAGGAAGTCTGAGAAAGAGTACTCTTCCTCCAACTTCCTTTACTCTTTATAAAATGAGAGTTACAGGAGTCAGAGTAAGAAGTCCTCCAGCTCAACATTATTTTGACTTTATGTCGAAATAACTGCTTGTAGTATAGACACAGACTATGTTATTTCAAATTAACGTTAATTATTTCAAAATAACACTGCTGTGTAGACATATCCTTAGAGAATTACAGTCTAGACTCTCTCTCAAGCAAAGCTAATGCCACTTCTGTTCACAGAGGGGGCAAAGAGACTAACTACTGGAAATCCCCAAGTTTCAAATATGCCTTGGAGGGTCATTGAGGCCAACTTTCACTTATAGTGCTTGAAGAAGCATCTGCTGAGAGCACTGGCAGTGGTATTTCAAAGAGAGGTAGAGTGCTAAAATGCATACATGATGGATTATGCACCAGTTCCACATCTTAATTGTTTCAGTGCACAGAAGCAACCCTCCTTGCCAGCTGATATAAAACACATAACCACATTATTTGACATGACCCTGAAGAGAAGCAGAAAAATGAAGGCAGGCATTCTTGACTCCCCTGAGTTCTAACACGATGATATGGAGAGTGGTTTCTTGAGGCAGCCATCTGCCTGTATTGTATAAGCATTGACATGAGCTCCCCATCCCAACAAGAATGTATCTGTCATTACTGTGACTGCTGGGATTGACTGGTGAAAAACGAACGCATGTATCAATGCTGTCATGGTCTTCCCACCAGTCTAGGAAATCTTTTACTTAGTGGAGAACTGAAACCTGTCTGTCTGTCTAGTCAGTGACTAGACTGCTTCCAGGATGGCTGAGACCAACAAAGACATAACCTTGCATGATCCGATGGGGAAAAAAAGGGCAAGCTGCCATGTGACCTAAGAGGTGGAGGCAGTTTTTCACTGAGGTTTGACAGTTCCTTTCAGTAGACCTGACTAGAAATTATACTGTTATGAGTCAGTCAATGGGAAGGTAGGCCCTGGCAGACAAACTTAAGGACCCCCCCCAAACCGTATTTCTGTACAAAGGTCAATATCTTCTTTTTTGTTTTTAATTTAAGCTAAAGACCCAATTCTGTGTGGATGAGCAGCGCTGTTTTCTAACATTGACCCTCAAACAGTCAATCATCGAGGTATAGAAATACTAAAATCACTTCTCAATGAAGGAAAGCCACCACTAGAACCTTTGAAAATATTCTTACCAAAAAGGAATTCCAAAGCACATCACAGCAAATGATTCTGGCCTATAACTAGGTGACGTCTACAAATTTAATAAGCATGTTATCCACTCCGTTATCCAAATCATTGAAATATTTAATAGTACCAGATTCAGGACAGACCAATGCGGCAAATGTAAAGAGAGAGCATTGTGGCCTATTGGTCAAGATGACAAGATCAAAAGCACGGGGAATGTGAAGGGAGAGCTATAAAGGCCATCAGTCATAGAGAGACAAGATAACTGCCTTGGTGGGCATGAGACCCCTCTTTGTCCACCTCCTAATCCTGGAACCTAACAGAGTTAAAAACAAGAGGTTGGGAACAGGTTGAACACAACTCAGCACCTATCAAGACTTGGAAGGCTACCTCACATATAGATTTGAACCGGTACTTTCTTGTCTGCTTTGCCATGCCTTTGAGGGGCAGAGAAACTGGCAGGGAGATGCTGCAGCAGAGGCACTGGGAGCAGAAGGAATACTGAAGAGGGAGAACCCTTCTCCCCACTGCCCAAATAGAGGGTAGAAAAATTGAAACAGAAGGAATATGTGCAGGAGATGAAGAAAATCACTGCTGTTTGCTGCTGTGGAACCAGAGAATCTGAAAGCAAGGAGTGGTGGTGTGACCAGAACATGCAGCACCAAAACACTGATCTGACTCCTTGAAGCTCAGAAAGGGGACAGCAACCAACAGCAAAGGGATGCACTGACACCCAAAGTGAAGCACCCACAGGGACACACATCTTGAAGAACATTTCAGCTCTCTCTTTAAAAGGGCAAAGAGGTAACATTTTTAACAACTACATTTTGATCCAACTGTTGAGCAGAACGCCCAACACATAAAAGTCATTCCTATATAGAGCATAACTACACTGGAGGATCACACATGATCCTAGTGTAAGTGTTTCTGCATTTGTGGAGTCTAAACAATTCAGCTTTTTGGTAAACAAAACAACAAAAATGTGCATCCAACAATTTTAAACCACTGCACAGTACTATGAGCTTACATAAATTTAGCATTTACTTCCACAGCAAACAGGAATTCCACACTGGCAATAGTGCCATTCATTTTGGCTAGATGCCAAAAACAATATGTTTTATGAACACACCAGTACTTTCTTACAAGAATAAATATGATATGCTAACATTATCCCAGGTTCTTGATTTATGTACTCCTATCAGTAATTTTAAATGCTTGTTTTGAAGTGCCATTTGTCTGACCTATTTGAATTTTATCAGACAGCACTAAGATTCACAGATATTTTAGATGTGCAGCCTTACTTTGCTTCCGATTTTATTGCAGCTAAGAAACAGGAAATGGACAGTGTCTTCTACTTGTGATGTTTTGGGAAATACAACAATATAAATAGGAACAAGAACACTTTTTCCTCTTTTCATGAAGAATTCACATTTCAAAAAAAAAAAAAAAAAGACCTCATGATATTGGCATTAGAATGTAGACTGTACCCTGCCTTTTAACTTAGGCCAGTGATCTTGCAGTACACTGAATCCAAGCATACAAGGATCCAGCCACCTTCAACTCTTCCTAACCTTAAAAGGAATGGACAGAGATGGTGACTGGCATCATGCAGAATGAGGCCATTTACATATATTTAAAAGCACAAATTCTAAGAAATCTATGAACACATTAATTTCAATGCCAGGCAGGAAAACAGATGTTTAAATAAAAAGTAGCAAACAAATGAAAACAATTACAGGTTGGACCTCTCTGGTCTGTCTCCCTCAGGACCTGACTGGTCCCAAATGAGGGGGTTTGCTGGACTAGGGGAGGTCAATTCCATCCCTCTGCTGACGGAATTCCGGACTCTCCTGGGGTCTGTCAGCAGACACGGTGTAGCTTCTCTGTCCCTAGCTCCCTGATCTGCCAGTCCCTGCTACCATAGCTCTGCTGCCCCAGGGTCACTGGGCTCCACTCCCCAGGGTGCAAGGACTGCCACAGCACAAATGCCCTAGGACCACCGGGACTCCGCTCTCCTTGGGCTGCCACAGCTCCAGGGCCACAGCTTTCTGCCTCCAGGGCCACCAGGACTTGGGGCTGCTACGGAAGCTGGGGCACCGCTCCACAGGGCCACCAGGGCTTTGTTGTCCCAGGGACACAGGGACTCCACTCTCCAGAGCTCCCAGGGTTGCCACAACTCTGCTGCCCAGGGTGCCAGTGCTCCACTACCCTGTGGCCACTGCAGCTCCACTGCCCTGAGGCTGCCAGGGCTGCCATGGCTCTGCTGTTCCAGGGCTGCTGCAGCCAACCCTGTAGCCACCCAGGTCTCTGGTCCACCAATATCCATGGTCCTACTGGACCACAGATGTTGCTGGATCAGAGAATCCAAGACAAGAGAGGTTCAACCTGTACTTTAATTTCAGAGCGATAGCCATATTAGTCTGCTTCAGCAAACCAATGAAGAGTCCTGTGGCACCTTAAAGACTAACCAATTTATTAGGACATAAGCTTTAGTGGGCTGCAGCTCTTTTGTTGTTACTAGTTGCCTGTGAGTTATATCATAATAAATGCCACAGGGCAACAGTTCCTGCCCCCAGCTTTTATTTAGCCCCGACTGCTGGGGTTCCCAGGGAATTCCCTTCCTGTCCACTTCCCCACACAGCAGCAGCGTGAGGGCAGCCTCACCATTGCCCCAGTTCTAGCTCCGGCAGCTGCTACATGGCCCAGTCAGCAGAGCCAAGAGCCGGGTGAAGGGCAGCTGCCCCAGCCAGCGGAGCCAATCGCTGCATAGCCACCGAGACCAAGTGCCCCATGATGGGCACCTGCCCTTGCACCTCCATTCTCTTCCCTCTCCATTTGGCAGGAGCCTCCCCCTGGCCTCCAGCTACTCAAAACCAGCGGGTATGCACATTATTATTATACATTATTAAGTGCACAGGAAAATATGAATGTGCAGAACATGTGAGCACTATCAGACTTGTTAGTACTGCCTCTTTAATTCTGGTGCAATAGAGGCAAAGGTTTGGACTGGAGAATACTCTTGAACAAGTATTAGCAATTATTTTATTGTGATTTTTTAATGTGCACACAGCAGTTTTTCAAATGCTTGTTAACCATCATGCCTGCCTCCCTCCCCCCCTTTGATTTGCCTGATATACCATGGGCTAAAATTAATATGCAAATAAATTACTTACCATAATTAATATGCAAATATTTCCATGCCAGTCTGGCAAAATTTTGCCGGTCTGTGATATAAAAAAAAAGGTTGGGAACCACTGGCATAGGGCACAAAAGAGACTTCCATATATTCCAGCCCAACAATGAGAACCTATTTCTGATTTTCCATTTCCATGGTCAAGCTGCACACATGTTTGCACCACTGCAGGTATACAGTTCCTTTAACAGCTCAACTTTCCCAACAACCTGCCTGTCTCTGCTACTCCACCCTATACAGTTCTAATTTTCTCAACCACCCACTGCTGCTATATCCAACTACCATTTCCTTTAGAAAGCTCCTAATATACTACTGATTTATTCATCCTTTCAGGAACTGAATAGGATTTTTTATATGTATTTTAAACAAAAACAAAGAGCATAAATAGCATTGTTGCATAGCAGATTCAGCCCTGTAGTCTTCAATGCAGAAATTTATGACAGCTATAGTCTAAAAGATCTAGCAATTTTAATAGGTTGATTAGGAATAGATTTCATTTTCTGGAAATACGCTATGAACATAAATCCTGTTTTCCAGTATCTTGTTTCTCAAAAATAAAAATCTTCTCTGAAAATGTTCATTTTGAAAGCTTATATTAATAAGATGAAATTTATTTCTATTCCAACTCATGTTAGAATTAAAAAAAAAAACCACCATTTGTCCTTAGTTCAAGAGAACATTAGCCGTAAGAACTATTTTAGTTATGAACTACAAAGTTCATACTTAACCATCTGATGTATGTTGAATTTTTCTTAATTTCCTGTAAACATTAAAAAGTTTTTCAAGTCATGGTTATTATAATCACTCTCTTTCTCCTGCTTACCCCATACACCAGAAATAAAAGACTGACTGTTTCACTGTACATATTAACCTCAATGGACCTCTCACCCTCAATTCAATAGAGGCAAAAGTGCACTCAAATTCCTATCTACCCAACTGCAAATCAAATAGTTCAGAACTAAAAAGTTATGATTACAGACCTAATTAGTTGTGCCTGCATTTAACTGGATCAATAATATTGAAAAGCTGGGTTGAGACTAACTGAAATAATAGCCTTTGTCTTTCAGTGCTTTAATTGATCATTACTGACTATCAGTAAGTAATACGGTCCCAATCCAGCAAATGCTTATACACTTGCTGAAAGTTAAGCATAGGCCATCCCAGCCAAACGTTGCCCCAATATACGTCAGTTCCTCACTAACGTCACTGATCAATTTAGGAACTGTTTCATTATAAGTTCCCCCATTCTCCAATGGTACGTCGCTCAAAGAAAAAAAAAGAAAAATTATCTCAAACGAAAGTCAGCCGCTTGAACACTAATCAAAGAAATTCCCTGCTTTATGTTGTTTCACTATACGTCCAGAGTTTTTGGAATGTAACTTGGACATATAGTGGGGACAGCCTGCATATGTATGATTATTTGCAGGAGAGACACATAACTTTTGGCATATTACAGGAAATATGTATGATAAAAAAAATCTCTGTGGCCAACTGCTGCAGCTCACTGTCGTAGATAGCCATGGTGAGCTCCCTGACCTCTCAGCCCTCTGGCCTAAGCTTCCACCCATTGTTCTGACTCCTGCACTGCAATCCTGCTGCCCTGAGCCCCCCTCACTCAACTGCTTGCCCTGATTCCTGCATTCTCTATACTCCCAGCACCCTGCCCTGAAAGACCCGAGTAATTCCAGGTAGGTCTTCTAGTCCAGTGTTTCTTAACTTTTTTTTTTTTTAAATAAAGCACCCCTTTTTCAAAAAAGAAGAAGTACCCACAGTATCTACAGTTTTCAGAAACATGAACATTTTTTCTACCATTGCAACACATTTGTTTAAACAACTGAATCGTAGCCGGGTGGGCGATGACATTTTTGGATGTAAAAAGTACAAAAATAGTAAAGCACTGTAAAACTTAAAACAAAAATTCAATTTTCTTCAAATTTCAGTTGTGTTGAGATATCCCTGAGGGTACTCGTACCACTGGCTGAGAAACACTGTTCTAGTCTACTATATATGTGAGAGTTTATCTTTCTGTCTGTTCACCTGTTTCTTCAAGAACTCCTCCTAAACAGTAAGACCACAAAATTCAGTATCCAGTTTCCTCTTATCATAACTTAAAGCAAGGTAAGGGTTTAGTAGCACCAGGAAAATGGGATGTGCCCAGAATGGGATTGCTTCTCATAGAACCACACAGAAAAGAGAATCTCCAGGTAGCTGAAAAGAATTGGCTAGGGGTATGCCCCTTCTACTCCCCCATCTAGGACTGCCCCAACTCCAAGCCTCCAACCTTTCAATGTGCCCTTTAGGATGAAGCTCCTTTCCCCTGCTCCCCCGCACTGGTACAGGAACATTCCTGGCTGTTCCCCTTCACCAAGGAGCAAGGAGAAAGTTTAGTTTGCTGCATTCCTCACGCTGGCTGGTAAGTACAGGGAGAAAACAAACCTGGACCTGCCTCAGCCAGGAAACATGTGGAAGAACACTGCAGCAGCTGTGAAGAGGCACTTCTCACCTGGTCCCAATCTGCTGTGGTGAAAGGGCTAGGGTTGTCCTTTCTCCCTATGGCAGCCTGCATACTGGCTCTCTCATCCCCACCCCAATGGTTTAAATGAAGAAAATAAAAAAATATTTGAAGTAAGGACCTGAGTAACACTGGGTAAATCGTCTAGTAAATTTATATGTTTCTTCTTTTCCTTTCACTTTCAGAATTGTGCAAACGTGAAGTAACCATCTTATACCTTTCCATTGGGAATACCTTTCAATTCACTTTTAGGAATGGAACGAAGCACAAAAGCCTTCCAGCATAAGTAGCACTTGCAAGAAGAAGTCAAGAGCATCGATTATTTAAGAGATATATGTGAAACCTGGTAATGGACTAATGTAAAAGTACTTTTCACATTACAGTAAAACTCTAGGGGGAGGGGAGAGAGAGATAAGTGGAAGCAATGCTCAGGGACTCATGGAGTGAGAGGGGGACAGGTAGGCAGAAGGAGTGCTTGGGAGAACTGAGCTGTCTGCCCCACCACCACCACACTGCTGCCTCTGATAGAGAGGCAGCAGTGCGGAGGAGACGGGGGCATGTGTGAGTCTGTACACATAGGGAACTGGCTTTTAAAGGGACAGGCGCAAGAGTTGGTGGGGTAGGCAACAAGGATGTTAAGAGGCAGGTAATTGACTAATCATGTAGTCAATACAATGGAGACGATGCTGGGGGAAAACCGGCTTTTAAGCCAGCTCCTCCCCCCAGCAACAGCTCCTGTTCCCGCCTTGCTATCTCTGATTCCGAGGCAGCAGGGAGAAGGAGGAGGGAGAGAGTAGTCAACTCGACTACCCAATAAGGCTAAGCTTATCAGGTAGTCAACTACTCACTTACATCCCTAGTAGGCAGGAGCCAATCCTACGGAGCTGCCTTCCCCCCCATACTGCTGCCTATCAGAGGCAGAGCGGGCGGTGGGGGGCCCACAGGAGCCAATGCTCCTGCCTGTCCCATGTGTAAAAGTGTAACCATTAAAAAATTCAGTGATTACACATTTACACAAATAGAAGATTTTTAACATCCCTACTCTCAATCTCTAGCATCAAAAGGGCCAACACTGAATTTTACTTTCAATATAATGTACATTAAGAAAAGACAGTTTGCCTCAGTGCCTTGGCACTAGACTGTAAGACCAAAAAAAAAAAAAAAAAAAAATCAGGGAATTCTACTCACAACTTTGCAAAGAAAATCAGACACAATCTCAGACAAGTCATTTTCCCCCATTCTGCAGCTCAGTTTCCTTCCCCTGGACACTGAGATAATGTTGAGCCAGCTTTGAGTTAAGCTTGGAGATCTACAAACAGTTCATTATATGTCACAAGTGTTCTTATCTAACCTTGTGGTGTAAGCATCTAATATTTGAGTAGCAAGGGAAAGTTATTTATCTTGTTCTTTTGCTTCTTTGAAGATATAAATCGCTCAGATCCCTACTTTTAGATCCCAAAACTCCAGGGGAAGACAGATTATAAATACCTCCAAAAATTGAAGTACATGGGGAATTTCCAGTTGGACCCCTTCCTTCCCATAACCCATTCAACCATGGCCCAGTCCAACTACCAGTATACCACTAGACTAACATTTTCAGCATAGGCGTGCGCAGCACATTTCATTAGGGTGTGCACCCAGGGATTTTTTTTTTTTTAAAGGCAAACATTTATTGAATACTCAATCATAAAGGACATTATTTTTATTCATCAAACGAACTAAAAAAACTAAAACTTAACTAAACTTAATTTTTTTTTAAATTAACAACTAAACTTTACTTAAAAGAGCATATCATGCGATTACATTAGAACACAAAGCCACTTTTTTTTTTTTTGAGACATTAGGGTGTGCTTGGGCACACCCCCTGCCCACGCCTATGATTTTCAGTCAGCTCCTGAAGCATCAGATCAAGTACTGAGTTCCTCAGGGGCTGGGAATATTCTAAAGGCAACACAGTCTGACTGAAGGAAGAATGCCATGTGCCACTCAAATGATCTCAGCTGTTGTGACAACACACAGGAAGACATGCTGTCATGCATCAAGAAAACAAACATCTTGTTTTACACCCAGAAAAAGCTACAAAGTCAGTGCACTGCAATAGTATAGAAGTAATGTATTCATTCCATTAGATCAGTGGTTCTTAAATAGGGGCCACTTGTAGCCCAGTCATCACACAGTCGCGGCCCATGTGACATGCTCGGGGCCATACAGACAGTAAACATACTGTGTGGATGTAGCCTGCCTAACACAGAGAGAAGCATATGTGATCAACAACAGTAAACAGGTTGAAAACCACTGTATTAGATAGATGGGGGCCGCAGAATTCTGTGCCAGATGATATTTCAAAGTGACCTACAAAGGAAGAAAACACTAGAAGTCCAACCTGGAAGCCAGTAGGGATGTGAAAGGTTAACTTGTGGAGGTTGGAGCAGCTCCCTGCGGCAGAAGGGTGGTTCCAGCCCCATGAGACAAGCCACAGACAGGGGCTGCTCCAGATGGTTGGAGTATACATCACTGGCAGGGCTAAACCCTCTTTAATCTGTTAACCAGTTAAACAGCATGTTTAACTGGTTAATCAATTAAATGGGATTTCACATCCCTATTAGTCAGAAAGGAATGGATAACCCTGGCACGGTCCATAGCAAGAAAACAGTGCAATCTCTTAGCTAATCTCAAATGAGTGATATGTGTTAAGGATGTTAAATTGCAGTTACTGAGCTAATTGTATAGTTGATAAAATGTATAACAACTACACAATTAGTCAATATGACCACCCTTCAGAGCCACAGCGGGGTTAGCTCCGGGAGCCACCCATGCTGTGGTTCTGCATTTTAAATGTAGTAAGAGCTGATGGGCTCTTTCTACATTTAAAATGCAGAGGCGCAGTGTACACATGAACCGTGACTGCTTGGTCCCAGCTTGTGCTGAGTCCAGCAGCCTCTATCCACAGTAGCCAGGGCCATGAACAGGGGCTGGTGCTGGAGCAGCCTCTGGTCATGGTGGCCAGGGCTGCGCGTGGCCAGCCTTGGCTGCCACGAACAGGGGCTGTTTAGTAGCAGCAGACTGTCTACAGGAGGGCCCAGTTCCCTGCTGGGACCCCTGTGGACAGAGGCTGCTTCTCAGCACTCTCCCCTATCCCTCCCTCTGCTCTATCAGAGGCAGCAGGGGAAGGGGAGGTGGCACCCCGGAGACTGGGCTGGGAGGAACTGGCTTTAAAGCCAGTTTCCCCCAGCACCAGCTTGTGTTCTCCCCCTCCCTTGCTGCCTCTAATAGAGTCAGCAAGGGGAGGGGGGGAGAACAGCACAAGGAGCACGGGGCAAGTGGGGACTCAAGCAATTCCCACCCCATGTTTCCATGGGGCTCTTGATGCATTTCAAAGGCTAAAGCGATAGTGGGAACCAGTGAGACCGGGGACTGCTTCAGTCCCTGCTCGTGCTGCATCCCTGCTGTGCCTCTGCGTCTCCTGCCCCCTGTGGAGATGGTACTGGGGGAAGGGGAGGAAACTGGCTTTTAAGTGATCTCCCCCAAGCACTGGCTCCTGTTTGACACCCGCCCCCCTCATGGGGGGGGGAGTGACTAGTTGAGTCACTACTCGACTTATCCAGTAAGCTTATGCTTTTCAACTAGTCACTTACATCCCTAATACATGTACCTGAAAATCTAAGAGTAGTTGGAAGTAAGATTCAGAACTGTATCAAGATTGTGAACCCCTTTTGGCAAAGAAGGGAGCATGCTCTACTAACAGTGGTTCACTGCTCCCAATCAGCAGGAGCTGCGGGAACTGTTAGCCAGCACCTCCCTGCAGCCCCTGCCATTTCCTACAGCTCTAATATTCTTCCACAGAGTTGAAGGGCAGAAAGGAGCACAGATTGATCTAGTCTGACTATCACCAACCATTAAATTTCAACCAATCAGCTACCCTTCTCTTGAGCCCAATTATTAGTGTTTGGCTAAAACAGATTTTCCAGAAAAGCACCCAGTCTTGACATGACGGCATCAAGAGGTGAAGAATATGACACTTCTCCTTGGTAGTTTCTTTCAGTCATCTGTTACCTCCATTATTAAAAGATGGGCCTTATTTCTAATTTGAATGTTTCTTGCTTCAGCTTCCAGCCATTGGTTCTTGTTATGCCCTTTGCCATTATATTAAAGAGCCCTTTGGTGCCAGGTATTTACAGTACTTACACACTGTAATCAAGTCATCATTCAGTCTTATTTTTGACAAACTAAACAGATTGAGCTGTGTAAGACTCTGATTATATGACATTTTTCCTGGCCTTGGAATAATTTTTGTGGCTCTCTTTTTTTGCATCCTCTCCAATTTTTCAACATCTTTTTAAAAATGGCATCACCAGAACCACATGTAGTATTCCTGTATCAGTCTGACCAATGCCACAAACAGAAGGGAAATAAAATCACCCTTCTATTCCTACTTACTCCCCTGTTAATAGATCCAAGGATCTCATTAGCCCTGTTTGCCAGAGCATTGTACTGGAAGTTCATGTTAAGTTGCTTATCTACTAGGACCACTAAATCCTTTTCAGAATTGCTGTTTCCAGGATTTATTTCCACCATCACCCCACACACACAGACCCCATTCTTTGCCTATGGCCTTACATTTCTTGTTCCTAGATGTACAATATTGCATTTGACTATATAACACATTTTGCTTGAACAGGCCCAGTTTACCAAGCAATTCTAACCACTCTGTACGAGTGTCCCATCCTCATCATTCTTTGTATTATTCACAAATTTTATCAGAAGTGATTTTATATTTATTTACAGATAATCAATGACAATGGTGAATGGAGTTGGAACTAGTACCACGCCTTACAGGAGGGCTACTCAAATTTGGAAGCCCCGGGGGCCACAATGATACTCACAGCACATGCTGAGGGCCACAACTTAAGTGTGGTTGCATATACATGCAAATACAAATGCAAATATATGCAAAAAGCTTCTTGCAAGCTGATGGACATAAATATAAAGATTAAGGCAAGTTTAAACAACAAAAAAGGCCCCATTTAAGTCAGTTCTGCTGATATTAATAAAATGCAATATTTACCAGATTTCCAGCCATATGACAGCACTTTTAATGAGCAATGGCAGACCAGGAATTTAACTACTAAAATGCTTATCAACAGAAGACCATTATATTTTCTTTTTGTTTTGTTTTGGCTCCCACCCACAGGCCACATGTTGAGCCCTGTGTAAACCCAAACCACACCGCCGCATGCCCACATGTTAAGTAGCTCTGCCCTACAGAATCCCATTAGAAACACACCTAGTTGATTAGGATTCCTCTCTGACAACTAGTTACTGAGATGTCAGCTACTTAACATGTGCTTTAAAGAATTTAGCAATGTACAACATCAAGTAAGCTGGTACAAGCCAGCCATGGAGGACTCATTGCAGTGCAGACATACTTGAACACTTACTATGGACTGGGGGTGTGTGTCCAAGAGTGGCAGAGTAAACAGACTAATTTATATCTATGCAGTTACCTTTATCAACCAATGATTCTCCTCACTGTAGATACAGAAACACTGAATGAGAAACTGTCTTACCCCCTATACACACATTATGCTCTTCTCTCATATTAAACTAATTAAAGAGTATGGTTTGTGTTTCGTGGAACACACTACAGGCAGTCCCCGACTTACGCGGATCCGACTTATGTCGGATCCGCACTTACGAAAGGGGCTTTCTTGCCCCGGAGCTCGCAGGTAGTGGTCCTGCCACCTCGACCTCCGGGGCGAGAAAAGCTGCTCCCGGTGCCCCTGGTCTGCTGGGGACCGTCTCCAGCAGGCCAGGGGCACCGGGAGCAAAGCCGCAGCCGCGGCGGGTTCCCGCGCTTCTGCGGCTTTGCTCCCCGTGTCCCTGGTCTGCTGGGGGGGGGGCGGGCGCAGCTAGTGTGCCCCCCCCCAGCAGACCAGGCTTTTGTTGTGGACCCTGGGGCAGAGCAGCTGGGTGCTGCTGGGTTGGTCCAGTAGCGCCGAGGAGCGGCCGCGCTACTGGACCAACCCAGCAGCACCCGAGCTGCTCTGCCCCAGGTGTCCCCAAGTCAGCCGCTGCTGAAACTGACCAGCAGCTGACTACAGGAAGCCCGAGGCAGAGTTGCTCTGCCCCGGGCTTCCTGGAATCAGCTGCTGATCAGTTTCAGCAGTAGCTGACTTGGGGACGCTTGGGGTTCTTAAGTTGAATCTGTATGTAAGTCAGAACTGGCAGTCAGTTTCAGCAGCGGCTGAATCTGGACACCAGTTCTGACTTACATACGGATTCAACTTAAGAACAAACCTACAGTCCCTATCTTGTACGTAACCCAGGGACTGCCTGTATACAGTGCTACATGTTAGTATTTTACCATAATTTGGAGTTTTGGTTTGGAAAATGTATTTTTGAAAAAGCTGTACATAAAAGAAAATGGCATTAAAAGTTATTCAGTTAAACCCTTTGTAAAATGTGTAATATTTTGAAGAATATGTAACTAAAATGTAGTGCTCTGGTTTGCTTGTATTAAACTCCATATTGTAACATTTTTAGCACTAGCCTTCATTTCAGTTAACTTTTTACAAAAACATATAGCATTCCATACTCCTTTTCAAACTTGCAAAATTCAAAATATCCCTCTCCTCCAACAGATAATTTCCTCTATAAATATTACAATATCAGCTCAAAGGAACTCTCATTGTGATGCTATGCTTTATGTTTTGATATGTAGGATTTTTTTGGTTCAGCACTAGGTGCTACTGTGAAATACCATGCCACCTTTTTTTTTTTGTTAAAAGAAGGTAACCCCTCATGGAATTAACAAAAGATGCACTGAAATGATAGTTGAGATTAAATATTTTTCTCTCTTTCTAAAACTCAAATACAACTTTTTGTCATGTTTTTGCCAAATTTGTAACTTCTGGTCTCCTGAGAGTAGATGGTAAATAAGGGTAAGAAGAGAATTTCCTCTACCAACTTCCCCATAGTCCCCAGCCCAAACTGTATTCATTCCTGACCCACAGAAGTCTCTTGTATTCCACTTCTATTTTTTCGCGCTGGAAAAGATTTTCTACACAATTACACTATACCACAAATACCACACAAGTTAGCCTTGATCCTTGTGGGTACATGATGCCAAGGCCAAGAAATTCATTTCACCCATTACCCATTCCAAATTCAGATCAAAACTGTATCAAAAGAAGTTATAGTTTTCGTTTAGAAAAACATTACTAATACATATTGAGCTAAACTCCAAACTGATTTCTTTTTATTTATTCCTGATTGATAAAAATTAGCTAGACTGATGTATTTCATGAAAGCAGACATCGCTGAAAACTCAGGATTTCCAATACTATTCAACACTTCTAGTCCGTGAAGATGAGTGATATTCTCTTAGGGTATGTCTACACTTGCACCCTAGTTCAAACTAGGGATGCAAATGTAGGCATTCAAAATAGTCAATGAAGCGGGGATTTAAATATCCCGCGCTTCATTAGCATGGTATTGCCTGAAGCGTTACTCTGATCAACAGCTGTTTTGAAAGTGAAAGCGCACGCCGGGACGCATTAGTTTGAACCAAACCCCTTGGTTCGAATTAACGTTACTCCTCAAAAAATGAGCAGTAACATTAGTTCAAACCAAGGGGTTTGGTTCAAACTAACGCGTCCCGGCGCGCACTTTCATTTTTGAAACTGCTGTTGATCGGAGTAACGCGCTGGCATGATCATACTAATGAAGCGCGGGATATTTAAATCCCCGCTTCACTGACTATTTGAATGCCTACATTTGCATCTCTAGTTTGAACTAGGGTGCAAGTGTAGACATACCCTTACTTGCTCCGCACCTTCACTGTTAAGAATTAATACCATAGTCCACCTGAAAGCTTGGAATCACAGTTTTCAAATGGTGCACCGTATTCACTTTTATAGAAAGAGACCCACGAGAATGACAGCTATTAAAAATCACGTAAGAACTGAAATGGGGTGAATGCTGGAGTTATCAGATTGTCACCTAAACAGGCCGTAAACATGGTTAGTTAAAATGGTGGCAGATTAGGTAAAATGCCAGTGGCTGCAAAAGTCCTGCCTATTCAACAGTTCCCATGGCTAAATCAGTGATACCCACAGAGGGAAAAGTATAGTGTAGACACAGCCTTAAGCCCAGCTTTGGCTGGAACTCACACTAACCTGACCTATATTTGTGTAAATGAGATCAGAACCCTTCACTTACATTTTAATTAAAATCTTAGCATAAAAGTATTTGAATATATATTTAATATTTTGACAATTATCTAATATCCTGTTACTTTCTACCTCAAGACCATGCATAATATACCAGTGTACATATCAGTAAGAAATATTTGTCTTCATGTGGCTGTCATAAAAGGCAAAGTTGAATAGCCTTAGAAGAAATTTATAGCCTAGATGCACTGTAAGATAAATTTAAAAAGTTATTAAAAGTATGTCACCGCTATGGTTTTTCCCCTATTATGGAACCCAGACCTAAATAAACTGTTAAACACTTAGTGCAAAGGTATGCCAAACATTTCTCAGAACTTTCTTAAGGTCCCAACAAAGACTCAACCTTTTCTGCAAAATGAGGCCTAGGTTAAATATTTTATTTGGCTCTTCAAGATGGACTGAGCAGTTGGGCATGAGCTTCAGATCAGTTCTTGGACTCACATCAAACACTATCCTTTCATTTATCCAGTCAGTCAAAACAACGTTTTCCATCTAAATCTTTAATGTTTATGTCCTGAAAAACTGCTAATTGAATCCAGTTCCTGAAATCCCTTTTTAGAATCTATACCATCAAGTTTAAAGATAATGAACACAAAAGAAATAAGTATTACACACCGATTACAGAATTAATCCTATCAATGTTCAAGCCAAAACAGAAGACTGCTAGTTTCATAAAGCCAAAGAAAATTAAGATTAAACAACACTAGTCAGAATTAGAGAGAAAATTATTTTTTAAAAAACACCACTGGAATAGAAGGACACTAATTCCAAACAATTTTAGCATTCAAGAGTTCTCAGACTGCTTTTACAATCAAAAGGGGTAATCAAAACCACCCAGAGTACTTCAGACTATTCCCAAGCAAGAACTGACGTCAGTTCAATTAATAAAATTCAATTCAGCACTTATACCAGCTTTCCTTAAGCATGTAAAACTTCCTTATAACAACTGACCTTACGTGTAAATCATTTACAATTAGCAAAAGCACAAAATCTCTCAACATATCAGATGTACGTGAAGGACTAACCGATGCTTCATGCAAATCTCTTAAAATCAGAGTTGTTCTGTTCCAATGCCAAACCATTATTAAGCATGGAAGATTCTTTCTGAAGGCAATTTTGTGTGTATTTTCTTTTCAGCATCTCTCTTCCCATTTTTTTTTAGCAAAGATATATGCTCAAAATATATTCTTAAGATACTATCTATCCTTTCTTGAGACTAAATTGATCATAACTGCACACTTTACTAAAATTCAATAAATGAAAAAATATCTACACAAGCTATTTATTTCTTAACCACGACCATAACCTACTCCAATGCATCTATATTGTCAGACAGACCATTATGTCCTGGCCTAGATCTTTATTAAAGGGAAGAGAAATCCAGAAGTGAAAGATTTTTGTCTAGAGCAGTGGTCACCAACCAGTGGATGAGGATCTACCTCTGAAAGGTGATCTTGACTGGTTTGGTCAAGAGGCTATCAAGCACAGCACTGTAGCTACCCCTCTGCACACTGCTGTGTGTCTCCTGCCCTTTGCCTTGGAGCTGCGCACCCCTTGGAGCCTCCTGCTTGCTGTGCAGGGCAGGGCAAGGAGAGGAGGGGGCGCTGATCTCTGGGTGCTTCCTCACCCACCCTATATTCTAGCTCCACAGAATGGAGGAGGGGGCACAACAGGGCTTGGGATGGAGGGAGTTTGCTGGCTGCTTTTGAGTGTGGTGCAGGGCCAGGACAAAGGTGAGCCTGCCTTAGCCTCACTGCACTACCACCCAGGAGCCACCTGAGGTAAGCAGTGTCCAGCTAGAGCTAGCTCTGAGCCCCTACTCCAGGTCATGAACCCTTCCTGCACCCCAAGCCCTTGCTCTAGCCCTGAGCCCCTGGATCCAAACTCCCTTACAGAGTCTGTACCCCCACTCCCTGCCCTAGGCTCAGCTCAGAGCCCTTCTCACACGCCAAATCCTTTAGCCCAGGACCAGAGCAGGTGCCCCATCTCTGCCGCTGCCTGATGAAAAGGAAGGAGAATGGGAGAGAGAGGGGGGAGTGATCAGGGGCAGGACATTGGAGAAGGGGCACAAAGAAGGGGGGCTATATGGATTTGAGGTAGATCCTGGATTGCACTTAAATTCAAAAAAGTGATCTCATGCTTAAAAAGGTTGGAGACCAGTGGTCTAGAGTTTTCCATTAGGCCAAGGCAGGATTATAAAGCATTTTTTTAAACTCACCTTAGTTTCTCTGAGCTCAGTCAAAAAGCAAGGAGCCACAGACACAAAAGTGCAGAACAGTATTTTTAAACTAACACTGTCCCACATATCAGTCCAGCGCCACTCATTTCCAAAGTTTATTTCTAAGGAGTTCACCACCTGGGCAGTATCCTGGCCCTGCATAAAAACCCCTTTTACAAGATTAATCTAAATAAGTTCCAAAATAGAATGTAAGCAATTATAAGAAAAAAATCTACACGATCTAGAAAAAAGCCATTTTTCTCTACTTCGAATTTTAAAAAATTAAAATGCGGTAACTTTAATTTTTTTATTAGAAGTTAACTGAAAATACTGCACATACCATTAAAATTACATAATTTAAAAAATGCAGCAACTATTTTTAGACTTTTTTGAAAGAACTAATAGCTGTGCCTTACAAAATAAGTTAACTAGGTTCAATAAGTTGTTGGAAGACAAACTATTTTTAATACTTTTCTTAAATCTTGTATTTTCATATACTGAAGTCACAATTTAGAGTACAAAATGTGTTTTCTCAATTTGCTGTTTCCTCGCAAGTCTTCAGTGATTATTTTTCAAAGGCAGACAAGCTTTATTCATATTTATAAGTGTTTCTCCATATTTATCTACTTACATTGCCCTCATCACTACAAAAGGAGCTCATTCCAAGTATTCAGAAACAGATAATGTTTTCCTTCCTTTCCAGAAGACAGACTGAAATTAGTTTACACCATAAATGTAAAAGTAAACTAACATTTTTAAAGGCCATGGGTTTTTTAAGGGCTTTTTTCCTACAGTATGATGGCCTATATCCTATGAATTGTTTACAATCTCAACTGAGGAAACTGGCTTGAAAACAGCAACACAAAAGATCAAAACAAAGGGCCTGATAGTTTGACGATTACACAGAGAAGACGGAGAGGGTGAGAAACAACCTAAGGTACAATGAGTGGTCCTGTGGCACCTTAGTGACTAGCAAAAAAAATATAATATCATCATCTGACAAAGTGGGTTTTACCTACAAAAGCTCATAATACTATATATTTGTTAGCCACAGGACTACTCATTGTTTGTTAAAAAAAAAAAACTTAGAAAGCAACGAATAGTCCTGCAGCACCTTAGAGACTAACAAAAAATGTAGATGGGATCATGTCTTTTATGGACACAATCCACCCATGATCCCATCTACATTTTAGTTAGTCTCTAAGGTGCTGCAGGACTATGTGTTGTTGTTAAGTTTTTTTTCTATTACAGATTAACAGCGACCCCTCTGAAACATTGTTGTTCAAGTAACAACTAACACAGCTACTCCTCTGAGACAGCCTAAGGTACCTACCAAAAAGTTACAATGGCCTCCCTAAATACTACAACATATTCAACAACAACAACAGAGAGAGTGGTCCGGCATTTTACAGAGAAATACATCTAATGAGCTCAGGTTTAATCGAGATTCTGATTGAGGGAGGCGAGGGGCTCCACTACCTCCACCTCACCCCACACACACTGCCCAGGGCTTCACCTCTCCTCCTAACCCAGGCGTGTTTACTACCCTAGAGTAAACAATCCTATCGTGGCCACAGCAACGTGTCCCACGGGCGACGGGCAAAGCCGTGGCCCACGGACCCCCCTGCTGAGAGGAGGGAGGCAGGGAGTTTACTTCTTGTTTCCCCTGAGGCCTCTCCGTGCCCCAGGTTCAATCTCAAAGACACATGGAGGGAGCTCGGTCCCACCCACCCCTCCAGCTGGACTTGCGGGGCTTAGACAACAGAGAAAGGGGCTTCCCCGGGTCTCTCCTTTCACACCCCCACTCCCTTCGCAGCCACACTCGCCCGCTCTGCCCCCCCCCAGCTCCCTCACCCCAAATCTTCACCCCCCCACCTTAGCCACGACGGCCCCCGCCCAATTCGACCCCTACCCTCCTGAACCACCGACCCCCTTCTCCCCACCAGGCTCCCCTCAGCCGCCTCCCCCCTGCCCGTCTCCTCACAAAGCCCGGCGCTTGGCCCCCCCAGCCGCCCGCTCTCCGCCACCCTCTCCCGCCTTCCGTCCCCGGCCCCTCCTCACCTGTCAGTCGCAGCTTGACGGGCCCGTTCCTCCGGGCCCCCTGGTTGGACATGTCTCCGGCCGCGGCTGGGGCTCGGCGCTGCCTTCGCCCGGGCTGCCCCTGCCGCTGGGGCCGGGTAGGAAGCGGGGAGGCGCTAATGGAGTCGGGCTGGGCGCTCAGGGCAGCGGCGGCGGCGGCCGCCGGACGAAGAGAAGCCCGGATGTGCCCAGCGTCGCCATAAGCGGGGCCAGCGCCGAGTAGGAGGCGCCGCCGCCGCCTTCCCCCGCCCCCTGCCCGGGGCCCTGGCGGCGAGCACAACAAAGCCCGGGACAGCGCGTTACCGCGGCGGCAGCCGCCTCCCTTCCTCCGGGACGGAGCCTGCTCGCCGCCTCGCGCCCAGTGGGGGGTGGGGGCCCCCGTCCCAGTCCCCGCTGCTCTCCTGCCCCTGCGCTCCTCCTCAGGACCTCACTGCCCCGGGGGAAGGGCTGCGTATCCCGACTGTGTCCCCCCCCCCCCCACTGGGATGCCCCCAGGGCCTCACTGCCCCTGGGGGGGGGGGAGGCGGTGTCTGTCCCCTAAGAGCCCCCCCCGGGAATGCCTCCATGTCCTCACTGCCCTGGGGGGAAGGGGTGCCTATCCCCATTGTGTGCCCCCCACTGGGATGCCCCCAGGGCCTCACTGCCCCTGGGGGAAAGGTGGTGTCTGTCCCCTAAGAGCCCCCCCCCCGGAATGCCTCCATGTCCTCACTGCCCCGGCGGGGGAAAGCCGGGGTCTGTCCCCTAAGTCCCCCCCCCCCCAGAATGCCTCCATGTCCTCACTGCCCCAGCAGGAAGGCGATGTCTGTCCCCTAAGTGCCCCCACCCCGAATGCCTCCATGTCCTCACTGCCCCGGGGGGGAAGGGGTGCCTATCCCCATTGTGTGTCCCCCACTGGAATGCCCCCAGGGCCTCACTGCCACTGAGGGATAGGGGATGTCTGTCCCCACTGTGTGCCCCCTCCTCCTGGAATGCCCTCATGTCCTCACTGCCCCTGGGGGAAGGGGGTGCCCCCACTTCAAGGGAGTGTCTGTCCATTACTGCCTCCCCCCCACTGGGATGCCCCCAGGCCCTCGCCAGTGTTCCCTCTAATTTTTTCCACCCCTGAGCTGAGTGAATTTTCTGATGTGTGCCACTCAATACATCGTCTTCATATTGGTGCACATCACAAAATTAATGTGGTGGGAGTGGAGTCAAGGAGTTCTGAGTGCAGGAGGGACCACTGGGCTGGGGCAGATGATTGGGGGTGCAAGGGTTCTAGCTGGGGATACAGACTCTGGGGTAAGGCTGGGGGTGTTGGGTTTGGGATGCAGGAGGGGGAAAGACTAGGGGTTGGTGTGCAGGAGGGAGTATAGGTTCTGGCTTGGGGGTGCAGGCTTTGGGATGGGCCAGGGAATGAGAAGTTTAGGGTGAAGGAGGGGGACAACAGTTTTGGGGAAGAGCTGAGAGTTGGTGTGCAGGAGGGGGTGCAGGCTCTGGCCTGGGGGTGTGTGGTTTGGGGTGCAGGAGAGTACTCAGGATTGAGGGGAGTCAAGGGGGGACCAAGGTTTAGGGCTCAAGCTTACCTGGGCTGCTCCTGCTGGGAACAATGAGGAGTGGACCCTTTCCCCTGCTCACCTCAGTGCTGGTGTCAGCAATGAGGATCCCCAAATGCTGACCTGAGAGACTCGTATCTCATAATGGGCCAAATAGCTTGGGGAAAATATAGGCATAAATCATTTTATTGTGAGTCAAGGGGTAGAAAAAAGAGTAAGCAATTCTTACTGTGAGGTGAGATGCAGCTTTATATACTGAAAAATCAAAGATTCAAAAGTAAAACAACTTTATGGGATACAAGGTTGGAGCTAGATTGTGATACCCGTTTCACCTAAATTTATAACCTGTTTTGCTAGTAGGATGAGACTACTGATGGAAGGTACTTTTCTAACCCATCTTACAACTCAGAAAATCCACCATTTATGTGTGATTGAGTTGCAATAGAAAAGTCAGGGATATTCCTACACCCCTCTGAAATTCAAAAGACTGCTATAGCTACATCCCAATTCTATTTAATGGTGTAATGCAGGGGTGTCCAAACTTTTTTCAAAGAGGGCCAGATTTGATGAAGTGAACATGCGTGAGGGCCGACCATTTTGCCTGACATTCTTTGAACCATTAAAATTAAATGCAAATTAACTATTTTATGCAAAGTTTATTGCAAACGGCAAACGACATAACACCAACTATACATGTTGTGTCCAAATATATTTATAACTGATTTAGACCAACTGACATTAACTGAGATTTTACAATGTATTCATCTCAATTGAAAAAAAAACTTGCCTACACTAATGTGAAGGGTGAAACTGAGATCTGGACTGCAGTACATAGGCTAGGTCTGGTTCAAAGGCAGTGGTTTTGATGCGCAAAATGTCACGCAGGTGAGAGTCACTTAGTCTTGTCCTCACGCGGTTCTTGTTAAAGTTCATAGCAGAGAATGTCTTCTCACACATATATGTTGAGCCAAACAAGCTCAGCATTTTCTTAGCCAATGTTCGAATCTCTTGAAACCATCTCTTATCCAGTTGGCGGTAAAAGTTCACAAGAGAGAGCTGTTGGTGACGACTGCGTAACTCGCTGTCACAATGCAGCTCAATGAGCTCGAGCTGCAGCTGATCTGGAGCATCCTCGGGGTCAACAGAGAATGGAGAGGAGAAAAGGCTGATCTCCTTTTCAATAGCTGCAAAGTCCTGAAAGCGCCGTTTAAACTCCCCAGCCAGAGATGCAATGTCTGCTGCATACCTGCTCGTTTGCGCACTGATATTGTCCTGTGGAAAACTGTTCATTATTTCCTGCAACGCTGAAAAATGTATGGTATTGGGCTGTGTTTGTGACAACTGCCTTATGAAAAGTTGCAGCTTTGTCCCAAAGGCTTTGAGGTGTGAATAAAGCTGGTTCACCGCTGCATCTTTCCCCTGAAGACTCGTGTTCAGTACATTCAGATGCTTTGTTATGTCAACTAGAAACCCCAAATCAGCCAGCCAAATAGGATCAGATAGTTCTCGCATTGGTTGTCCCTTTGTTTCCAAGAATTCTCCGATTTCCTTTCTGAGAGAGTAGAAACGCTGCAGTGCAGACCCCCGACTGAGCCATCTTACATCGTTGTGATATAAAACATCTTCGTATTCAGCCTGGATGTCCAGTAGAAACTGTTTAAACTGGCGGTGGCACAGGGCTTTAGAGCGAATAAAATTAATAGTCTTTAGCACCGGTTTCATAACATGATCATATTTGAGATGTTTAGCACAGAGAACTTGTTGATGAATGATACAATGGAGTTTAATAGCTTTGCCTCCTTCTTCGACCACCTTGTTACAGATTAGGGTTGATAATCCACTTCGTTCACCAACCATGGCAGGTGCCCCATCAGTAATAATCCCAGTAACTTTGTTCCAAGGCAGTTTAATGTCATCTATGGCGGAACTAACAGAAACAAATAAATCTTTTCCTCTTGTTTGGTCCGTAAGGCTCTGGAGGTCAAGTAGCTCTTCAGTCACATTCATTTCATCGTCCACCCCTCTCATAAAAATCAGCAACTGAGCTGTGTCAGATAGGTCCGTGCTTTCATCACAGGCTATTGAAAAGAAGTCAAAATCCACTCCTTTGGATGTCAACTGTCTCTTAACATCTGATGAAATCTCTTCAATTCTCCGTGCTACAGTGTTACGAGCCAGGCAAATGTTGGCAAACTCTTGCTTCTTCTCGGGACAGATATTCTCAACCATTTTCATAACACATTCTTTGATAAAGTCACCCTCAGCAAAAGATTTGCAATTTTTAGCAATTAACGTTGCCACCTCATAGCTCGCCCTTGTGGCATTTTCATTTGACTCACGGGCTCTTATGAAAAATTTCTGTTGTGACATTAAAACAGCTTCAAGTTGCTTCAACTTTTCACTGCGGTCGTGCCCTGTAAGCTTGTCGTATGTGCTATGTCTCGACTGGTAGTGTCTCTTGACATTAAATTCCTTATAAACAGCCACAGTCTCTTGGCATATCAGACAAACACAGTGATTCTCTATTTCAGTGAAGAAATAGTCCACTTTCCACCTGTCCTGGAAGC